>NC_140777.1:183861856-184601856 GCF_044657685.1 Stegodyphus dumicola | reverse complement strand
TCTTTTTCTAAATATCTGCAACATTCCTCGGTGAACTTTTGCAAGAGCGAGTCGTTACCGAAGAGGTACCGAATCTTGGTTCTGTCAACCACTCTTTACTCTGATATTTCCCATTTGAAGGGGGGGGGGAAGATTCCATGAAATTTTGCTTTGCTTAACATCCTACAAAACGTTAATTACAGTACAACTCCTGTTATCCAAACTCCGACTACCTGAATCGCTGGTTATCCGAATCGTTTTCAGAATTTAAGAAAAAATTAAGGCGGAAACGTACTGCGATTCCCAAAATAATGAATCTATCTACGCGCCTATTATCCTTCCTTCTGCGAGCCTAGTTGCAGGCGCAGCGCGAACATTATTGGGATGACGCAGTCCCCTCTATTTCTTGCTTCCCAGTGTTTTCCTTTCTTTATAATTTACGACTTAACTGGCAATGATCAACATTCGATAGAGCTTCAGCTATCCAATGCTGATGGCCGTCAATGAAACACTGTCAACTCCCCATTGTCAAATGCATGCGCGACTTGGCTGCCTAAAACAGATGAAGACAAATCCGGTCAAGTAAATTACAAAATCCTATGAAAAAATCTTATAAATTCTCAATGGTCGCTGCAAGCGCACAAAATGAAGGCTGTTAATCGGGGGGGGGGACTATTAACAGAGATCTGATCCAAAACATTCGGAATATTGTAAAACTCCATTTATCCGAATCTCCGAGTCGCTGATTATCCGAATCGCTTTCAGAGCTTAAGAAAAAAATTAAGACAGAAAGGTAGAGTTGGATATTCAACGATTTCAGACATTAAAACCAGCAACCTACACTTTTAAACTTCGTGTCACTGCTTGAAAACGAAGATGGAAGTTCTTCAAGGGAATCAATGCAGCAACAAACAAAAATTTAGAAGATGTCGTTTTCAGGTGGTTTTTGTAGCAACGTTATAAGGGAGATCCAGTTTCGGGTCCGATTATTTATGAAAAAGCAATGATCTTAGCCCAGAAGCTTGGTTGTTCATCCTTTTTAAAAGCAAATAACGGCTGGCTGAGAAATGTTAAGTGCAGGCACGGTGTCCGTCAGACAGCTTTCTTGGACCGAGATGTTCAGCAAGCAATGACTTTCAGCGCTTGTAAGTGTTATACAGTACGCTATGTAACATGTACGTAAGTGTTGCTTTTTCATTTTAATTAATTTAAACCTCTTTTTCTTTCAAAATAATTTTTCTCCTATTTTTCAACATACAGTACGGCAGTAATTAAACGTACGTAGATTCTTCTTTCGGAAATCCAATTATCCGAATTTTTGATTATCAGGATGGGGTTCGGGCCCAATTGATTCGGATAATTAGAATTCTGCTGTACTCAGCACCGTTTCTTTTTCGCTATAAGGATTTTCATATCTTTTAGATGTATGTTATCTCACAGTTAAAATTTGTTACGTGCTGTTTAAAACATAAGCTCGAACATTTTAAACTAGTGTCTTTTTCCCTGGAAAAATCTAAAGAATTCTTATTGATATTGTTACAAACTTTAATTAAACTGCATGGATAAGACCAAAATAATGCGATTAAAGTATTTATGAAATTAATAATCAAGCATATAACCACGCCTTTGACAATCAAAACATGCTCATTATTCACGTGACCATTATCTTCAGATGTGGAGTCAGAATAGGCCAGATTGGCACCATGTATTTTCTTTTGGATTTTAGTTTGTGTTTTTGTTTCTTCAGGCTTTTAGAACCAGATGGACTAAATTTAAAAAGCATTTTGCATCAACAAATTGAAATGCCGACGAGTTCGTCATTGGCCTAGCAAGGATATTTCAGGATATCTAATTCTGTTTGAAGTAATATATGCTTATATTGTTTTATATATCTTCAAAATCCTACTCTTGTTCATTTGAATTTGATGCTTAAATTTACAAAATGTGGGATAAACGCGCGAGGTTTCTTCATAGTTTCATCCATCTGAACTTAATGCGTAGGCTAGTTTAAAGGAAAAGGATGCTTTCGTGGAGGACTTTCTAAAGGAAGTGGGGAAGTATTCACATTACGCATGGGAAGAACCGAAAAACCAGGCTTGCAGTCAGCCCGTTTGCCTTATCTCGAACCCGGAACGAATTCTCAGCATTCAACCGTCTTAACCACTTGGTCACTGGGTGGGTTGAAATTAATTACAATGCGCTTTCTGCATCAGTGCTAGAAACCAGTGATTATCTATTAGATGCTTTGTTTTGAATCTACGTTAAAAATGAATAAAAATGTATGTCACAAACGTAGTTATCCTATATGTATGTCACAAACGTAGTTATCCTATATTTGAAATTATTTTTCATTCATATGTTCTCTTCCCCATCCCCACAAAAAAAATAATTCATGTTTCTACATTTCGCCAAATAATAGAGGGGAAAAAATGTGAAATAAGATGTTTTAAAAACATCCATTTAATAATTCTTTGTTTTATCGGACATTTTGAGAGCTCACTGGATGTGCGTGCGGGCGCATGTTCGAGAATATTCCTGAAAAGCAGATGGGGGGTCGCCAACTAACAATTTTTAAAAATATTGCTTGCATTAATTTTTATTAAAATTTTGTCACATGATTAATTTAGTTATTGGAATAAAACAACAGAAAATACGAAAAATAATTTTTAGTTTGTATAGAAGTTTAATATAAATAATTTTATGAAGCTAAAAGCGTAGTACTTCGTTTTGATTTGAATTTTGGCATGTCATAAGTAGTTTTCCTTAAATATATCCAAGAAATTGAATTACAAATTTTCAGAGATTATGTAAGGTTAGGTTTAATTACGATCTCTTGGAGACGTTACACATGCGTGGTCAGAGAAATCAAAGTGAAATTTACATGCTCTGAAAATGGAAAAAGAGGGCCCTGAGGCAAATAATACCGATTTTTATACCAACCAAAATATAAGAATTTGCCACCATTTCTGATTTAATTATTATTTCTCCAATATATATATATATATATATCTTTTTACGTACAATATTTCTGAGTGATGAAGCAACGATTCGCTATCCGCTACCTTGGTTTGATTTCCTTTTCCTACATTGTGGTTTTTCATCGCTTCACACACCAGCAGATGGAGCCACCGTATGACGGTTGCTTTCCAGATCGTGCTTTTAGGAGAAAAATGTGAAATCTCCTCTGATTGTTTCTCCGTGAAACGCAATGAACTTTCACCGTGCCTTTCTCGGGACTTCTGAGGAGCTGGAAAGAGCTATCTAACATCGCTGTATGCCAGCCTAAATGAAGAGTATCTTTTAACATGCGATACATTTTTAAACGTAATATTTTGTAATATTAAAATGTCTCATTCATACAGTATTCGTAATTAGCAGTAATAAATAGACAAAAAGTGGACTTGGGACTTATCGTGAATTTGCTGTTATTTAATGAGAGGGATGTACAAGGTTTGTTATACAACTTGTGATAAAATGGCTTATACAATCCACTTTCTTATACAATTGACAGATGCAGGTAATTATTAATATATTGTTCAAGTGAAAATAAAATTTGGAAGAGAAAATTGTAGATCAATATGCAGTTGATTTGTTTAGGAAGTATTAAAAGCTGTAAATATTGAAGAAAAAAATATTTGTTACCGAATGGGACATAAAATACTCATTCAGTTCTTTAGTTTTTAAATAGAAGAATTATATGAAAAGTAAGGGTTTAACATACACTCAGAATTCTCGTGTGTTGTACAAATATATATATTACTAATCAAGAGTGTTATAATAAACTATTGTTAATTTTGGACTACTAATGATGAGGTGTTATTTTCGAGTTATTTATAACTGTCTCCTAAACGTATTTTTGTCTAAGTACTTAAATACTGTCTAAGTATAAAAAAAAAATTAAGATCTAAAAATATCCAGCTGCGAGGTATGTACAGTTTGTTATTTCCTGGACCTAAGTTTAGAGTTCTGTGAAGTTTTCATTCTTTCTCCCTTCCCTATTGGGGAGATTTCCAAATACAGTAGAACTCCAATTATCCGAATCAATTGGTATCGGACTCTATTCGAATAATCAAAAATTCGGATAATTTTTTTTTTTTTTTTTTTTTTTTTCGAAAAAAGGGTCTACGTTCACTTTAATTAATTATTGTATGCACTGCATGTTGAAAATATGGGAGAAAAATCTATTTTTAAAGAAAGAGGTTTTAATTAATTAAAATGAAAAGGCAACTGCGTATATGTTATATAGAATACTTTACAGTACTTACAAGTGCTGAAACTCATTGCTTGC
Source organism: Stegodyphus dumicola (assembly GCF_044657685.1). Lineage (NCBI taxonomy): Eukaryota > Metazoa > Arthropoda > Arachnida > Araneae > Eresidae > Stegodyphus > Stegodyphus dumicola. The sequence goes on along the minus strand of NC_140777.1, from coordinate 184,597,589 downwards.
TAAACATCTCTGTCTGTTTGATTTTCAGCCTGCACTTAAAATTTTTCAGCCAGCTATTACATTCTTTAACCAGTTAACTGTGGCGCTCTCGTTTAAGAGTGCGCACCGCTTTCTGTCGCCCGAATCGAGCCATGACGAGTATATTCGTCAAAGTAAGTTTCGCTGGTAAGATATTGAGGATGAAAAAGATGGGTTTCTTTTATAAAATTGAAAATTTTATTACTAATATTTACTTATTATAAGCATATATTACATACATATTAAACTAAACACGCGATAAATTAAATTAAATATTATACATATAAAATTAAGAATTTAAATTCCTGCTGTGGAGTGATATTCAGCGAAACAGGGTACTATATACAATGGGACTTTGCAAATCGAACATCAGTAACGCGATTCCTTCCTGATCTTACGTTTGTAGTAATGCGAACACCTTCGCGTAGGGTTGTTTTTTTTTCGATGTTCCGGGTATATAATCCGGAACATGATTCCCGCCTAATTGACTTATATTAGGTTTAAATAGCCGAGTTTGTGTCAATTTATTTCTTTCAATTGGATACGTCGCAAAAGTGTCTTCAATAAATTTGAGCAAAAAGTTGATACGCGATCATGTTCCATTATTTTTTTTTATATAATATGAATGCATTCAGACACATAATGTCTAAGAAATGGAGAAATATCTTTATGTATTACTTTTTGAGTCGTTTTCTTGCTGTAGAGTACGCTATGATAATTCCATCGCTCATTTCCACTCCACCCATTTTTTTATTATAATCAATCACTAGCTCCGGTTTCTTTGTTATTATTTTTCTTTTCTCCGTTTCCATTACGTCGTCATTATGTACAGTACTTAATAAATAAACCTCCCTCTTATCTTCCCATTTCATTATACGCATGACGAGTGTACTCGTCCATACACAAAATCGTGCGCTTTTCCATGACGAGTATACTCGTCAATCAGAGTAAACTCGTTAAAAGATGAACAGCTTCTGAGCTGAGATGTTAGCTTTTTCACAAAGAATGGGACCCGAAATGGGTGTCTTATAGAACGTTGCTGCAAAAACCACATTGAAAATGACATCATCTAAATTTTTACTTGTTACTGCATTAATTTTCTTGAAGAACTTCCAGCTTCGTTTTTAAGCAGTCACACGAAGTGTAAAAGCGTAGGTTTGCTCCTTTCAATGTCTGAAATCGTTGAATGTCCAACTACTTTTCCGTCTTAATTTTTTTTCTTAAATTCTGAAAGCGATTCGGATAGTCGGAGTTCGGATAACTGGAGTTGAACTGTATTTAAAAAATTGATAAGCTGATGCGTTTATCCTGTAAAAGATCCTTCCCTAGCTGGGATAACCATCCGTAATAAGATACTCGATAGATACTCAAGATACTCCATTTTGATACCACGTGCTCTTCTTCCTAACTTCATTCTGTATCAAGCTACTTCTTATGCATAACAGATTAACTAGTAACTGAAGATTTCTAAGCATTTAAAAAGGGTCAGGCTGCTTTCTGTAATTTATGCTTTTTTTATTTGGAATTGCTACATTTAATGATGAACGACAACTCTGAAGATAACAATGACACAGAAACAGCAAGTTTTTATTTGAAAATATTTAAGTGTTTTATTAATAATTTGTAGTAAATTTAATCAGTATTTTATACTTTTAATGTAAAATAAAATTAGACTTGATTATTTGTTACTAGCTGCTACGAGGCCAGCCTTCGTCTGGCTTTTAAATGTACCGGAAAAGTGCCTAAAGGGAACACCAAACATTAAATTTGAAAACTGCACGTAATTTTACTCTGCAGAACAACTTTCTCAAAAAATAAATCAATAAAAATGTACCACATAGTAAAAGAATTACAATGAAATAAGCAGTACAGATAAATAGACAATGCAAATATTAATTATCCTAATAAATAAATAAATTAACCAACTTCTCGTTGCAAAATCTTAAGAATTCAAATGGTATAAAGGAAGTTAAGAAAACCTTGTATGTAATAAGCAATAAATCTCATATTTTGAAGAGGAAACAGTCAGCAGTCCAGTATCCAAAGCAATGAATGAAAAACTGTAGCCAAAACCACATTTCTAAAAGAATGAAACTATCATCGGTAAGCAATAACCAATCAAAATTGCGCTTTGCGGATGACATAATTCAAAATATGCAAACCCCTTTGCCATTAACCAATAAAGAGAGAGAGAGGGGGAAAAGAAAATTCTTTCTGTTGTGCCTCCCGAGACACATGCGCGTCAGAATGAGAAGATTACGATGTGCGTGTTGCGTGTCCAAAAATCAAAAGAAAATAAGCAGCATTTTATTTCAATTTTTCAACAGTCCAGATATACAAAGCATTGAATGAAAAACTGTTGCCAAAACCACATTTCTAAAAGAATGAAACTATTCGAAATGATGAAATTTCATCAAAAAAGATTTAAAGAAAATCTGATTCGAATTTCGAAAAAAATCTCTTCGAGAGGCATTGAGTCTTGTCTAGATGCACCTATGTAGCAAATTTCGTAGCCCTGGCTCTATTAGCTTGAGCGCAGAACGAACGAAAGACACAGACAGACACAGACAGAGTCTTTCTTTTATTATACGTACAGGAGATCATTTTCGCAAGAGTTCAGTATTTAACCTAGGACAGGGCTTAGTTTCTAAAATTAGAAGTGCAGAAGCCCTATGGAAGACCGTCAGCAAAGAGGAACAAAAGTAAATAAATTATTATTAAAATCATTAATAATTTAAAAATTAAATGGTTAATTATTATCGAATTAATTCATAATTACTTAATATTTATCATTTATTATTTAGTTAATAATTACTGTATTTGCCGGCGTATAAGACAAAAATTTTTTCTTTAAAAATACGTTTGAAAGACGGGGGGGGGGCGTCTTGTACTTCGACACTGCGTCTTATACGTGTATACTCGCAGAGAGGCATTTCGGCCACCCCAAACTGAAAAAATGATAAGAACTTTGGAATCAGGAAGAGGATCTAAAAAAAAAATTAAAAAAAAAAAAATAAATAAATAAAAAAATAAATAAATAAAATAAAAAAAAAAAAAGAGGCAACTCATAGATTGGGTATTTGCAGTATTATATTAAAAAAGTATTACTTTGTTAGTCCAAAGGGGCTTTCTCCTTGAAGACTATTGTTTTCGTTTTGCGATTTTGCGTTGGTTCACTATAAATATCCGTTTCACTTTTCAAACTGTTGCCACCGAATGTTAGAGTCCTGCATTATATTTGAAGAAATTAAATGATGAAAAATCTGCATAAAAGTACGTATGTTTCTCGTACTGTGATAAAAGAACGGTACCTAGAGCCATCCAATTTTGAATGACTTAATCCTGCTGCAAATATGGATATCTGAAAGCCCAAATTTGTAATTAGTTTTATTACCGATTTCATATTTTGTAAAACTTTAACGAATTTTTTTTATTAACAAACTCAAGGATTCCAAAGCGAGCCATGGCAACATTTTACAGAAAAAACATTTTTATCTCTAGCGCGCGAGACTGGGTATTGAAAATTCTAAACATATGCTCAATTTAAAATTATTTTGCGATATTGCTCTTAAACTGAATTTTATGGTTTAAGTGCGGAGAACGTGATATTTCATAAATAAAGCTTAAAAAAAAAAAACCGCCCCTTTGGACGTAATTTAAAATTTGAAAAAATACTCGAAATTCATTATAATGATCATTAATAAAATTTTATCGTTCAAAAATGTGTATAAAAAAGGGCCTTATAGGCCGGCGTGTCTTATACGCCGGCAAATACTGTATTGAATTAAATAAAATTGATATTTATTCAAATAATTGAAGATTAATGCAATTAAATTATTAAAATGAAATAAAATGCAAAGAGATAAACTAAAATTTAATAAGCGATTTGTAATAGAATTTTATTGCAAAAAAATAAAATTTTCAAGATCAAATTTCTACTTAAATTGTTATTCAGTTACATAGAAAAACTGCCGGAGGCTTCTTATTTAGGGCTACCGTGCGCACTGGGGATTCCTTTTTATTAGGGATATATCACAATTCCCTAGAATATCCCTACATATAATAAAAGAAAGAGTCTGTGTGTCTCTCCTTCGTGCTGCGCGTAAGCTAATAGACGCAGGGCTACGAAATTCGGTACATAGGTGCATCTAGACAAGAGCCAGTGCACCTCCAAGCGATTTTTTCAAAATTCGAATCAGACTTTTTTTTTTTTTTTTTTTTTTAATTTTATCTTTCCGATTTTATCGCATCCTTTTGAATAGTTTCATTCTTTTAGAAATGTGGTTTGGGCAACCATTTTTCATTCAGCTGTATACTGGACTGCTGACTGTTGAAAATCAGCACTGTTGCCAATCAGAAAAATTAGGGCGATCATTCTATGCAGTTTTTAAACTTAATGTTTCTCTTGAATACTGGACAACTTGAATACTTCGAGAGAAGGCAACGGGAAGTTGATTAATTTATTTATTAGGATAATTAATATTTGTATCTAAGGGATATTGCTTATTTCATTGTAATTTTGTTATATGTAACAATTTTTTTTTTTTTTTTTTTAAATTGTGGGTTTTTATAGGAAGTTGTTCTGCAGAGAAAAATTCTGCGCAGTTTATAAATTTAACGTGTGACATTCCCTTCAAGCATTTTTCCAGTATATTTAACATGTTGTGCGCGGCGCCGAATTTGCTGTCCTTTCCGTTCAGCCGGCAGCGAGCTAAGCCGTATTTTTGTTTAGAATGTTTCTATATATTTCATTAAAACTAAATTTGATCACATTTCATTGATACTATATTTATTTTTTAACTTTAATACTGTCGGTCCTGCGGACCAACGCCAGCCAAAACAAAAATTCCAGTGCCGGTCCCCAGGGACTGACGCCGGGTCACACGGAATGTTCACCCCAAAGACCGGCGCCACGCTTAGCATGTTAAAAGCCAGACGAAGGCTGGCCGCGTAGCTGCTAGTCCCTAATAAGAAGGAATATATTGATCCCTTCTTATTTAGGGAATCCATAATCCTTTCATATTTAGGGAATCCCTCTTATCTAAGGAATTATTATTTAGGTTTATCCCCAAACTTAAGAAGACTTAAAGAGCCGAACTCTGCCGCAATTTAAGCTCCGATGACCTAGGATGACCTTCTCTTTCATAATATGCAGTTGTCTCAAATGAGAAATCTCATCTGCGAAATTTTCTAATTTATAAAAATGCTATACAGCTACTTACATTAAGCGATTTGGCAAGATCCATTGTTCTTCGGATGCTTTCACAACTTCCCGTAACCGACTGGATAAGATTGAAGATACTTTGGCCCATAATCGTGGTATCCTTGACCGCCGTGATGACCGCTTTTGTACAAAGAGTTATTATCGTGGTAGCCGTGATCGCCGTGGTGGTCATTCTTCTTGAAATACATGTAGGTCTCCGCACCGTGGTGGCCGGCAGCCTTGTGGCTTTCTTGGCCGTGCTGAGCCTTGTAGGCGGAGTGGTGTCCGCGATCGGAACCGATGTCATGGTGGGCCCGGATTCTGTCATAGGCATAAGCTTTCTCGTAGTGGTAACCACGATCTCGTTCGTAAAGGCCTCTGGAAAATAACAAAAGAAATACGTGATTGGAATATACACGAAAATCTTCAATGCTGTTCGTTCAAGTTTAAAGTGGAAGGACGATGGATAATAAGATGTGTTGTTTGAATGTTCGACAACAGAAATGAGGACAACAGAAACGAAATAAAGGAAATGTTTGCATAACAGTGCCATCCAGCTGTTATTGAGCTTAAATAACTTGACATTGTGATGAAGGTTAAGTTGTAAGATTCTGTGCTGAGCATGTTTAAGTAACAGTTGAAGAGTCTTAAGAGCTGATCAGCGAATAATCGCTTGAGTTCGTGGGATAGAGAACAACGCTTAAGAAGGGTGAAATTACCCTTTATTATTCAAAGTTTAACAGAACTCCGTCTTGGAGTTTTACAATAAAGCCGCCACTCGAGCTTGAACTTAGGAAATTAAGAACTAAACTAATATTAACTAACAAGATATAGCCAAAGCTATCAAAATTCTAACAGAGTTGGTCCCTTAGCTCTAAATAACTGCGAAGCTATCAAAGGCCTGAGTACGGCCGAGCGTAATAATAGCTTAAGAGAGAGTAGCCTAAAAAAGGCGGACGCGTGCTAGCCAGAATCACTGGTTCTCTCTAACGAAGTAAGTAGAACTTCACGGTTTAATACTTCATCTCATTTGCATTCAAGCTCGTTTCTAAAACTCATTTCTGGCCGGAAGATGTATGTTGAAATTCAGGAACACAGGAAAGGAACTTTAACTCAAAATTTAACTGTTAGGTAAATTAATATAATCCTTACAAAGTTAGTTATAAGGATTTTAAGTTTTACTAACATTTATTTTAAAACTTAATTACCCCCTCTTATTTTCCACTTCCAGCCAGAATAAACGCGGTTAATTTTAGTATGTAAATTGAGCGTGAAAATTGTAGTTGTGGCCTTTAGCCAAGAAGGAGTTAGAGAGAGAGCGAGACTTCTCGCCACCTTATTTCACGCGCTCTTTTCCGCAAGTTGCTGTCCGCCTTTAAGGCCAGAGGTTTAGTCCTCTTGATACTGAAGACGTATTGTAGTTTTCCCGCATCCTGCGTACTACATACGTAAAGATCTAAAATGCCAACCTTAGCGTTACTAGTCTTCGTAAAACATTTGAGTTTAGCTCTTATTTAGTTAGTTTGTAGTTCTTATTTTTACGTTTCAGACCACAAGTACTGGTCTTCGTATCCCGAAGTGCGGGAGCAGCTATAAACTGTGAAGAATAAAGGGTATTCCATTCTTTGTCATCTCTTCTACAATCCCAAAGGACATAGTTTAAAGTAAACTCACTGTTCTACTCAGGACACCCACACGCTCGCTAAACAGATTAGAAGAAATAGCAGTCCTGATAAAGTAACTCTTGTGAAAATATTAAAGTAAATTAACCAGGAATAACGTTAAATTACTGAAAATGTGTGAGATTCCAAATGCCCTGTAGTCGAGGGTCATCACTCGGGGAAAAAATAGGTTGGACTTTTCAAGAGGTATCTGCGTAAGGGAGGGATGCCTTCGTGGAAGACTTTCGAAAGGAATCTGACTCGCATCCACATCAAGCATGGGGGAAAACCGCAAAAACTCCCATGTTGCTACTCGTTATCTGAAACCTGCACCCATATCGAACTACCAGACTTTACCACTAGGCTGATGCTGTGTTACCTAAAATACCGGCTTGTGAAATAGATTAGGGCATACCAGCGGCTAAACGATAAAGTCACAGAGTTCTGGTAGTTCGACTTAAGCTCTTATCCTGGCAAACAAGCTGGCTGTATGGGAGTTTTGTTGTTTTCCTTGCATGTAATATGGAACTGAATCAGTTTCTGTTTAAAAACTTCTCCACGAAGTCATTTCTTCCCTTTTTGAGTTACATTGCCTTAACAAGTTAACCTAAACTAATTTATAAGATAATTAATTTACTTCAGATTTAAAATTCAGATAGCCAGAAATAGAATTTATAAAATGAAGAAAGAAAGCGGAAAGTTTCAGGTTTTATACTACGCCCAAAGGTCTTTTTTAACGTTTTGTGTGTTAAATTTGTTTATTAAATATCATGTTCTTCGCAATTAAAACGCATAAAATTCAATTCAACAGCAATATCACAAAATAACCTCAAAACAGCATATCTTTAGAATTTCCAATACAGCCTGGAGATAAAAATGTTTTTTTACCGTACAGTGTTGCCATTTCTCACTTTGAAATTTTTGAGTTTGTTAATCAATCATTCGTTAGTTTTACAAAATTTGAAATCTGTAATAAAACATATTCAAAATTCAGATTTCCAAGTGCCCATGTTCGGCTGAAAAACTACATTATTCAACATTTGATGGCTCTACGTACTGTTGTTTCTTTCACAATGCGAGAAACATTCGTACATTCATGCAGATTCTTCATTATTTAATTTCTTTAAATATAACGCAGGGCGATACTATTTGGTGGCAACAGTTTGAAAAGTGAATCGACGCCAAATACTGTTTTGAAATTAATAACTTTTACAATTCGTTATGATTTTTTTTAATATCTTACTTTCATCAAACTGGTATTGGCGCGATAAAATCTAGTATTTTTTATTGTTTAAGGTCTTTTATTAATTTAGTTTTTTTTATTTATCTTTTTATATATTTTATACAGTTAATATTTTATTTATCTTTGTTTACCATTACTGATGGCCTTCAACAGAGTTCTGATGCATCTAATTGAATAATTAAGCCCCGTGTACATCATTATGCTGTAAAAAAGGTAACATTTTCTGGTTGGTTTTCGGCGAAGATGAGCAGAATGTACATTATCAGGAAGTAATTACTATTATAAATGCTAATAGACGCAACATCTTACATACGTATTATACATGTACGTACATTTAAATATGACTCAATTTACGTTATTTACATTTAAAGCCTGCTTCGTTTTTGCCTTTTTCATAAGTATAAGGCATGTAGGGTTTTTTGGTTAGTATATATGTATTGGTTCCGATATTTTAATAAAACTCTAATATGGAATTTAAGTTATTGCGTAACGTAATGAAATAAAAGCGCATTTCACGAAACACCTATTAAGAGCTCTATGTGAAATCGCAGGATGCTGTAATGTCTGGCCAACAGAACACTCAGAAGTAAGTCTTATTAATAATCATTCTTAAAATCTATGCTTGCATTTCAATATTTTTAATGGGCCCTTAAATGTATGAGTAAGGGATAGAAGCTCTTTTAGAGCAGAGTTTCTTAAACATTTTTCAGTTGCGACCCTTTTTTATCACTGATATCTTTTCGCGACCCCCATTTACGAAATTTACTTTTTTGTTTTTTTACCATTACTTTTTTGCACTTTGTGTCGTCACTACCGCGCCAGGAAAGCGTTTCCGACCTTGCATTGCTATGTGGTTTCCCATCGTCTAGGTGTACTCTATCTCTCCTGAAAATTTGTATTTAAAAGAAATGATATGGTATATAAGGTGTGTGTAAAGGTGCAGGCCACGTAATAAGACAGATTTAACCATGCATAAATGTTAATTGCCCACGGAACGCATCAGGTATTCTGTTTAATTGTACTTTGCACTATTATATTGCATTATTATGTGTATTTTTGTATTATGTTCCTGTTTTGTATTTCTATATATCTGTATATGTTTTTCGTATTTGTATTTTTTACTTTTTATTATTAGTAACGAATGTATTTTTTACGTCCAGATGTGTATCTCTAAGAATATGTATTGTAATCCACCAAGTATGCCGTATGCGCGTCAATGTAATCATGTCAGTCTATGTTACAGCCATATCTTTCCATGTATAACGATTATGGCCCTGTAAGGCCATATAACACTTTTGAAATTACAATAAATTTTGAGGCCCGGAAGGCTGTATGGGGGTGTATTCCCGGGGAGCGGCGTTGGTCTGTTGGACTACCCTCTGGATGAACGGTGTGCTGGGTCTGGGCGTTCCGTGCGAGACATTCGTGTGGCCCCATCACCTAAATAAGTGTGGGCGTGGCGCTACACCGATTAGCCACAATGGTAAAGCTATGGTGCCCACGTCCTCCGTCAGTTGTACCCTATATATGCATATACATACAAAATATAAAGGAGATTGTTTAGAACTAAGAGGTTTACAGAATCGGTACGCAGATAATCTTAAATATTAGTTGAGATAAAGACAAATTATGCAGCCTCAATATAGAACAGTGTTGTCAATATGGAAAATTCTAGTGCTATTCGTGGTTAAAATTCATAGTTATGCAACTGGGAAAATTAACCTGGCTAATAACTCAAATCAAGAACTGCTTACGCAGATCCATATAGAATGATAAGCAATGGATTACGATAAAGAATTAAACAAAAAAAAAAAAAAAAGATTCTCACTTGTTATGATAATGATCGTGTTCGTCATGATGACTAGCGGCTGAAGAATGAGCCTTATGTCCTGAAACATCATGATGTCCATGGGATTTATGGCCACTCTCCTTGTGTATTGAATTATCCGAGTGGTGCCCATGGCCTGAAGCATGATGGGCTTTGTCTACCAGGTGATGCTTATCATCATAGTGTCCATAATTCTTCACGGGTACATGATGTTGCTGTGGAAGGGGAACTTCTTGCTTAATTACAACTTCGTGTTCTTCGGGGACTATGGCGTAATGTGGTATAGGTTGTTGATACAAATGCTGTTGCTTGGGATCTAAAACGAGAGGACTTGGGTACTGAGATTTTGGCTCTTCTACGATAATGTATTGCTGTTGGGTTTTAGGGTCTACCACTGCGTAATGGGCATTGCTCAAAGGGCTCGCTATGACCTGATGGGGAGAGTTTTTCAATTGAACTGGTGGATATTTGTCTCTCGCGTATGCATTTATGTCTTCTCTGTACACTTTACTATGTTCAGGAAGGGGAATATATTTGGGTTCTTCGTCGTAATGTCCTGAAGTCTTCACATCACTCGGAGGTAGAAGATAGTAACCATATCTACGGGATTTGTGAGCTCTGAGTTTACGTGGAACTTCGTCTTCGTTGTATTCATGACCACCGTGATCCCCGAACTTTCTTCCCTCGTGGCTCTGGATAATTTCGTAGATCTTCTGTCGAGACGCTTCTGGTGTCAAATCTTTGAAGTTGTCTTTCTCATCGGACTTTCTTGGAACAGCTGCCACGCATGCAGCGCAGCAGGCCAAAGCAAGTAAGATGATCTGAAAGTAAACCCTGCACTGTAATTTCATATGTAATTTAAAGATTGATTAAAAATAGTTTTCATTAAAATAAATTTGCAAGGGATTATCACGATCAATGGTCGTGCATTAACAACATGTAAAATGTGCAAACGACACCGCAACACGCGTACATGGGTGAGAATGTTTCCTTGCGCATAAACATCTATCAACAAAGATACGGAAATGACCACTTTTTACTTCCTTGTACGAAGTAAAAAGGAAGTATTGTAATCGCGAAAAGTTTCAGGCAGCATATTTCAACGAAAATATCCATTTTGACCGCTATCGAATGCAATTTAATGATGTCTTTGTGTAACATCTGTACGTAAAGACAGAATAAAAGACTCTTTTCCTTGAAAAAACGTTATAAAACTGCTTTAAAATGAAGAGAATTTTTCGTGGCATCTGTACGAATGTATGTCGCATAACTCAAAAACGACTAACCTCAGAACGTTGAAATTTTGTATATAGGACTTCTATAATATTTAGATGTGCACCTCGTATTTTGGTTGCAATCGGCTGCACTAAACGTATGTAAATATATTTATATATATATCCACTCTGTTACCCGGCTCAGTCATCTCAGTTTCTTTACTCTTGTACGTTTGTAAATTGTGCATTTTTTGCTTTAAAAATGATTGAATTATGTTGTTGTTATCTTTCGGGTAATGCCTTTAGTAAATCTGCAAGCAATAGTTTTACAATTATCAGCAATTTAAAAGCCGTTTAAGTGAGGTTAAGCCTTAAGTTTTAAATAACATGGCGGACATATTTGTTTACATTTGAAACAGCAGAATAGTAGATTCGTTGTCAATCTAGAGAGACTAAGCTTCGCAACAACAAATATAACGCCTTCATTTATTACTGCGAATTAAATCATGTTTAATCCTTTCTGGAATTTTTTCGAGGAAATAAGTGTTACTTGCATTAAGTGTTATTAAGATTTGCTTCGTAATTTTTAATATAGATATTTTGAGATTTTATGTATTTCTGCCTTATCGCGAAGTGATAACTGAATTAATTGAATGAGAAATACTGAATAGTGTGTGAAAAATCTGTTTCTTTTTTGTTTTGTTTGCTTAATTTCTTTCATACATCATTCTAGATATATTAGAGTATTTGAATAGAATATGTGGCAATGATTAGATAATTCTTCAAATGATATAAATTTTGTGCATTATGAGTTATAATATGAACGAAATATAACGCTGTTAAGTGAACTTAGCGCCAGAGTGTGGCTATGGTAAACAAATAGAGTGAATTTTAAAGTGCATTTATTCTGTTGCGGTTTATGCGCTAGCGACAAAGTAGATTTAATTCAATCCAGTAAGTTTAAATGAAATTCAAGAAAAAATGCGTATAATTTAATATTCCGTACAAGGAAGTCATGCGGTGTACACATAAGATTTTTTTCTTAAGTCGCTATCGTTTTTTGGAAATAGTAATACAACTCACTATTTCTTTCAAGTTTGCTTTTGTTTTTCCTGATGCAAATAGAATGCTCATCTATTCCCCCCACCCGCTCTTCATAAAGGAAAAGTTATAAGTTTTTTATTGGTTGGTAATATGGTAATATTTCGAAATGGTTCCGACAAATATTTGTTTTACCAAAACATAGTAGAACTCGTATTCCTTTTAACGTGGTAGGCTTTCTTGTACAAAAAAACTTATGTCGTGTAATAATACTTTGAAGAATTTTTCTCTCTTAAATTTAAGATCCTGGCAGGTATGGGATGCATGTCGGTGAACACATGTAACTTTTCACATTCTTAGAGCATCTTTGTAATTTGTCTAATCTTTGTAATACTTGATGTAAAATCTTCTTTATTTCATAACAGTTAAGAGACCCGACCCGAATGGCTTTGCCTCGATCTTTTGAAGAAAAACATTTTTACCTCGTGACAATTCTTGTAATTCTTCTGTAATAACGATGCAAAAAATAATTCATAGTCGTGCATTTTTAGGTCGTATGCGGTATGGAACCTATGTAAAATTGTCGATGGAAAAACAAACTAATTCTCTCTCATTATATCAGCAACAATGGCACACAGTTTTGAATGACTTTCGCCTTTCTAATCCAATGTTCGTAAAAGCTCAAGTTCCGTCCAATATTATTTTTGAATTTATGTTTCATTTTCCTGGTTATTTGCAAATTGAAAGAAGTGTAGCTAATTAAATTTGGTTATCATCCTGCGTGTAAAGTTTTGTTTTGGGCTTAATTAAAATTGTTCTTCAAGGTTCTTAGGTTTTCATTTTTTAAAATCACATCAAACCTTCTATAAGTATGCGGATTATATACGCATAAAAGAAGACTATATATGAGCTTTACCTACGTGAGTTGGAAAGCATTCAAGCCCTAGATTCCTGCAAAAAAATGGCCCACCAGCGGCTGGGCGGTGAAAGTCGCTGAACACTGGTAGTTCGGTCCGAGTTTCGAATTCCGTGAACGGGCTGGCTGCATGGTCGTTTTCGGGCTTTTCCCCATGTGAAACGTGTGTACGAGCCAGTTTGCCTGAGAAAGTCCTCCACAGAGGCATCCCTCCCCTTAGGCAAATAACCCTCGAGGCTTTGCCATAATCGCATAAACCAAACATGGAAAAAACCTTTCACATTTCGAAGAAGACCGATATGAGTTTCGTAAAAGAAATTTGAGCATTCCAAGGAGGCTCGCACGAATTATTCTTTTTCGAGAATCGTCTTTCTCTACAAATATACACTATACTTATGTAGAAAGTCGAATATTTTAGAAAAAAATATGTATGTTTTTGGAAGGAAAGAAACTGCCAACATTTTTTTGTTAAATGCATGGTTTTTCAACTAAATCGTGTTCAATGTTGGATTTTTCTAGTTTAAATTTTTAATTTCATATCGTCCAGTGAGGTGTTTTTAAAATAACTTTCCAAGCTAACAATCACTTCAATAAGTTAGGATCTATTTTCAGAGGTACGATATAAGGTTATAGATTTTGCCGTTCTGCAAGAAGCAGAAACTTTCAGTTACATTTATTTAATAGCAAATAAATAATTTAGTAAGTGTTGTTTGTATGCAACGTTTATAGCTCATATTTGAATTTTAAATTCTGAAACAAGGAATCGTATCCGATATAGAGAGCTTGTCCAGAGTAATCAGAGACAACATTACCGGCAAAGTTTATAGATGTGATAAAATACAGGGTGTCCCATAAATAGCGCCCAAACCCTGCACAGCCAGATTCCTCGTTGGGATTACATAAAAAATGCGCAAAGAACTGTATCTGTACGATCCACAGTTTACGAGAAAAATGCGTCACAGCCAGTGCAAAGAAAAAACATCAACAGTACAACTCCAATTATCCGAACTATCCGAATCTCTGATTATCCGAACCGCTTTCAGAATTTAATAAAAAAATTAGGACGGAAATGTACTGCGATTCCCAAAATGAGGATGACGATGAGGATAAGTGTCACTCGAGGAATTAAGAAACATTCTTTTGAAAATTCCTGGATGTTCAGAAGTTGGTGCTGAGGATACAGCAGAATGGGTGTGTGATTTGCAAACCCTGGGTTTCAGATTCTAAATGAGGGTGAACTTATTGTGTGAGAGAAAAATGTTTCGAGGAAAAAGATGATCTTAATGTCGAAATTGAAGCAGACGAACGGGACCATCAGCTAGTGAAACGTTTGCCCGCTTTGAAGTGGATGGAGCGTCAGCCCGAGTGTGACCCCATGCAACTTTTCATTGTCAATTGGACGCGCGACTTGGCTGCCCGTAAACGGATGAAGACCGTCAGACAGCTTACTTTGACCGAGATGTTCAGCAAACAATGACTTTCAGCACTTACACATACTGTACAGTACGTTATATAACATGTACATAAAAGAGTTGTCTTTTCATTTTAATTAATTAAAACCTCTTTTTCTTTAAAAATATTTTCTCCCATTTTCAACATACAGTAATTAGTTAAAGTGTACGTGGTGTTTCTTCGGGAAAAAAATCCAATTATCCGAATTTTTATTATTCGAATGGAGTTCGGTCCCAATTGATTCGGATAACTGGAGTTGCATATCTACTGTATTTGCATATCTTTCCAGACGATAACGTTTAAAACGTTCGCTGCGCATATCGGCAGCAGATCGCTGGTCTGTAAGTATGTGTGGGCCGACATGCTCGTGGATCGTCTGCTTAGACCATATTTGTTGCCTGAACGGCTTTCGAGACAGTCCTACTTTGCCTTTTTACACGATGTCTTAACCGAATTCCTCAATGACGTACCCTTAGCGGCAATACATGGGCTTTTGTTCCAGCATGATAGAGCTGCGGCGCATTTGCGTGCTTCTGTACGTGATTGGTTGGATATGGCATAGCCCGGCCGCTGTATCGGACGTGGGGGTCCGATTCTATGGCCGCCCCGATCGCCAGATCTGTACCGTTGGATTTTCCTATGGGGCCATAAACGGACTTTGTTGTTTGTTGGACACAGCGCTTCTGCGACGTGTGCATTCATCCATTCCACAGCGCTCAAGCCTGCCTCAATATGCACGGCGTTCCCTTTGAACATCTGCCTTTATAAATACTGCTGTTGACGTGTCAAAAAAGTGTTTTTTCGTTGCACTGTAACGTATTTTTCTCGTAAAGTATAGATCGTGCAGGTACAGTTTCTTGGGAATTTTTTGTGTACTCCCAACGAGGAATCTTGCTGTTCAGAGTTCGGGCTCTATTTTTTTGGGACACCCTGTATAGAAAACAATTTTTATCCTTTTCCAAGAAATCAGATCTTTGATCCCCGTTCTTAGTCCCAGTATTTCAAAAAGTGCACTCGTAATCAAAACAAAAACATTTCACTGTTTATTTCGTAATTGCATTACATATAGATAAAATTTAATTTTGTGCAAAAAGATCCTATGAAATATAATTAATGTGGTTAATGCGTAGTCTATCATTTTTACAAGTTAATGCTTATTCTCTTATTTTTACAAGTTAATGCTTATTCTCTTATTTTTACAAGTTAATGCTTATTCTCTTATTTTTACAAGTTAATGCATATTCTCTTATTTTTACAAGTTAATGCTTATTCTCTTATTTTTACGAAAAGAAGAAAGAAGAACAAGTTTGTTTTTCACTAGTTTGCAGGACAATCGTTAAACATGCATTCTTTCGAAACGTTCCGCAGAAACCACGATGTAGTAATTATAGGGTAAAGAAAATAAGAGCTACTTTTCGTTTCTGCAGCGATAAGTAGTGAAATAAATAAACGTATTGTTTCCCACATACATGCATAATCTCTTTTCCGATCAGCCTTCTCGATAATTACGGCACACATATTTTAGAGGAAGTGTTCTTGAAAAAGTTTTAAGGATTGAAAATATGAAAATTTTATGTAAAGAATAATGGAAATGAGACTTTTACAATAAAATCGTAAAAATGGCGGCAAAATTTACAAACATTACTCGCGAAGAATTGTGCCGAGCGTATATAACAACTTGCATATTACGCGCATAATAAAATGCACTGAGGAATAAACTGCATTAAATAAGTAAATAAAATTCTACATACCAGAATTCATAAAGGAATTTTGAAATAAATTAAGATGTTAGAGATTTTTTGTTACCGCTTTCAAGCTGTCATCATGACAGGAATCCTTGTACGGAAATCCAGTTCCTTGTACGGAATATTAATTTATACGCGTTTTTTCATGCTTTTCATTTAAACGTGTATCCTTGACTTTCAATTGGAGATAGATTTCTCATTCAAAGAATTCAGTTCTCACTTCGCGACAAGGCAAAAATACATAAAAACTTTAAATATCTATATTAAAAACTGATATATATTAAAATGATATATATTAAAAACTGATATTTAAATATCTATATTAAAAACTGATAAAACACCAAATACAGTTAAAGCAATTAAAAAACAATTTTTACAATTAAAATTACACTTTCTACGTAAAAGCAAGCAATTCGTCCAGCGGGCAAGAAGGCAGATTTTTCGGTGCACAAAACTGAAAGTTTACTTTTGGTCTCACTCGGCAAAAAGACACTGAAGGCGTAGAAACTGGCTTAATTTGTCGTGGACGCTATGCCGAGTCAATACATGGGATAATTTAATAACTTAAATGATAATTCCAGAATAGATTAAGCATAATTTAATTCGCAATAATAAAAGAAGACGTTACTTTGTTGTTGCGAAGCTTAGTTTCTCTAGATTGGCAACAAATCAGTTATTCTGCTAAGTTTCAAATGTAAATAAATATGGCTCATATGGTAAAAAAATTAGGCTCAGCTTCACTTAAACAACTATTAAACTGCTGCCAATTCTACAACTACAACATGCGGTTTAACTAAAAGCATAAAAACCTTAACCGGAAGATAAGAACAACGCGATTCAATCCTTTTAAAAGCAAAAAATGCACAGTCTACCAACATATAAGAATAAAAATACTGAGCTCAAGGAGCCAAATAACAGGGTGTATATATATATATACATTTATATATTTTTGGTGCAGCCGATTGTATCTAAAAAGGGAGGTACACAACTACATATCATAGCAGTCCTATATATAAAATTTCAACGTTCTAAGGCTACTCATTTTTGAGTTATGCGAGATACATACGTATATACGTACCTACAGACGTCAGAGAAAAAAATCTCTTCTTAATCCATTTTAAATCCGATTTATAATTCGTTTGGGAAGGGAAGTCCTTTATTCTGTCCTTACGTAGAGATGTCAGGGAAAAACATCACTTAAATGCATTCGCTAGCGGTCAAAATGGATATTTTCGTTGAAATATGATACCCGGAATTTTTCGGGATTACAACACTTCCTTTACTTCGTACAAGGAAGTAAAACAGATTCCTAAGATTCTTCTCTTTTTTCAAACACAATATTAATTTCTATAAATTTTCTTACAAATAGTTTGACTTACACGTAATATCCATACATTTCACTCATATTATATCCATATATATATATTATAATATCCATACATATATATCGTAATATCCATACATTCACTCATATCCATACATTTCACGTAATACCCATACATTTCATCCATACATCACACATTAATATCCATACATTTCACTGATACAAAAAGCTGTTAGCTACCTTAAAAATGGTCATATAAATTGTTAATTATAAATCGTTTGTTATCGAACCGACGACACCAATATCTGCTTTGCTACAGAATTGCATTTTAGCACGAAATAAGTTAGTACTGCCGATTCAATCTTTACCAGTCATTGTTGAGTCAATTAACCCCAATGTCGCTAAAAGTGTCACAAAGAGAATATTAATCGGCCAATTAATAGGAGTTAATATCCGTAATAACAAATAATGAATCTAAGGCCCAAACTTTCGTAACCGACAGAGTCGCCTAAAATAATTAAAAATTAAAAGAAGTGTTACTGTTACCTCACGCACTTGATGTGTTCGGAGATTGAATATTGTTAACCTACCTTTCGCTTTCACAGCAAACGTTATCGGTAAACATTCTGTTATTGATGGGGAAGTAAAATTAGGATATTTAGGACAAATGAGCTGTAATTTCAAACAGTTTGGTATAGATAATGACTTTATTTTGCTTCGTAAATTAAATCGGTATTAAAAAAATATTAAAAAAAAATGTGAAAGGCTTCAGATTTTAAATTACGTCTAAAGGGGCCTGTTTTAACATTTTTTGTGTTACCTTTAGTAAATATCATGTTCTTCGTACTTAAACCATAAAATTCAGTTCAAGAGCAATATCGCAAAATAATTTTAAAATCGGCCTATTTTTAGAATTTTCGATACACAGTCTCCCGCGCTGGAGATAAAAATATTTTTTTCTGTACAACGTTGCTATAGCTCGCTTTGAAATCCTTGAATTTGTTAATCAAAAATTCGTTCAACTTTTACAAAATATGAAATCGATAATAAAACAAACTCCAAATTTTGAGCTTCCAAAATACCCATATTCGGCGGAGGATTAAGTTATTCAAAATGGGATGCTCTAGGTACCGTTGTTTTATTACAATGCGAGAAACATGCATACATTTATGCACATTTTTCATTATTTAATTCCTTTAAATACAACACAGGGCAATAATATTGGGTGGCAACAATTTGAAAAGTGAAACAACGCTCGTAGTGAATCAACGCAAAATGCCAAAACGAAATTAACAGTCCTTTTGGGCAAATTTCTCCTTTGGACTAAAAATTAATTATTGTATTGAAAATATGAAATCTATAATAAAACGAATTCCAAATTCGGGCTACCAGATGCCCATATTCGGGTGGAAACGTACGTTATTGAAAATTGGATGGCCCTAGGTACCGTTATTTTATCACACTGTGAGAAACATACATACATTTATTCTGATTCTTCATTATTTAATTTTTTTAAATATAACACTGGGCAATAATATTGGGTGGTAACAGTTTGAAAAGTGATACGGTCATCTACAGTGAATCGGCACAAAACGCCAAAACAAAATTAATAGCCCTTCTGAACTAACGCTCCTTTAGGCTAATAAGCGGCCGAGCGGTAAAGTCACTGAACACTGGTAGTTCAGTCCGAGGTTCGAGTCCTGCAGACGGGCTCGCTGCGTGGGTGTTTTCGTGGTTTTCCCCATGTGTAACGTGCATACGAGCCAGTTTTCCTTAGAACGTCCTCCACGAAGGCATCCCTCCCCTTAGGCAGATAGCCCTCGTGCTTTGCCGTAATTAAATAACCTAACCTAACCTATAGGCTAATACACATTTATTTAGATTTAGAGCTATTATTCTCCTAGAAGAGCTGTTATTCTCGAACCTGTCATTTGCATCGAATCGCATTTGTTGTCCGTTTCACTTTTCAAATAAGTAACCGCTGGAGCGGCCGATTGCTTGAAAAAGTTACTGTAAAACTGCAATATATATATATAATATATTAAACCGCTTAGTTTGTTAATTAGTAACGTGAAGATTAAATTTAAAAGAAAAATTAAATATCTTCACTGAAAAAGCAATAAACTGGATGTGGAAGCTGGAAATATTTTACATTGGATATCTTAAGAATTCCTTGTAAAGTTCAAATGTTGTCATCCTTTTTTTATACACATATTTTTTATTATATTATTTCTTTAATACATGGCGATAACATTTAATGGCAATACCCTTTTATATGTTTCCATACTTTTTTATATTCGCTTTATTTTTTATTTGGAAATACAGTATAGTGTTATTATTTAGTAGCAACATCCTTTTATCTGTGTCAGATACGTTTTCTAATGATCGCTATTTTTAGCCTAAAGAGATGTAAGCCCATAATGGCTATTTAGTCTCGAAACGGCATTTTGGTTCGAATCACTAATAGCGTTTTCAATCTGTTGCCACAAATATTACCGCCCTGTATTATATTTAAAGAAATTAAATAATGAAGAATCGGTATGATTGTATGGATGTTTCTCGCATTGTGGAAAAACAGCGGTATGTAAAGCCATCCATTTCCGAATAGTGTAACCTTCCATACCAAAAGGGCACCTGGAAATCGAATTTTGAAGTTTAAAATTTGTTTTATTATCTATTTCATATTATGTAAAATTTTAACGAAATGTTGATTGAAAAAACTCAATGATTTCAAATGAGAAGAGGCGACATTGTACGGAATAAAACATTTTTATCTCCAGCGCGCGGATCTGTCTATTGGGAATTCTAAAGATGCACTGTTTTTAAATACTTTAAGCCCAAAGGGGCGTTAGCTCAAATTCTTTCGAAAGGGCTCTCGAAAGTGTATATTTATATAAACGGGAAAAAAAACGCCCCTTTTAACGTAATATAAAATCTGAAAAATTTCCGGTTATTTATCTATTTTGTTTTTTAAATAATGCATGACACGAACAAAAAAGGAAAAAGTTATGTTTTAATTCTTTCTGAGTTCTAAGATATTTAAAGTTCTCAAATAATTTAAAGAATCATGTTTTCGTATGAATCAGATAAAAGAGCTTTAACTTCTCAGAACGAAATGTACCTTTACAATCATTCTAAAAAAATAAGTTTCAAAATTTCAAGAAATAAGGCGAAGTAAAATAAATAAATTTGAAATGCATTTGCATAAATATATTTAATTTCCATACTAAATAAATATATAAATAAAAAAATAAACTGAAAGGTTTTAGATTTTAAATTACGTCCAAAGCGGCGCTTTTTTAACGTTTTGCGTGTACTTTTATTTATTAAATATCATGTTCTTTGCACTTAAACCATAAAATTCAGTTCAACAGCAATGTGCAAAATAATTTTAAAATGAGCCTATCTTTAGAATTTCCGATACAGTCTCGCGCGCTGGAGATAAAAAGGTTTTTTCTGTACAACGTTGCCATGGCTCGCTTTGAAATCCCTGAGTTTGTTAATCAAAAATTCGCTAAAGTTTTACAAAATATGAAATCAATAATAAAACTAATTCCAAATTTGGGCTTTCAGATGCCCATATTCGCGGTAGGATTACGTCATTCAAAGTTGGATGGCTCTAGGTACCGTTGTTTTATCACAATGCGAGAAACATACATACATTGATGCAGATTCTTCATTATTTAATTTCTTTAGATATAATACAAGGCTGTAACATTGGGTGGCAACAATTTCAAAAGTGATTCTCTGTATATACTGAATTAACTCAAAATGCGAAAACGAAATTAATAAGCCTTCTGGGTACAGTGCCTTTTGCACTAATAAATTTATCTGTATATAAATATTAAATAACAAAAGCTTAAATTTATTATTTACTCTATTTCTCAAATTCTAGTAAAATATGACGTAACATTTAAAAGAAGCTATAAAGAAAGCTATTAAAAAAAATCTGAAACTTTCAGATTTTACATTACGCCAGAAGGGAAGTTTTTTAATGTTTTGTGTATTACCTTTATTGATTAAACATCGTGTTCTTCGCACTTAAACCATAAAATTCAATTCAACGGCAGTATCGCAAATTAATTTTAAAATGAGACTATTTATAGAATATCCGGTACAGTCTCGCGCGCTGAAGAGAAATATGTTTCCTTCCCCCCCCCGTACAATGTTATTATTGCTCGTTTTGAAATCGTTGAGTTTACTAATCAAAACTTCTTTGAAGTGTTACAAAGTATAAAATCTATAATGAAACAAATTCAAAATTAGGGCTTCCCGTTGCCCATATTTGGTGGAGGATTACGTTTTACAAAATTGGATGGCTCTAGGTACCGTTGTTTTATCATAATACGAGAAACGTAATACATTTATGCAGATTCTTCATTGTTCAGTTTCTTTAAATATAACACAGAGTGATAATATTTGGTGGCAACAATTTGAAAAGTGATTCGCTGTTTATAGTTTTCAACGCAAAATGCCAAAACGAAATTAACAATTCTTCAGGTAATATACATTAATAGTCCATAGTATTGCCCCTTTGGACCGAAAATGTGAATTAAGGAATATAATCGAAAAATTATATATCAAACATATAGCATTAAGCAAAACTTCAACACTGTTATTTAATATTAGAGCGAAAAATTGCTTAAATATACGTTTTGAAATCTAATGCATTTGGGCTAACAAAAGCTTAAATTTATTGTTTACTATATTTTAAGTCTAATAAATTTGACTTAATATTTAAAACATGTAATTAAATAAAGAAAAATATTAAATTATGTATTTAAAAAAATTTAAGATTGTTACATCCAGGTTAATTAATAGAAAAGCAAGCTGGGAGCATATATATTTAAGCAAAGCTTATTTAGGAAATAGGACATAAAAAAATAACATAATATAATCAATAAATCTAAAACGAAATAATTTATAACACGTATATTATATATTTCCATAACTGAATAAAATCCTAACATTGCGTGCTTAAGATTAAAGCACCTATTAAATCATCCTTCATTACGAAAAAAAATACATATTCAATATGATGGAATTTAGATGATTTTGAACTTATAAAAATTAATAATTTTCACTTATGAACACCCTTTCACAAACTTAGTATCCAAACAATTTAAAATATCGTGAAGATAAGTAACTTACTTTTCTCATACTCGATTTGATACCTATTGTCCAGTGGAGCAAAGTGGTAAACTAACCTTCCTGGTTACCCAGTATAGCACCAAATGACGCATAACGGACAATGGCCACTCGGTTTTATACGGCCAGTATCCCAACCCAGTTTTGAGTTTCCCTTCGCAGTCTTCTTCGGAAGGACGTCTTTTCTTTCTATCGGAAGAAGAAGGGGGGAGGAAATAGAAAAAATAATAATCTTTTTCTCCACCCCCCTACTACCGCCCTTCTTGCTTTACCTGTCAACGGTACACGCTCCGCTGCTTAAAGTCCGCGGTGAAAAGTTACGTAACCGTTGATGTTGGCAAACATTGAAGAGAAAAAGGGACATTTTGAAGGGGCTGATATTCAGCAGCTTTCGTCAGTTTTTCTGGCACGTGCACGCGTCCATTTTCGGCGCAAGATGTTAAATTTGGCGGAAAAATGTGCCGATGTGTATCAGCTGTTTATTTGACTCGTAACAATGCCAGTTGTTGAATTTGTTTCCGATGGAATTGTCTTTTTCCGTATTCCGTAGTCTGCTTTTAGCCCCCTTAGTGTTGCATGCACTGGTGAAGATAAACATTTTTTTTGCAATGAATTTTGGATGCTGACTTTTAACTGTCTCTGTTGTTTCTTTGGTTATGAATAGACCTACTTCAAACTGAATAAAATGATTCTTTTAGTGCGCATTTAGCTCTTTTTTATTGTATGGCATGCTTGTAAATGTCTGTGGGGCAAGTACTATACTTGTACAGCCTGTTCTGAAATTCCGGTGTCCACTCACTTATACTTACTCTTTCAGATCATCTTGTTTATGACAAAAGGAAAAAATACCAATTTTTGTTTCACAGAAAAAGTACACTTCAATAATACATTTACTTATTAATAAATACACTTGCTTATAAGTACTCCTATGGCATGTATATATGAACGGTTAATTTTTTCACATTAAATCTCTGTTGTAAAATTATTCTTTTACTAAACTTTTAGATCACTTGTAAAAGCATACGTTTGTAATCACCGAATTTTTTACATTAAATTTCTGTTATAGAAATGTTTCATTTGCTCAACTTTCAACTCTCTTCTTTGTATAACATATATTTGTTGAACAGCGAATTCTGTACAATAAGTTTCAGAACCATTTATCTATCCTTCGTCGTACAATTTGTATTTGTAATCAGGAGATTCTTTTACATTCAATCTCCTTCGTAAAATGATTCTTTTGCCCGATCTTTAGCTTTCTTTTATACATAGCAAATATGTGCGAATACCGAATGTTTACAATGGGTCATTAGTGTAAAGATTCTTTTGCTCAGTTTATAACTCATTTCTTTGTATAACATATATTTGTTGAACAGCGAATTTTCTACAATAAATTTCTAAACCATTTATCTATGTTTCGTCTCACAATCTGTATTTGTAATCAGCAGATTACTTTGCGCTAAATCTCCTTCGTAAAATGATTCTTTTAGCCAAACGTTAGCTCTTTTTTATATATAGCAGATATGTGTGAATACTGAATGTCTACAATGGGTCATGAGTGTAAAGATTTTTTCGCTCATTTTTTAGCTACCTTCTTTGTATAACATATATTTGTTGAACAGCGAATTTTCTACAACAAGTTTGTGAACCATTTATCTATGTTTTATCGGAAAATATGAATATATGAATTTGCAATCAGGAGATTCTTTTATATTAAATCACCTTCGCAAAATGATTCTTTTACCCGATCTTTAGCTCTCTCTTATGTATATAGCAGATATGTGGGAATACTGAATATTTATAATGGGTCATTAGCGTAAAGATTCTTTTGCTCAGCTTTTAGCTCTCTTCTTTGCATAACATATATTTGTTGAACAGCGAATTTTCTACAATAAGTTTCTAAACCATTTATGTATGTTTTTATCGCACAATCTGTATTCATAATCAGGAGATTGCTTTTTTAGCTCTCTTTTATGTATAGCAGATATGTGTGAATACCGAATGGTCACAATTGGTCGTTAATGTAAAGATGTTTTTGTTTAGCTTTTAGCTCTCTTCCTGGTACTGCATACGTTTGTAAACAGTGCATTTTTACTTTAACCTGCGTTGTAAAAAGATTCTTTTTCTCATTTATAGCTGTCTTCTCCATACAGTATATATTTATGAAGAAGAAAAAATTTTTTTTCAATGAGTCTACATTGTAAAAATTCTGTTACTGGACTTTTAGTTCTCTTTATCGTAAAACGCGTATTTGTAAACAGTAAGTTTAATGCTACGAGTTTTCGTAATTTAATATTATGAGTAATTTGATGCTATGAGTAAATTTAATGCTATGAGTTCGTTGTAAAGAATAAAAGCCTAATTAAAAGTAGTGCATGGCAGTAAGAAAGAATTGGTAAAAAATTTCCAAAATTATTAAAAATAAACTCTAAATCATGTTAAAGGATTTATACCTATGCAATAGAAGATTAACCTCAGGAATTAACATCTGTGTTATGACTGAACTAAGTTGCTAATTTGAAAGCTAAACAAAAGATAAACCCTGATAAGAAAGATTCAAAAACAATGCAATGGTTTAATAACTGTAAAGCACAATATTTCTCAATAAACTTGGTGTTATTTCAAATGAAAACTTATTTCTGGATATTTAGTAGTTTTTGTTGCATGAAACACATTTTAAACTTCTAATCGGTTTCCATTTTTAATGATCCGTTTTTCCGGCTATTTAATTTATCCGCATTTAGTTATCGCAAAAGCGGTTTTTTTATTTCGAAACTGTTTAAAACTTATGATTGTCATCTCAAGTTACCATCACGATTTTCTAGGAAGGGTTTATATCTAACACTTCGATTTTTAAATGTCTGACATCACTTATTAATAAACGGATAGTGATACATTCAAAGAGAAAAAATATAATATAAAAAACTGAAAGTTTTCATATTTTACATTATGCCCTAATGGGTGTTTAGTAACGTTTTGTGAGTTACCTTTATTTGTTAAAGATCATATTCTTCGGACTTAAACTATAAAATTAAATGCAACAGCAATATCGCAAAATAATTTTAAAATGAGCATATGTTTAGAATTTCCGATACAGTCTCGCGCGTTGGAGATAAAAATGTACTTTTTCCGTACAGTGTTGCCATTGCTCGCATTGAAATCGTTGGGTTTGTTAAACAAAAATTTAGTTAAAGTGTTACAAAATATGAAATCGATAATAAAATAAATTCCAAATTAGGTCTACCAGATGCCCGTATTCGATGGAGGATTACGTTATTCCAGCGGTTCTCAATCTTTTGACTAACGCGTACCATCTAAACAAAAATTGAAAATCTGCAATACCACCACTACGTTTTACAATGATTTGTTTTTCAATAGAAATATTTAAAAAATACCGTATTTGACGGCATATAAGACGCACTGGCATATAAGACGCGCCCTTATTTAGACGGCCACACACAAGGAAAAAAAGTTTCTTTTAGTTCTCACGTTTCGTAAAAGCCAAATAAACAATTATTGAATGCAATTACCTTCACGTATAAGACGCAGGTAACTTTTTTGAGACCAAATTCAGGAAAAAAAGTGCGTCTTATATGCCGTCAAATACGGTATATATTTTGCCATTTGCACAACTTATTGGCTATTTGTGTTAAATAGGCCTACCAGCGGCCGAGCGGTAAAGTCGGTAAACACTGATAGTTTCGTCCGAGGTTCGAATCCCGCGAACGGTCCTGCTGCATGGGCGTTTTCATGGTTTTCCCCATGTGAAACGGCCCACCAGCGGCCGAGCGGTAAAGTCGCTGAACACTGGTAGTTCGGTCCGAGTTTCGAATTCCGTGAACGGGCTGGCTGCATGGTCGTTTTCGGGCTTTTCCCCATGTGTAACGTGTATACGAGCCAGTTTCCCTTAGAAAGTCCTCCACGAAGGCATCCCTCAGGCAGATAGCCCTCGAGGCTTTGCCATAATCACACACACACACACACACACCCCATGTGTAACGTGTATACGAGCCAGTTTTCCTTAGAAAGTCCTCCACGAAGGCATCCCTTCTCTTAGGCAGATAGCCCTACTGTGCTTTGCCATAACTAAATAAATCAAACCAAACCAACCCATTTGTGTTAAATATGTAAACATAAAAAATGCTATATTAAAAATTGGTTACCATTTTAATTATCAAAATATAAGTTATATTACTTAATTTCTAAAACTTCTAAAACTATTCAAATGGTTTAAAGCAGCTGTTCTCAACCTTTTGACTAACGCGTACCATCTAAACAAAAACTGAAAAACTTTAGTACCACCACTACATTTTTACAGTGATTATTTTTCAATTTATCAACAGAAATATTGTTAAAAAAATATTTTGCCGTTTGCACAACCTATTGGCTATTTGTATTTAATATGCACACGCAGAAATGTAAGATTTAAAACTAGTTATTCATTTAATTATCAAAATTTAATTTATAATACTTTAATTCTAAAATTTAGCGTGAAATTTGGGCCTGTTTAAGAGAGATCAATTTCTTTGTCTGGCCTTATTTCCCTTAGCTTTAATCGTAAAGTAGGATCCACTTTTAATTTTGTTCCATATTTACTTTTCAAATATAACAGGGAAGAAAATCCTTGTTCACACAAATACGTTGTGCAAAAAAGGCAATAAAAATTTGATAGCTTTATTTGAGATGCCTTTAAATTCTTTTTTCCGTTCACTCAAAATTTAACCATTGTGTTATTTTTGAAATCATCAGTTCGAGTTCGATCACAGGAAATTTCTATCAACTATTTTTCTTCACGAGATTTTTGAATTTAATAGTTAAAAATACTTTGTTTCTTTGCGTACCACCTATTTTTCTCTTGTGTACCACCGGCTGAGAACCGCTGCGTTATTCTAAATTGGAAGGCTCTAGGTACTTTTTTTTTTATCACATTTACATTTATGCAGATTCTTCATTATTTTATTTCTTTAAATATAACACAGGGCGATAATATTTGGTGTCAACAATTTGAAAAGGGAAACGGACATTTAATGTTTTTGACGCTAAATGCCAAAACGAAATTTATAGCACTTCTGGGCTAAATGCCCTTTGGGATAAAAATAAAACTGCAGTTTTAAAATGTATTACATTTATGAAAAAATTTAATTCATTTTCTTCTCAATTCTTTAATAATTTAGTTCTTCTTCGTTCTTTTCCCCCTCTTGAATACTTTAAACTTACTTCTTAATTTAACTCTATCTTTTCTTTCACGTTTTAGATATTAAAAAACAATAACAGTCGTTATATCTTAAGAATTAACAATTTTGAAAAATTATTCAGGTTTAACCGATTCTTTCTAAATTCGAAATCTGCCCCTTTTCCCCCCAAGAATCAATGGTCAAAACTGATAGTAATATTTGCTAGATCTTTCCAGTCAGAAGGTTACTTTACAAAATCATGTAACATGTTGGAGGTATTCATGAAAGACGACAAAGAAAAAAAAAAAAAAAAAAAAAAAAAAAAAAAAACATAATTTTTAGCATTAGAAGTAAACAACAACGGACACTTTTGTGCATATTAGTGTGTTTTAAGAATTAACACAAGACTATCAATCTTTATACCTTATAATGTATTTCTCTCGCCTTCTTATCATGCCTTCGTGGTGTAATGTCCAGCACACTCGGCACGTATTCGAGAGGTCCGAAGTTGAAATCCCGACGAACGCATTGCTTATTTTTCATGTACTCCTGCTTCCAAAAAAGTCTAATGTCTCTACAGTGGCGCCCAAACTAAAAAAAAAAAAAAAAAAAAAAAAAAAAAAAAAAAAAAAAACGTTTAAAATGTAAAAAAAAGGAAAAAACCTGAAAGCTTTCAGATTCTACATTTCGCCCAAAGGAGTGTTTTTTAACGTTTTGTGTGTTAACTTTATTAAATATCATGTTCCTCGCACTTAAACCATAAAGTTCAGTTCAACAGCAATATCGCAAAATAATTTTTAAAATGAGTATATCTTTAGAATTTCCGATACACAGTCTTACGCGCTGGAGTTAAAAATGTATTTTTCCCTGCAGTGTTGCCATGGCTCGCTTTGAAATCGTAGAGATTGTTAATTCAAAAGTTCGTTAAGTGTTACAAAATATAAAACGGATAATAAAACAAATTCCAAACTCCAAATTAGGGTTTCCAGATGCCCATCTACGGTGGAGGATTACGTTATTCAAAAGTGAATGGCTCTAGGTATTGATTTACTTTTATCACCATGCTAGAAATGTCCTTTTATTACCATGTCCTTTTATCACCATGCTAGAAATATACATTACATTTGTATGCAGATTCTTCATTATATTTAACTTCTTTAAATATAATGCAGGACTCTAACATTCTGTGGCAACAATTTGAAAAGTAAATCAATGCCTGTAGTGAATCAACGCAAAATGCCAAAACGAAATTAAAAGTCCTGTGCAAATTTCTCCTTTGGATTAACAAAAAACTATAAAAATTAATTTTTTGTTTCGCTTTGTTTTAACATTAGAAGCAAAGAGCAAAAGTCCTATTTCAGTCTTTAGTATCTTTTCAGAACAAAACCAAAACCGTCCGAGAGGAGACATCCCCTACGATAAGAGGGAAAGGAGAAATGAAGGTCATCGTTAGTGAAGCAGATATGATTACTGTAGCAGAAAATGGCACCCATAATTTTTTTTAAAGCATTTCATATTATCTGCACATTTGTAAAACGAAAAACAAAACATCTGCTACCTTTCTCTAGCGAAGAAAGCATCGAATGAGATACAAAAGAGGGACAAGGTCGAGTGGGATTGCACAGTGTGTAAATAGGCGTGGGCTCCATTGTGTTTAGTTTCAAAACTTGAAACCAAATGAATTTTTAAATTAATAAAACGTGGTATTGTAGTTTAAAGTTAGAGCAATGGTATTATAATGTGCAGTTAGTTATATGAAGCTGCATGAACTGAAGAATTATTTTCAGGATTGCATAAACAAAGTGGCAGCCAAGGAAAATTATTTGTTCACAAAATGTAGCAACCGCAGAGCGTATAATTCAAAGACCGCTGTTGAATCTGATGATATGTAAACAGTTAAGTGTTATTAAATGGAAAAGGAAAAGAAAGTTCCACAGTAATACTATTGAGAAGTTCTAAAAGGAACAGACAAAAGCTGTAATGATATAAATGAACTTAAAACAACTAAAGAAATGGTTATTTAATCTTCGTGTGGTATTGTACGAATCACGAGGCCTAGTTTTATACGATAACTTATGTTTTTTTATACACCTCAAATCGGGTGTTATTTTTCCTGTACGTTAATTTCGTGCCCTGTCAAAGTAGAAACTTTAACATTTTCTAGAGACATTAGGTTATTTCGAAGCAGGAGAGATAAAAAATGAGCACTGCCCTTGCCTGGACTGTGCTGACCACTATACCACTACGAAGACATGCTTAGAAGGCGGGAGAAATACCTTACATACTTCTCCTTTTAAAGGGCGACTGGGGATTAGGGTGTAAGGATTATGTTAATTTTATTAAGAGTTAAATTTTGAGTTAAAGTTCCTTTCCTATCGATTCTTAACTTCAACTTACACTTCCGACCAGAGCGTAGTTTTAGAATGAATACATAATAGGAAAGAGCGGTATATAACCGCGAAGTTCTTCGGTCTTGGAGAGAGGTTAGTTTACTCTTCTATCTTGTCGTTTCCTGTCACACGAACTCAAGCGATTATTCGCTTCTCAATTCTTAAGATTCTTCACTTCCAACAGTAATTTAGAAATTAAAAAGCGAGGAACTCTACAAGCGGACCCTAGTCGCCAAATCCTGGTGGGGAAGAATCATCATCCATCACTTTTTTAGTTCGAGCGCCACTGTAGAGACATTAGATCATTTCAAAGAAGCCTTGCCGGACCTCTGGAATACGTGTCGAGCGTGCTGAACACTACATCATGAGAGCATTCTTAGAAGGCGGGAGAAAGACCTTATTTTACTTGCTGGCCCACCAGCGACAGTGCGGTAAAATCGCTCAACACTGGTAGTTCGGTTCGAAGTTCGAATCTCGCGAACGGGCTAGCTGCATGGGCGTTTTCTTGCTGTTTCCCATTTGTAACGTGTATAAGAGCTAGTTTTCCTTATCAAGTTCTCCCCGAAGGCATCCCTTCCCTTAGGCAGATAGCCCTCGAGGCTTTGCCGTAATGAAAGAAACCAAACTAAAGCATTTTACTTGCTGGAAGATATTTATTGGAAACTTGGTGCGGAAACAAATTTAATGGAAAAATATGCGTAGTGACTTCTTGAATGATTCATTTCTTTCTTAAATAAGTACAGAAATCTCTACGAGGTTAATAAACACGTTATTTCCTAGATCAAAAAAGGAAATCTGGTTTATAAATTTTGATTCTAGTTTAAAAACCGAAAGAATTTTTAAACTAAATAACTGCAGGCATAATATTTTAAGAATAAACCCCACCAAATTCAAGGTACAGAAATCACAATCATATTTTCCCCTTTCCTATAAATTTTCCCTTTCTTTTACTAATTTTATCATTCGAAGAATATATGAAAGACATATACGAGAAGAGCTACGTTCGAAAAAGATACGAGAAGAGGAGAGGATGGAATACAGAGGGCATTCACACATTTTTGTAACGATTTTGCAAAGATTTATACGTTGATAAACCTTAGAATTTTATTTTCTAATATGTTCAGTCTGATATCCCTTTTGTTGAACTATCATGTTATATCTTGATTTCTGTGAGAAAAGTCCTTTTATTAAAACATCAAGGGATGCATGTAAAGGGAATAGCTGCAGTTTCGGTTTCAGTTCTCATTTGGTCTTTTTAAACAGAGCAGTAAATTTAGAGGGATGGATGGGAGCCTTAATCCGATAATAAGACAGTGAATAATAAGACAGTGAAGATTGTTTGAATAAAGAGATGGAATTTCTTCTCTAAAAATAGGTGTTAAAACATATTTCGACCCATAAGCACTATTTCTACTCATTTTTCCATGCTGTAAAGACTTTTCCAGGTAGAGACGACTCGACAACAGATATTAAGACGTCGCAATATTTTTCCTAGATATCGTTCCGAAATATCTTAATGCTCTGACTTTCGTTTCCAGTTCGGCACATAATATAGAAGGATTCGTTTGAGAACGTGCCAACGTAGCAATTTTTCATCATCGTACTCGAACAAAAATTTGCACCAGTAGATCTTCTCTACCAAAACGTTCTCGTAGTTTCTCGACTTGCTTTTGGGAAATTTTCTGCAAGTAGCTGAAAACTTTCTACGACCCTTGCAGCTTCCGATTTCTATACTACAGCCTGCAATAAATACTGGAACTTCTCCAAGCTTCTGACTGGAGAACTTTATCTTCTCCAAGTTCATATATGGAACTTTAGCTTCTCTAAGTTCCTAACTGGAGAACGTTAGCTTCTCCAGGTACCTAATTGGAACTTTAGCTTTTCGAATAAACCTGTTTAATTCAGTTTTCGAGACTTAAACTGCGTTTTTTTCCACAGAATCCCTCGCCGTCGACGATTCCTTAGCTTTGCTTCGCATTACACATTCTTCTATTTTAGAAGTTGGTTCGTAATACTTATCTCTAATATTTTTCGGATTGCCGCACAGACGGTATAGTAGTTGGGGAAGGCGACTACGGTACCAAAGTCCACAGGTTCGAATATCGGAGAAGGCATGGCTGTAACTGTCCCTCCCTTCATAGGAGGCGAAAATGGTCCAATCAAATGGTCGTGTACACTCATGTTCCATTCAATATTTCACCTATATTGAATTTTAGTCGATTGAATGTGGCAACAAATTTATAATAATTGATCAAAAATAAATAATGTGAATAAACACGCATTCTTCTTTATATAGAGAGAATTTGTAAAACTTACAGATTTTTGATTAACAACTCTACGATTTGAAAGCGAGCAGGGGCAACACTTTTCGAAATAAAGCATTTTTATCTCCAACGCACCAGACTGTTGTCGCTCGGAAAAATGAGTGCGAAAATGAGCGTTTCCAGAGTTTTTTTTTTTTTTTTTAAATTAATATCTCGGCTTGATTAAAAGTCGTACGAAGACGTCAGCAGTCGAAATGGCTACCCACGAATTTTTGGAATCGGGAATAATGTATTTAATGTTTGGCAATGCTATTTTTATTTCATTGTAAAACTTAGAAATTTTTTATTAACAAACTCTACGATTTGAAAGCGAGCAGTGGCAACGCTTCTCGAAATAAAGCAGATTTTTATGTCCAGCGTGCGAGACGGTTGCCACTCGGAAAAATGACGGCGAAAATGAGCGTTTTAAGCGTTTTAATTAATATTTCTGATTTTAGCTTTTTTTAAAAAAATAGTGGACGTTGACCTTTTTTAGAACGTAGAAAAGAACGGTAGAAAGTTTGGTGACGATAACTATAGTTATTAGAGAATAAACACATAGGCTTTCTTCTTTATCTGTACATATATAGATAAAGAACGTTGCAGATTGTCAACATTCAAAGCTGGCAGATGATTTTGACTTAAAATAAACAATTTAATGTTGAAGTTCTGCGCTTTATTATCGCTTTCATATTTGGGATGAAGGAAGAATTGAAAAGGAAGAACAAACAAAAGGCAATGTATTAACAAATTGTTACAAAGCAACAAACAATATCAAAGCCTTTATTTTATATCTGTTTGTTTCATTCTTATTTGATAAACGTTTATCTCCGAGTTGTAAGCATGTCAAATGGTACTTATGAGATTAAGATTTATCGAACAGACAAGCGAAGGCTACAGCTAATTTCTCAATTAACCAAATGATAGGGATTACCTTTTAAATGGTCTACATTTCTTTCCACTTAATACATTAATAACCTCCGAACAATATTTCGTGATTAGAACAGTGTATCTTTACTTATAGAATTGTCTGTCTTTTTCATAATCATCTGCTTATAAAGTAGTTTATGGGATTTAAGATGGCATAAAATCGAATTCTCCGTTGGCGATCGCCAAAGGGGAATTTCATGCCAAATGTGATTGGTATCTGGGGTCAATGATTCTGAAAATGAGGTTTTACGTTATAAAGTATATTTCCGCTTCTCCGAGCTTACCGCTCATTTTGAATACTTACCGGTAGAGAATCGTAAACTTCCTCGTTTATTATGAAAATGAACATTTCTTTGGTTACCACCATTAGATAAATATCCTTGATAAAAAGGGAAGAAAAGATTCTTTGAGTTAGAAAATTATATCATATTTCCTGAATATTAAATACTGATTGTTTTTTGTGAAAAGCATCATTCATTCCCTCCCCCCAAAGAAAACGCTTTCTTATTTAGGTCTAATATCAAAATCATGTGTATAAAAGATGTTTTCGGCCTTTGTGAATCTAAAGCGAACAATGCTCTGTTGCCACCTTTTATCTTTTACAAATAATAACTCGCTTATACATTGAATGGTGCCTTTAAATTTGTATGTTTAACTTCGTAAGCTGCCATCATTTATTCGCGTTTTCTTATTTCAGAATTTTTTTTTTTTAAAAAAGACAATTTGCTTTAAATAAATATACAGATAAAAAAATCTGAAAGCTTTCAGATTTTACATTGCGCCCAACAAGGCGTTTTTTTAATGTTATGGGTGTTACCTTTATTTATTAAATATAATGTTCCTGGCACTTAAACCACAAAATTCAGTTCAAGAGCAATATCGCAAACTAATTTTAAATTGAGCCTATCTTTAGAATTTCCGATACAGAGTCTCGCGCGCTGGAGATAAAAATGTTTTTTTTCTGTACGACGTTGCCATGGCTCGCTTTGAAATCCTTGAGCTTGTTAATCAAAAATTCGTTCAAGTGTTACAAAATATGCGATCGGTGATAAAACAAATTCCAAATTTCAAATTTGGGCTTCCAGATGCCCACATTCGCAGTAGGATGACGTCATTTAAAACTGGATAGCTCTGGGTACCCTCGTTTCATCACAATGCCAGAAACATACATACATTCATGCAGATTCTTCATTATTCAATTCCTTCAAATAAGATGCAGGGCGATAGTACTTTGTGGCAACGATTTGAAAAGTGATATAGCCGTTTAAAGGTTTCACCGCAAAATCGCAAAATGAAAACAACTTGCCTAAAAGCGTTTCCGTTCAGCATAATAATTTTAATTTATATTTTTGCTTAACAGATATAAAGTCTCCCAGACGGTATAGGGGTCAGGGGAGTAAACCGCTGAGTTGGCTTCCGGCCCAGGTATAGATGTATCCATGCAGAATTGGTTACCAACTCAGCGGGAGTTAACCGCTAGCTGCCAAGCCGCAGCCCTAAGGGGTTAGGGAAGGTAAACCGCTGAGTTGGCTTCCGACCGAGGTAGAGATATATCCATGCAGAATTGGCTACCAACTCGGCGGGAGTCAACCACTAGCTACTAGGCCGCAGCCCCGGCTGAGCATAAGACATTTATAAAATGCAAAAAAGAGATATACATGTGCATCCAAGGCACTTGAAGAAGAGTACAATCAAAATATATGTATATACATATAAATACCAGTTCATATACAGATATATACACACTTACATACATAAATATTCCGAAACAAATAAAAGTATACATACTCTCACTCATATTCATATATACATCTATACATATACGTTATAATGGTAGTTAAAGTTTACAAAAAGCATGCCATTGAGGTACGCGTGATCGTTAGCATATATTAGGTACCATAAATAAAAGATGTAAACATGTACAGATACATGTTAGGATTAGGGGAGCCGACTACGGTACCGAAGGGCCCGGGTTGGAATCCCGTACAAGACATGGATGTTTGTAAATGCAAAGTGTCGGTGCGACATGGCCGCACCTCTCTTCTCCTTCTTTCCTCTCTGGCAACCATTTTTCTATGTAATATGGACAAAGCAACAATAGATTAAAAAATAATAAGCACATTGTATTAATAATTTGTGCCACTATATCAGACGAGTGACAATCAATCCGTAAAAGCAAAGAAAGATTACTTTTAACATCGTTTATTAGTTTTTTCATTCGTTATTTGCAGTGTCTTTTTTTTCCTTTTGAAAACAAATATATTTTGCGTAATTAAATGAATTTATTGCCCACGTTAATTATCCCACAGCGGCCGAGATATAATAACCGCTGAACATTGGTAATTCGCTCTGAATCCAAATCCTGGTGAAAGAGCTGGCTGCAAATGGGGCATCACTCCGTTCGTTCATCCAATGAGATCCGAATAATTAAAAGCAATATTTTTCTGTTAATTTTAATGTGGATTTATCCTTTTCGAGTGCTTTTTAATTGCCTTGTATTTAATTGTAATTTTGGATTAAATGTGGACATCGCCCACCCTATTCTTAACTCGATAAGTAAGGAGTGGATTAAAGTCTTTTTATATTCAGTAACCGAGTGATTAACTGGCCCAGAAGGGCTATTAATTTCGTTTTGGCATTTTCCGTTCAATCCCTATAAACGGTGAATCGCTTTGCTTTTTAAATAGTTGCCACCCAATATTATCACCCTATATTATATTTAAAGAAATTAAATAATGAAGAGGCTGCGTAAGTGCATCTATGTTTCTCGCATTGTTGTAAAACAACGGTACATAGAGCCATCCAGTTTTGAATAATGTACGTCGCCACCCGAATATGGGCATCTGGAAGTCCACATTTGGAACGTTTGTTTTATTATGAGTTATTTCATATTCTGTAAAGCATTTATGTTTTTGATTAAGAAACTCAACTACTTCCAAGCGAGCAATGGCACCACTGTATGGTAAAAAAAAGTATTTCCAGCGCGAGACACTGTATATTTGAAATTCTAAAGACATGCTCTTTTAAATGTTTTGCGATATTGCCGTTGAATTGAATTTTATGTTTTAAGTGCGAAGAACACGATATTAATAAATAAATGTGGCATACAAAACGTTAAAAAAAGCCCCTTTGGGCGTAAAATCTGAAAGCTTTCAAATTTTTAAAATTTTTCTCATATATATTTTTTCCTTTAAAGTTATTTTGTTGCTATAAATGCACGAATATTTGCAGTAGTAATAAGCTTTGGGTGAAAAAGGTTTCTTAACACACAGTTTAAAATTTGTTCTCACAATTGAATGTTATGACCTGGATATTTTTCCGTCATGAATTATTAGATTCAGCCTGCATTTAAAAATTATTTATGTTCTTCTCTTTGTGGGACACTTGCACAAGAACTTTATTTTTATTAATGCAAGGCATTCATTTACGTTTTTGACTTTACTAATGAAAGCATTTGTCTTGCGTGAGGTTCAAGAATTGACAATAAAAGAACGATAATGACTTCCTGTCGAAAGATGCAAAGGTATTGAAGTTAAGGTCTCTGGCGATTGTTTTTAGATTTTTATTACTTCTGATAGAATTCATTACCATTCATTCAGTATTCTGAGACGGTTTAGATGTTTGAATATAAAGAGAAGAAATTAAATAATAAAATCTATTTAAAAAATTAATTTTTTTGATCAAATACTATTGCTATTAAATGTAATATTTTTTGTTTTGTCTAAAATTGAAAAAAAGAAATGCGTTCATAAGGCAATAATGTGCAGGGAATTTCAAAGAAAATCATAAAATTGATTTCCGTTGTCCGAGGGGAGGGAAAAAAGTGAAACAGTTCTATATCTCCCGTTCTACTGGGCCGATTGACGAAATTCAACTTGCTTTTTTCATGTCTCGAAAGCGCGACTCAGTATTAGATTTATACATAGCATTGTTTTAATTGTATTTTGGCACGAAACCGAACTTTTTCTGAAATTGAATGCCCCCTTTTTTTTATATTTCTATTCTACGACTCAAATTACGCGTAAATATTAAAGTTTATAAAATTTGGTGCGAAATTTACGAAGAAATTCAAAAATTTATCTTGGCGTATTTTTTTCCCGTTTCTGGCAAGAATACTGAATGGCGACTTGGCGAACTTCTTGATTTATAACAACCTATTTTCCTTTCCCTTTTTACATTCTGAATGAGAGGGAAAAAAAAAGTCACGTCTTTCTTATTTCAAAAATTATAAGAAAATGCGTAAACCACATTAGATGTTATTATCGCTTCAAACAAGTATGTCAAACTTCAAAACGCGCAATTCTGTAAATTCACGTACGTCTTAGAAAATTTTGAATATAAAACTCTAATTTTTTGAAGGTCTGTCTAGAAATACATCTACTTTAAGATGATATTAAAAATTTTAGGGGTTATAATTCAAAATTTTTTTCGAAAAATTTATAAAATTTTTTTTTAAAATACAAATAAATATCAAATTTAATTAATATTATGGTTCTAAAATTTTGAGAGGTAATTTCTCAAAAACTACTCGCGCGATTTTTACAGAACTGACATGCGCAATGTTTATGGGGTCCTGGGTGTCGCGAAAAAAGGGGTCGCGACTGGAAAAATTTAAGAAACGGCGTTCTGTAGAAAAATGTCCGTATTGGGATAACCGGAGTACAACCGTATTTCCAACTATCTTCCTGAGAGCTGTATGGATCTTTACTTATGCACCGATATGTCCATTAAGTGTCTATGATAAAACATGGTTAATGCTTCTACTGCCGAAATCCTCAACTGCATCGCCCAACGATGTTTGTTAAAGTAATCGCCGACTTCTGTCTCTCTGTGTCTTGAATTCTGCCAGAGCTGCCCATTCAGACTGTGTAGTCAGTCGCTACCGCTTTTTACCACTGAAGTTTTTTTTCGCAACACCAGGACCCCATAATATTTACGAAAATATTGTGAGACGCC
Organism: Stegodyphus dumicola; assembly: GCF_044657685.1. NCBI lineage: Eukaryota > Metazoa > Arthropoda > Arachnida > Araneae > Eresidae > Stegodyphus > Stegodyphus dumicola. The sequence goes on along the minus strand of NC_140777.1, from coordinate 184,559,046 downwards.
ATAATCATTCCGCAAATCCGACACACGCGCGAGTGGAACCGTCAATTTCTTCAGATGCACTGTAATATACTATTGCAATTTTAGGTAATGGACTTTAATTTCTAATTTTAAGGCATAGAACAATGTGAAAATTCTAAATAAGTAATAGACAAAATGACAGCGTCACATGCAAAGCAAGTAAAATGTTATTATAAAAATGTTATTATAAATATACGTAGTTATTATAAAAAGAATGCGTCGAAACGTTTTCGTTTATCCGTTGTCTGTATTGTCTTACCTTTATCTGTTTTCAGAAACATTGTGTAAAAATATTTGGTAACTATAAAATTACCATAATAAGTTAAATAAATATCAAAACTGCTAAAAGTTTTGGCGACCCCCTGCTCCACGTCGCGACCCACAGTTTACGAAAATCTGACCTAGACGATAAGAAATCACATAGCGATGCAGGGAACACAAAACGCAAAAAAGTAAAGACAATAACAGTGAGACAAAACGTGCTTTATTAGGTTTAGTACAGCAGAAACCTACAAATAATAACAAAAACAAACAACGATCGTCGTTAAAGAAGGAATTCGAAATTACGACCCGGGACCATAATGCAGGCCTCACTTCTGGCGCATGAAAGATCTGCATGGAAGATGCACGATACACGGTTACTGCATCACAGTCCGGGTCGTAATTTCGACGACAATCTTCTTTGATGATGATCTTTGTCCCTTTATGTTGTTTTTTCTTTGTTTCTGTTGTACTCCGAATAATAAACATGTTTTCTCAGCCTGTTCATGTTCTTTCTTTCTTGGCTTCTGCGTCATCAATACCGCGCCAGAAAGCGTTTCCGACCATGTATGGCTATATGATTTCCCATCGTCTAAGTCACGGGTTCTCAACCGGTAGTACGCAAGAGAAAAACAGGTGGTACGCAAAGAATCAAAGTATTTTTAACTATTAAATTCAAAAATTAAAATCCCAACATCCTCATTGAATTTTCTCTCTAACACTCGTAAATTGATGCCATCTGAGCTTTGTTCAAGAGTGGTGGTACAGTACCACCGCTACAAAGTAATTTTCTAGCAGTAGTACTAAAGGTTTTGTGTTTTTGTTTAGATGGTACGCGTTAGTCAAAGGTTGAGAACCGCTGGTCTAGAAGTATTCTATCTCTTCTGAAAGTTTGTAACCACTGTACTGATATACTTTGTATCTAATTAATCTAAAAGGTACCAAGGAATATTTACTAGATGGTAACTTTCGAAAAGAAATTCTTGCTCTAAGAAGCCGTACTTTAGATATCAGGAATTACAGCTCAGCGTCTGAAAAAGTATTGATTAGGATCCAGCATGTGCTACGTGCTCAGATACTAAGGGTATTTAGGCCTCTGAACGTGATTAAGTGCGAGATAACATCACCTCACAGTATAACGATCCTGTACTTTCTTCTGCAATCCTCAGATAAAATGAGATCCATCTCATTCAAGCTCCTCTTCAATAAGTATGGTTCCATTCATTTGCTTAAACGGTATGCTCACTATGCTAATGATAACTCTGTGTGTTTTAGTAAAACCTGGCATCCCATTTTACATTCCAAATGGAGAGACGGACGTCGGTTTTTGAACATTTACAATACTACATCCTACTGAATATTCTAAATTTTTAATAATCTTTAAAATCTTTAATGTGAGAAAATTTCGAAATTATTTAGAAAGGAAAAAGTATGCTTCTTAGAAAAAAAAGGAAAATGTGTGTTAAGTAGGTTATTAGCCCAAAGGAGCGTTAGCTCAGAAGGGCTATTAATTTCGTTTCGGCATTTTGCATCGATTCAATGTAAATGTGCGCATCACTTTTCTAACTGTTGCCCGGGCCCACCAGCGGAAGTCGCTGAACACTGGTAGTTCGGTCGGAGGTTCGAATTCCGCAAACGGGCTGGCTGTACGCGCGTTTTTTGTGGTTTTTCCCATGTATAACGTGTATGCGAGCTAGTTTCCATTAAAAAGTCCTCCACGAAGGCATCCCTCTCCTTAGGCAGATAGCCTAGTGTGCTTTGCCATAATTAAATAAACCAAACTAAAATCTAACTGTTGCCACCCAATATTATAGCCCTATGGTTAAGTTTAAAGAAATCAAATAATGAAAAATCTACATAAATGTATGTACGTTTTTTTTTTTTTTTTTTTTTTTTTTTTTTTTGCTTTCTGATAAAACAACGGTACATAGAGCCAACCAGTTTTGAATAACGTACGTTTCCACCCTGAATATGGGCATCTGGAAGCCCGAACTTGGAATTTGTTTTATTATGAATTTCATATTTTGTAACACTAACGAATTTTTGTTTAAGAAACTCAACGATTTATAAGCGACCAATGGCAGCACTCTACGGGGACGGGGGGGCGGAACCTTTTTATCTCCAGTCCCTTTTTTTTTATTTATTAAATGTTTATTATTATTATTTAATGTTTAAAAGTTTTGTACTGATTCCATCTAACTGTGAATACGTGCAGAAGTTTTGAAAACTATTACATTGTTACGAATTTTTTTAGTTAGATATTTTTAGTAGAATTATAATTAAAGTTGTTTTATTTCCTCGTGAAATGCAGCACGAGACGAATTTTAAGAGAAAGCGTATAGCTACTGATTATATTGCGTGATATTGTACGAATAATTTTGAGGAAAAATACAGCGTTCTGTTATATTTCTTTTGATAAAAATAAATTTTATTAACCTTTTATGGGACTTGTGCATTTAATCTATTACAAAGCCGATATCTACTAACAATATAGAGGTTTTTTAGTCCAAAGGGGTTTCGTCGTTGAGGGACTATTGTTTTCGTTTCGGCATTTTGAGTTGAAATCTTTAAAAGGCTGTATCTCTTTTCAAACTGTTATCGCCGAATACTATCGCACTGTATTACATTTGAATAAATTAAATAATCAAGATTCTGCATAAATGTATGTATGTTTTTCGCATTGTGATAAAACAACGGTACCTAGAGCCATCCAATTTTGAATGATGGAATCCTACTGCGAATATGGGCATCTTGGGAGCCCAAATTTGAAATTTGGAATTTGTTTTATGATCGATTTCATATTTTGTAAAACTTTAAGGAATTTATGGTTAACAAAGTCAAGGATTTCAGAGCGAGCAATGGGAACACTTTACAGAAAAAACATTTTTATCTCCAGCGCGCGAGACTGTGTATGGGAAATGAATGTATGTTACTCGCATTGCGATAAAACAACGTTACCTAGAGTCCTCAAATTTTGAATAACGTACCTTTGCATCCGAATATGGGCATCTGGAAGCTCAAATCTGGAATTTGTTTTATTATCTATTTCATATTTTGTAAAACTTTAACGAAATTTTGATTAAGAATTTCAATGATTTCAAAGCGAGGCATGGCAACATTGTACAGAAAAGATATTTTTATTCCCAGCGCGGGAGACTGGGTATTGGAAATTCTAAAGATAGGCTCAATTTGAAAGTATTTTACGATATTGCTGTTAAACTGAATTTTATGGTATAATTGCGAAGAACATGATATTTAATTTACAAAAATCTGAAAGTTTACAGATTTTAAATTACGTCCAAAGGGCCTTGTGTGTTACCTTTATTAATATCATGTTCTTTGCACTTAAAGCGTAAATTTGAGTTCAACAGTAATGTCGGAAAATAATTTTAAAATGACTCTTAAATCTTTAAAATCTTTAGAATTTCCGATCGCAGTTCCGCGAGCTGCAGATTAAAATGTCCCCCCCCCCCACCTGTAGAGTGTTGTCATTGCTCGCTTTTAAATCGTTGAGTTTCTTAATAAAATTATGTTAAAATTTTAGAAAAGATTAAATGGATAATAAAACAAATTCTAAATTTGGGCTTCCAGATGCCCATATTCGCAGGAGGATTACGTCATTCAAAATTGGAGGGCTCTAGGTACCGTTGTTTTATCCCAATGCGAGAAACTGACATACATTTATGCAGATTCTTTATTATTTAATTTCTTTAAATATAATACAGGGTGATAGTATTTGGTGGCAACGATTTGAAATGTGATACGCTGTTTATAGTGATCCGACGCAAAATCGCAATACGTAAACAATAGTCCTTCAGGAACAAAAAGGCCCCTTTGGACTAATAAAGTAACACACAAAATGTTAAAAAAACGCCCCTCAGGACGTAATTTAAAATTTGAAACCTTTCAGATTTTTATTTTTGTTTTCTTTTCTTTGTTATTCCTGTTTTTCGTTATATAACGGAAAACATTTCGCCTCAGTTTTCTTTACTAGATAGGCCGAAGTTAGTTTCGCAGCCAATGTGATAGTATCTGGAGGCACATTTCGGGGAACTCCGTGCGACCTTGCCAATTTACTTTCATTCAATCTCGTTTCCGCCTGAAAGTATTTCAGAAGAACAACAAACAGGATGAACACTCGCAATCTCTGCCAGTTCGTATCTGGTCGCAGCAGCTGCTTGCAAGGCGAATGACGACGGGAGAATTTTATCCTACCTATCGCAACTTTGCATTTCGCCACCCTAACCAACGCTCATAAATAAACATGCTCACGTGTTTAAGAGAATGCAACTTTTCATCATTTCCCGTATCCGGTAAAATGGCGGACAAAACAAAGCAATTAACTCCAAGCAAAGCTGTTCTCCCGAGAAAATGAGTTGAAAAGCCTTCTTATCGCCATCCAAACAAAACACGGAGTATTCTTCGGAGAAAGCTGAGATACTTTTGTGAATAAAATTGCGATCGCTGATCTAGCAGCTAGTTAACCTAATTAATTGGTAAACTGAGGCCGTTCATTTGAATGGAATGCGGGCATTGGAAAACTTCTGCGAGTAATTAACCACGTGCGTACAATAAACGGTAGAGCACGAGCGAAAGTGTTAGACGTATTCAGTTTGTGTTCGTTCTACAAAAATATTGGCTGATTTGGCTGGATATGTTCTATTGTTTCGGAGATATGGTTCTTGTTCTTTTGCCCATAAAGCGGGACTGTTACGTGTTCCATTAAGATGTCGTTCGCGTCAAAGAACATTCAATTTGAATATGTGGACTACTTTCGGAAATGTATAATTCGCAAGCGAATGTTGCTGTGTTAGTTTATCGAACGATATCGCTTTTTTTGATAAAATAATATGTAAGTAATAGTTTGTCACATAACGGGAAATGGAGAATGTTCCTATTCGAAACAGTGTTGTTGATAACTAGTTCTAGATAATGCGAAGCACAAACCTCGGAGTAATATTTCTTCATGATTTTAGAACTAACATTCGGCAGCTTTGTTCTAAATCGACAGTTATTTACTTTTATCAGTCTTTACTTATAACTTTCGTTGACTTTTATATCTTTCATTGCATTATAGAATTTTAAATATATAAGTGCATTTTATGTTGTTTGTTGGTACACTGCGGGGTGGGGGAGGGACAGTTCCATATCTTCCGTTCTACTGGGCCGATCGACGAAATTCAAATTTCGTTTTTCCTGTCTCGAAAGCGCGATTTAGGATATATATTATATTTATATATCGTATTGTCCTAATATAGGTATTTCGACACAAAATCGGACTTTTTTTGAAATAACATACCACGATTTTTCCATATTTCGATTCTACGACTCAAATGACGCCAAACTACCAAGTTTTGTAAAAATCGCACGAGTAGTTTCTAAAAAATTAGCATGCAAAATTTTAGCTCCTCAACGTGAATTGAATTTGATATATATTTAATCATCTCTTTTTTATTAAACTTATTTGATTCTTCCTTACACAATTCGAAATTTAGCCCCTATAAAATTTCATCCCCTAAAAAATTCCCCCTTTTTTATGATTAACTTTTAAAATTTGTATTTTAAAATCATTTCTATAAATTTTTCAAAAACAAATTTAAATTACAACCTATAAAAGTTTTGCCATCATCTTAAAATAGAAGTATATCTAAGCAGACCTACAAAAAATAATTTTTATTCAAAATATCCTAAGATGTACGTGAATTTACATAATGGCGCATTTCGAAATTTGGCATGTTGGTTATAAGCGATAATAATGCCAAACATGTTTTGCGCACTCCGTTAAAATTACTTGATAGTATGAACGATGACTTTTTTTTTTCCGCTCGTGTACAATGGAAAAAAAAAAAAAAGGGGGGGAAAGTAAAATACACTCATGTCCATAAATTAAGGATAATTCGGAGTCACGCGAAAATCGAACTCTAAAATAAATATATTACCTGTAAAATCACTACACACATCTTCAAGAATCATATGCAAATTTCAGGAAGTAATCAGATGACACCGATGGTACGTCACAATGACGAGAGTGTAAGAGAGTGATATATAAGGAATACACGCAAAGAAGTAAAATTGTTCGCAGGCGCTTTATAAGCATTTCAGTGCAATAACCGAATAGTTATGACACAAAGGACGCATTTGGATGATTTTTTACGTGGTAGAATTATCGGCCGTCTGGAATGTGGGCGTACCCAACTGGAAGTATCAGACGAACTTGGAATTGCCCAGGGTGTCATCCCCAGGCTTTGGCAACGATTCCAAGATGATGGTGATGTGAGTAGACGTTACAGCACAGGTCGCCCCAGAGTTACAACGCCGAATGAGGACCGGTATTTGGCAGTTACTGCCAAAAGAAACAGGTAGAGCACAGCCTCAGACCTGTCTCGTCAGTTCTCTTCAGCCACTGCTACGACAATTTCAAGGCAGACCGTGTACAGACGCTTAGAGCAGATTGGTCTATATGCTCGTAGACCTGTCAGATGCGTTCCACTTACTGCAACTCACCGTCGCCTGCGGTTAGGCTGGAGTAGAGAGCATGCATTGTGGACACCGCAACAGTGGGCTTGTGTGATGTTTTCCGACGAGTCCAGGTTTAGCTTGCAGTCTGATTCTCGCCGGATTTTCATATGGAGATCTCCAGGTACCCGTTACTACCAAGAAAACATCATTGAACGACGCCGTTACGGTGGTGCAGGAGTGCTCGTTTGGGGTGGAATTATTCTGGGTTCCAGAACTGACCTGCATGTTCAAATTGGAACCCTGACAAGCCAAATCTCTCGGGACGTCATTCTGGAACAACATGCACTTTGTTTTGGGGCGCCATGGGAGCACAATTTGTGTTTATGGATGACAACGCCCGTCCTCACCGTGCAAACATCGTAAGCGAATGCCTTCAATCGGAGGATATCACCCGTATGGACTGGCCAGCATTCTCACCGGATTTGAATCCAGTAGAGCACGTGTGGAACATGCTTGGCCGACGAGTTGCAGCCCGTCACCCTCCTCCTACATATCTACCGAAACTTCGGCCCAAGGCCAAAGGCGTTGGCTTCTGGAGTACCTTTGCAAATAAATGCAATTACCTCCACAACTTCGAGAGCATTGCTTTTTGAGTGGTGCAATATCTTCCAAGATCAGATCAATAATTTGATACTCAGCATGCCTGGGCGTTGTACGGACTGTAATGCATCGTCTGGGAGACGTAGAATGTATTAACAATCATACCAACCATGTAATATTGGTTTTTTTGTAAATAGGTTTTTTTTTTGTAATTTGCTCCAGGGAGAAAAAATCGTTAATTTTTGTAATAATATCAAACATATAGCATCTTTTTTTTGCTCTTTACCTTTTGTTTAATAAATAAGCTTTACAAATAAATCAAATTTGTTTTGCTTCTAACTCTTCCTTTGCCTGGTTTTGCATTATCCTTAATTTATGGACATGAGTGTATATGACTGGTTTGTGTTGAGCTGACATCTACTATAAATAAAGAAGGTTCAGAGTAACCTATAGTAACCTATAAATCCTTTTTCATTGAATATTTCTGTGCGTACAGAAGGAAATTTTTAGGTGTGTTCAGATTGGATACACTGTGCCGCAAAGGGTTAAGGATAAAGGGTGTCGCACTGTGCCTGTTCTTTCTCGTATCATATGATTGCGTATGTCGTTTGATTTTGCAATAAAAATGAATAAGGAAGACGATTATGTGTCTGGCTTATAATGTTAATACGAGACTAGACACTGGAACGTATTTCTGAGCTGTAAATACCATTTGGACTGTATAAGCATGGATTCAGAGATTTCAGCGTATCAGGTTCAATGTTTCTTCTAACTTTCTTCGGAAACATACAATGACCTGACTAGAACAGAGAGCTTACTAAAGCTATGTTCACTAATTGTAGTAAGTGGACAGGATACAGACGAAGGGTATACAAAACCCTTTATTTTTTTCTTTATATACAATGACTTCCGTACTTCGGAATACAATGACCCTCCACTCGGGGTCTAACTTAAAAGATATCAAAATAAAACTAAACTCTAATTTAACTTTAGAATAAGATTGGCCTTATAATAACAGAAAGCGTATGTAGCACAGAGACTGTGAACACTACAATACGTTTAATTTATCAAGAGGATTAAAACCTCTGGCCTGGAAGGCAAAGTAGCAACTGCGTAACTTCTAAGGTAAGCGGCCTGCTTCGAACTCACGGCTTCCTCTCTTCTGCTTGGCAAAAAGGCCACACTTAAATACTTGGCGTTCGCCAGACAACTTTGCATAAACTCCTTCACGCTTATAATTCTGGCCGGAAGTAGAAAATAAGAAGTGATAGTAAAGATTTAAAATAAAATAAACGTTAGTAAAACTTAAGATCCTTACATACTTCCCGCCAGAGTTAATTAGTTTGAAACTGAGGTCTAAAACGACCTTGTTGAAAACTTTTAGCTCTAGAAACTAACGCGAGGCCAAACTTTTACAAACATAACTTAGCTAGAAACTAGAAAATTTTAAAAGAAAGAAATTTGTTACAATAGCAGCTCCCGGAATATACAACAATCTTTTTTCTTTTTCATCTGTACTGCATCAAAACAGGAGCTTTATTCAATTCTGGTTCCTTCCAGAGATCTGGAAGGAAAACTAGTTTAATGAAATGTTACAGAATGACATTGCAAATAACATATAGAATATACTTTTCTTAACATTCTTATTTCATTCATGACTATTTTAATTATCTCTCCCCGTGCTCTCTGACATGTGTTGTAAAAACACCAAACACGAATGTGTTTCTGTCTATGTGTTCAACACTTCCTCCTACAATCAAAACACTAACGTGTTAAAATTCAACATACGAGACCTCTTAACACACCCTAATTTCAACTCTAGACCCTGAGGTACTATTCTGAAAGTGGCTAACTCTAAAGTGTAGCGTCAGAGAGCCTAACTACCTCATTCAACCTTTAACACATATTCAGCATGATTTAATCTTTACAGTCACACGAATAACAAAATTTTTTAACATTACTTTCACTTTTACCATATCACGGTATTTCTAAACATTCAAAATAACAGTTCACATGTATACAAGAACATATGAAGATGCCGTTAATTTTACACATTTGAAAACATACATTAGTAGTACATTGTTAACTTCTATTCTTTTCAAAGCAAGTGCCAATTCTTTCTACATTGAAATAATACTACATTTCAAAAAGTCTTTCAGACTAAAACGTCTTTCTCGTTAGAATGTTTTAAATAAAATTTATACAATAACTTTTTACAATATTTAAGTCTTTATACAACGCTATTATACATCAACTTTAGTTTTACGCGCGAGTAATTGAAAAACATAATAAGAAAATCGGTCACAACTCATTTCTCGCCCTTTTGGCGATAAAGGTAGACCTCGCATGAGGTAAAACTTCTTCAAATCTGCCACTTGCAGTAAGAATGAAAGATTAACTTAAGTTTGTAAAGTAACACAAAATTTTACTTATCTTTGTAATATTCAGACATCCTTTTCTGGGCCCAGTCTTTAAAGGTGCTGCAGACCGTTGCTTGGTTGATCCTCCTTCTTGTACGGGCTCGCCCTTCAGTGCTTTCCTCTGGAAGCTTCCGTTTTTCACCACTACGGCCACCCTTGAACATCTTCCTTCTGTCCTCTGCTTGTGGTCTTGGCCGCTTGAAGGCAGCTGGTCTTGGTGGAACCGGGAAACTTCTGTCGTGATCCTGCTTGGACCTCGTTGTTGGCCGTTCAAATTTTTCTTGTACTTTTTCCTCCGCCGCTGATGGCCCTTCCGCAGTTCGGCGACTTTTGCTGCGGAGAGTTCTGTCGGATGAGTCAATCTTCCGTTTCACAGCCGGGTTATAGTTGCCGTCCTTTCTCCCGGTCTTTTCCACATACGTCGTCCTTCTCCCTTCTTCATTCTGGGGGTGTTCGTGAACTCTGTTTTTTGGACGGTGGAACGACTTCTTTTTCTTTGTACCTTCAATTTTTCCGCGGGGCAATTTTCTTTTCACTTGCTTCTGTCTCTCATTGGCTTGCCCTTGTACTTGTCGTTTTCCCACCTCTGGAACTTGTAGCTGCGGTGTCTGCCGTACCGGATCCTGCAAAAGATCTGAAAAGATTTGCATTTTATTACGGTCATAGAATGGTTTTATCTGGTCAATGTTTGCGGAACAGGTTTCGCCATTTCTTGCCTTTAATACTACAACAGCGTGAGTTATTTTTTCTATAACATATGGTCCTTCAAAGCGTGGGAAAAATTTGGCAGTTTTATCTTCTGGTGCTGAAGAAAGTGAATGCTTAATTTTTAGTACTTCATCCCCTACTTTATAAGTTACTCCCCGTCGTTTCAAGTCATAATACAATTTTTGTTTTCTTTGTGCTACTTCTGTATTCTTTTTTTGCTTCTTTTATTAGTTTTTCTATATCACCCATTTTAAATTCTGGGGCTCTTTGTTGCACATAAAATAGTTTATCTAACGGTGTTATAATCTTTCTGCCTAGAAATAACTCAGCAGGAGTTTTGCCCGTTGTATCATGTTTTGCGGTCCTAAGGGCGAAAGCAAATTCATTGACATAGTTATCCCAGCTTTTATGAAAATTTTTAACATAAATACGGATAATTTTCACTATATTTCTGTTGACCCGTTCCGCTATATTTGATTGCGGCCGATACGGGACCATTTTTAAATGACGTATGCCCAGTTTTTGGCACATGTCTTCAAATATATTACTTACAAATTGAGGACCATTATCCGATATAACTTTTAGGGGCGCCCCGTATTTTAAAATATATTTATTTAAAATAGAATCGGTAACTAATTTCGCGGAGGCTCGTTTTAAGGGAACAATTTCGGTCCATTTACTAAAATGATCAACTATAACAAGGAGATAGCGACTTTTGTTTAACTGACTTTTTGGGAAAGGGCCCAATAAATCGATACCGATTATTTCATTTGGAAATTCGGATTTAATACTATTTAGAAACCCGGCCGGGCGGAAATTAATATAATTAACGGCTTGACATGTTGGGCAGGACTGGACATACGCCCTTGTTAACTTTTGCAGTTCAGGAAAGTAGACTGCCTCGCGTACGCGTTGAGTAGTTTTTCGAATACCAGCATGAGAAGCTAAAGGGCTGTCATGGAGCTCTTGCAGGATATTTAATCTAAGACTAGCTGGGATAACAGGTCGAAATTCGTTGTTGGAATTCGTAGTTTTTGTATAAAATAATAGACCATCTATTAGTTCGTAATGGGCCGCCCTATTTCTTATCGCCACAATATCTTGGTGGCTAAAATTTTCAGGATCCTTCAAATACTCATAAATACTTCCAAACTCAGGATCCTTACCCAGTTCGGTTATTACAGTTTCTCGGGAATTTATTGTACACGCTGTCAGCATTGCAACTTTTACGGTATTACCCTGTTCGTCTAATTTAATTCGTGACAGGGCATCTGCTACGATATTTTCCTTTCCGGGGGTATGCTTGATTACCAGATTATATTCTTGCAGCTTGAGTGCCCATCTTATTAACCTTGGGGATAAATTTTTTCCAGAGTACAATCTAGTTACCGCCGCATGATCAGAATATACTGTTATCGGCGCCTTTCCAAAATAGACTCGGAACTTTTGCACTGCTAACAGAACTGCAAGTGCCTCTCTCTCGGTCGCGGAATAGTTTCTTTGTGTTTGATTTAAAGTTCGGCTAAAAAATGCTACTGGCTGCTGATTTTGCGAAAGTACCGCTCCTACCGCATAATCCGAAGCATCCGCTGAAATTTCTAAATTTTCATCCTTTTCAGGAAATTTCAACACAGGGGCTTGCGTTAATGCTTGTTTTAATTTTTCGAAAGCACTATTGGCTTCGGCCGTCCACGAGAATCTTGCCTTTTTCCTTTTTAATTTTAACAATGGCTCAGCGATAGCCGCAAAATCTTTTATAAAGGACCTATAATATGAACAAAGTCCTAGAAAAGAAGAGAGCTTCTTTGCCGTGTTTGGAGTCGGATACTTTTGTACAGCGATTATTTTTGATTCATCTGTCTCGATCCCTTTTTGCGATATTTTGTAACCTAAATATTTTAATTCAGGGGCTGCAAATTTGCATTTTTCGACATTAACTTTTAGACCGGCCTCATTTAATAAAGAAAACACCTGTCTTAAATCCTGTACATGTTGGTCTAGATTATCACTAGTAATAATGATATCGTCTAAATAGATAAATGTGGACTTTCCGAGAACAGGTCTTAACACAATGTCCATGCATCGCTGAAATGTTGCTGGGGCGCCTGAAAGGCCAAACGGCATTCGCAAAAATGCATAAGTGCCAGACTTGGTTATAAAAGCAGTCTTAGGCACGTCCTCAGGCCTGATCCCTATTTGAAAATAACCATTCGTTAAGTCTAAAGTTGTCATAAATTTGGTTGATTTTATGTTCCTTAAAATTTCTTCTATAATCGGTAACGGATATACCGGATATTTCGTTATGGAATTTAATTTACGGTAATCAATAGCGAATCTCCACCTTTTTGGATGCTCCAAAGGATAATCATTATTTTTCTTACATAAAACCACCGGACTAGCATAACTACTTGAGATAGGCGTTACGATCTTTTTACGTAGCATATCGGTAATATGCCATTCTATAATTTTTTCCTTATTCTTATCATACCGGTATGGTTTTTGACGAACCGGCAATGCATCTCCGGTGTCAATACTATGGTTAGTAACCTGGGTAAATCCTGGAATATCACTAAATAAGGAAGCAAATTCACTTACCACTTGTCGGATTCTATCTTGCTCGTCATTAGGCAGGTGGTCGAGATTTACCCTTGGCGGTTCAACCTTTTCTACACGCACTGGTTTCATCGTCAGTTTAAGAGACGCTTCATTAAAATCCAGTGTAGCTTGTGCGTCTGAAAGAAAGTCTATTCCTAGTATTAAGTGTGCTTGCAAATTCTTTACTATAAAAAACATCACCTTTACTTGTTCGTCCTTGATACGGATGTACAAAGGTACTTTACCTACGCACTTACATTGTTCTCCTTGCGCCGCTAATACTGTTGTATTATCCGCATTATATATGCGGTATTTGCGAAAATACTTTCTAAAAAAAACTTCTGCCACACAGGAACACTGCGCGCCGGTATCCAGGAGTGCGGTGGCCGGGATATTATTTACCAAGACTTCAATCTTCGGAAGAGTTAAATTTTTCACCATTACTGTATTTAACTTGTAGGAAGAGGGGTTTTCGTGGCCTTCGGATTTCCGCACCCTCTCGTCAGCAGAAATCCGTTTTAGTTTAAATTATTTTTTCTTTCGGTGCTTTCCTTCTTTCTCCACTGGCCTTGAGACTTTTTTCCTGGGTTGCTATTGAACTGTCGACGTTCGCCGGCTGTTTTTGAATGCTCGGGTTTCCTTGCCCACTGATTCGCTTTTTCTCCGTAGCCATGTGCTTGAGTTTGCTTGGGGTAGTAACCTCGGCAAAATCACTTGAATTATTTCAGGATCCGGACGGTTTCCATACAAGAGCTTGAAAACGTGAATTTTTCTTAAAATAAAGCTCGAGAGGTTTTCGATTCTTTGTTGATATATACTGAAAAGTTCTGTTTCTAATTTCGCACGATCCCTTACAACAGGGAAGGCTTTTAGTAGGGCAGTCTTGAAATTTTCGTAGGTATAGGTGGGACTTCCTGCTTGACCCAAGAGACTTCTGCCGATACATTTGAACCAGTTAAGCGCTTGGCCCCTCAAAGCGCTGGTAGCTAAGGTAACTTTTTGAAACTCGTGCACGGGGTAGAGCATGAAGTGGTCATCCAATTTTTCCAAAAAACTGGTTACCTGTGAGTTTCCATTAAACGTTGCTTCTGGTTTCATCGAAGCGCGCATGGTCTGGACAATATACCCAAATCCTTCCAGGGCGGCAGCTGGCATTTCTGGATTCTGAGCTGTTTCTGCAGGCAGCACAGGTTCTTCTTGAAACTCGGCCATGGTTATTCTTCGTCGGGCGCCACTATCAGGTTCAATGTTTCTTCTAACTTTCTTCGGAAACATACAATGACCTGACTAGAACAGAGAGCTTACTAAAGCTATGTTCACTAATTGTAGTAAGTGGACAGGATACAGACGAAGGGTATACAAAACCCTTTATTTTTTTCTTTATATACAATGACTTCCGTACTTCGGAATACAATGACCCTCCACTCGGGGTCTAACTTAAAAGATATCAAAATAAAACTAAACTCTAATTTAACTTTAGAATAAGATTGGCCTTATAATAACAGAAAGCGTATGTAGCACAGAGACTGTGAACACTACAATACGTTTAATTTATCAAGAGGATTAAAACCTCTGGCCTGGAAGGCAAAGTAGCAACTGCGTAACTTCTAAGGTAAGCGGCCTGCTTCGAACTCACGGCTTCCTCTCTTCTGCTTGGCAAAAAGGCCACACTTAAATACTTGGCGTTCGCCAGACAACTTTGCATAAACTCCTTCACGCTTATAATTCTGGCCGGAAGTAGAAAATAAGAAGTGATAGTAAAGATTTAAAATAAAATAAACGTTAGTAAAACTTAAGATCCTTACAAGCGTTACAAAAATAATTGTTAAAAGAAAGAAGTTTTGGATTTTACTGGTGATGTAGCTGAGTTTACTATTTCAGATGGCGATATTATTAAGAGAATACGATGACTTACTTTTATTTTTATGGTGAAGAAACCATAACATGCAATTTCAAGAGAACGCGAAATTAAGTCAAAAAAAATTCAGATTTTATATTACGTCCAAGGAAGCGTTTTTTTTTTTTTAACGTTTTGTGTGTTACCTTTATTTATTAAATGTCATGTTCTTCTCACTTAAACCATAAATTTCAGTTCAACAGTAAAATCGCAAAATAATTTTAAAATGAGCATATGTTTAGAATTTCGGTTACACAGTCTCGCACGCTGGAGATAAAAAGAGTTGTTTTTCGCACAGTGTTGCCATTGCTCGCTTTGAAATCGTTCATTTTTCTTAATCAAAAACTCATAAATGCTTTACGACATATGAAACAGATAATAAGACAAATTCCAGATACCCAAATTCGGGTGGAGACGTACGTAATTCAAAGTTGGATGCCATTGCTCTTTTTGAAATCGTTGAGTTTGTTAATCAAAAATTCGCTAAAGTGTTACAAAATATGAAATCGATTATAAAACAAATTCTAAATTAGGTCTTTCAATTGCCGATATTCGGTGGAGGATTGCGTTATTCAAACTTTGATGGCTCTAGGTAGCGTCATTTTATCACTATTCGAGTAACTTACATACATTTATGCAGATTCTTCGTTATTTAATTTACTTACAGGATAATATATATTACAGGATATATTAATATAGGAGGATAACATTTAGTGGCAACAATTTGAAAAGTGAAACGGGCATTTAAAGTTTTCGATGTAAAGCGCTAAAACGAAATTAATAGCCTCTCTGGTCTAAAAATATCTTTCTTTGAAATGCAATAACCTCGATTTTTATACGACTTTTCCAATTTGTTGATGGGAATAATTTTTACGTTACATTCTAGCTGACAGTTTTAGGAGCTATTTCGAATATAAATCTTCTGCATACCAGTCGAAACAAAAGAGAAGCAGACGACTGCTATGAAAACACCAAAGCTTTGTCCTAAAATGCTAACGAGAAAATTTAAATAGAAAATCGTTTCCATGAAACGCAAACGAACTTCTGTTAAAGTACTTCTGTAAGAGAATCTGCGAATATGAGTTTTGTTGTTTTCCTCAATTTAATTACAAAGGAAACCTTTCTTTTGTGATTTATTAAAGAATGTAGAAATATTTAGTAAGATGGTGTCTGATATTTAAAAATTAACTGCCAAATTTATACTAAAATTAGTATTATATTGAAATGTTATTTATTACATTTTATAAATTTGCCTGTTTATCAGGATTTTGGAAGTTTATCAGGACTAGTGTTTCTTTGATTTGCTTTGGAAACATGACTGGTCCTGAATAGGAACAGGGAGCTTACTCAAGCTATGTTCAAGAATGTGTGAAGTAGACAATACAAGCAGGAAGGATATACGAAACCCTTTATTTTCTATACTTTACAGGAATTTCCGAAACTTCGGAATACAGAGACCAACCGCTTGTGGTCTGAACGTAAGAATATAAAAACTACTAACTAAAACTAACTTTGAATTAGTATACAAGTGCCTAGCACTAAGATTGGCCTTTATTTAAAGAAAGGTACGTATGTAGTACGCCGAGCTGCTAAAACTACGATACGTCTGCAATTATCAAGAGGGCTAAACCTCTGGCCTTGAAGGCAACCAGCAACAGAGTGAAAACTCGTAAAACTACAGTGGCAAGCGGCTTGCTTCCAATAACTCCTTGCTCTCTCTTGCTTGGCAAAAAGCCACAACTTAAGTACTTGGCGTTAGCAAGACAATTTGCATAAATAAGTTAAAGCGTTTAATTCTGGCCGGAAGTAGAAAATAAGAAGTGATAGTACAGTTTTAAAATAAAATAAACGTTAGTAAAACTTAGGCTCCTTACAAGTTAGTTAAATTTTAGAACGTCAAAAATGACGAATGCGTTTTTGTATTAACGCTTAATGTAATTCAAGAAAAGCTGCATTGTTTAATTCCATTATTAGCCCAGAAGGGCTATTAATTTCGTTTTGGCATTTTGCGTCGATTCACTTTCTGCATTGATTCACTTTTCAAACTGTTGCCACCAAATACTATAGCACTGCATTATATTTAAATAAATTTAATAATGAGGAATCTGCATAAATGTAGGTATGTGTCTCACATTGTGATAAAACAACGATACCTAGAGCCCATGCCATTTTGAATAACGTAATCCTCCACCGAATATGGACATCTGGAAGCCACGATGCACACGATATCTTGGAATCTGTTTTATTATGTATTTCATATTTTATCAGACATTAAAGAATTTTAGATTAAAAAACTCAACGATTTCAAAACGAGGAATGCCAACAATGTACGCAAAAGTTGTTTCTTAGGCTAAACAATCCTTATTGAAGAAGTTTAATAAATAATATCCGTAAATTTATGATGCAGTTATTTTTTTATCTACTTGTTTGCAAGAAAATTTTGTATTCGTATTTAATTTTTTGGGGGTTTAATGTTTAAAAATGGTGTTTATTAGGATATTTTATTATGAAAATTATTTATTCTTGGAAATCATATCGTTCATTATTAGCCCAAAAGGCGTTAGCCCAGAAGGGCTATTAATTTCGTTTTGGCATTTTGCGTTGAAAATTTGAAATGTGGGTTCACTTTTAAAATTTTTGCCACCAAATATTATCGCTCTGCATTCTATTTAAAGAAATTGAATAATGAAGAATTGGCATAAATTTATGTAAGTTTTTCGCATTGTGATAAGACCATGGTACCTAGAGCTATCCAATTTTGAATAACGTACGTTTTCACCCGAATATGGGCATCTGGAAGCCCTAGTTTGGAGTTTGATTATTATCAATTTTATATTTTGTAAACTTTTAACGAATTTTGATTAACAAACTCAAGGATCTGAAAGTGAGCAATTGTAAAGCTGTACGGGTAAAAAAAAACATTTTTGTCTCCAGCGCGTGAGACTGTGCCCGAAAATTCTAAAAATATGCTCATTTAAAAATTAATTTGCCATATTGCTGTAGAACTGAATTTTATGGTTTAAGTGTGAAGAACATGATATTTAATAAATAAAGCTAACTCACAAAACGTTAATAAAATGCCCCTTTGGGCGTAATGTAACATCTGAAGGATATCAGATTTTTTAAATCTTGTTTTTTATTCTATTCTTGAACGTCATTATTTATTCCTGAAAATTTAGTCCCTTATGGAATCCTATGTGAATTTACTATGTGTGTTTATTTTATCGTGAGAAAATTCTTAAGAGTAGAATTTTAAACATTTGACTGAGTGTATTTATCTGAACGCAGGAAAATTCAATCAATTCTTTCAACTTTTTATTTTACAAAAGTAACAAACTCATCAACAGGTATGCAATTTACACCCAGCTAAAACCAACCAAAGATTGGTAATAAATACGATACTATACACCATTTTTAGGCTAGACAACCCGTAAGTAAAATACAAAGTGAGACTGATGAGGATTTTAAAAATATGACACTTTTAACTTTTATAAAATTATAAGCTTGTTATCAAAAATTTTTTGCCAGGAGCTTCAAAAAATTCTTCAAATAAATTAGAATTGAATTGAAGTCTTCCTTTCCTGAAATTTTTAATATCGATGTCCACTTTTCTGTACCTCATTTTCAAGGCAGAGTAGCATGCTAATGAAACCGTCATGATGAAGAAACAAATGTAGTATCTGAAAAAAGGAACAATGTATTTAAAAATGTAATTTTATTTATGTAGTATTTAAAAATGTATTTGCATTTTAATATCCAAATAAATATTTTGAACTATGATAAATAGATCTAAAAAAGAATATCTTAAATTATTTAGCAATAAATAACTATTCCTAACGATTGATTGTTGAAAAATTTCGACTCGGTAATAGGAGGCTCAACATACCTATAATTTTCCTGATAAATGTGGATATTTTACTTCTGTTTTCAATTATATATTGAATACTAATTTTACTATACCCCACTAATCACTAATACTAATTACCATGCTAATTACTTCGTAATAGCAAAGACGATTAAAGTAGTTAATGAGACTATAGTAAAGTGCTTGTAATCAAAAGTGTAGTAAGTAAGTACTCAAGGAAAACATGTTGTGAATTTCGTATAAAGCTTAACAGTACGGTTTAGGGGAAAAAGCTGATATGTACACCGCATGACATCCTTGCAAATTATAAGCATTTTTCCTGCATTTCATTTAAACTTATTTCGTCGAATTTCAATAGAGGTAGAATTCTCATTCTATTAATTCAGTTCTTAATTTGAGGTAAGGAAAAAATACATTAAAACTCAAAATATTTTCATTAAAAATTGAAAGATATAAAAAAAACATAAAACACCAAATACAGTTAAAACAATTAAAAAAAAAAGTTTCTATGCAAAAACAAGCACTTCGGCCAGCTGGCAAGAAAGCAGATTTTTCGGTGCACAAAACTAAGTTTGCTTTTGGTCCCATTCGGCAAAAAGGCACTGAAGGTGCAGAAAGACTTAATTCACTATTCTGCTAACTTTCAAATGTAAACAAATATGGTTGCTATGGTTGCTTTCGTAACACTTTAACGAATTTTTGATTAACAAACTCAACGATTTTAAAGCGAGCCATGGCAACACTGTAGCGAAAAATAAAACATTTTTATCTCCAGCGCGCGAGACTGTGTATCGTAAGTTCTAAAGATACGCTCAACTTAAAATTATTTTGTTATATTGCTGTTGAATTGAATTTTATGGTTTAAGAGCGAAGAACATGATATTTAATTAATAAATGCGACGCAAAAAATGTTAAAAAAAATGCCCCTTTGCACGTAATTTAAAATCTGAAACCTTTATTTATTTATTTATTTATTTTTTTTTTTTTGGTATTAAACTCGAACTTCTTTCATATTTTTTTTTATTTCCTTGCAATTTAAAAAGAATCTATTTTATTTTTCCGTTTAGTATTGAATAAGAGCTAGTTAAGGCTATTAAACACAAAACCTCTGACACGAATCTGCATTTACCTCATTGGTATCGAGACAGGAATGTAGTGAGCTCTGAATAGACGGGAGTGCTCGAAATATAAATTAAACCATTCTTTTGGATGTTGCTGCTGTACGCATATAAAACTGCGGAACCGTGAACACAAACATGGGATCTTTATCCGTTTGTCCGTGTACCACTTATGTCCAAGACATTGCAGAATAAAGGTCAAGGAAACTAGTTATAAATCAGATTGAGAGAATTGTTGTTTTTTCTCTTTCTTTTGTGATATTACAACAATGAAGGTTTAGGTAAATACAATAATAAATTTTAGGCTTAAGTGGCGTGAGGTTTTAAATGCAAGAGACGCATAGCAGCTTACGCTACGAACAATGTTAATTTGAAAATGCCTCTGTCGAGTAGTTTCATTCCCAGTTGAAACTAAAGATGAGTTCTGTATAAATTCATATCGCGAGAGGTGTTTAAAACAAATATTTTAAACGTTCATATTAAAATAGTAGCTGATACCTGCTCGCTTTGCTGGCCACACTATCTATTTGAATGTGAACGTAGACTTCTTATATGGACGAAAAGTCTAATTTCGATCTGATAATTAATGTACATTTTTTTAAATCCGGAAATATAGTGCTAGTCTGTGAATTTCTAATACACAGATTTCCACATCACCCATGAGGTACTGTGTATTGGAAGGGGTCCACATTATTTAACGTTTCGGGATTCCCACTAGGCCTACAACACGAAAAATTGGCAACATAAAACTAAGGCTTATATATATTTAACTGTTATCATAAGTTTCATGAAAATAAATGTTATTACGTTTGTTATAAAATTTTTTAATCAATTATAATCATTCAATTTTTTAATCAATTATAATTATTGTCCTTGATTTTTTATGTACGGCAGTTTTTATAAATAACAGCAACATTTTTATATTTCATCGCAACAATTTATTTCTCTTAATAATAACATTTATTTTCATGAAACTTATGAAAACAGTTAAATATAAATGTTATTATGAACCTTATCATTTAAATGTTGTTTCTATTCATTGGATAGATGCAAGTTATTGACCCATTTAATAATTTTAAATGAAAATTCATTCATTGGCATCATTCGTATCTAGTTTTGGCAACACTAAAAGTAAATTCTGAACTTGGATTGTAAAACCAAATGTTTGAGAAACTTCTATTATATAAAAAAAATCCATTTTGCACAGTATTTACGTAAAATCCGTTCTTAGTGCGCGTCTACATCGTGGAATGAGTAACTAGCAAAATTTCAAGTCAATCGAGTGTATAGTTTCGGAGACCTTGTGATGAGTTGGTAGTGTTTCGCTTATATATATACATATAGATATATATTTTAAACGTTTAAAAACGGGCAAATTTCCACACTAGATTCATTTTCATTTTAGAGAAATGAAATATCCATTTTCAGAGATTCGGAAAACAATGCTTTTTCTTCCATTTAAAGATTCTGCCAATCTGTAAAACTTCACTGGCTTTCTTGCATAATAAAAGAGAGCCAGAAGTGGAAAGTTTCAAGTAAAATGGGATTCACACGCTGTAGAGTCATTTCGTAGGTTATTTTCGAAGCAGGAGAGATGGAAAACGAGCAATAGTGCCGCGGGGACCCGAACCTGGACCTCTCGAACGCGCGGCGAAGGTGTTAACCGTTACGCCACGAATGTGTGCAGAAAGGAGGGAGAAAATATCTCATGCTCCCTCTTTTAAAAGGCGATTGGGGACCAGGGGATCCAATCACCAAATCCTGGGTGTGCAGAATCATCATCCACCATCCTTTTAGTTCAGGCGCCAAATGTAGAGGCATTAGGTATTTTTTTTTTGGAAGCAGCACATTTTTGAAAAATGAGCAACTCCTTCGCCGGGAATCGAACCACAGACCTATGGACTACGCGCCAAGTGTGCAGACCACCCCACCACGAAGGCATGTCAAGAAGCGGTGAGAAATACCTTATAACTGCAACTAATATTTCGAGACATATATATACTTTGTAACGTCATAGAGATGCAATTCATTGAAACAATTCGTAATTTTAATACCCATTTTAAATTTCTATAATTTTTGAAATTTTGATATATGCGACTTTTGGTTCGCCCTACTTATTAGCAGTGGCGACAGGCAGCTAAATAATATCGAGGAGAACTACGTTTTGTTTCACGTCGTGCGATATTTAACACGGAAATTTACGATATTTAACGCGACGATGCACACGATATTTAACACGGAATCCTTATGGTTCGTATTTCCGTCTCCAGAAAGTATGTTCTAAAAGATAGCAACTCAGCATTTGCTTTCAGTTTCCGTGCGCACTACTTTTAGCCTAAAAAAAAATAGGTGAAACACGTCACAAATTTTCTCATCTTTTGCAATATATTTAGGTAATTCACTTTTAAGACTCTCCGAGCGTGCTTTTAGTGCAAGCAAATTTTTTAAATTAGTTACAAAGTAAATTAATTTTTATGTACGTTAAATGTATATAGTTTCTAAACAATGTTCCAAAATGAATTTATTATTTTCTTCCGTGCAAACCTGTTATGGTTCTGAATATGCACTTCTAAATCAATGGACATTTACAATTTTACCATTAAGCTGATAGTTAATCGTACCAACGCTCCTCAGATTGCAAATAATGGGCGCCTTGTTTAAAATCGTAAGAGAATTTCATGTCTTCTTTACGATGTACAGTGATTTATTCCTTTCATATGTGCTGAAAGTTAAATAGTATTTTGCATTTTTTGAAAACTGCCTGAATTTCCCAGAATGGTTACGAACATGTCTGGAATACTGGACACATTCGTAGCAGAAACTTACGGTTTTAATGAATGTAGCCATGATGTCCTGCATAAATGGGTCCCTTGTGGATGATTGGCACTGCATGTTCATAGCTGTGAGATGCCACGATGGGTAGCGGTACATGATGCCCCCTAGTATCGTAGCTACGATGGTAAGCTCCGTGATTGCTCAAGAGATTTCCATGCTTGCCGTAGCTGTGACCTCCATGGTGGCTGTTTTTGCCATATTTGGAATATCCGTGAGCGTGATCGTCGATCAATTTGTGATGGCCCTCGTTGCCGTGGTGTGCATGATGATAGCCATGAGAAGCACTGGAGGAGCCTTTATCGTGGTGGCTTTTAATTTTGTCGTAAGCATAGGCCTGAAATGATTAAAAATTTGACAGTTAATTAAAAGATCATTTGAACAGAAACCTGCATGTAGTTGATGGGAAGGATATAAGCATATTTACTCGTACCCCTTGGCGAAAATTGGCGATTTTTGGGGGTACATGGATACCGAGTTTGCGCAGTTCTTTGACTTGTTATTTTTGCTTTGTGTAGCGGCAATTTTAGTGCCAAAAATCGTCGCAACACAAAGATAAAATAGCAAGTCAAAGAATTGCGCAAACTCGGAATCAGTGTACGCATTCATATATTTTCACTCAAAACAAAATCACAGAATCGCACAAACTAGACATTGCGCACTCCCTTGACTTTCTCCATGTACACATCGATATATGGTCACTTGAAAAGTTAAAGGAGCACCCAATTCTAGGTAAAAGTATATTTACGGACCATTCAACTACTCAGGTTACCGTAAGTGAAACGACAGCTTGGCGATAAAAGAAACAACAATTTAGCGATAAATGAAGAGCAACTTCGCGATAATACAAGGGGTGCACTTCAGTCTACTCTAACCATGGGAAGATTAAAAAGATGTGGTCTAGTATATTTTTTAATCATAATTTATGCAAACATCCGAATCGCATTGTAATCCTCGAGAATTCATTCACTGTTCTTGCATTATGGGATGCATTTGTCTTCTAAATGCAGACCATTAATGCAAGACAATGGTAACCAACAAATTGTTACTCTTCGAGTGGAAATCGAATCTCTAGATTTATTACGGCTTATAAACATAATGGATAAGAATAAACTGTCACTTAAAACGTAGTATTTTGCAATATAAGTTATTAAGATTACCAATGCTTTTTCCCCTAGAAGCAGAACTGACGTGACAATATCTAATGCGAAAAAATGAGTAACTTTTTTTAACTTGATCGGCTTTTCGGATTAAAAGGGGACTCTTACACCTTAAAACCCTTAAGATCTTCGAATATGTGACTGTTGTAAGAAGTGGGATATTTTATTTTAATTATTTTAAAAGCAATTACTTCCAAAGCTTTACAGATCATTACATAATATAGCTGCTTTGGGAACTAGTAACCAGAAAGTTTGTGTTGCCACAAATATTTTTATAATTTAATCTGCTTTGTGACAAAATTTTTTATGCGTTCACGTCATGTTTCCGCCTTGCTCGCATGATATTTTAAAAATGGCTAATGATACATAGTTAAATAGAATTCTTTATATGGGCACTATCTTCTAACTGAACCAAAAATCTGATGAATATTTTAATATACAAAAAATTTATGCACGAAAACATTACACATTTTTAATAAAATATTATAAACTCCAAATAAAATAAAAATTTAACATGGAATTCTCAGGATTTTTGGTTCACAGTAGTTTTCAAATGTTATGAAAGCTATATATTAAATATGGAATTAAATTATGCGACAAAATGTTTTAAACTGTGCGTGCTAGGTGGGAACATGAAGTGAACATATAAAAAATTTTTATCACAAAGCAAATAAAATTATAAAAATAATTGTGGCAACGAAAATTTCTGGTTACTAGTTCAGAAAGCAGCTATATTATTATGTAGTCAGCTGTAAAAGGTTGGAAGTCATTGCTTTTAAAATAAATAAAATATCCCAATTCTTGCAACAGACACATCGGAGATCTTAAGGGTTTTAAGATGTATGAGTCCCCTTTTAAATAAAACACCTAAGGTAATCCAATTCTTTATAGGATGACATAGATTAAACAATTTTATAATAAAAAATAAGAGCAGTTTGTCTGAACGCCACTGCTGTAATTCTGTTAAGGTATTGGATTTCTCAAACCGATAACAGGAACCAAAACTGAGATTACCATTTTAAGAATGAATTTTTAAACCCTTTTTCATAAAATCAAGATAAGTTATATTATAATATCAATTTTTCACTGTAATGGAATTTCAAAATATTCAAAGATTACGTAACATTTGAAAAATCGTGAAATCATGCATTAGTGTAAACATATGCATAAACAATTGGAATAGAGACTAATTCAAAATCACACCAATGGCGGCAGTTGACAAGGCATGATAGAATGACAAACGAAGATAAAAGCATGCTTGTGAAAATATTTTGCAAGGCTAAAAATTTATTTTTGGTCTATAGGAGACGGGAAAACTCTTTTCTGATGGAAACAAGTTAATAAATAAACGACATGCAACCTAAAACCGCTTTCGCTAATAATCAGTTCGAGGTAAAAGCGGCAAGTGTGAGGACTTTGGGGGCAGACTAATAATTTTAATAAATGTAGGAATTTCTATCTGGAAAAAATAATTAAGGAATATTTAAGATTTGTTACAAATCGCAGTCGCAAAAAAATGAAAGTATTAACGATGTTAGTATATCCATCTTGTAAAGTTGCCGGTTAAAATTTCCATGTATTTTTCGAATTCAAATGAATAAATTTGAATAACGTCTCCAAATATTAATTTAGAAGTCAAACAACAAAAATCAGAGTTATATTTTTAAATTTTCACAGGACTAGTTTCGATGGTTTTACCGAACCATCATCCTCAGCTGCAAAAGCGAAAATGAACGAGATAAGATATAATGATTAGATAAGATAAGAAAGGCTGGACAGGAGACAAGCTCCAGTCCACTAACTGTGCGGAAAATGTTACGTAGACATACGTATATTAATATATCAGCCATTAAATATGCATATACATTGAAGACGTAAAAAAAACCTCAAGAATCTTTTATTCATTGTCGTTTAATTTGGAGGTTTTCTTCATAACAAGTAATTGTATATCGTAAATATGTACACTGCGGGGGTGAAAAGGGGGGAGAGTTTTATATCTCCCGTCCTACTGGGCCGATTGACGAAATTTCAATTGCACTTTTCATGTCTCGAAAGCACGACTTAGGATATTTATTAGATTTATATAAAGCATTGTTCTAATATAGGTATTTTAACACAAAATCGTACTTTTTCTGAAATGACATGTCAATTTTTGCGCATTTCGATTCTACGATTGTAAAATTTGGTGCAAAATTTACGTAAACTCAAAAATTTATCTTAGCGCATTTTTTTTTTCAGTTTGCGACAAGAATAATTCACTTGGCGAACTTCTTAATTTTTCTTTACCTTTTTTAATTCCTTTCCCCTTTTGCATTGCACATGAGCGGAAAAAAGTCGCACCGTTTCTACTTTCAAATAATTTTAACAAAGTGCCTAAACCACATTTGATGTTACTATCGCTTTCAACAAATATGCCATATTTCAAAACGGGACAGTATATAAATTCACATATGTCTTCGGAAATTTTGAATAAAAAACTCTAATTTTTTGCAGGTAGGCTTAGAAATATATCTACTTTAAGATGATGGTAAATATTTTATAAATTATAATTCAAATTTCTTTTTCGAAAATTTCATAAAAATTATTTAAAAATATAAATTTTGAAAATAAGTCATAAAAAATGGGTGAATGTTATTTAGAATGAACCTAAATTTCGCAATGTGAAAAGAAGAATCATATAAATTTAATAAGAAAAGAGAGATTAATAAATATATACCAAATTCAATTAACATGGAGAAGCTAAAATTTTGAGAGCTCATTTTCTAAAACCTACTCGTGCGACTTTTACAAAACTTGGCAGTTTGGTATACTTTGAGTCGTATAATTGAAATATGGAAAAAAAATAGCCCTGCCATTTCAGGAAAAATTCTATTTTGTGTCAAATTACCTATATTAGAATACTGATATATATAAGTCTAATACATATCGTAAGTCGCGCTTTCGAGACATGAAAAACACGATATGAATTTCGTTAATCGGCCCAGTAGAACGGGAGATATAGAACTGTTCCCCCTTTTTTCGCAGTGTTCATTTTTAATTACATATAAGGAATAAATTCAAAGAAGAAGTAACTCATTCCTTTGTAAGCATAAACCATATACGAGGGCCATCCAGGAAGTAGATTACGTTTCCGTCTGTGTCCGCTAGGGGCGGGGCTAGTGCGGCCATCTTGGGGTCAGAGCGTTGCGCAGCTCAGTCTGCATCTAGCCGTGCTAGTGAGAGGTTCGTGCTGTGCTCCGTTCAGATACTGTGACGGTTTGAAATGTCTGCGTTAATTGAAAATCCCGCGAGCTGCGAGGTGCGCTCAGTAATAAGGTTTCTGACTGCAAAAAACTGTAAACCGATAGAAATCTATCGGCAGCTTCGTGAAGTGTATGGGGACAACATTATCACTGAAGGTGGAGTGCGTCAGTGGGTCATAAGATTTCAAATAGGCCGAACCAATGTTCACGACGAAGATCGAAGTGGGAGACCCAGCATAGTGACCGCCGAACTTCTCGAAAAAGTCGATGCTAAAGTCCGTGAAAATCGAAATTTCACAATAACGGAACTTTCTTTGAGTTTTCCACAAATTTCGCGAAGTTTGTTGCACGAAATCATCAGCGAAAAGCTTGGTTACCACAAGTTTTGTGCAAGATGGAAGGCAAGAAGAGGTAACGAAGTGGTTGAAGGCGCAGGCGGCCGAATTTTTCGACGAAGGAATTTCCAAGCTCGTACATCGCTACGATAAATGCCTTAATTTGTATGGTGACTATGTAGAAAAGTAGTATTTGAGTGTGGCTTTCATCTGTATATAATAAAATTTGTTTCCTATACTTTGTTTATTTTTTTATTCCAAAATGTAATCTACTTACTGGATAGCCCTCGTATGTATTAGAAATATTTTTGTCGTCTCTCGATCTCGGCTACCTAAACATTAGACTTACCTTTTCGTAGCCAAATCCCTTATTTCTTTCGTAATATCCCTTATCGTGGTGTTTATGATGTGCGTCATGATGAGCAAGCTTGGATCCATAAGCTTTGTGAGCGCCTTCATCATGATGCCCATGTTTGGCGTATCCTTGATCACCATGTTCTTCCAGAGCCGCATGATGACCGTGTCCGTGAGCTCCGTGACCAGATTCTAGGTATTCGTGACCTCCATGGTTTGCGTAGTGGTGACCGAGCCCGTGATGACCGAGCCCATGTTGTGAGTAGACGCAGACCAAAGAGGCAAGAAAGACGAGCAGGAACTGTAAGAGTAGGCAAATAGTTATTTTACGATTTATCATACGATGTATCGGTCTCTTTCTTACGGATGTGTATATTTTTCGCACGCATTGTTGTCCTTTAGAATTCAAAATATTTCGATTCACAATGAGATACATTCCGCTGACCTCATAGATCACGTGACTTATGTATACCTTTTGTAAACAAACAATGCAGATGACCTCAGAGATCACGTGACTTATGTACAGCTAATGCAAACAAGCAAAGTCATTCTTCCTCTTCTTCTCTTGCGCAATGTATCTCATTAAATTAATTATCGTATTTCGAAGAATGACGTAAATAAACAAATTAAGAGATTTTTGTGTTTGCTTTCGACTTTCGTAAAATTTTATCTTTTCGTTTTTGAGATTATTTTATAATTAATTATTAAAAGGAAACGGTACCTAGACCCATCCAGTTTTGAACAATGTACGTCTCCACCCGAATATGGTCGTCTGGAATCCCGAATTTGGAATTTGCTTTAATAACTATTTCGTATTTTGTAAAGCATTTATGAGTTTTTGTTAAGAAACTCAACAATTTCAAAGCGAGTAATGGCAACACTAGATCAAAGAAAAAACATTTTTATCTCCAGCTCGCGAGACTGTGTGTCGGAAATTCTAAAGATATGGTGTTTGTGAATTATTTTGCCATATTGCTGTTGAATTGAATTTTATGGTTTAATTGCGAAGAACGTGACATTTAATAAATGAAGATAACACACAAAATGTTAAAAAAGCCACCCCTTTGGACGTAATATAAAATCTGAAAAATTTCAGATTTTTTTATATAGTAACTTCTAGGCAATGGAAGAATTAAAAATTCAAATAATTTGTTGGCAACTGAAAAAAAAGAGAAAAGAAATATCAACAGTGTTTCAGGTCGACTCATATTCAGAACTATAGTAAATATTTGTTATTCACACGATGACCAAATTATGAAATAAAATATTAGATAAGCAGAATTTTACGACATGAGTAACTTATATTCGTACAGGTAATTATAATTGTGTAATTCTTATATCGTTTATGGATCACATTTATCAGATACGTATCTTTGTTAACTTTATATATATATATATATATGGTATAAAAAGAAATATATAAATAGACTAAAAATTCGATTTAAAAAATTAGAATGAAAACTTTAATATAGATAAATTTTTTATAGAAATATAGGAAATTAGAATAGAATAAAAAATTTTTTATTGTCATTTTGGCACTATGTATTGTTTTATTCTTCTTTCCAAGTGTTTCGAAAAATTAGGGAAATTAGAGAAAATGTGTAGGGAAAATTCTGGTACATTTGGGATTCGAGTTTCCGGTTTTATATGAATTTTAGTATTTAATAAAAATATGATGAAAGATTTTTACGGCTTTTGATCTCAACTGGACCAGGACAACGAAACATATTAATCGACTCTTATGAAACTTTAATTCATTTTCTCCTGATGAGTTTTAAATTAGAGTTTCAATAAAAGGAGATTAATTTTTCTTTGTATAGTTTTGTATATTTTTCCTTTCGGCCCACCAGCGGCCGTGCGGTAAAGTCGCTAAACACTGGTAGTTCGGTCCGAGGTTCGAATCCCGCGAACGGGCTGGCTGCATGGGCGTTTTCGTGGTTTTCCCCATGTGTAACGTGTATACGAGCCAGTTTCCCTTAGAAAGTCCTCCACGAAGGCATCCCTCCTCTTAAGCAGATAGCCCCCGAGGCTTTGCCATAATCACACACACACACAGTATATTTTCCCTTTCGCATTTTTATTTTTCGAGATCGTTCTACTATGAATTCTCTCTTTAATTGGATAAGCTTTGGTATTGTGTTAAACTTCTTATACACGATTGCAATTATTATATTATAAAGGAATTGCCTTGCTTTTATTCCAGTTTACTAATTAATTTAGATGCTTTATGTTTATATATAAAGACATGAAGAATCTAAAACTAAAAGTAAATTGGAGTCAAAACAAGGTTATTCCTCAACAGTATCAATAATAGCAATTGTGTGTAAGAGGTTCAACACAATATCCATACATATCAAAGTTAAAATCAGAATTCATAGTGGAACAAAGTCTAAAAATAAAAATGAGAATGCAAGAGGGAAAAAAATACAACATGATAAAAATATAAAATGTGCTACTATGAATTCTTAGTTTAATATGTTTGGATATTGTGTTGAAACTCTTATACATATATATATATATATATATATATCTTCACGGAACTACAATTTTGGCATAACTTAATTTGCCAGTTTGGCATCATCATACTTACTTGAGTAAAAGACGAAACACCTTCGCATTTATTATTGTTCATTGAACGGGAGTTGGTTTGTTTCCCTTGAAAAGTCAACTAATTTCCGATCAATAGCGATAATTACTTAGTTTTAATTTTTTAATTTCGTTTTCAAAGTTTGAAATTTTGTTATTCGTGATTTAAATTCAAGTCCCCTTAAAAATGTTTTTTTTTCATGATTTACATTCAAGTTCCTTTTTAAAAAACAATTTTCGGAATTAAATTTTCTCATTTTGTATAAAGTATTTAAATTTAAATTAGGAAAACTTAATTCTGTACAAATAAAAAGATTAATTATTGCTGCGAACTAATTTGCAATATCATTTAAATTCAGACAGCATGTGTTAATCAAGTGCAAGTATCTAAAACCGTGAAAAAAGTTTTAGTTGAAAAAAATTATTCCTAAAAATTTAAAGAATTTCTAAGACTAAATTAATTTGCATAAAGTGAATAATTGTTGAGGAGGCAGGAGACGCATCTTTTCAAGGGGAAGTTGCCTCCAAACCTTAATTTTCAATTACTCAATTCGTGTTTCGTCATCCGTATAGGTATCGGTAAAGTATTATACAAAACCAAAACCAAATTTAGTCAATTGTTTAAACAAGAAATTTTAACTATTAAAGAATTTTGAAAAATTTAGTAAGCGACTAAAAAACAAAATTATTAATTAAAAATACATTGCTAATTTAATTAAGAGTTTAAATCTAAAGTAATTTAGAAACCAAGCAATTCACTAAATTTAAATTTTACTTTTGGTTCTAAATTTAGGTTTTAGTTTTGGTTTTTGAATAATACTTTACCCATGCCTATACGGATGACGAAACACCAATTGAGTAATTGAAAATTAAGGTTTGAAGGCAACTTCCCATTGAAAAGATCTGTCACCTGCCTACTCAACAATTATTCACTCATTCTTTAAATTTTTAGGATTAATTTTTCGGATAATTAAATATTTTTTCATGGTTTTAGATACTTGCACTTAATTTACATATGCTCTCTGAATTGAAATATTACAAATTAGTTCGCTGCAAAAATCAATCTTTTATTTGTATAAAATTAAATTTTCATAGTTTAAAATTTAGCTTTTTACGAATGAGAAAATTTGTTAAATTCAAATTTCATTCCTTGCAGCAATGGCGCAATAGAATTGTTTAAACTTAATTTAGTTGGTGTTGGTGTATTTAATTATGGCAAAGCACACGAGGGCTATCTGCCTAAATGGAGGGATGCCTTTCGTGGAGGACTTTCTAAGCGAAACTGGCTCGCATACACGTTACACATGGGGAAAACCACGAAAACGCCCATGCAGCCAGCCCGTTCGCGGGATTCGAACCTCAGACCGAACTACCAGTGTTCAGCGTCTTTACCGCTCGGCCGCTGGCGAGCCTAAACTTAATTTAACTTTACTATTTGTTCTTACATATATATATATGATACATTTGATCAAAATAATATAATGTAATATAGGCACTGTTCTATATCTTTAACGAAATTTAATAGCAAGCTAAATTAAATCAAAAATGATTCAATAAAGTAATATTTAAATAATTTCTAAGCTGTTAAAAATGAATATTGGAATATCAGAACCTTTTCATGCCTATCAGCTTTAGGACTTTTATAAGTGATCATTATTTGGGTAACAAAAAAAAAAAGTAACAAAATTTAATAGCAAACTAAATTAAATCAAAAATGATTCAATAAAATAATATTTAAATCATTTCTAAGCTGTTAAAAATGAATATTGGAATATCAGAACCTTTTCATGCCTATCAGCTTTAGGACTTTTATAAGTGATCATTATTTGCGTAACAAAAAACGTAACAAAATTTAATAGCAAGCTAAATTAAATCAAAAGTGATTCAATAAAATAATATTTAAATCATTTCTAAGCAGTTAAAAATGAATATTGGAATATCAGAACGTTTTCATAGTTATCTCACTTTAGGACTTTTAGATCATTATTTGGGTAACAAAAATGCACTTACCAATTTCATTGTAATTGAACAGCAATCCCTAATAAGGAATTAAAAGTGTGTGTTTTATCCGGAATCCACCGAATGTAAACAAGCGACTAGGGTGCTCATTCGACGATTGCTTATATATACACAATACCCATTTTCAACAACCTCAATTCGGGATTGTCAACTTATGTGTGTTTTCGTGTCTCGCGGGTATTTGGAACGGGCCTTTGTCGGTCGCCTATCCCTTGCCTAACGAGATAATATACTAATCTATGTTGCCAGAACCCTCATTTTTTTTTTTTCTTCATCACCGTATTGGTTCAGGGCTTGGTTAGTGCGGTGTTTTTCTACCGGTCTTTCGATTGTGATTGTTCTAAAGGTGTTAAGTAAGATTTTTATAAGACGGAAACTTTTTTTTCCCCTTCCGTCTGACATTGTTATTGCTAAGTGGAATGCGGCTGAAGTGTGTTTTTTAAGCGAAGTTTAAGGATTAGATTGCAAAATTTCATATCCATGTTGCAAAACTTCAAAACGAAGTTTTCTGAATTACTGCTTTTTGTTTTTATTTTCTCTTATTTAGAAGATGAAAGTACATAAAACGCTGAAAGTAAAAGACGAAATGCATTTCGTGTACTTTTCTTATCCATTTTCGAATCCAATGTACCTTTTGTTGTGAATACGTCCGCTTCCGAATTGGCAAAAAACTGTTTAATATAATTTAAATTTTTTATTTTCATTTGTAGAATGTAATTTTTAAATTTTCGACATATATTAGAAGAGTCACTAGGATTTTTGAAGCAGGAAACGTGAAAAATGAGCAATGTTTCGACCTGCAGGCCTACCGACTGTTAGCTAGAGAGAAGTTTTTCATTTACAACTCGAAGGCAGCGGGAAAGAACGGAGAAAAACCCTTCTTTCCCACTTAAAGGACGACGGGGGTAGAAGGGACCCATAGTCAAATAAAGGTGGTGACGATTTATCGTCTGATGCCTTTTTAGTCCAAAGGTGCTTTGTCTCTGAGGGACTATAGTTTTCGTTTTGCGATGAATCACTCTGAGTGTCCGTTTCACTTTTCAAACTGTTGCCACCAATATTATTGCCCTGTATTATATTTGAAGAAATTAAATAATGAAGAATCTGCATAAATCTATCTTTGTTTCTCGCATTATGATAAAACGACGGTACCCAGAGCCATCCAATTTTGAATGACGTAATCCTCCTGCGAATATGGGCTTGTGAAATTTGGAATTTGTTTTATTCTCGATTTCATACTTTGTAAAACTTTAACGAATTTGTGATTAACATACTCAAGGATTTCAAAGCGAATCATGACGACGTTGTACAGAAAAAGCATTTTTATCTCCAGCGCGCGAGACTGTGCATCGGGAATTCTAAAGATAGGCTCGTTTTAAAATTATTTTGCGATAATTGCCCTTGAGCAGAATTTTATGGTTTAAGTGCGAAGAACATGATATTTAATAAATGAAGGTAACACACAAAATGTTAAAAAAACGCCCCTTTATTATTATTAATTTAAAATCTTTGAAACATTTCAGACTTTTTTTTTTTTTTTTTTTACTCGGGCGTTACTTTTACTATCATTGGATCTAAGGTATTTCTTCGCCTCTTCTTAGCATGCCTTCGTGGTGTAATGGCTAGTACACTCGGTTCGTTTCGAGAGGTCCGTGGTTCGAGTCTCGGTGAGGGCATTGCTCAGTTTTCATCTCTTCTGTTTCGTAATAACCTAATGTCTCTACAGATCTTTTTGGAACATGAAATGTAAAAGATATGTACTGCCCTAGCCAGGACTCGAACTTTGGACCTTCCGATTGCTAGTCTTATGTGCTTTTTTAGCTGCACCACGAAAGCACGCGATAAGGAAGGAGAAAATATTTTACAATCTCTACAGTTTCAGGTAAGTACTACTATTAAACATCTATTATTACACCACAAAGGGGAAGTCTCTTGCATTCTCTCCCATTCAGAGCGTCCAGTCACCAAATCGAAATGGTGACGAATTATCGTTTTCCATATTTTAGTTCGGGTGCCACTTGTAGAGTCTATTAGGTTTCTAAAACGGGAAGTAGGGATTCACAGGCGGTGATCTCATCGGTATTCAACCTCAGTATCTTTCGATTGCTAGCTGCACCTGTTTCCGCTTACACCACCAGGGAATGTCGCAAGAAAAAAGAAAATTCTCTGTACATTCTAACAGTAAGCCGTCGAACTGTTCAGGATATCATTCATCTCTAAACAATTTTTACTATCTATCTTTGAACTGTCCTTGCTACAGTTTTCTGAATAATCTTCAGTAAATAAATTAACTTTTGTAAACATGAGGACAAATATATTTTATGAAATCTTGTATACATGACTTAATCAAACGCTTACCATATAAGGTATTCCTTTCGCCTTCTTAGCATGCCCTCGTGGTGTAGTGATCAGTACACTCGGCGCGTATTCGAGAGGTTCGAGTCCCAGCGAAGGCATTGCATATTTTTCATGCCTTCTGCTTCGAAATAACCTAATGTCTCTACAGGGGCGCCAGAATGAAATATTAAGGTGGGGGATGAAGATTCTCTACCACCAGGATTCGGCGATTGTGTCCCCTAATCTCCGGTCGCCCTTTAAAAAGGGGAGTATAAGGTATTTCTCCCGCCTTCTTAGCATGCCCTCGTGGTGTAGAGGTGAGCACATTCGACACGCATTTGAGAGGTCCGAGTTCCTGCTCATTTTTTTCACGTCTCTCAGTATCAAAAATCCTAATGTCTCTAAAACCAGAACAAAATTAATTCCCTAATTACTTCATAAGGATATATCAAGTTTCGTTTGGTTTATTGAGACTGCGGTAAAGTACGTTAGGGCCATCTGCCTAAGGGAAGGGATGCTTTCGTGGAGGACTTTCTAGAGGAAACTGGCTACGTTTCTAAACGCTACACATGGGGAAAATCACGAAAACATCCTTGCAGCTAGGAATAAAATCCAGGTCTTAACTACTAGTGTTCAGCGACCTTTACCGCTCTGCCACTTGTGGGCTAATAAGATAATTTTAAAATATTTACTAGGTATGTAAGGTAGGTATGTAAGGGTATGTAAAGGTTGTAAGGGTTGCTTTAAATTTATCTATCCCATTCTGTTTAAAATAATTGTTTTAACCAGTCGTCCCTAAAATCCGTAGCCTCTAATCTCTTTACCATGGATTACTGGATACGAAAGAGAAATAGTACTTGAATAATCCCCAATTCAATACTGTTATGTCTGCATATAATAAAAGGAAATGTTTGTGTGTGTGTCTTTCGTTCCTGCTGTGTGTAAGTTAATAGACCCAGGGCTACGAAATTTGGTACATAGGGGGACAGTGCACCTAGAAGATACAGGAGGCATACAGGAAGCGATTTTTTCAAAATTCGAATGAGTTTTTTTTTTTTTTTTCATTTTATGTTTTTGATGAAATCGCAGCCAATTGCTGATTGTTGCATTGCAGAAATTGCTGATATATTACTGTTGCATTGTTGCAGATATCAGCGTTGTTGCCACTCGTAAAAACGAGGGCGATAATTTTGTGCAGCTTTTAAATTTAATGTTTCTCTTAGATATTGGATGTTTGTCGAAAGGTACTTGGATACGACGTTCGTCGAGTTTGTTGAGAGGGCATTTGTTTTCCGGGACGTTTCAAAGCCAGACGAAGGCTGGCCCATAGCGGCTAGTTTAAAATATAACAAGAATAAATGTGGCAGTGGTATTAATTTATTTAGTAAATGTTGCATTATAAACTCTGAAATAATATCGTTTAGTTAATAGCTAGTGCACATTTTTAGAAATATCTATGTGTGTTCACGGCACACACCAAAATATCATTGAACAAAGCCACTGCATTTATCACCGATTATTTATTTATTAAATTATCGGTGATATTATCTCACACTCTCCCTATATCTTGTTCCAATTTTCAATCATTAATAAAATATTTTTATTCCAATACTCAAGTTCAAATACATTTTTTTAACTTGCAGTGGATGACACTGGACGTTAACACAGTTTTTTCACGTATTAAAGTCAATTCCTAGTTATTTATTTATGTTTATCGGAACTACAGGTAAGCTGTTTTTATTAACTATAAGACTTACAAACAATGACCGTTTATTAGGAATTATCACGTGCTGTAAAAATTAATTTTATAACAACTTATAAATAAGAGTACATGACTGTGATCAATGGGATTGTAATATTTAACAAAAATAAAAGGCAACAGTAAGACAGAGTTGTAAAGACTTTTGAAGTGTATGGAATTAAAAAAATGGTAGTTTTATACAGTTGGATGAAGCGGATGGAATGTCCCATTATGTAGCCAAAATTCTCCCCATATTTCTATGTTAACGTGATAATAATAGATGTTTAAAATATAGACCTTTAAAATGTCCCTTGCTTATTCAAATAAATAAATAGCACTGTAGATTATGTCTAGGACGAAAATGCCTAGCACGATTATGCCTAGGACGATCTAGGAAGAAAATTCTTCCTGGCAGGTCAAGCATATGTCGCCTCGAGTCGTGTGAAATCATTAGATGAAATATTAATTGAAGAACTGGACTGTTCGAAACTGGCTGGAAAGGTTCCTTTCAATAATGAAGCATCACAAAAGATGGGATAAATAAGAAATTGTAGACCACCATCAGCTTCATAAATTAGAAACGCAAAAATGTTAATGAAAAGTAATTAAAATAAAATTTTTCTTTGTTGGCCTAAGTAGGCATTGACTTTAAAAAAAAAATTTTTATAGTACTTATTTTTAATTTCAGTGTGAAATGGGCCATCATACATATATACATTTATTCATAAAAAAAATATCTTACTTACTGGCAATATAAAGGTTATCAGGAAAGCCAGCATTATTTAGATTATAAATATATGTTACCATTGAAGTACATAATTGTGTTATTTCAGAGAACACCTAGTTATTTCATGAAATAACTTATCAAATCAGTTAAAGTGCGTAATGAAGGATCCCTTCGTGGCAGATTTTCTGAGGGAAATCGGCTAATAATCACGTTACGCATGAAGAAAACCACGAAAACGCCTATGCATCCAGACCATTTACCTGGGATCGTATCTCTTTAGGCGACGATCAGTTTTGTTTCTTCTACTGCTCCGTGTAAAAAAGTCTGATGTATACACCACATGACTTCCTTGTACGGAATATTAAATTAGAAGTAATTTTCCTTGCATTTCATATAAACATATTGAATTAAAAGTTCACAAATTTTGCATTAAATCTACTTCGTCGATAGCGCATGAACCACAATAGAATAAATGCACTCTTTAAAGTTCACAATATTTATTTACATAGCGACTGTTCGACGCTAGGTTCACTTAGCAGCATTACATCTCCTTCATTTTATAACTCAACGTACACAAAAATTATATCTTCTGAATAATTACCACAAGTTCTATTCAAATACTTCAATAAATCTAAAACGATGTATAAAAGAAATTAAACAAATAAAAAAAAAAAAAGATTTTCGTAGAAGATTCAGCGCCGCTTACCTAATGCGCATGCGCTACTAATTAATTCAGTTCTCACTTCGCGACAAGGCAAAAATATATAAAAATTCAAAATATTTTCATTAAAATTTGAAAGATGAAGATAAAAAATTAAAATTAAAATGAGTTTGTACACAAAAACAGACTATTAACTTAAATGATAATTCCAGAAAGAATAAAGTTTAATTTAATTCGCAATAATAAAAGAAGACGTTACTTTGTTGTTTTGAAGCTTAGTTTCTCTAAATTGGTAACAAATCCACTAGTCTGCTATTTTTCAAATGTAAACAAACATGGCTGCCATGGTAATAAAAAATTAGGCTTAGCCGCGCTTAAAAAACTTTTAAATTGCTGATAATTCTACAATTATTCGATGAAGATTAACTAAAGGCATTATTCAGGACAACATAATTCACTCATTTTTGAAGCAAAAGATGCACAATTTACAAATATATAAGAATACAGAAACTGAGCTCAATGAGCCGAGTAACAGAGTGGATATATATCTACATACTTTTGATGCGGCCGATTGAAACCAAAACGGGAGGTGCACATCTAGATGTTATAGCAATTCTATGTATCAAATTTCAACGTTCTGAGGCTACTCGTTTTTGAGTTATGCGAAATATGTACGCACGTCGTTAAAAAAAAATCTCTTCAGAATTCATTCTCTATCAGTTTTATAATTTTTTTAGGGGAAAAATAGAGTTCTTTATTCTGTCTTTACGTAGAGATGTCACGCCAAAACATCGTTAAATTGCATTCGATAGCGGTCAAAATGGATATTTTCGTTGAAATATGATATTCGAAATTTTTCGCGATTACAATACTTCCTTTTTACTTCGTACAAGGAAGTAAAAGTGCACATTAAATGCATGAACCCGAAAATATAAAAAAAACACGTTCATTGTGCAAAAACAGTGCAGGTGCGATTACCGTTCTATATCCATTCACGAACAAAAATATTTTGCATCACGTGACGAAAATCTTGAAGCGTCAAAATTTTGACATAGCTTTGCAACTACGGCATATTTATTCATAAGGGAATCGCGCTAAGAAATTAAATTTTAAATTAAATTTAATAACAGTTTTTCATCATAAATCACCTTTAAGTCACCGAGCCTCGCCCAATGTTAAGTCATAATAGCAATTACTAGAATAATTGTTACTGTTATAAATATAAAAATCCAGGGACTTGTTACAAAAGAGCACCGAAAAGGCCTCCCCGAATATTTGTAGGTTACTTCCTATCCGAGAAACCAAGTGTTCTCGATCAATACAGTAATTTATATAAGCAGGCCGAAATTTTTCAAATTACCTCCGACAAGCGTTGGTGTTTATCAATGTCTAATATATCTCTTTGCTTGAAGAACGAGACAATGAGTGGTTAAACAAGGAAAAGCGGAGCAGATACTTTCAGAAATGTGACGAGGTCTCCTTTGCACGACTTTATGCAGGAAATGATTCATTTATTTTCGAGTAAGATAGTATCGAAACGCAAATGAGCGACGGAAACGGTGCTCCAGAAATCAAAGAGTCACGAGAGTTTGAAAACTTTTGACGGCTTGTAAGTTTTGATGTTTATGGTCATCATAAGTGGTTGCGTTTAATCTTTATATAAAGAAGAAAGTCTGTGTGTTTGGTTCTCCGCTAATAACTCAGTCACTACTATAGCTATCGTCACCAAACCCTCTACCATTCTTTCCTGGGTCTTGGAAAAGGTCCACGTCCACTTTTTTTAAAAACAAAAAATAGCTAAAATCAGAGATATTAATTAAAACTTGGAAAAACGTTCATTTTCGCCCTCATTTCTCCGATTGGCAACAGCCTCGCACGCTGGAGATAAAAATATGCTTTATTTCGAGAAGTGTTGCCACTGCTCGTTTTCGAATCGTAGAGTTTGTTATTAAAAATTTTTAAGTTTCACAATGAAGTAAAAATAGCATCGCCAAACATTAAATTCATTATTCCTGAATCCAAAAATTCGTGGGAAGCCGTTTCAACTATTCTCATCTTCGTACGTCTTTAATCAGCCGAGATATTAATTAAAAACCTCTTAAGACACTCATTTTCACACTCATTTTTTCGAGTGGCAACAGTTTCGCGCGTTGGAGATAAAACTTTACTTCGAAAAGTATTGCTACTGCTCGATTTCAAATCGTACAGTTTGTTAATGAAAAATTTGTAAGTTTTACACAATCTATCTATATATATGTATAAAGAAGAATGCCTGTTTGTGTGTTTGTTCCCGTTATTGATTTCTGATCAATTATGATGAAGTTTTTGCCACATTTATTCGACTCAAATTGAATATAGGTGAAATATTGGATGGCACTTGAGCTTTTACGACCATTTGATTAAAAAGACGAAAATCATTCAAAACTGCGTGCCTTAGTTGCTGATATAATGAGAGTGAAGAATTAGTTTATTTTTCTGTCGAAATTTTTTATGTGGGTCCCATAT
Source organism: Stegodyphus dumicola (assembly GCF_044657685.1). Classification (NCBI taxonomy): domain Eukaryota; kingdom Metazoa; phylum Arthropoda; class Arachnida; order Araneae; family Eresidae; genus Stegodyphus; species Stegodyphus dumicola. The sequence goes on along the minus strand of NC_140777.1, from coordinate 184,518,606 downwards.
CGCATGAGACTGAAAAGTGTATGGTTATGAATCGTACTCTCAATTTAAGTTAGCTGGCATCGGGTATTTCTGCTAGTGTGTAATAAAAAGTGGAAATATTTATCATTTCTGTTACATTCTGAAGAGTTCATCTGGTCGTCAAATCATTACACAGGGAAATAAAAATAAGTAATTTTAAGTGCTCCAACAGATTTTTTTTATATTCAAGTGGTTATCGCTTTTGTTTCTAGGAAAGACTTCTTGCCGATTTTAAATGTCTCAGAAATCCTGTATTACTTAATGATGGCAAAAAGCGCGAAAGCTGAATGAATGTTTTTGTTGAAAACGTTGTCGAAAAATGTTTTTTTGTCATTATAATGCAACATATCCATGAATGACATTCATGCATAAATGGCTACCTGCCAAAATTTTCAGTGCCTAACGAAATTTAAATGTCTTATTTGTCAGATGTTATGTAATAATATATGAGTCATCATGATGTACACTGCCCCTCCCCAAAGGACAGTTCTGTATCTCCTGTTCTACTGGGCCATTGACGAAATTCAACTTCCTTTCTTTCATGTCTCGAAAGCGCGACTTGAGATATATATTACATTTATATATAGCATTGTTTTAATATAGGTATTTTGATACATAATCGAACATTTCTGAAATGACACGCCAAGCTTTTTCCATATTTCCATTCGACAACTCAAATTATGCCAAACTGCCAAGTTTTGTAAAAATCGCACGAGTAGTTTTTCAGAAATTAGCTCTCAAAATATTAGCTCCTCCATGTTAATTGAATTCGATATATATTTATTAACATCTTTTTTTATTAAAGTGTAGGGTTTATATTTATTTTAACTAACATTTATTTTAAGCTATCTTTCCTGTCAAGCCTTTACTTTCCCCTAGAACTGCCAATGCTAGAGTATGTAAATTGTAGTAGAGCGCGCAGTATATTCAAATTTAGCAGAAGTAAGTTGAGTTTAAATAGAAGGAAAACGAGATTGTATGTGTGCTTCTTGAATCGCGAGCGTGAAGTTTGCTAGGTAGAAATTTAAGAACCGCGCGTTTCGGCCTGTGTGCCTATCTCGGCAGTTTTTGCTGAATCTTTCAACTGATTAATTAGTAAGCTCGCTGAAGCTCAGGGGTATTGTATAACGCGGTTAGGTTAGTTTAAGATCTCAGAGCCTCGTGGATAGTGATCTCGTTATTTATTCATCTAGTCATTATTTTTCAGTTTTACATTCTGTTTCAGTTAAACCGCCGGGTCGGCGTACTTTGTGAGCGTCAAGTGGACGCAGCTGTTATTTTAAAAGTTGAATAAAAAGGGCTTTAAACCCTTCTTACGTGTCTGACAAGTTGGGCCTACTCGATACTACAAAACTTACTCGATTTCTTCTTCCAGAATTTGAAATTTGTGCTTAATCCAAACATAATTCGCACATTTTTTATGATTTATTTTTAAAATTAGTATTTAAAAATATTTTTTTATAAATTTTTCGAAAGGTTTGGTATAATAACCTGTAAAATTTGTAATATCATCTTAAAGTAGATGTATTTCCAGGGACACCTGCAAAAAATTAGAGTTTTTTATTCAAAAATTTCTAAAATATACCTGAATTTATATATTGACGTGTTTTGAAATTTGGCATATATGTTACAAGTGATAAAAACGCCCAAATAGGGTTTACGAGCATTTGATAAAATTATTTGAAAGTATGACGATGACCTTTTATCCGCTCGTGTACAATTACAAAAATCTGATGTGAACATCACATGACTTCCTTGTGCGGAATATTAAATTATACGCATTTTTTCTTGCATTTCATTTAAACTTATTGGATTGAATTACATATACTTCGCCCACAGCGCATAAACCACAATAGAATAAATGCATTCTTTAAAATTCACTTTGTTTACCATAGCGACATTCTGGCGCTAGGTTTACTTAACAGTATTATATTTCGTTCATATTATAAATCAGAATGCACGAAATTTATATCATTTAAAGAATTATCTGATCGTTGCCACATGGTCTATTCAAATACTCTAATAAAGCTAGAACGATGTATAAAAAAATTAAGCAAACAAAACAAAAAAGAAACAGTTTTTCACTGACGATTCAGTATTTCTCATTCAAATAATTCAGTTCTCACTTCGCGACAAGGCAAAAATACATAAATACTCAAAATATCTGTATTAGAAATTACGAAGTAAATCTTAAACACTTATTACCTCGAAAAAATTCCGGAAGGGATTAAGCATAATTTAATTCGCAATAATAAATGAAGGCGTTATCTTTGTTGTTGCAAAGCTAAGTTTCTCTAGATTGGCAACAAATCCACTATTATGCTGTTTCAAATGTAAACAAACAATGGCCGCCATAAAAAATATTAGGCTTAGCGGCACTTAAGAAAACTTTAAAATTGTAGATAATTCTAAAAATATTGCATACAGATTTACTAAAGGCATAAAAACCTTAACCGGAAGATAAGAACAGCATAATTCAATCATTTTTAAAGCAAAAAAATGTACAATTTACAAACATATAAGTGTAAAGACACTGAGATCACTAAGCCGGGTAACAGAGGGGATATATATATATAAATATATTTATATACGTTTGATGAGGCCGATTGCAACCAAAATAAGAGGTGCACATCTACATGTTATAGCAGTGATATATACAAAATTTTAACGTTCTGAGGCTACTCGTTTTTGAGTTATGCGAGATACGTACGTACATACGTTCGTACAGACGCCACGAAAAATTACCTTCAGAATTCATTTTAACGCAGTTTTATAATTTTTTTGGCGGAAAAGAGCATTTTATTCTGTCCTTACGTACAGATATCAGCCAAAAATATCGTTAAATTGCATTCGATAGCGGTCAAAATGGATATTTTCGTTGAAATATGTTGCCTGAAACTTTTCGATATTACAATACTTCCTTTTGACTTCGTACAAGGAAGTAAAATGGGAAAGTAATATAGATTGTCATAAATTAATAAGTTCGCCGAATGAATTATTCTTGGCACAAACTGAAGAAAAAATAAATAACAAAGTAAAAGTTACTTATAAAGTATTTATATTATAGTTTACATTTTTGCTTCTATTGAGTAGATCATCGTATTATAGATATTTTACGGAAAGCATTATCAACATATCAAAACAAACAATTAAAAATCTGAAAGGATTTTAAATTACGTCCAAAGGGACGTTTTCTTAACGTTTTGCGTGTTACCTTTATTTGTTAAATATCATGTTCTTTGCACTTAAATCATAAAATTCTGTTCAGTAGCAATGCCGCAAAATAATTTTAAATTTAGCATATCTTTAGAATTTCCGATACACAGTTCCGCGCCCGTGTGAGATAAAAAGGTTTTTTCCCCCCCGTAGAATGTTACCATTGCTCGCTTTTAAATCGTTGAGCTTGTTACTCAAAAATTCGTTAAAATTTTGCAAAATATGAAACCTATAGTAAAACAAATTCACAAATTCTAAATTTCAAATTTGGTCTTCCACATGTCCATATTCGTAGGAGGATTACGTCATTCAAAATTCGATGGGTCTATGTACCGTTGTTTTATCACTATGCGAGAAATATACATACATTTATGCAGATTTTTCATTATTTAATTTCTTCAAATATAACTCTAACATTTGGTGGCAACAAATTGAAAAGTGAAACGGACATTTATAGTGATTCAACGCAAAATCGCAAAACGAAAACAGTAGTCCTACAGGGACAATGCCCTTTTGGACTAAAAAGGCATCAGACGATATATCGTCACCATCTTTATTTGACTATAGGTCCTTTCCACCCCAGTCGCCCTTTAAGTGGGGAAGACTAAATGAAGAAGTGATTAAAGGGCGGTGATGAAGACGCCCTTTAAGTGGGTTTTTCTCCCTTCTTACCGGCTGCCTTCGCGTTGTAAATGAAAAACTTCTCTCCAGTTAACAGTCGGTAGGCCTGTAGTTCGGAAAAAAAAAAAAAAAAAAAAAAAAACCCGCCAAGATAATTTTTTTAATTTCTGCATAAATGTCTTACCCAAAATTACAGAATTTAATATCTAGTCATAATTTGAGTCATAGAATCGAAATCTATAAAAAAAATTATATTTTGTTGCAGAAAAAGCCCGATTTTGTGTCAAAATAGCTATGTTAGAATAATGCTGTATATAAATCTAATATATATTTTAAGTCGCGTTTGTTAATTTTAATAAAAAGTAACTGAAATAAAATTTTTGTTTGTTGACCTAAGTAGGAATTTAAAAACATTTTCTTTATATTACTTGTTGAGTTTAAGCCCAAGTGAAGGCTTTGTTGTACGTCCTGAGAAAAGGGGCCATCTTTGAATCTTAATTTTGAGCAATAAAGAGAAATTAATACCCCTCTTGAGTGTTACGTTTCTGTTTAAGCGATTATTCGCAAAGTAATTGACTAGGTTCCTCAACTCTGAGTTAATAATATTTAAAAGGAAGGAACCCTTATGCAATTTGGATGTTAAACGTCTTTTAAATATTTTAAAGAGAGGTACTTTTTTTTCCTTGCTACTGAATGATAATTTTTTTAATATTGTTACGGATTTTCTGTTTAGCTATTTTGGGTAGAATTGTAACTAAAATTGTTTTATTTCCCCGTGTAATGCAACGCGTGATGAGTTTTCAGAGAAAGCTACGCCGAAAAAGTAAAAATGCAGGAGCACGCTCATTTAATAAATAGATATTTCGTAATTTATATTTAAATTGAAATAATAAGTAATGTTAGCTGTAACTGCAATTCTACTCTTTTGCTTTACGGAAACCTTTAGAAATGAGAAGCTTCTCGTGACTGATTAAAAAGCATATAAAAGCCAGAGAAAAACATCTCGGTTCAGTTATTTGCTAAGTTGTCGTTGTTTACTTAGTTGCTGTAATTCTGAGATCCGATTAGCATCCTCTGCGTTTTGAATTGTGTTCTATTTAACGTTTTAGTAGTTTAAAATATCGGGTCGTATTAAAAAGTCTCCGCGTTTTTTTCCCACTAGATGGTGTTGATGCCTATTATATCCGGCAACACTCAGCCGATTGTCTCAAACAAACATGTTCTTAAAAGGTGACATTCAGCTTCCATTGTTTGTGAAAATAGATTTCTAATTCGTTGCTTGTGTGGAAAGTTGTATTGATTTGAAAATGAGTGAAATATCTGAAGAAATACGTTTTGTGATGCTTTTTTACTATAAAAAAAAGGTAAAAAGACTGCAAAGACATGCCGAAAATTTAGCGAAGTGTATGGTGAGAATGCTGTGAGCGAACGAAGCACCCAGGAGTGGTTTGCTCGATTCCGTTCCGAAAATTTCGATATCAATGATGCACCTCTTTCCAGTCGGCCAGTCACTGAAAACGTCGATGAAATTTTGCAACTTGTGGAGCAAGACCGGTACGTAAGCTGCCAGGAAATAGAATAGGCACTAAAAATCAACCACATGACAGTTTGGAGTCCTTTGAAAAGAGCAGATTACAGAAAGAAGCTCAATGATTAGGTGCCGCATAAATTACAACCCAGCGAAACCATCCATTCGGCCCTGTGCACAACTCGATCGTTTAAACGAAGCAACACATAAAGAGCGGCCAGAATTCACCAAAAGAAAGGAAGTGGTGTTCGATCATGACAATGCGCGTTCACACACATCTTTAGTGACTGCGAATAAATTGAGGGAACTTGGCTGGGAAGTTTTGATGCATCCACCATATAGCCCGAAACTTGCACCGTCTGAATATCATTTTCTTCTGTCTCTGCAAAACTGTCTTGTGGTAAAAAATGGCTGATCGAAGAGCCGCTGAAAATCACTCGCCTAAGTTTTTCGACGGTAAACCACAGAAGTTCTAAACCGATGGAATTATGAAGCTACCCGAGAAATGGCAAAAGATTATAGATAATAATCGTCAATATGTACTTGACTAAAATTGATTTTCAATAAAGAACATTTTTGTTAAAAAATGTAGCAAAAAGGCGCGGAGACTTTTTATGCGACCCAATATACCTACATTGTGATATTGTACGAATATCTGCGAGGAAAAAATTTCAGCATTTTGTTTTACTTCTCGTGATAAGAATAAATGTTATTAACTCCCATCAGATTTGTGCATTCAGTCTATTACGAACCCGTACGCACGCAACAACACTTTCTAAGTGATTTGACATACTTTTAAACAGCATTTCTATTTTATAATTATTGTATGCTGTAAAAATAAATTGTATTTTTATAGAAATTATAACTGTAAATGCTTTTAGTCGAGCCCATTATTTCTATTACGTAAGGAAGATCTGTTTACAGTGACAATTTTATTCCGTTGAGAAAGGAACATTTTGTAACCCATTGCTTCAATGGATGATTATCATGTCCCATGTAACCCATTGCTTCAATGGATGATTACAGTGTCCCTGATTATTATTTGTAAGTGAATATTGCGCAACTGCAAGCAGAAACAATGGCCTTTCAAGGTTAAGCAGAAGGGAGAAATGTGTACAAGCAACTTTTATCGGTCTCCCAAATCTTAGCAACCGCACCCAAATAATGGCAAAATAATTCATCTAGGATCTAAACCGATTTCGAAGAGAATTGCACGTTTTGAGACCTGACTCTTTCAAATTTCGGTACCACTAGAAGTTCAATAACGAAAACAAAATGCAGAAGAATGTATATATTTTTATTTTGTAATTCAATTATGTTAGTAAGGCGAATCTCTGACGCGTGTAAACTGATTTTGGAGGATATATCAGGGGGTCACCATTATACTTTTCTAAATCTTGCTGGATATTATGCCCTATTGTAAGTTTGTTCATCTATAATTAGGTTAGCTGAGCATTTTGTCTCTATTGCAATGGTATTTGAACTGTGTAGTATTTAGCCACAAAACAACCATATTTCTAATTTTTTTGTTATTTTTAGCATTTCTCTAAATTTTTTATTGCTCGGAAATTCCTGCAACCGTATTTCAAATTAATAATACGAAATGATTTAAAAAATCAAAGAAAACTCCAAAGCTTTCAGATTTTGTATTACACCCAAGAGGGCGTTTTTAAACGTTTGTGAGTTTATGATTATTGATTGATTAAATATCATCGCCTTTATTGATTAAATATCATGTTTCTCGCACTTAAACCACATAAAATTCAATTCAGCGGCAATATCTTGAAAACAGCCTATCTTTAGAATTTCCGACACACAGTCTCGCCCGGCTTAGTGTTGCCATGGCTCGTTTTGAAATCGTTGAATTTCTTAATAAAGAATTCGTTAATGTTTTACAGTATTTGAAACAGATTCGAAATTCAAAATTCGGGCTTCCAAGTGCCCATGATCGGTCTCAGGACTACGTTATTCAAAATTGGATGGCTCTAAGTAACGTTGTTTCTTCACAATGCGAGAAACATTCATGCAGATTCTTCATTATTTTGTTTCTTTAAATATAGTGCAGGGCTGTAATATTTGGTGGCAACAGTTTGAAAAGTGAATCGATGCAAAATGCCGTTTTGAAATTAATAGCCCTTCTAGGCTTTTAAGACCCTTTAACGTACGCTTTTAATGTACCAGTAAATTCATGCAATACTGGGAGCGGAATTTATATTAACTTCCCTGAATAAATAAAGATTACAATTTACATAATTTAACTTACAAGGCTTTCTGAACGTTCAGCACATTACGAGTTCCAAAAATTATGATGATACTTTTATTTGCCTAAAGACAAACTAAGGTTCTTACCAGTATTTTAAAACAGTTTCTTACTCGGAAGCATTTATGCTTACTGCAATGTCAGATTGCGTTTCGTAAACGTAGTATTCATTTTTTGCAACAAAGTTCTGAAGGAGTAAGAATATTTTGAGGTTATATTTACTGTTGGTTTTCACCATTTCACCATTTTTTTGTTTTTCAACGGTCTTCTTGTCGACCTTGTTTTCCTTCTTCCAACTGCTAAAGGTCGTAAGAGCTCTCTCATTGCGAGTTCTGTTATTATGCATTGTTTTCCTACTTTCATTTGCACGTCTACGTCCTTCAATGCCTTGTAACTCACTGCTGTGCTTATAGATATTTTCTTTCTAACATTACAGATAAAAAGTGATTTTTTTTCGAACATTTCGTGTGAAAGGTGAGAAATAATTGGCTACGGAATCTGCCTCAGGGGGTCGCCAAAAATTGTAAGAGTTTTGATATTTCTTATTATAATAATTTTACAATTACCAAATATTTTCACACAGTGTATCTGAAAATAGATAAAGATAAGACAATACAGACAAAGAAAAAACGAAAAGATTTCTACTCATTCTTTTTATAATACAAACGTTGATTTTACTTGTTTTGCACGTGACGCTGTCATTTCCTCTGCTACTTATTTAAAATTTTCACATTCTGTCTTAAAATTAGAAAGTAAAGTTGATGACCTAAAAACTGAAATAGTATACTGTAACAAGTGAAAAATTGAAGATTTCACTCACGCGTGTGTAGGATTTGCGCAACGCTTACGGGTTCCCACAAAATTTTCGTAAATATTAGGGGTCCTGAGGTTGCGAAAAAAATCTGTGATAGAAAGGGGTCGCGAGTGAAAAAAATTTAAGAAGCTCTGGCTTGCTCATGGCAGTAAAGCGTGAACTTAAGTCCTTAGCTTACTCACCCTTTATTTTAGCAGCTTTGGTCATAGACATTTACTTCTAATTACGAAAATATTTTAAATGACGCAAAGATTTACGTTTTCGTATTTTTTATTAAAAATTAATTTTAATAAAATTGAATAATAATAATAATTATTATTATTATTAGTCCAAAGGGACTTGAGTCCCGAAGGACTATTAGTTTCGTTTTGGCATTTTGAGTCGGACGGATAAATGTCGGTTCACTTTTCAAACTGTTGCCATAAAATGTTAGAGTCCTGCATTATATTTGAAGAAATTAAATAATGAAAATCTGCGTAAATGTATGTATATTTCTCACATTGTCATAAAATAACGGTACATAGAGTCATCGAATTTTGAATAACGTAATCCTCCAACGAATATGAGCATGTGGAAGACCAAATTTGAAATTTGAAATTTGTTTTATGATCGATTTCCTATTTTTTAAAACTTTGACGACTTTTTGATTAACAAACTCAAGGATTTCAAAGCGAGCAATGGCAACGTTGTGCAGAAAAAACATTTTTATCTCCAGCGCGTGAGTCTCTGTATCGGAAATTCTAAAGATATGCTCGTTTTAAAACTATTTTGCGATATTGCTGTTGCACTGGATCTTATGGTTTAAGTGCGAGGAACATGATATTTAATAAAGAAAGGTAACACACAAAATGTTAAAAAACGCCCCTTTGGACGTAATTTAAAATCTGAAACATTTCAGATTTTTTTTTATTTTTATTGTTATTAAATAAGATTTCTTATTTTATAAAAAATAATACTTTTTGCACGTTCCTGACGTTCTTATGCTTATTTCAGGAAAAGTTTATACTCGTTGTAAAAAAGAAACAGCAAATCGATGTAAAAATATTATTATAATTGAAAGTAGAGCGATAAGAGCCCGGAAATGTTGGCGACATAAAATGTAGAAATGCTAATAAATCGATCAACATTAAAGGGTACTGTTATCTTCTTATAGGAACTTATTTTTGTTTCCTATTAAATACTCGACCATTTCCATTATTTTTTTTTTGAAAAACATCATTTATGACACATTTTGTTATGCCTATAGCTAAAAGAATATTTAATAAATAAAATAATACCGATTATTTTGTTGAAGTCTGTTGGCCTCGAAGGAAGCTTAGATGACATAAATTTACGAGTGTTAGAGAAAACATTTAAAGAGTATTTTAGGGTATTTAATTTTTGAACTTAATAGTTAAAAATACTTTGTTTCTTTGCGTACCACCGGTTGAGAATCGCTGGTTTAGAGGTCTATAAAAACTCTGAACTTTTACATTACCATGAATTATTTACACTTAACATTAGCATGTACCTTTCTCCATTACTATTTAATGGCAAGCTAAAATCTCGATGACCATTATGACTCACCCTATATTCTTAAGAATGCCTTTTAGTGAAACACACTTTAATAAATCACATTACTGCATCCCTAACTTTCGTCGTAAATCGAAATAGAACAAAGAAAATTTTTCACAGCATGTATGATAGAAGGGAAAAAAATGAAATGTGGAGCACATAATAATCATAATAGAATGCGTTTTGATGGTGAACAATCCCACGCCATTAAAGGGGAAAAATAATGCCCGCACGATGTCTATTTCAACTCAAAAATGGGTTTTTGAGAGATTGCGGAGATTAGATGTATCAAAGTAAACCCTCCTTTTCTGTCAGTTATTCTTTAGCAGGTTCTTTCATTTTTTATGCACCCTTTTTTTTTTCGTAGGTGAAAGTGTTAAAGAATTGCGCAATCCGGTACGTTTTGAGAACAATGGTTACGTCTAATCCAATCAACATGCATTTCTCCATCCAATTTTTGACTCTTTTTCACGGTGTTGGCTCTTCAATAACTATATTGCTCCAGGCTTTTTTATGGAGATAGTCACGATCTTTATGGGAGATTCTCTGTCATATAATTTTATATTTTGTTTTATACTTTAATGCCTGCTTGTTTCGCTTTTGGAGTCGGAACTGAAGGGAGGGTTTATAAATTCGCTTCCGGATACCAAAACAAATGGATATTTTTAAATAAAAAATTCTACGTCTGTTGTGCAAAATTTTAATTTTTTAAAAAGTATTTGTTTTTAACGTATATTAAATACGCGAGAAATAACGTTTATAATTAAGAAACGTAAAAAAAATCACGACCGCAAATCTGAAATAGGTGTAGCACATGCTAGCGAATTCAAAAGGCAGAAAGTTGTAATAAGATAAAAACTGTAATCATGAGAAAATATGAAGCATGCGACAACCTGTTTATCGCTTAAGGCGTTGTTTAGGATCTAGGCTTCAGAGAACCCAAAAAATATTTTATTCATCACAGCCCAGAATGATTATTAATTTCATTTTGGCATTTTGCGTCGATTCACTATAAGCTGCGAATTACGTTTTAAATTATTGCCACCAAATATTAGAACTCTGTATTATATTTAAAGAAATTAAATAATAAAGAAACTGCATAAATGTATGTATGTTTCTCGCATGGTGATAAAACAATGGTACCTAGAGCCATCCAATTTTGAATAACGTACGTCTCCACCCGAATACGGGCATCTGGAAGCCCACATTTGGAATGTTTGTTTTATTATGAGTTGTTATTTCATATTCTGTAAAGCATTTATGAGTTTTTGATTAATAAACTGAACCATTTCAAAGCAAGCACTGGCAACACCGTACAAAAAAAAAAAAAAAAAAAAAAACATGTTTATCTCCAGCGCGTGAGATTGTATCGGATATTCTAAAGATAGGCTCATTTTAAAATTAATTTGCCATATCGCTGTTGAACTGAATTTTATGGTTTAAGTGCGAAGAAAATAAATAAAGGTAACACACAAAACGTAAAATAAAATTTGAAATCTTTCAGATTTTTCATTTTTTGCGAAAACTTTTGTTGCTGTTTATAGATAAAGCGGAGAAATTGGGCCTTCGAGACTCCTCAAAAAATGAGTTGAATTCGATTATTTAAATTACGACAGAGCACGCGAGAGCTACTTGCTTAAAAAGAGAGAAGCTGTTTTGGAAGGCATTTTAACGGAAACCGGCTGATGTTCATGTTATACACTAGGGATGACACGTAATCTCCCATGCAGTCCGAATGCAAGTTTGCTACCATGCAAGGACTGAAGCCAACTGTTAGCGTTCATCGATTTTATCGCCCCTGAAAGACACAAGGCGGTGGACACCCTGAAGGAACTCTGAGCACCAACTCACAGAATTGTGTTATCGTGTTCTGCATATAATCCGTCTTTATTATCGAAGAAATCTCTGATTTCAAATTAAACGTTTCGTAGCATTAAAATAAACGTGATGCTGAGTGAGACTACAGATTATCCTGGGAAATAGCTCTCCATGTCCCCGTCAACCATTTGCCACAGTTCTTCTCAAAGCGGCAATAGCAGAATCTGCCAATGGCAATGCCAGGATCTGCCAATGGCAATGACTGGATCTGCCAATGGCGTCCAATCACACCCCAAATGTGTTAAATTGGTGAACGAACGGTGGCCAGAGAAGCATCTGCGCACCTTGCAGAGCACGTTGGCTGATGCGAGCATTGTGTGGTCGGGCGTTATCCTGCTGATAAAGGGCACTGAGCACCGGCCATGAAGGTAGGGGAGTGTCACCGGCCTTAGAACACCATCCACGTATCGTTAGACCTGCGGACCAGAGGTAATCTGGAATCGTACGCAATTGCACCCCAAACCATGATGTCGCCTTCTCGCGCGTTCGGGCGTTCCACGGTTGCTGCCGGATTGGATGTCGACGCCACACTCATACGCATCCACTATTATTGGAGAAACAGAAGCATGACTCATCTGAGAACATTACCCTCTGCTATTCCGTCGTTCACGCCGCTCGAGCCCGGCACCATTGCAGACGTTGACGTCTATGATGTGTGGGTCAGTGGCAGTCTTCTTAACGGACGCCACGAGTGCTGGCCACTACCCACCAATCGACGGCAAATGGTCCTGGTCGATATGGGAACATGCAAGGTGTCTTGAACATGCTGAAGAATGGATGCAGAAGTGGCTTGCAGGTGCCCCACCGCTTGTCGGCGAATGCGTTGATCCACGAATGCTGTTGTCACCCTGGCTGCACCGGCACCCCTCGAAATTGCCACATTTCTTGTTCCAACCATCGTCACCACAGCCGGTGTACTGTGTCCGCGTCTAGGTGAGTGTCAGCTGATATTTGGCGTATGGACTAACCTGTCCTTCGCAGTCTGATTACCTGGCCCCTACAAACCTGATACAAAGAGTGAAGCAGCTTCAACAACCTTGCTCTTTATTCGATGAGGTTTATTCTCCTGCTGACTATGAACCAGCTATCCATTACTTGGAAACGCATCCTGCCTTGCATGGAGCTGGTGTTAAAGTATATCTCAAAGATGAATGTATTCCAACTCCTCCATCTCTTTGTGTATATACTGATGGTTCTAAATTTGACAATTAAGTAGGATGTGCCTATGTAGTTCTCTCTCATACTCAACAGGTCTCTGGCTGGTTGGGTCGTCTGCAAAACAACAACAGTGTTTTTCAGGCGGAGGCCACCGCTATTTTAAAAGACTTACAATATATTACATCAACTACTGAGACAGAGGGAGCAGTAATAACAGATAGTCTATCATCACTTTATGCAGTTAAAAACTCTCGCCACTCATCACCAATTATAGCTAACATACAGCAAATATTACGTGCTAATTTACATGTAAAAATTTCTCTGGTATGGACAAACGTTCATGCAGATGATGAAGGTAACAATTTAGCAGATCAAATGGCCAAAGAAGCAGCCTCCTCTTCTACTGCAGAAACAATATCTGTCCGCTGGCCCATATCGCATCTCATGAGATCTATATTCCTCAGTAAAGTTTCACAATGGCAGATGAAATGGGATATTTCTGACACTGGACGCCGCACTCATTACCATCTGTCATATGTTAATCCTAATCGACAAATTATCAAACCGCAACTGGTACGGAACATTTCTGGCCATGGGCCATTTCTTGTTTGTTTCTACAGGCATGGCGCAATGCCAACAGATTTATGTGTCTGTGGAGACTCGGGCACTCCTGAACATTACGTTACTCAGTGTCAGCTTACCCAAGGTCTCCACATCCCCATTCCTACTAATAATATAAGGGCCTTCTGCAAATATATGGTTCAACAGAAATATCTAATTCAAAAGCTTACTAAAATTATGGACCTTTTATTCTCATATGGGACAGATCTTTGTCAAGTTGTTTGACACATCTGTTGAACTCTCAAGCCATTATTAGGCTTATCTGTAAGTGTGTTGCATACCTCTGTAACATTATATGATTGAACTTAGATTTGTGACAAGTACTGTTAATTGTTGGCACTCAGATTTTGTGACAAGTACCAATAATTATCATTATACATAGCACATATATAGTATGCACATATATAGTTTATGGCATAGCCATGTCAAAAACTATTATTAAGGAATTTTATATTATTTTCACTCTGCATATTATATTATTGTCTCGTATAATTTAATGGCACAGTTCTATTGTACAGTGCCACAGTTTTATATCGCATTTGCATTATTATATATTTATATATTCTTGCTATAGTACAATTTACCGCAAGGCATATTATGTATTTATTATTCTCTACGTTATAGTTTGTATATGTATTGTTTCTATAGGACTTATAAGATATTTATAGTATTCACTATATTATATAATTGTTATACATAATTACTATAATTAGGTTTTGCAATACTACGTTATTCTAGTATTTATTTTATTTATTAGTCCAAAGGGATTTGAATCCCGAAGGACTATTAGTTTCGTTTTGGCATTTTGCGTCGGACTCATAAATGTCGGTTCACTTTTCAAACTGTTGCCATAAAATGTTAGAGTCCTGCATTATATTTGAAGAAATTAAATAATGAAAATCTGCGTAAATGTATATATATTTCTCACATTGTCATAAAATAACGGTACATAGAGTCATCGAATTTTGAATAACGTAATCCTCCAACGAATATGAGCATGTGGAAGACCAAATTTGAAATTTGAAATTTGTTTTATGATCGATTTCCTATTTTTTAAAACTTTGACGAATTTTTGATTAACAAACTCAAGGATTTCAAAGCGAGCAATGGCAACGTTGTGCAGAAAAAACATTTTTATCTCCAGCGCGTGAATCTCTGTATCGGAAATTCTAAAGATATGCTCGTTTTAAAACTATTTTGCGATATTGCTGTTGCACTGGATCTTATAGCTTAAGTGCGAGGAACATGATATTTAATAAAGAAAGGTAACACACAAAATGTTAAAAAACGCCCCTTTGGACGTAATTTAAAATCTGAAACATTTCAGATTTATTTATTTATTTATTTATTTGCCTATATTGATTGAAAAATGACATTCCGATTTATTCGTTGCAATATAGAAAGTTAATATGACAGTTACCATAATGTTTTAGATATACGTAATTACTTTAATATATAAATAATTTTTCTCGTGCAATTGTATAAGGGTATTGTAATGTACTATAATGATCATGTATGATAATATACTGAAAACCCATACTCATGCTGTTTACTATTTTATGTATGGTCATTACATCTGTAACAATTGATTCGATATAGAATAATTTTACAGCACAAACTTATTGTATAGTAACATAACCTTATAAAAGTCTTTTATTGTATATATTCTTTGTATTGCATACATAGAATTGAATGGTGTGCATTGTATAATGCATTTGTATCTATATTTATCTACTTATTTTATCATAGTACAGAATTGTACCCATAGCATAATATCCTATAGTACTCATTATCCTTTAATAATGTTATGTAACTTAGAAATACTGCAATTGCATCTATGTATGTCCTTTTTGTATCATATCGTGCTACACTCTTAGTATCAATACTGTATTAGTACCATTCAGGCAAGTACCGTACAATTTAACAGCCTAGAATTATCGTAATAGTATATCTTCCGTATAGTATAATTTGTGTATTGTATAGTATCATAATCTTCCGTATGGTATAATTTGTGTATTGTATAGTATCATAATCTTGTGTACGTTATATTTTATTACTATTGTATGCAAATATTGTATGCAAACATTGTATGGCATATATTATATAATCTGCATGGCATCATTCTGTGTTCTTATATATTAAATTGTAATATATCCTGGTATAGTGCGGTATTATTAACATAGAGTAATGGTCTATAGTTTTCATCACTCTTTAATAGTGTTATGTAATTTTGAAATACTGCAATAGCAACTACTTATGTCCTTCTTGATTGATTGTTAATTCATTAATAGGCAACATATTGTATCTTCAATTACATCAACATAACTTTCCTTGTGCAATTACATAAAAGTAAAACATCATACTATAATGATTTTGTATGGAACTTTTATGTAAATCTATTTCCATACTGCATAATATTATCTGTATTGAAAATGTATTGAAATCATTTAGTCCAGAATAGTATAATCTAATACCCTAGATCTATTATGTGGTACTATAATCTCATGCAAATCTTATATATTAAATCTTTCTGTATTGTATGCAAATAATGTATGACATATTTTGTAAAATTTGTACGGCATCATTTTAACAATTGGGTTTAGTACTTTAGAAATGTTTCAATTGCATTTACTTATATTTCTACCGTATGACGGTAATCTTTCTTATTGGAAATCATATAAAATATTGTAATGTATTCTGATATAATACTGAATTGTACACATAGCATAATATCATATAATACTCATCTTCTCTTAACAAGATCATGCAATTTACAAACACTGCAATTGCACCTATTTATTGTCTTCTCTGTTTGAATGTAATTTATTTTAATGACAGGTGACAGGTGACGGAGGACGGGGACGCCTGATGTTTAACAGAGGTAAACAGGCATATGTCCCGCGCCTCCCCTATCTAGTGGCAGCAACTCCCAGGAGCCTCATGAGGCCACCTTGGGAGTTTATTGAAGAATTTTACGTAATTGTACATGGCCATACAGAGGCGTCTTAGGAATACATTAGTTTTGATCGATAGGCGGATGATTTGTTACATCATTGTATCTTATTTACATATAGATAACTATCCTAGTGCAACTATATAAACGCATTGCACTGTACTGTAACGATTTGGTATGGCATTATTATATAAACCTATTTTCATATCGTGCTGCACTCTTTGTTTAGAAATTGTATTAGTATCATGTAATTAAGTATCGCACAATTTAACAGCCTAGAATTCTTGTATAGTATAGTATCATAATCTTTTGTATAGTACTCGTATATCTTATGTATAGTATAATTTTGTGTATTGTATAGTATATTTTATTGTATAGGATAGTATCATAATCTTGTGCAAATTATATATTTAATTACTATTGTATAGCATGCAAACATAGATAATGGCCATTCTTTTGTATTTTATATATTGTATTGTAATATATTCTGGTATAGTACGGTATTATCAACATAGCATAATGTTCTGTAGTATTCATCATTCTTCAATAGGATTGTGTAATTTACAAATACTGCAACTGAAACTATTTATGTCTTTATAGTTTTCTAAAATTGGCAACATATTGTCTTTTCAGTCACATAAAGATAATTTACCTTGTGCAATTATAAAAGTCTACTGTGCGATGACATGGTGCATTGTCGTCCATGAAAAGGAACTGCGGACCCATAGCGCCTCTAAAAAGACGCACATATTGAAGAAGAATCTCGTTACAATAACGGGTCCCGTTGACTGAACCTGCGTCGAAGATGTGAAGGTCTGTACGACTACCAAGCATGATGCCTCCCCAAACGAGAGAACACCGCCACCTCCATACCTGTCCCTTTCAATGATGTTCGAGGGATGATTGCGGCTTCCCCGCTCTCTCCAGATGAGTATGCGATGAGAATCGCTACTCAGACTGAATCTGCTCTCATCTGTAAAGAGTACTCGTCCCCATTCATTGTCTGTCCAATTCCGGTGTTCCCGGCACCACAGAGAACGCCTTCTCCGATGGGCAGGCGTTAGAGGTACACCGTACAGGGCGTCGTGCAAACAGACCACCACCGTGCAGTCTTCTGGCCACGGTAAAACGCGATATCGGTCGTCCAGTCGCCTGTGTCGTGTGTCTAGCGATTTCCCCCGCTGTCTGCCGCCTGTTTCTTCTGGCCTGTAGGGCGATATACCGGTCATCTGCGGGTGTGGTTCCTCATGGACGACCACTACTAAACCCCCGGATAGCTGTTCCTGTAGTTTGAAATTGTCTCCAAAGTCGTGAAACGATGCTGTGAGTAATTCCGAACTCTGCAGCCACACTTGTCACACTGCGGCCTTCCTCCAACTACCCAATGATTCGACCTCGGGTAAAAGCATCCAGATGTCGTCTAACATTTGTCGTCTATTTTCGCTATTCAGGGAAAGAGGAATTAGTGAATCCTATATGTTTGGGGTTGGGTTGTCCAGCTACTTTTTCGTTTAGAAAATAGAGTTTTTATTGTTACTTTTTTTTAGCGCAAAGGGCGTCAGCCCAGAAGGGCTATTAATTTCGTATTGGCTTTTGCGTTGGTTCAATATAAATGTCCGCTTCGCTTTTCAAACTGTTGCCACCCGATGTTAGAGTCCTGCATTATATTTGCAGAAATTAAAGAATGAAAAATCTGCATAAATGTATGTCTATTTCTCGCATTGTGATAAAACAACGGCACCTAGAGCCATCGAATTTTGAATGACGTAATCCTACTGCGAATATGGGCAGATGGGAGGCCAAATTTGAAATTTGTTTCATGATCGATTTCATATTTTGTAACACTTAACGAATTTTTGGTTAACAAACTCAAAGATTTCAAAGCGAGCAACGGCAACGGGGAAAAAACATATCTCCAGGGCACGAGACTGTGTATCGGAAATTCTAAAGATAGGCTCATGCGATAATTTTGTTCAACTGTATTTTATGGTTTAAGTGCGAAGAACATGATATTTAATATATAAAGGTAGCACACAAAACTTTAAAAAAACGCTTCTTTGGGCGTAATGTAAAATCTGAAAGCTTTATTATTATTTTTTTTAGTATAATTGAATATAATTTGAGTATATTTTTGAGTATATTTATTATTACTATTTTTGAGTATAATTGCTATTTATGACTTTTCCTCCAAATGGGAATTTCTTTAGGTCTTTTGAAAGTTATAAGATATTCTTTATATAAAAGCTATTGATTATTTTCTTTGTGACCATACATATCTTAGCTAAAAGTTGTAAGGTATATTTTAATTTTTAACAGTTATTAATTTCAATGTACGAGTACTTTCCTATCGATTTTTGTTTCCACTTACAACTCCCTACCAGAGTAAGTTTTTAGAATCGCGTTGAATGCAAATGAGTTAGAAGAAGTATTTAGGGAAGAATTAACTTACTTCGTGAGAGAGAGCTGGGAATCCTGAGTAGCGCGTGTTTTCTTTCGGGCTGAGTCTCTCTTGAAGGTGTTACGCTCGGTAGTTTAATAGATGCCTTTTGATATTCGTCGGCTAGTTCAAATTAAGGGCCAACTACGTAAGTTACTTGTCTTTAGCTTCGGCTAAGGCTCTTAGTTCTACTTTAGTTCATGTTTCTTATTCCGAGTTTAAGCCTAAGTAAAGGCTTTGTTGTACCCCCGAGAAATGGGACAATTGTTCATCCCATTTCGAGCGAAATAAAGGGTAGTTAACTCTTCTTGAATTTATGACTTTAGTTATTTGAACTTGGTTATAAGTCGCTTAACAGTTCACGAGGTTCCTGGACATTTACTTTAGACAAAAAGAGTGAAGAACCCTACAAAGGTTAAAAGTAAATTTAGTGTTTGTTTTGCTTCGTTTCCTACAAATATAAAATAGCTTTTTTTATATATTTCTTAGATAATCTACATGTTGTTGTTGTTGCTTATGCTCGCTTGTCTGACGTAGTCAACCCAAGACCACGAAACTCCTCGTGGCAACGAGCGCAAGATTACGCCTGTCGTTGGCAACAGTTT
Organism: Stegodyphus dumicola; assembly: GCF_044657685.1. Classification (NCBI taxonomy): domain Eukaryota; kingdom Metazoa; phylum Arthropoda; class Arachnida; order Araneae; family Eresidae; genus Stegodyphus; species Stegodyphus dumicola. The sequence goes on along the minus strand of NC_140777.1, from coordinate 184,498,943 downwards.
TGAGCTCCTTACAGGGTATCTACTTTTCTTATCGAATCGGATGAAGCGAACCACCGGATATAAAGAAACAATCTTCCGTTTCTCTGAAGTTTGTTATAACGTGTTTCGATCGTATTTGATCTGTTGGTTATGCAGATTTAATTTATTGATTTGCGAACGGGACCTATGTGGGATTTTTTCGCTGGTTTTTAAAAATATTCTACTTATTTGCAATTTCTAAGTTCAGTTGGCTTTATCTACTATTTATTACGGGGGTTTAGTCTTCAGGCACTGTCAATTCTGTTGGCTTTCATCTACTAATTTTTACCAGATGTGGCTTTTTCAAACTTTCGATCTGATCTACTGTGCCTATAAGACAATCAGCTTTCAGTTTTTATTAACCTTTACCGTTATCTTCAGCGGAGTTTTTAATTTTCCCTTTCTCAGAAAAAAAGTGTAACGATATTTCCGAATAAATCTGTATACTACACTGCTGGCCACCGTAAATGCAACATCCTGAAGGAAGCATGCAAATAACATGACATTTACAACATGCATTAACGGAGGTGAGATATGCAAATGATTAGAATTTTAGCGCAGACGCACATAACGCGCGCCTGTGGCTCCACTTCAAAGCGCTGTTTAAGGCTGCTTGGAGTTTTCGACTATTTCAAGCTCGGCAATGGTGTTTTTCTTGTGCTTTTTTCAAAAAAAAAAAAAAAAAAAGAAAGAAAGAAAGAAAAAAAAAAAAAACTATCAATTATGCCTCGTAGTAAACAGCGATCGTCGTTTCATCAAGTATCCGAGTTCGACAGAGGAAGGATAGTAACCTACCGAGAGTGTGGATTATCTTTCAAGGAAATCGTTAGTCGTATTGGATGAAACCAAACAACTGTAATGCGGATATGTGACCGTTGGATGCAGGAGAGTACGACGGACCGACGTGTTCGATCGCTTCCACCTCAGTGCACCACTTAACGTGATGACAGGAACATTGTGAGCATGGCAGTGACGATCCGCACAGTCACATCACGAACCATACCACAGCACATTCAGTCTGTAACGCATCATCCAGTGTCTGCGCGTACCATTCGACGCCGTTTATAGCAGAGTGGTCTGTCCGCAAGACGTCCATTGCTTTTTCTACCCTTGACGCAGAACCACAGACGTTTCCGCCGCCAATGGTGCGATGAAACAAGAATGTGGACGGTAGAATGGAATGAAATTGTGTTCACTGACGAGTCACGCTTCTATCTGCAACACCACGATGGTCGGATTCGAGTCTGGAGACACCGTGGAGAGAGGATGCTGAACAGCTGCTTTATGCACCGCCACACTGGTCCTGCACTGGGTATTATGGTATAGAGTGGTATTGGATATCACTCTCGCACTCCTTTAGTACCCATTGCCGGTACTTTAAACAGCCAGCGCTGCATCTGAGAGGTGTTGGAACCAGTTGTTCTTCTTTACCTTCAGGGCTTGCCCACAGCCATATTTCAACAGGATAATGCGCGACCACACGTGGCACTCATTGTCCAAGGGTTCTTCGTCAATCGCCAGATCGAATTGCTTCCCTGGCCGGCTCGCTCTCCGGGTCTTTCGCCAATAGAAAACATGAGGTCCATGGTTGCTGAACGATTGACCCAGATTACATCCCAAGCTGCCACATCAGAACAACTTTGGCAACGTGCGAAAGCTGCTTGGTCTGTTGTACCCCAAGAACACATCCAAAGTCTCTTTGAATCAATGCCGAGGCGTGCGGTAGCGGTGATCTCCAACAATGGCGGCTACTCTGGCTACTGATTCAGGAAGGAATCACAGAAGTCTATAAATTTAATAATTTGATACTTGGTCAACATGTTATCTACTAAATAAATTTTGCTGTGATATATCTTGTCTTTCTTGGTGTTGCAATTTGGGTGGCCAGCAGTGTAGTTTAATTTGTCGAATGTGACTTTGTACAGACATTAGGTTATTTCGAAGCAGGAGAGATTAAGAATGAGCAAAGCCTTCGTCGGGACTCGAACCACGGACCTCTCGTATACATGCCGAGCGTGCAGACCATCACACCACGAAGGCATGCTATGAAAGCGGGAGAAATGCCTTATAATGTTTTTCGATGAAATCGCATCAAATCGATAATTCTCTTTCATTAGCCATTGTTGTTGATATATGACTGTTGCCACTCGGAAAAATGAGGGCGATTATTCTGTGTGGTTTTTAAATTTAATGTTTCTCTCGGATACTGAAGGTTTGTCGTGAGAAGGCAAAGAGAAGTTGGTTAATTTATTTATTAGGATAATGAATATTTGTATTAAGGGATATTGCTTATTTTATTGTAATTTTTTATGTGTAATACATTTTTATTGAACGTTTTTTTTGGAGGGGGATAAAGTTGTTCTACGGATTAAAATTCTGTACAGTTTTTAAATTTAATGTTCCTTTTAGGCATTTTTGCGGTACATTTAAAAGCCAGACAAGGGCTGGCCGGTAGCGGCTAGTTCTTAATAAGTGCAAATAGTTTATTCAAGTCATCAAATTTGTTCTAAAACGATTTGCAAATTCACAGTTCCTATCTGTCGAACCTAGCCATCAATCCTATCATGATGCGACGAAGAACAATCGGTGTTGAAAGTTAGAGTCGTTAGTATCTCGCACATGTTTCGCGTGTAGTGTAATTTTCAATGAGTGCTGTGCCATTTCAAAGAGTACAGAATAAAAGACTCTTTTTCTCCAAACGAATTACAAAACTGACTTAAATGGCTTAAAAGACTTAGATATTTTATGTTTCATTTTTTCATCTGTTGAAATGGCCTGGCCTGTCATGACCATAAGACCAACTTGTTTGGTTAGGCGAGTCGGGCTGCGCCCGCTACTGATACTGATACTTTAAATGGATTCAGAAGAGATTTTTTGCGTGGCGTCTATTCGTACGTAAGTGCGTATGTATCTCGCGTAATTCAAAGACAATTAGCCTCAGAACATTTAAATTTTGTATATAGGACTGCTATAGCATGTAGTTGCGCATCTCCCTTTTTAGTTGCGATCGTCCGCACCAAAAATATATACACCCACTCTGTTACTCGGCGTATTGAGCTCAGTTTTTTATTCTTATACATAGGCAAATTGTGCATTTTTTGGTTTAACAATGATTGAATTATGTTGTTCATATCTTCCGGTAAGGTTTTTATAACTTTAGTAAACCTGCATGCAATAGTTGTAAAATTATCAACTATTTAAAAGTTGGTTAAGTACGGATAAGGGTTATTTTTTTCACCATATCAGCCATCTTTGTTTACATTTGAAACTTAGCAGAACAGTGAATTAAGTCAGTTTCTACGCATTCAGTGTCTTTTCGCCCAGTGGGACCAAAAGTAAACTTTCAGTTTTGTGCACTGAAAGATCTGCCTTTCTAGCCCGCTCATCGAATTTCTTGTTTTTGTAGAAAATGTAATTTTAATTCTAAAAGTTCTTTTTTTAACTGTTTCAAATGTGTTTGGTGTCTCAGTTTTTCTGTATCTTTCAAACTCCAGGATGTCGATGAATTTATCTATTTATATATATATTTCTATAAAATTGCGAGGAAGCTATCTTACCGATACACTCGATGATGTACTGCTACTCCGCGTTCCCGCAGGGTTTATATAGCTTTTGGCTTGCGTTCAAGAACATTCTGGGACAAACCTTTAAGAATTCGTTCCAGAAGGTTCTCCATCCGTCTATGGCCCATCGGCAAATCGGCGGTTTTGTGCCAAATCTGGCAACCCTGTCTTCTCTTGCCATTTTCTGGCAACCCTAAACCCGCCTTATGGGGAAGCTATCTTACCGCGATGGACATTTTGTAGCATTATTAATAAGTGCAAATAGTTTATTGAAGTCATCAAATCTGGTTATAAACCGATTTGCAAAATTTACATTTCCTTTCTGTTGAACCTAGCCTTCGAAGCTATTAGAATGCGACAGCAAAACGATCTGTGTCGAAAGCCTTGTTATTATCTCGCACATGTTTTGTTGCGTTTAGTTAAATGAGTTAAGATTACAACAGCATCGAATTTGTTATGATTGTTTAATGACAACATTATACTTTAATCTTCAAACTTAATATATAATGATGAAGAGGTATTAACCCAAGTATCTTGGAAGAATAGGTGTTTTTGGATCAAGTTCTTGAACTTGCGTTTAACAGTTCTTTTTCTATGAAGATTATAAGCAACATCAATGAAACAAAATTTTGTATTGCAAAGAAGGAGGATTATAGGACTTAAAACTGAAAAGGGTTATAAATAGTTACTGATTGTGTGCTTGTTAGAGAACAATGATGCTCACTCGTGAGTTGAATGCATAATTAGCGTGAATACGAGTTTCGAATGGATTGAATACACAAGTTCCGGTGAAAAGTGAATAAAATTTATTCTTATCCCTAGAATAAACACAAAATTCTTAAATTTCCTTAGAGATATTCGTACAATATCGCAATATCTTACAGTAGTTATCTTGCAAACGACTAAAACGTTCAACAGAAATTAATTCAAAACAGAGAAAGCTAATCCGATTTCACCGCGAATTCTCTAGAGTAAACACAACTACTGAACTGAGATGTTTCCCACCAGCTTTTATAAGCTTTTTTAATCTAAACGAGAATATTCTGGTATTTTCTCGATTTTTCCGGAAAGCGTACAGTTACGAATCTATTTATTAAATGCGTGTGCTCCTGTATTTTTATTTTTTCCGGTGTAGCTTTCTCTTCAAATAAATCTCGTGCTGCATTCCATGGTAATATAAAAAAAATTATTAATTACACTTAAAAATAGCTAAATCAATACAAAAACCGTAACAATATAACAGTTAACGATACCAGAAAATTCTGCTAACTGAAAATCATATGTATTGTGTCATTAAAATACAAATATTCGGTCTACCGGAAAATACTGTCCGCTTTTGGAATAAAAAAAATACAAATTTTTTTTACCGTCAATAAACTTTATTAAATAATATAATCGCATTATTATTAATAATAATTAATAAAATTTTAAATCGGATAAATTTTAAAACTATTTATTATCCAAACTAATTTGCATTCCGATGAAAGCTGATAAAAGTTGAAGAATAGAAACTGAAAAATAGCTCATTAATCAAAAAAAGACCTTAGAGTATATTTTTTTTATTAATTTTAAGGAAAAAAATTACACATTTCAGAAATTATATGGTTTTCCGGGAAACAGGTATCAAAGGAGAGAAGGTTTACTTGCCAGTTCTAGAAGAGAAAGTTTTAGACTGAGTGGGTACCTTTGCTCCAGACGTTTAGGAGCTATAGGGCCCACAAAGTATCAGAAAAGTGTTGGAAACATGATACCAAAAGTCGCTGAAACGCTCGTTTCACGTGTTTATATGAACTAATACTATAGTAAGAAGGTGGGGATCTCAATACAAAGGAAGAAACAACTCGTTGAAAGAAAACATTATACTTTCGGACGTTGGAAATGTGACTTGTTGTTGACTTCAAATAAAATCTATTGCAAGAAACAATCGATGTGCAATTCTTCAAATAAACAGTGAGACGGGCAGAAAGACAGTAGTTCACATTTTAGAAAAGCGATAGGCTCGCATTTTGCACATTTATTATTGGGCAATGAATCGAAGCAGTAATCCGTTGGCGCAATCCACATTCCGAATTCGTCGTCCAAGTATCTGCCCTTATAAAAGGCATTTCTAATCAAGTTCTTAAAACGAGAAGCGCTGAACTGATATAGTGAAAATGATTGCAGGGCCAGAAAACTATCGCGATGCCAAATGTGCTTCTGTGTCTCGATTATGATTGTGCCAGTTATTTAACGAACAATAGATTTGTAGTATCTGAAAAAATGAATATCTAGAGGCTGGATCTTTCTCGTAAATCCCTCGGGTACCAGTTCTTCTTGTAGGACTTTACCATCAGGTATTTCGGAAACAGAATATGTATGAACATAGAAATATAGATGCCATTACGGAAATAGGTCCAACTATACACATTTCAATGCTACTTTGTGTATTCTTTATCTTCTAAACGCTTGTCCCTCTGACACTAAGCTTTCACAGTTTTTCTTCTTGTGATAGAAGCTTTCAGAAAATGTACGGGTTTCTGAAAAACCGGTAACAAAGCAGAGAAGGTTTATTTGTCCGTATTTAAACCTTTTCTCTTAAAGGTATAATTTATAACATAGAAATATAGATGCCATTACGGAAATAGGTCCATCTATACACATTTCAATGCTACTTTGTGGGTTCTTTATCTTCTAAACGCTTGTCCCTCTGACCCTAAGCTTTCACAGTTTTTCTTCTTGTGATAGAAGCTTTCAGAAAATGTACGGGTTTCTGAAAAACCGGTAACGAAGCAGAGAAGGTTTATTTGTCCGTATTTAAACCTTTTATCTTAAGGTAGAATTTATAACATAGAAATATAGATCCCAATCGCGCGAGCTACCAAATTTAAATATTCTGGCATTGACAATCAGGGAAATGAAGGCTTATAGGAAGGGATAGCAAATGAAATAAAATTGGTTATTTAAAATAAATATAAATCCCTACAGCATGTTCTTTCAAAAGAAATAAATCCGTTTGTGTTTATGATCAGCTCTGAAGAAGAACCTCGCAAGAGGAAAATCTGGAAGCAGCACAACGCAGCTTGTTTCTAGAGCATTTCTCGTTACTTTATTTTAGAATAGAACATGGCAATTAACTTTTATAAGCTTTCGTTTGTCGCTTTTCCATTCTTAAGCACACGAGACGAAACAATTGTTATTTACCTATTGGAATCAAAAGGAGGTCAAAGGTTATCCGTTAAGTTTCCTAACAACGGAAATTCAGCTTTTTTTCCTTCTCTGAGCTTTAAGAAAGTAATTTCTGATTTCCTCTTTTCTATTTCTGAAGTGAATGAGTGCCAAAGTGCACAGGAAGTAAAATCCTCGAAGACGGGATTTAATTTTCGTGAAATTTGCGGCTGCCGAATTCAGTCATGCGTAGAAACTGAGAACGTTGATGGACCTGCGACGGAATGGATGCATTTGACTGCAGTTTGGTCTACTTAAACAACTGTAATTGAGTTTGTCACATTGAGAATATTTATACAATTCGCTACTTAAACGAAAGTTTACCAAATTGCTCTTTTAAATCTGATTTAATTTGAGCCAAAGAACTATGAGAAGTAGATGTTTTGGCTTCGAATGCAACTTTTTTTTACTTCTTCCTACGAAGTAAAGGAAGTACTGTAACCGCGAACATTTTCGGGCATCCTATTTCTATGAAAATATCCATTTTGACAGTTATCGAATGCAATTTAACGATGTTTTTGCGTGGCATCTGTACGCAAGGAGAGAATAAAGACTCTTTCCCCAAACAAATTATAAAACTGATTTAAAATGGATTCAGAAGAGAGTTTGTTTTCATGGCGTCTATACGTACGTATGTATCTCGCGTAACTCAAAACCGAGTAGCCTCAGAACGTTGAAATTTTGTACATTTAGAACTGTTATAACATGTAGTTGTGCGCTTCCTTTTTTGGTTGAAATCGGCCACACCAAACGAAAATAATATATATATCCACTCTGCTACTCGACTTATTGAGCTCAATTTTTTATTATTATATGTTGGTAAATTGTGAATTTTTTGCTTTAAAAATAAGTGAATGATTGAAATGATTGATTTGAAATTGAGTGATGAAATTGTTGTTCTTTTCTTCTGGTTAAGGTTTTTATGCCTTACATTTATCTGCATGAATTAGTTTTATAATTATGAACCATTTAAAAGTAGTTTAAGTGCGACTGAACCTAGCATTGCAGCCATATTTGTTTACATTTGAAACTTAGCGGAATTGTGAGTTAGATCATTCTGCACCTTCAGTGTCTTTATGTCGCTTGGGACCAAGAGGAAATTTTTAATTTTTTTCACCGAAGAAACTGCCTTGTTGCCTGCTGTTCGAATTGCTTTTTTTGGGGGGAGGAGGGGGTAGAAACTGTAATGTTTTTTTTAATTGTTTAACTGTATCTGGTGTTCTATGTTTTTCTACATCTTTCAATTTTTAATGAAAATAATTTGAATTTTTATGTATTTTTGCCTTGCGGCGAAGTGAATTAATTGAATGAGAAATATATCTGTAATGAAATTTGAGGAAATACGTTTAAATGAAATGCAGGAAAAATGCGTATAATTTATTATTCGGTGCAAAGAAGTCATGTGGAGTACACATTAGATTTTATTTTGTATAATTTACAATGTTTATGTATTTCGAACACGTACAAAATTACATACTGCTGTGAACAGAAAAAAATTCAAAATGATGTAACATCACGGCTTTAACATCATTATTATTATTTGTTACATAAGCACTTTTCTTTCCTCTTTTGTATTTTCCGTAGAAAGGTTTGGTTTACGCCGACGATTTATGATAATAATTTTTTGCATCATTCCGTAATAAATAAAACTTAACTTTTCATTTAATAGGGCCAGGATAATCCACAGCCCAGTTAAGTCGCTTTGGGTAATCGGGAACTGACAACATTTTATTTTTGGTTCATTAACGACATTGAAAATTTTCCTTCCATTCTTTCGTCCGTTATCTAGTACTTTGACAATATTTTCTCCCAATAAATCTCTTTCTGCGATTTCACAAAACGATGCGCGTAACTTAAGCTTTGTTTAGTCAAAATCGAGTTATTTAGCGTGAATAATAGCATAACGTGATATTGCGGGTCACGCAGAAAACGCGAAGGTCTTTGGGTTCGAAAGTCCGCCCAATAGGTGTGTGTGGGGGGGAAGCTTTCTGTATTCTTTCAGAGCACAAAGTGAGATCATCAGTCACAGAGAAAGATTTCTGGAGTAGATACAAGAAAACGTTTTAGTTGTTTTTGTTCTTATATACTTTTCAATTAAGTGAGTGTGTTGTATTCTGTTCTGATAAATGTTTTGTGGGTTTAAAATTTGGAAATTCATAAACGGATAATTTTGTGGAATAAATATCAGCAAATATAAATGACGTGAATACTTTCAATTGTATGAGAAAGATATAAATTAAAGTAGGGAACTTTTAAAATATTTTCAACTACTTCATTAAGCTGAAACTAAGGGCGAAAGCGATACAATCTTATATAACTAGGACTATATCCCGTCGATTCCATGTTTTAAATATAAAAAGAAAAGAGCTTTAAGTAAAGTATCATTTCCGGTTGACAGTTTGTAAACTTTATTTACAAGTTGTTACTTTAACTTTTGTTTGTTGTTAGCCCGAAGGTCGTTAGCCCAAGAGAGCTATAAATTTCGTTTGAGCATTTTGTGGCGGCGTTTCACTGTAGAGACATTAGGTTAATTGGAAAAGCCGGAGAGATGAAACATTAGCAACCGCCTTCGCAGGGAATCGGAACATAGACCTCTGGAATAACGGCCCAGCGTGCAGAACCACTACACCACGAACGCACGCAAGGAAAGCAAGAGAAATACCTTATATACTCCCCTTTTTAAAGGACGACTGGGGTTTTTAGGGGACCCAATCGCCAAATCTTGAGTGTGGAGAATCCTCATCCAACACCCTTTTAGTTCGGGTGCCACTGTAGAGGCATTAGTTATTTTTGGAAGCAGGCGAGATGAAAAATAATGCAACCGCCTTCGCCGGGAATAGAACCACGGACCTGTCGAATACCGGCCCAGCGTGCAGAACCACTACACCACGAAGGCACGCGAGGAAAGTGGGAGAACTACCTTATATCACTTTTCAAATTGTTGCCACGAAATATTATTCATTGTATTATATTTAAAGAAAATAAATAATGAAGAATCTGCATAAATGTATGTAGGTTTCTCGCATTGTGATAAAACAACTGTAACTTTGGGCTACCCAAATTGAATGACGTAATCCTACTGAGAATAGGAGCATCTGGAAGCCCAAATTTCGAATTAGTTTTACAATCTATTTCATATTTTGTAAATATTTATGAGTTTTTAAATAACAAACTCAACGATTTCAAAGCGAGCAATAGCTCAGTTTGAAATCGTTGACTCTACGTAAAAAAAAGCATTTTATCTCCAGCGCGAGACTGTGTATCAGAAATTCTAAAGATAAGCTGATTTTAAATAATTTTGCAATATTTCTGTTGAATTTATGGTTTAGGTGCAAAAAACATGATGTTTAATAAATAAAGGTACCACTCAAAACGCTAAAAGAGCCTCAATGGGCGTAATATAAAATCTGAAAGCTTTCAGATTTTTTTAACGTTCTGTGTGTTATCTTTAACCTTACCTTTTTAATATTTTTTTTTGTCCAAAGGCGCTTCGTTCCTGAAGGACTATTGTTTTCGTTTTGCGTTGAAAAAAAGTCTGTATCACTTTTCAAACTGTTGCCACCCAATGTTAGAGTCCTGCATTATATTTGAAGAAATTAATTAAACAATGAAAAATCTGCATTAATGTATGTATATTTCTCGCATTGTAATAAAATAACGGTACATAGAGCCATCCAATTTTGAATGACGTGATTCTACTGCGAATATGGGCAAGTGGAAGCCCAAAGTTGGAATTTGTTTTATGATTGATTTCATATTTTGTAAAACTTTAACGAATTTTGATTAACAAATGCAAGGATTTCAAAGCGAGCGATGAGAACTTTGTACAGAAAAAACATTTTTTTTTATCTCCAGCGCGTGAGGTTTTGTATCGGAAATTCTAAAGATAGGCTCAATTTAAAACTATTTTGCGATATTGCTGTTGAACTGATCTTTATGGTTTAAGTGTGAAGAATATTTAATAAATAAAGGTAACGCACGAAGTGTTAAAAAAAAAGCCTCTTTGGACGTAATTTAAAGTCTGAAACTTTCAGATTTTTTTTTCTTTCTTCATTTTTTTAATATCGATTGAATGATCCCAAATGAAGCTACTGTGATGGCTTTAAATATTTTTCCGCGTTCTGTTTTCGTTAAATTTATAATGCAACAACTGAAATTCTTTATTATGTTTGCTGCGATTTTTTATAGCTAATATGCTTTAATGGTGCCTGTGTCCCTCGCTGCGAAAGCAGAATTTTTTTGTGAAATATTTTGTCTGAATTCTTTTTGTCTGAGTATAAAATCTGAATTCTAGCTTAGCTACTAAATCTTTGACATTGTATGATCTTGGCTCTCTTCCTCTTAAATTAAACGTTTTGTTGTTTTCATAAATTTTAAGTATCTGTTGCTCCGCATGCGTTCTAAGTCCATGTCTTTCAGTTTCAAAATTTGCTTGAATTTCAGCTTCGATTTGTACCAAAGAGCAATTCAAGGCCTGTGGTATTTATACTTCACATGTTGATTTAATAGTCTGCTGCAATTCCTTTGTGAGCTTGTATTGTAAAGTCATTAGGTTATTTGGAAGCAGGAGAGATGAAACATGAGCAATGCTCTCGCCAAGACCTTGAACCTCGACCTCTCGAATACGCACCGAGTGTGCTGACCACTACACCAGGAAGGCATGCTAGAAGACGGGAGAAATACCTTAGAATAACACTGAGCGAAATTGATGCGTTCGACTTGTCCGTTACCTCTCGGCTGGCCAGTAGTAATTAAACGATGACTAATATTCTGTTTAGAACAATAATCGGCAAATTCGCTGGGGATAACTGTTGTATCTCTGACGGAGATTATTTGGGAACGACTACGAAATACAGCTTTTTGTATTTCCTCTAACTCCGCATTAACTTCAGCAGATGTTGTAGGAATAATCGCAATACTCTTCATAAATATAAATTTTAAATAAATAAAAATCTGAAAGCTTTCATATTTTATACTACGCCCAAAGGGGCCTTTACGCACACATACACATTTAGAGAGTATTTACGCATAACGCCCCTTTGGGCTAAAAATATATAAAAACCTCATATTTTCAGAATTTCCGATTGACAGTCTTACGTTGTTCGAGGAAAAAATGCTTTTTTTCTTCTGTACAGTGTTGCCATGGCTCGCTGTGAAATCGTTGAGTGTGTTAATCAAAAATTCTTTAATGTCTGACGAATATAAAATAGATTATAAAACAAATTCAAAACTCAAAATTAGGGCTTCCAAATGCCCATATTCGGTGGAAGATTACGTTATTCAAAACTGGATGGCTCTAGGTGTCGTGATTTTATCACAATGCGAAAAATATACATACATTCATTCAGATTTTTCATTATTTCATTTCTTTAAATATAACACAGGGCGATAATATTGGGTGGCAACAATTTGAAAAGTGAACCGACATTTATAGTGAACCAACGCAAAATGCCAAAACGAAATTAATAACCATTCTGTGCTAACGTGGTTTGAGCTAAAAAATACTATAAAGGTGTTTGCCTGTACGGACGGAATGTCGATTCTAATATCGTAAACATGGCTGATTTCAACGATTAATAACTCTTTCATTAAAACGAGCAGAAAATTCAGAAAAGTATAAAAAAAGAACATTCCAAGATATCCAGCTTGTCATATGCGATTTTCTTACTCTTGAGGGTTTGCTATAACAGCATAAAATAACATTAAATGTGTATGGAACTAGACGAGATAAAAATGTTAGGTCGTTATAAGTTGGTCTCGTTACAGCGATGTTCGCCTGAATATGTGTGTGTGTGTTCCACGAATAACAAAGACCCAAAAGCATTGAATAGCCCACAAAATGCATTAAGAACAAATATGTTTCCTTGACCAACTGGACTAATAACAAATTAACAACAAACATAAAGGTGAGAAACTGTTTAACAATAGCCAAACATGATACACGGGTAAAACTCCATTCGTATGCAACACTAACCTCCGAGCAGAAGGCGTAAGAACAGTAATATAATTGTAATACTAGGTGAAAGCACTTCACCCTCTAAAAGCTTTTTTCAGCAAAATGTTTTGGCTTGCTAAACGGTCTTTTAATGTCTCTACAAAAAACCACTGCCGCAGATTAAGGTCAGGTATGTTTGGTGGTAGATTGTTTAGGCTGATTTGTTGACGAAGTTTAGCACAGGGCGTGTCTGAAAGTGACCAGAAAGCGTTGTTTCGCATGAGAATTTCTCTGCTTTTAAAACGGCGTACGGACGGATTACACTTTCTCTTGCATTGTCGAAATAGCAGTCTGGTAGTTGCCTCAATTTGTTGAATAACAAAGAAGATGGCTGTCATGTTAGCCTGTCATAAAATTTGATGATGCTTTATGGAATTGGAGCAGATGTTATGAGTTTCTGTGAAAGTAAATCATTTGGCGAATTCCTTATGTGCTTTCACATGGAAATTCCAGTCCGGATCGAGGGTTACGAAGGACAATTCGGCGCAAATTGCGCCATTTTCTGTAATCAAATTTGATGGGCACTGCCAGTGCTCTCCTAAGGCAAAAAAGGTTTAAAAATGCTTTATGAAGAACAAAAAGGCAATAAAAAAGTGAAATAAAATATGGAAGGTTTCCGGTTTAAAATTACGTCCAAAGAGGCGATTTTTTGTGTGTTACCTTTATTTATCAATTATCATGTACAGTTTTGTGATTTTTTTAAGTGAAAATAGGTCGATGTGTACATGGATACCGTGTTTGTGCAATTCTTTGACTTGTTATTTTCAATTTTGCGATTTTTAGAAACGCACGAAGCAGTGGGGGATTCTGCACTTTCCCCTAGACTTTATTTAATTTAATAATACAAAGAAAAATACACATTGATAATTGTTTTTATGGTACATTATTGGTATTATACAGCTGAGGAAGGTTTCAAGAATATAGATATATTCGTAGCATTTTATAGCATTTTAATGTAAAACTTTAACACTACTATTAACGGAGTAAATAAAAGTTAACAAACAAAATTTTTCTTTGCAACATTATAGGATGTAACTCGTTTTGGCCACAGAAACTTGTAGAGACATTATGTATTTTTGGAAGCAGGTAAGATGAAAAATTAGCAACACATTCGCTGGGAATCGAACCGCGGACCTTTGGAATACGCGCCCAGCGTGCAGACCACCACACCACGAAGGGATGCCAAGAAGGCGAAAGAAATACCTTATAAACTTATCTAGATACTACTAATGAACCTGGAGACTTCTCGCACAGGCGTGAAATAATTACCAGCACAGAAGAAGGGTGAAAATAACCCTTTATCATTCTCAAACATGAACAGAAAGGCACGTACTTCTTGCTTTACAATAACACCGAAAACTTGTGGTAGAACTTAAGAGCGTTTTATTCAAATGGCCAAAAGGCGTATCAGCGAGATCAGAAACGAAACTTGCTCTGGCTAGCGAAACCCCGTTCCGAATAAACTCCAAGATTCACCCGTTTAAATAATCACTTCATTTAACTTAATTAGCATCCTGGCGAGGAAATGTGAGGAGAAGTTGAGGAGTTCAGGAAAGATTACACAATCTGAATAATTCGTTATTTCAACTAAAGGAAACCCTGCAACATGTCTTGACATTGTTATGAATTGTTGACAACTTTGTTATGAATTGTTTTTACTTCCTTGTACGAAGTAAAAAGGAAGTATTGTAATCGCGAAAAATTTCAGGCTTCATAATTTCAACGAAAATATCCATTTTGACCGCTATCGAATGCAATTTAAAGATGCTTTTTCGTGACATCCATACGTAAGGACAGAAAATAAAGGACTCTTTTCTCCCCCAAAAATTGTAAAACTGATTTAAAATGAATTCTGAAGAGAATTTTTCGTGGCGTCTGTGAGTACGTACGTATGTATCTCGCATAACTCAAAAACGAGTAGCCTCAGAACGTTGAAATTTTGTATATGGGACTCCTATAACATGTAGATGTTGTGTACCTCGTATTTTGGTTGTAATCGGCCGCACCAAAGGTATATAAATATATATATATATATCCTCTCTGTTACTCGGCTCAGTGATCTCAGTTTCTTTATTCTTATATGTTTCTAAATTGCATATTTGTTTTGCTTTAAAAATGATTGAATCATGTTGTTCTAATCTTCCTGTTAAGGATTTTATGCCTTTAGTAAATCTGTATGCAATATTTTTAGAATTATTAACAATTTTAAAGTTGTTTATGTGCCGCTAAGCCTAATAATTTTTTGATGGCTGCTATTGTTTGTTTACATTTGAAACAGCGTAATATTGGATTTGTTGCCAATCTAGAGAAACTTAGATTCGCAACAACAAAGATAACGCCTTCATTTATTATTGCAAATTAAATCATGCTTAATCCTTTCTGGAATTTTTTTTGAGGAAATAAGTATTTAAGATTTACTTACGTAATTTTTAATACATATATTTAGAGTTTTATGTAATTTTGCCTTGTCGCGAAGTCAGAACTGAATTAATTGAATGAGAAATACTCAATCGTCTGTGAAAAACTGTTGCTTTTTTGTTTTGTTTGCTTAATTTCTGTTATACATCGTTCTAGCTTTAATATAGTATTTGAATAGATAATGTGGCAACGATCAGATAATTCTTTAAACGATATAAATTTTGTGCATTCTGAGTTGAACGAAAAATAATACTGTTAAGTGAATCTAGCGCCAGAGTGTCACTATGGTAAACAAATATAGTGAATTTGAAAGAGTGCATTTATTCTATTATGGTTTATGCGCTATCGACGAGGTAGATTTAATTCAATCCTTAAGTGAAATGCAAGGAAAAATGCGCATAATTTAATATTCCAGTCACGTGATTTCATGTGTTAAATTATACGGAAAGGAAGTCATGTGGTGTACACATCAAATGTTTTTTTAATTGTGCTTTACAAATTTTCGTTTTGTAGGTATTCACTTCTCATTTGTCGCTGTGTATTTCGTTCACCTTAACACCAAAATTTTTGCTACTATATTATTGTTCTGCTGTTCAACATCAAGTACTATTTCAGTGGGAAAATTTGCATAAGTGGGAGGATTTGCATAAGGAATGCAGAGTGCCGCGCAGGCGGTATCGTGGTTAGGGAAGCCTGACTGCGATACCGAAGGGCCCGGGTTCGAATCCCGGAGGAGGCATGGTTGTAATTGTCTGTCCCTTCATAGAAGCCAAAGGTGGCCCACCTGTTGGATGCCTCCATAATAAAGAGACCACCACATCTGGCGTTGGAAGTGGCCGATGTCGACATAGGCAAGTGTCCGCCATTGGAAAAAAATAAAAGGAATTCAGAGTAAAATATCAACTTGTTTGATACAGTATTCATGGAAAAGTAATACTATGAATTACAAAGAAAGTTGTGCATAATAAATTAAAATAAACATGAAATTTAGATATTAGTTTCAAATAATATAAATATCATAAGCTGGTTTCACTACAAACATGGCTCATGTATTTCAGTCAAATCATTTCCTTGAATTTCCGTAAGAAAACTTTTTTCGAAAGATACTTTAACTGCATCACTTCTGAAAATCACAGTTCCTATACCATGTATAGGCAATTTCGCTTCGGAATTTGCTGCAAGACACCTATAGATATAGACAATGATTTCCTTGATTAATTCATTTACTTTGTGTCTGGAGATGTGGCAACGCTGTGCGATAGTCGAAGGATTGAGAAAGGTGATTGGAGGAATATCTGCAAGAAAAATATCCCTTGAAAGAGCTGATTTATTTTCCAATAAAATAACAGTGATATAAACATAATGCCATTTTACACTCTTTTCCAAAAAATCGAAGCACCATGAAGGAAGTGGTTGTTTTTGATGAAATTGAATATGAGTATAGCTCATACACAGGCAATAAAATGATTAAAAAAATCTAGGTCATGTTACCTGTTCACGGCTCACAATCACCCATTGAGTGTTCAAATTAGTAGTTGGTCGAACCGCCCCTGGCGGCAATGCATGCTGGAATTCATCGAGGCAAGGAGTGGTAGAAGTTCCTAATGTCATCCTGCGACACATTCTGCCAGGCATTCATCCGTTGCCGCTCCAGATCTGCGATATTTCGTGGTGCCCGAATGTGGCGGCTTACCATGTCCCAGATATGCTCGATTTAGGGAAAGGTCTGGTGACCTTGCTCGCCAAGGAAGAGTATCAACCACACGGAGACAGTCCAAGGATAAGCGAGCGGTATGTGGCCTGGCATTATCTTGTTGAAAAATTGCCCCAGTACGAAGTGCGATGAAGGGTAATGCAATCGACCTCAGGATGGTATCAGCATATCGTTAAGCTGTTAAAGATGTACGGAGGATGGCTAAAGATGACCTGCTGTCATAAGAAATAGCGCCCCACACCATCACACCAACGGTTATGGCTGTATGCGTTTTTAAAACAAAGGCTGGTAGAGACCTTTGGTCCCGTCCTCTCCAGACACGAACACTGTCATCTGCTTCAAGACTGAAGCGGGATTTATCCCTGAACACTATACGATGCCAGTCTGATGGCAGCCAGCCATGATGATCGACTGCGACACCACTACAGACGACTCCGCCGATGTTGTGGGGTCAAAAAGCAAACGTCTTAAAGGCCTCTGTGAGCGTAACCCCGCCTCAGACAAGTGCCGTGAGATGGTGGACGGTACCACGGGAGGTATAGACGTGGCTGTAGTGCGTTGAATAGTCGACAATGATACCATTGAGACGATTCGGGCCTGGCGAACAATCATCCTATCTTGCCTCGCGTTTGTGCTCCTTGGCATTCCAGAGCCTTCATTTCGTCGGCAACTTCCTTGTAGCAACCATTGCTGCCAACCTCTTTGCACAGCAGTGTCCGGACGCTGCAGGTGGCGGTCTATTGCTCGGTATGACCACTCAGCTTCTCGAAGCTACAATGAAATCACGTTCGAAGTCGTTTAGTTGTCCGTAAGGTCTTTGATATCGTCGTAATGGCATCTTTAGTTGTTTCTCTACGGAATTACAATGGCAGCAACAAAAAAAGATAAATTTTCCGCCTCTGTTACTGGTTTTATACTTTGCGAATTGAGAACTAGAAATGCGCGCTATGATGGCAATTCCTGTTCATTTGCTTTGAAACTTTAATCATTTTCATGTTCGATCAAGATGTTTTTGCATACCAAATTTCGTCACGATCGCAAAAGTCCTTCTTGGTGCTTCGATTTTTTTTTTTTTTTTTTTTTTTTTTTTTTTTTTTGCGAAAGAGTGTATTATATATGTTACGTTTATAACATCCTTATTATAAACACAACACCATTACAGATTTAATAATGCTAACCTAATACCATTATTGTTGTTAAATGTATTATAAATTGCTATTGTTTATATTGATTGTAATCCCATGCAACTTATAGTAATTGAACTTTAGGTTATTGCAAGAAGACGTCGTATGATATCGGTAACTGAATATATACCGTAACTGAATTTGAATCGTGACGTGTGTCATAAGATTTTACACGAAGATTTAGGGAAACGGAAACTTAACGCAAGAATCGTCTCTCACTGACTTTATATCTCTAGATCTAAACATTTATATCTCTAGATACGAGACTGTGTATCTGAAATTCTAAAGACATGCTCTTTTTTAAATATTTTGTGATATTGCTGTTTGTTTGAATTTTATGGTTTTAAGTGCGAAGAACATATTTAATAAATAAGCGTAACACACAAAATGTTAAGAAAATCCTTTGGGCGTAATATAAAATCTGAAAGCTGTCGGATTTTTTATTTATTTATAATGTACTGTATATAAAATTAAATTTTTTTTTATTGATTTCTCCCCGATATTTTTAATTTTTTATTGGCAGTATTTATAGCGCTTATCTCACAAGTATCGAGCTTACTAACATTTTATGAACAAATTCATGTTACGAACGGTCGTTCGGAACCTAACTAATTAGTAAGGTGAAGAGAGTGTGTATCTTTTCTTTCATGTTTTATTTCTTGTGTTTGTGCTTCAACGTGCCCATACATTCCCTATAACATAAATGTTTCTTGGAAATTTATTCTCTGAACTCTGTACAGCATTGTATGTAAAGGCTTGCAGATTTTCTTTTTATAAAGAATTCATCTTGATGCTAAAATTTATTTGTTTTTGAGAGCATACACAGGAAGAGTGGTAGAATGTTTTGACGAAAGGTGTAGAATTTAGTTTAATTATTATATTCTCTAAACAATTAAAACTTTTATCATGTTGATAAACTTTATTTACTTACGACTGCGCAAGAACGGAGTTAATTCTGAAAGCTGATTTTATATTACGCCCAAGAGGTCTTTTTTTAATTTTTGGTTGTTACCTTTATTTATTAAACATCATGTTCTTCGCACTTAAACCATAAAATTCAATCCAATAGCAATATCGTAAAATATTTAAAAGGTGATATCTTTAGAATTTCTGTTACAATCTCGCGAGCTGAAGATAAAAATGTTTTTTTTTTCCTCCTCCCTCCCCCGTACATGTTCGCTCTGAAATCGTTGAGTTTGTTGATCAAAAATTCGTTAAAGTGTTACAAAATATGAAATCGATAATAAAACAAATTCCAAATTAGAGCTTCCATATGCTCATATTCTGTGGAGCATTACGTTATTCAAAATTGGATGGCTCTAGGTATTGTCATTTTATTGCAATGCGAGAAACATACATACATTTATGCAAATTCTTCATTATTTAATTCCTTTAAATAGGACACAGGCGATAATATTGGGTGACAACAATTTGAAAAGTGATTCGCTATGTATAGTGAATTGCCGCAATATGCCAAAACGAAATTAATAGAGCTTCTGGGCTAACGACCCTTGGACTAAGAAAAACCTTTTTTTTTTTTTTTTTTTTTTTTTTTTTTTTAAATCTATTTTTTTAGGACACTCATTCTATAGAATAGTAGTACTTCAGAGAAAAGAAAATCTAGACAAAAGCGAAGATTCAAAATTTTTGTTCGAATTTTTGAATAGAATTTGCGTGCAGTATATATTTCGCAAAAATTCTAATAGCATAAAAGTATATATAAATATGGAAAAAATGCATAAATTTTGATAAAAGTTAAAAAATAATTCGAAAATATCTGAAAATTATGGATTTATTCAACATCACAGAAAAATTTAATATCCATTTCTTTTGCAAGATCTCTGAAAGAATCCATTAGAAGAATCTCTGAAATTCGTGAAAACAATCAGGAAAGATCGTGCGACGTTAAAATTACTGCTTAAAGAAGTAAGGCAATTTATTCAACTAAAAATGATTTTTTTAAGAAAACTGTTTAAAAATCTATTTTTATTAAAATTTTTTTGATTGCAAGATAGTTTGTCGCTATTAATGCAATATTTAGTTTCCTTTTCCTTCTTCTTTTTCCTTCATTTATCTTATCTTTCCTTTCTTTTTTCTTTTTCCCTTGAAATATGTGTAATTACATTACAATGTGAAAAGAATGAAAAGCGCCATCTATCGTTAGGAAGCGGAATGATCGTTATGAAGATCTAAAAAGCGAGGGAAGTCTTTACTTTTATTTACACAATTTTTGATATTTTCCTACAAACAATTAACTAACAATTTTTTAATTAAAAAAATTAATAATTTTAAAAATTGTACTATTTAACACTTAAAAATCGATCCTTATTCCGAATGTAAAAGAATAAATACTTAAAAAATCTTATTTCGATTGTAAAAAAAACTTAATTTTGTTACTGTTAATAATCCTTGTTCACATAAAAGGTTAAATTTCTAATTTACGCCTAAGATTTAAATGTTTATTTTACATTAACCATTCTCAATGATTCTTCTTCTAAATGAATTATTTTGAAAGTATCAGTTTTTAAAATTGAGTTATGTATTTCTTAAGAATTTCAGTTAGAAATAAGCATAATTTAAACTAGCTTGTTGGTATGAATTCATGTTAGGAAGACAGTGGTACAGAGTGAAAATATGTCTATACATACCATACGCCTGTCCATAAAATCCTTGCACGAGCTTTATTTTGCAACTGTTGGTCTTACATGTAGCCCAATGTAAAAATGTTTTAAATCGAGCAAATATTTTTTCTTTTACCCTTTTGAAATTAAAAAAAAATCTGATGTGGAATCCACATGACTCCAGTGTACGGCCTATTAAATTACACACATATTTTGCTGCAAACTTATTTTGTCGAATTGTTCTAACTTAATTAACAGATTCTTTAAGGCCAGTGCAAATTTGAAATTAAATATGGCAGTCAATTTTTGTACGGAAGTCAAACTTCTTATATATATATTTTAAATTTAAACAAATTTAAATTTAAACGAGTATAAAACTCCCCCTGTATTAAAACGCGCGTACTCCTGTTTTTACTTTTTCAGCGTAGCTTTCTCTTAAAACTCGTCGCGGAAGCATTGCAAGAGAAAATGAAACAATTTTTATTACAATTCTACTAAAATTTAGCAAATTAAATATAAAATCTGTAACAATAGATATGTATATTCCACAAAATAATTTTAAAATAGCATATTTTTAAAATCTCCGATACAGTTTCGCGCACTGGAGATAATTTTTTTTTCCCTATTTGTCCTAATTCAATCCTCACTTTTTTAATATGCTAGTTGTACTTGTCATTTTCTTTATTAAAAAGTCAAATTTTTATAACTTTCTTTGTTTGGATATTAATTTTTTTAATATAAAATTTGTCTTGATCAGAATGTAATTTGAGTTTTTATCATTGTGTTCTTTGAAACAGAGAAAGTCGACACACACACACACACACAAAAAAAAAAAAAAAAAAAAAAGTACTTTTCCGTCTTGCCGGCGCAAACGATAAAGTCGCCAGTAATGGTACAACTGAGGCCAAACGGAATATCTTCGCTGGTAACCTTTTACACCTCATTTTCGAAACAAGTCGCAGCTATTTCTTACCAGATTGATTGTTTCTTTCAATACTGGCATACAACTACATAGAATATTTACAAAGATAATTAAATTTTATGCCCTAAGACTATTTGCGGTAACTAAGTCAATTAGGATGCAATCACACCGCTCACCCGAAGGCGAAAATATAGAAAAGGCAAAGTTAAGGGTTAAATTCATCCATTCTAATGAGAATGCACTAGCGAAGTAAAGCACTACGGTTTTGCATAATTTCTCAGTAAGCTATTTGTAGGAATTGAAATAATTCTTGCATTTAAACTTGTATTCAAAATTAAGATTTAACTTCAAATTAATGTAGATAATTACTGAGAGAATTATATTTTTGTAGCGTAGTTTACGTGAAATGAGATCACTTGTTGTCACGTGATACGAACCGGCGAATCAGGATGTTGAACCATGATAGCATAGTAAATTCTTAAATTGTCTTTTTACAAATTTATTGTCTTTATTATTACAAATTATAAACCATATTAAAATGTTTATGCCTTCAAAATAAAAAATTCTTAGAACTAACATTTGTTAACATATTTTATGTGTATACTGTATGTTGTCGTCAACAAAGTCTGCTTGGAGAGATTTGCGCCGGCGAAACGGAAAAGTACCCCCCCCCCCAAAAAAAAAAATATGTGTGTTTACATGTTTTTAATATTTTTACGGACACTTTTAATGCTTCATTTTTAAGACTTTTATTAAAAAATTTGAATATCCCTCAGATTTCGTGCGATTAATAATGTTTTTTAATACAGAATTTTCAGTATTTTTGCTAGAAAAATTGTAATCCCCGTTAGAAAGTTTGAGCCTGTAAATAAAAGGAGATTTTTTTAAATTATTAAAATTGTTAAATTATATATTTATTTTTAAATCGTTGTTTGCTTTATATATTTTCATGATGGAAAAATTAGAATTCGGTTTTGTTACCATCAAGTTGTCCTAATTCTAGTATTTATGAAGTGCTCATGTGGATGTTACTGATCTTCACACGAGTAGTTCGTAAATACCCGAGTTTGCATTGGAAAATTTATAAATTACTCAGTTGAAAATGCCCTCGGCATAATAAATATAACATATATAATAATGTTAAATATGGTTTTACACTTGCACATTGAATGACTTTAAACGAAAGGGAAAAAAATTCCCCATAGTTGTCCTTTTTTTTTTAACCCAAAAGGGCTATTAATTTCATTTTGGCATTTTGCGTTGATTCACTTTTAAACTGTTGCCACCAAATATTACAGCCTTGTATTTAAAGAAACTAAGTAATGAAGTATCTGCATAAATGTATGTTTCTAGCATAGTGAAAAAACGACAGTACCTAGAGCCATCCAATTTTGAATAATGTAATCCTCCACCAATTATGGGCATCTGGAAGCCCTAATTTAGAATTTGTTTTATTATCAATTTCATATTTTCTCAGACATTAAAGAATGTCTGATTAACAAACTCAGCGATTTCAAAGCGAGGAATGACAACTCTGTACATAAAAGAAGAAAAACATTTTTATCTCCAGCGAGCGAGACTCTTAAGTATCGGAGATTCTTAAGGTATGCTCATTTAAAAATTATTTTGCGGTATTGCTGTCGAATTGAATTTTATGCTATAAGTGCAAAGAATATGATATTTAATAAATAAAGGTAACACGCAAAATGTTAAAGAAAGCCTGTTTAGGCGTAATTTAAAGTTTGAAAGCTATCAGATTGTTTTTCATTTTTTATTTAATATTATTTTTGTTTTTACCGACTACTCAAAGCCGTAAGTCTTGAGCTTCCAAAGTAAACATCTCGATCAGTATTTGTTATTAGAGAATCAAACGCTTTGTATTTTATTTTTTAGAATGTGTTTAAATATTACTGTAGCGGCTGAACAAAGGCGTAAATTTTTATATTGCTCAAATTTTTAAAAATTGATTTCTTTTAGAAAAGGATAAATCATGAATATGTCTCGTTTAAAACCTTTTGTAATTAATAACATATAGATCTACTTACATCAGCTGTCGATAACATGAAAGTTGCTTTAGAACTTTTAAGGATACGACGTATTTATTTATATATGTCAGTAAATCTAAGTAATGTTACATACCTTCTGCTCTAGAAGGCTTTATTCTGAAATATAAGCACATTTGTGAGGCAGCGTAGAACATTGGTGTTCTCTTGAAGAGATATCTTAATGGATTATGTGCGAGCGGAATTTTCGTCTCTTTGACACAAAAGGTTCCGATTTGGCGGATTACAACACTCTGCATGAAAAGAATGAAACAGAAGTATTAAAATTAGTGCTCGAAACACGATAAATGTTTAAGTATTGACTCTTAATTTCTATTCAAGCGATCTTGGGTGAATCATTCACCCAAGATCGCTTGAATAGAAATTCAACAATTTTATAAAAAGTATATCCCTTTTAAGCTAAATCACTTTGGTTTCAAAATCGATTCGTCTATCATTATATATTCTATTTCTATTGATTATTACTTCATTTATGTAACTTATTAAGTTTTTATTATTTTAGTGTAAAACTCGATAAGTATAACCTAAAGTAAATATTAGCCACTTTCAGAGCTTAAATTGCACTTCTTAATTTTTGGGATAAATCGTAGTTCTAGCTGGAGTGCACCGGAGCTCTAAATAATAAGGCTCCAGAACTTCTTTAATGTAACTGAACTACAATTTCAGTATTTTAAAAGTAAAACTATAATAAAAATCGATTCTAACTTCTGAAATGCTTGCTTTTCGTTCCTTGGGAAACAAACCCTTGGATGGAGGTCGGGACTTTAAAGCAAAAAAAAGCCCCTATCCAATTGTAAAAGGCTTCTTCTCCAAAAAGTACAATGAATTTTTGACAGCGGGTAAATTTTTCGTTCCAACCTTAGCGTAATCCCGCGGAAAAGAGCACATTCATAACTTTTTGGAACAACGGGTAATAACCAAACACGGGAGTTGAAAATTGTCACGTGTTACTTTTTTCTCGCTAACTCTCGGATTCGGTGAACTTTTGTTTTCATACCTACCGGTCATCCATGAAAATTTTCTCCTTGTTCTCTTACTGTTTTTAACATTCTCTCTAGTTTAATTAGTGAAGCTTAATCATTTTAACGTTTACCATTGGTGTGCTAGATAAAGAATGGTCTCTGTTTCTATCATCCCTTGAAGTAATGCATTATATTCAAAGCTTAAATTAAACCGCAGACCAGTTAAGCTATTTCTTATTTTTTTGTGTGAAATTGTAATTTCGACCGAAACCTAAATAAGTAAAGGTCCAGTACTTTATTTTAATATTTAATTGTTTACCACTTATTTATTAACTTATTATATTGTTTCGAAATGTACCGGCGCGGTAAGATGGCTTCCCCGCAAAGTAGTTTTAGGGTTGCCATAAAATCGCAAGGGAAGGCAGGGTTGCCACATTTGGCGACAAAATTGGCGATATGCCATGGACGGATGGAGAACCTTCTGAAATGAATTCTTACCGGTTTAGCCCAGAATGTTCTCGAACACAAGCCGAAAGCTATATAAACCCTGCTGGTCCCCAGTCAGTTTGTGTCTCAGAGTGTGCCTCGTTGAGAGGGCGAGTAAGAGTGTCTCGTCTAGAGTGCGAGATAGTCAGTATCGAGTTGGTGTCTCGTCTAGCGAGTTAATCTCTGAGGAGTCGATCGAGTTGACAGCCGGGCAGCGAGTGCCTAGTGGGTCGTCGAGTTCATCGAAGGAGTCTCTTAGTGTATCGCCGTTAGTGCATCATCGAGAGAGCGTGTTGGGCTCCGGGAACGACTGAACGAAGAGTCGGAAGCCATGCTCTGTTTGTCGTCGAGTGTATCGCGAGTTGTAGCTTGCAGAGTCTCGAGGGTACGTGGAGTTCCGAGAACGACCGAGCAGAGTCTGGAGCTGTACTATGGTGCTTTGCAGTGGAGCTGTCTCCACCGTGATAGCCTGATAACATGAAAGCTCTATCGCTGATCGTATCAGCGTTTTTATAGTAGTTTATAGACGACTGTAAAACGTGTTTTGGAGCTGTCCTGACAATACTGGCTAATAAAGTGTGTTTCGATACTTCATCAAGTAGTGTCGTCATTATTCACTCCAAATCCTCATGAGCCCCGTACGAACGTGAAGGAAGAAAATAACGTAACAACTGGCGTCAGAAGAAAGAAAAACGCAACAATATTCTTATTCATCTCTTTACATTTTATTAAATTTTAATATTGTTTAATCATTCTATATTACATATTTAATTTTAATAATTTTTTAATTGGTTAATTATTTTACTAGTCATTTTGTTTATTTATTTTTGATCTTCTTTTCTGACAGTCTTCCATAAGGTTCCGATACTTCAAAGTTTAGAAATTAGACCCTAGCCTCTTTCCGTTAGGAAAGGTGTTGATAGCGTGCTGTTGTGGAATATGTTGTGGATATGTTTTTCTATCCACAACATATTCCACAACAATAACTTTTATGATTTCATAAAAGTCAAGTTGAAAAACTTAAACAATATTTTTTCTCTTTAACACAAAATAATGCTCCTTATGAAACTACAGTACAATTAACTATGTTTTGCGGCTTCTCAAATGGCTTTTATGTAAAAGATGATACAGACCAGCATTTGCTCTAAAAATTAAAAACAATCATTTTTGACACTTGTTTCACTAAAGTCGAACGATCTGATAGCACTCATTAAAAGATTCACAAGAAAAAATTTACTTAACATGTAGACTATGCAAACAAACAAAAAAAAGGAGGGGGTTACAGTTCTATATTTCCAGTTCTACTGGGGCGATTGACGAAATTTCATGTTCATGAATTTTTCATGTTCCGAACGCACGAATTAGGATATGTATTTTATTTATGTATAGCATTGTTCTAATATAGGTATCTTGTCATTACGACTCATATAATGCCAAATTGCCAAGTTTTGTAAAAATCGCACGAGCAGTTATTAAAAACTTAGCTCTCAAAATTTTAGCTTCTCAATGTTAATTGAATTTGATACATATTTATTAATATCTCTTTTTTATTAAACTTACTTGATTCCTTCTTCCAGAACTTGAAATTTAGGTTCATTCTAAATAAATCTGGCCCATTTTTATGGTTTCTTTTTTAAAATTGTATTTTAAAATAATTTTCATAAATTTGTCGAAAACAATTTTGAATTCCAATGTATAACATTTTTACCATCGTCTTAAAGCAGATCCTGCAAAAAATTAGTTTTTTATTCAAAATTTCCCAAGATATACGTGAATTTATATTTTGGCGCGTTTTGAAATTTGGCGTATTTATTATAAGCGATAATAACGAAAATGTGGCTTTACGCACTTAAAATTATTTGAATTATTTCTTAAAAATTATTTGAAAGAATGAACGAAGGACCTTTTTCCCGCTCGTGCGTCATTGAAAAAAAAAAAAAAAGAAAAAGAAAAAAAAAAAAAAAAAAGAAATAGATTACTATAAATTAAAAATTTCACCAAGTGGCGCAGACTGAAAAAAGTGCACCAAGGTAAATTTTTGAGTTTCTCCGTAAATTTCGCACCAAATTTTACAAAATTTAATATTAAGCATAATTTGAGAAGTAGAATCGAAATGTGGAAACAAATTGGCATATCATTTCAGAAAAAGTCTGATTTTGTGTCAGAATATCTATATTAGAATAACGCTATATGTAAATTTAATAACGCTATATGTAAATTAGAATAACGCTATATGTAAATTTAATATATAACCTAAGTCGCTCTTTTGAGACATGAAAAACGCAATTCGAATTTCGTTAATCGGCCGCGTAGAACGGAAGATATAGAACTCTCCTTTTTCTATTTTTCGCAGTGTATCTGTTCAAGCCTGGTTATTTAGAAAAGAATTATAAAAATATTTTTGAAATAAAATACAATATAAAAATACGTTTTATGTTTACAAAAATAAAACTGAAAGAATAAAATATATTTATTTATACTTTTTCCATTATGAAGTTAATAAAAAATAAAAAAGTAATTTTATTTACCTTGTTCTTGCAAATATTTTCATGAATGAAAACTTCTACAGTTTTCCAGACTTTTTCAGCATCTAAAAAATTATAAATGATGATTATTATAGGGTTAGATTATATCTGATAGATCAGTCTAATAATACTGATTTTCGATACATGCAATTTTCTCTGCATATTAAGATGTTTTCGTTCATCTTAACTCAAAGCCACTTTCTTTCGTTCATTATTAATAATTAGCTTCATGTATTTTTACGCAATGGAGCTAGTTTTCGCTTAAGATTTGGTTATGTAATATTTGTTGTTAAAAGGTAATTGAAGTGTGTGAATAAGTTTCTACCCTACTGTTAAAGATTCCAAAAAATTAAATCAAAGTTTATTGAATTATTAGTCCAAAGGGGCTTTGTCCCTGAAGGACTATTGTTTCCGTTTCGCGATTTTGCATTGATTCACTATAAATGTCCGTTGTACTTTTCAAACTGTTGCCAGCAAATGTTAGAAACCTGCATTATATTTGAAGATACTAAATAATGACATATCTGCATAAATATATATATATTTCTCGCATTGTGACAAAACAACGGTACCTAGAGCCATCGAATTTTGAATGACGTTATTCTCCTACGAATATGGGCATGTGGAAGCCTTAATTTAAAAATTTGAATTTGTTTTATGATCGATTTCATATTTTGTAAAACTTTAACGAATTTTTTATTAACAAACTGAAGGATTTCAAAGCGAGCCATGGCAACGTTTTACAGAAAAAGTATCTTTATCTCCAGCGGGTGAGACTGCATATCGGAAAATAGTTTTAAATTGAGCCTATTCTGGCTATCTGCCTTAAGGGAGGGATGCCTTCGTGGAGGACTCTTTAAGGGAAACCGGCTCGTATACACGTTACACGTGGGGAAAAGCACGAAAACACCCAGTCCGTTCGCGGGATTCGAACCACGGACCGAACTACCAGTATTCAGCGACGTTACCGCTCGGCCGCTGGTGGGGCCAGCAATTATTAAGAAACCTCTCTTACAAAAACTTAATATTACAAGGATGGCACGATAGTTAATACATTGCTTGTCTTCCAGAAGATGTAATACAGTCCGTAGAACGCCCAGGCATGCTACGTATCCAGTTATCGAGCTGATCTCGAGGAAGATAACCCCACTCAGGAAAGAAATGCTCTCCGAAGTTCCGGTATACATGTAGGAGGTGCTTGAAGGGCTGCAATTCGCACTGCTCTTTCTTGCCTTTATGCCACTTCCTGCCTAATACGGAGGCCCTAAAGGGTTACAGGCACCGTGTGATACGTCGTCATTGGATCATAGGACCGGTTAAATAAAATACTAGTATCCGTGGCTAAGCATAGCTGACGTATGATGCTGTGCTCCGTCTACAGTTTTTGACAGTTACTGGCAAATACCGGTCGTAATTCGGCGTTGTAACTTGGGGGGGGGGAAGGACCTATACGGTAACATCTACTGACATTTCCATCATTTTGGAATCGTTCCAAAGCCTAGAGATGACACTTTGAGCTATTCCAACTTCCTCGGATACTACCATCTGTGTACGCCCACATTCCAGTCGGCCGATAATTCTACCACGTAAAATATTATCCACATACGTTCCCTGCGGCATAACTATTCAGTTGTAACAATGAGCGGCTTACAGAACGCTTTCGAACAATTTTACTTCTTTGCTACCATTCCTTCAATACACTTCTCTCACACTCTCGTCATTGTGACGTACTATAGGCGCCATCTGATTGGCTTCCTGTAATTTGCATATTATTCTTGAAGATGTGGGCGATAATTCTACAGGTGAAAGTTTTAGTTTAGAGTTCGATTTCCATGTCATTCTGAATTATCCTTAATTTATGGACATGAGTGTAATTATCATTCTGAGAGAAAATACTGTAATCACTCCAGTAAGCCTTTTTTTGGCTACGAATGAGACCTGCGGAAGTTAGGACCTGAGAATGAACTTCGGATTTCGGGAAGAAAAGAACATTTAACAACCTTTAATCAATAAGAGGACCTTTCCTAACAGGACCTCCTCCGACGGAATACATAAAGGGTTTGGATTATCCTATTTTTAAATTCTTAATAAGCTGTAATGATGATGTGGCACTTGACTGGCGTCACCTTGACCGCACGTGGCATAGAAACTCCGCCATATTGGCAAATGTTTCTATATAAAATTTCCCTCAAACATATGGTTACAAATGATGGAAAAGTTGACTTAATAGCATATCTGTCTTTCTCCAAGTTCAGAAAATGCGACAATAAGAATATCCGCTCTTAACCATCATACTATGCAGGAGTGCCTTTAGAAAACACACTCAAATATCTCCGTTTATTGAAACAACCGTGACTTTTCTCATACCTACTCAAACTACGAACTACTTCATACTGTGCAATGTATGACAAATACATCAGTACTACGCACTCAACACTATGCACCATGGAATCAATTCATAAGCTGTGTCCTGCAATATGGACTGCACTATGAATGAACTTATAAACTGCGAACCGTGTAACAAAAACCAAACAAACAACGAACCACGTACCATAATCACTCCCCCCCCCACCAATAAAGCTCCAAACCGAAACACAAAAGAAATATGTATATTACATCTGTAAATAACATACAGAATATAATAAATACAATATGTATTTATCCATGCAAATGCAAAGTACCCGTGTAAAGTATACCTTACCTCAATATTGTCTGTAATGCAAATTATGCAATATTAATACGTAACTGCCATGTAAACAAATGCCCGAGCATGGCGTTAGCGTGCTCCGCGAAGGTGAACTTCCATAGATGGTTCGTGCAGTGAGGCGATACCAGTTTTTGTCCATGGCGATGTTTTAGTGCGCCTGTACATCTTTCTGTCTGTCTATATATTTATTTATTTGAACTATTACAGGAGTTCAAGGTAATTTCATATTTTCAGTTAAGACATATAAACCCAACCTGGTCATTTTTCAATTATCTCTACATATAATAAAAGAGTCTGTGTAGTGCTGCGCATAAGCTAATAGACCCAGGGCTACGAAATTTGGTGCATAGCTGCATCTAGACAAGAGCCAGTGCACCTCGAAGCGAGTTTTCAAAATTCGAAACATTTAAATTTTTTTTTTCCTTTTAACTCTTTTGATGAAATCGCATCATTTTGAATAGTTTCATTCTTTTAGAAATGTGGTTTTAGCGCCTGTTTTTCATTCAATTGTATACTGGACTGCCGACTGCTGAAAATCAGCACTGTTGCCACTCGGAAAAATGAGGGCGATCATTCTGTGCAGTTTTTAAATTGAATGTTTTTCTTGGATACTGGACGTTTGTCGAGAGAAGGCAACGGGAAGTTGGTTAATTTATTTATTAGGATAATTAATATTTCTATTAAGGGATATTGCTTAATTAATTGTAATTTTGTCATGTGTAATAATTTTTTTTTTTTTTTTTAAATTTGTGGGGGGTTTTTTAATGAAGTTTTTCTGCAGAGTGAAATTCTGCGCAGTTTTTAAAACTAACGTTTGGTGTTCTCTTCAGGCATTTTTCTGGTATATTTAAAAGCCAGACGAAGGCTGGCCGCGTGGCTGCTAGTATGAAAATAAAAAGAGCTACTTTTATGGCTCTCCCTTAACACGGTGAGCGCGGCGCCGAATTTGCTGTCCTTTCTGTTCAGCCGGCAGCGAGCTAAGCCGTATTTTTGTTTAGAATGTTTCTATACATTTCATTAAAACTAAATTTGATCACATTTCATTGGGACTATATCCAGCCAAACGAAAATTCCAGTGCCGGCCAAACGGAAAGTTCACTGCCGCTCCCAGGGACCGCGCCGGGCTCAACATGTTAAAAACTTTTAAAAGTGCGCGTTACATTATTATTTGCCGTTTTGCGTTCAAGATGGTTTATAATGGGGTTGATAAAATATGCATTTTTAATTATAATAAAAATTTCGATATTTGGAACATAAAGTAGCGAATAGTAACGTATTAAGGGCATTGAAAGAAATATGCAAATTTTGATGTTTATACCAGTCAGTTATAAAGAAACTGATTTTTGGAGATGAGTTGACATTTTAAATATACTTTAAGGTCATAATATTATAATCATTCTTCACACTAACATAATAAATGAATTTTGTAATCACTCTATCATTCGTATAATCATTCTTCACACTTAACATCAACATATTTTTGTAATCTAGCAGCTTAGAATTTTATAAAACAAACTGATAATCGCTGTTGCAAGTTATCGAAAAATAACCGAGATGTGTTTTGTGCGGAAATGCCACAAATTGCTATTACCTATATTAAATTGCTCTATCGAAAATCTCTGTGGATATAAACAAAAGCTGCACTGCTGCATTAAAAATTTGTATCTGGCAGCGGTGGGATTCGAACCCACGCCTCCGAAGAGACTGGCGCCTTAGACCGCTCGGCCACGCTATCGCTGCCAGTCCTTGTAGTTTTCCAATTCAAATTCCATTTAGATTGATAATGAGCTTTTAAAGGTTCAAAGATTTCGAAAATAGAACAAGGACACACCCGTATTTAATCGGAACTTACCGGAATAGATAAGAAGAGGAAACCTGCGTGAATATTTTATTCACTTCATTTAAGGCTTCCATTCCTTAAATACAAATTTGAAATACGTTTTATTTATTTTTCCCAATGTGTATAATTTTGATTGGTTTGGTAGAAGGTTTATTTTAGTTATGAAAAAAATATAAAATTAGTCTCAATAATAATTTGACAAATTTATTCGATCAAGTGTTCGGTAGAATATTTATTTCAGTTATGAAAAAATAGAAAATTAATCTAAAATTAAAAATCGAATTTATTCGATTATTCGAACAAATTTGACAAATTTATTCCATCAAGTGTTCGGTAGAATTTTTATTTCAGTTATGACAAAATATACTTGAAAAGGTTACGAATGCCATACGGCATCTGTAAGCGAATAAAAATTTAAAAGATTTATATTGATGAGAATAATAATTAAAAATAGATATCCGTTCATTACATAAAAGTACATTGTATAAGTATCCGTACGTTTAATATTGCATAAGTACAACGTACATTGCATTACATAAGTATTGGTGTACATTGTATAAATATCCGTACATGCATCTTAAAAATAAATTAAATATTAAAATAATTAATATGAAAAAATATATATTTAATTTAAAGAACTAAATTAGTAATTAAGCGTAAGCTAATATACCCAGGACCACGAAATTTTGTACATACGTGCATCTAAACAAGAAACAGTGCACCTCGAAGCGATGTTTCGAAATTCGAATCAGATTGTTTTTTATTTTATCTTTTTTGATGAAGTCGCATCATTTTGAATAGTTTCATTCTTTTAGAAATGTGGTTTTGGTAACAGTTTTTCATTGAATGCTTTGTATACTGGACTGCTGACTGTTGAAAATATGAGATAAAATATTGCTAATTATACACGCAACACGCAATCTTCTTATTTTGACGCGCATGTGTCTCGCGAGGCACAACAGAAAAGAACTTCCTTTATTTTTCCCCTTTCTCTCTTTATGAGCTAATGGCAAAGAGGTTTGTATATTTTGAATTATGCCATCCAGAAAGCACAATTTTGATCGGTTATTGCTTTCTGATGATAATTTCATTCTTTTAGAAATGGGGTTTTGGTAACAGTTTTTCATTCATTGCTTTGGATACTGGACTGTTGACTGTTTTCTCTTGCAAATATAAGATTTATTGCTTATTTCAATGTAATTTTTTTATATCATGTTTTCATTATATACAATTTTAATTATATAAAAAGTTTTACATGATTTTTTTTAGGAAACAAAAGTCCTTAACTTCTTTCGTACCATTTGAATTCTTAAGATTTTGCAACGGGAAGTTCGTTAATTTATTTATTAGGGTAATTAATATTTGTATTAAGGGATATTGCTTATTTCATTGTAATTTTTTTAGTATGTGATACATTTTATTAAATTTTTTTTGATAAAGTTGTTCTGCAGAGTAAATTCTGTGCAGTTCTTAAATTTAATGTTTGGTGCTCCCTTTAGGCATTTTTCTGGTGCATTTAAAAGCAGACGAAGACTGGTCGCGTAGCGGCTAATTTAAGATAGAGTTGTGTTTATCGTTCTAGGCTTATTATTCAATGAAAATTAGATTTATTTTGAAAAAAAATTAATACTTTGCGCTTTTTCGAATGGCAATAATTAGTATTATTTCACTGATTTCGAAAAGTAGTTTTCATCATGGATAGGTATTTTTATAAAGTAAATATCATGTGATAGGGTTACAAATCCAATATTTGAATAATCATTGTTTCTCTCTGAAAGAGTAGTCAATAATGTGGAACTATTTAATTACAGCATGCGTCTTGACAATGAGCAAGGATGTGAAGAATCATTGAGAAATTTCCTTGAATCATAAACCAGGAAGGTAAGAATTATTTCAAAAGAATTTACCTTCAATTGTTACCTCTTTCCCTATTGAAGTGTCAGGAAGCTTTGACGTTCCTCTTAAAAGTACCCGGATTGACTCCTCCATTCAGTTAAATGCACCGGGTTAACGAATTAAGATATTCTTTGCAGACGACGAACCTTAAAAAAATGATTAGGTATCATCATTATTTTTTGTTGAAGTAAATGAGCAAAAACAGAAAAAAAAAATTTACGCAGGAAAACTTATTGGTGATCTTCTTTTCTATAAAATGTAATAAATAAATACTAATGAAACTGCAAGTATCTCTTTTTTAGTCCAAAGGAGATTTGTCCCTGAGGGACTATTGTTTTCGTTTTTGCATTTTGCATTGAAAACTTTAAAAGTCTGTATCACTTTATAAGGTATTTTTCCCGCCTTTCTAGCGTGCCTTCGTGGTGTAGTGGTTTTTGCACGCTGGGTCGCTATTTCAGAGATCCGTGGTTCGAATTCTGGCGAAGGCGACCGTTCATTTTCCCTTTTTCCTGCTTCCAAAAAATACCTGATGTCTCTGCAACTTTTCAAATTGTTGCCACCCAATATTATGGTCCTGTATTATATTTAAAGAAATTAAATAATGAAGAATCTGCATAAATGTACGTATGTGTCTCAAATTGTGATAAAACAACAGTACCTATAGTCATCCAATTTTGAATGACGTAATCCTACTGCGCATATGAGATCTGGTAACCCAAATTTGAAATTTTCAATTTGTTTTATTATTGATTTCGTATTTCAGAAAACTTAAAAAAATTTTTGATTAGCAGACTCAAGGATTTCAAAGCGAGTAATGGCAACGTTGTACAGAAAAATTATTTTGATCTCCATCGCGCGAGACTGTGTATCGGAAATTCTAAAGGATATGCTGAATTTTAAATTATTTTGTGATATTGCTCTTGAACTGAGTTTTATGGTTTAAGGGCGAAGAACATGATATTTAATAAATGAAGGTAACACACTAAAATATTAAAAAACGCCCTGTTGGATTCAAAATCCGAAACCTTTCAGATTTTTTTATATAAATGTACTATGTATGCATACAAGCCCAACTATGTATGCATACAAGTCAGTTCTTCATTAACAGGATTAAGATTTAGGGCCATTTCGTTCAAAATCGAAGGTAATTCGAAGGTAGTTCAATAGTGGAAGAAAGAGGATTCATCCATATTGTAATTAGCATGAAAATTACTAGTTACAATTTACTCCTGCATTTTCAAGAAGCTTAATCCAAAGCATTAAATGGTTTGGTTTACCCAAATTAAATCAGCATTCAAAGGTAATTCAGTTCAACAGCAATGTCGCAAAATAATTTTTAAATGAGAGTATCTTTAGAATGTCCGACACACAGCTCCGCGCCCTGGAAATAATTTTTTTTTCACCATAGAGTTTTGCCATGGTTCGCTTTGAAATCGTTGAGTTTGTTAATCAAAAATCGTTAAAAGTTTTACCATTTATGAGATGAATAATAAAACAAGTTCCGAATTCCAAATTTGGGCTTTCAGATGCCCACATTCGGGTGTAAACGTACGTTATTTAAAACTGAATGGCTCTAGGTACCGTTGTTATATCACAATGCGAGAAACGTAAATACATTGATGCAGATTCTTCATTGATTAATTTCTGTAAATGTAATAGAGGGTGGTCATATTTGGTGGCAACAGCTTGAAAAGTCAATCGGACATTTATAGTGAACCAACGCAAAATGCCACAACGAAAATAATAGTTCTTCAGGGCACATTGCTCCTTTGTACTAATAACTGTTTTAAACTTAGGATATACCTTACAATATTTTTCAGTAGAAAAAAACTAAATACTATTTATTAATTTGTTGTTGATAATTACCGCTAAATACCAGCTGGCTTGTAATAGTTACTAATAAAGATAAAAGAAATAATTCATAAAAAAACTTACATTCATAATAAGAATTACCCATAAAATAATATAAAATCCTAGATTAACAGTCTGCCATCTTTATTACATAATCCAAATCTTCATTACGTAAAATAAGATATCTCTTCGTGTATACATCATAGAAAGATGTGAAATCTAAAAACGTGTTTCAGATTCGGAAAGTAATATGTTGTACTTATTGTTCCCATGGCTACTCGATCACGTGGTAAATTAGAACTTAAAATATTCTTCAACTGTCGTGTAAGAATCACCATGGAGAAAAATGGTCGGAGTATCGTTTATTCTACTGAAATATACTTCAGATCTTTAACACTATATTGAGAATATCAGGCTCTTTTAACATTGTGTAAAAGGATTTCCCAACGTTTTAATTTTATGATTAATTTTCCTTGTAGCTCTCGCGAGAGAATATGGGTTGCAAACACTTCAGAAAAATTTGATCTAGATTTATTTTGCTGTGACTTTTGTTCTATCTTTTAAAAGTGTAATTATATGTTGAAATTAGAAGCAATTATTTAAATTCTTTTTAAACATTAATTATTTATGATATATTGTAGAGAGTATATTGTAGTATTGTATACATTGTAAACCTTTAAGTTCGGGCGCCACTGTCGAGACATTTGGTATTTTTGAAGCAGGAGAGATGAAAAATGAGCAATGCCCTCGCCGGGACTCGAAACACAGACCTCTCGAATACGCGTCGAGCGTGCTAACCACTATACTACGAAGGCATGTTAAGAAGGCTGGAGAAATACCTTGTATTATCAATGAAACTTAGTTTCTTTAAATAAGAATTTATTTTTATTCCGAGGTATACGCTATTTTTCTGTAATGGCCGCAGTATCTACTCTTATATTTTTGTATAAATTTCAAAAGAATATTTAAACATTATCTAGATTTATGTTTCATTTGCTTGAGCAAATTCATTACCTAGTTGAAGCAAAATTTTGAAAAATCTTTACTATAGATAATTTAGATTTTGTTTTCGACGAGAACGCATTTTTCGTGAATAATTTGTTCCAACAAATGGGATAATACCAAAAATGGCAATTAGCCTAAAAAACGCCTGTGGCAAAAGATTATTTTTAGAAATTATTAGTCCAAAGGAGCTTTGACCCTGAGGAACCTTGTACCACTTTTCAAATTGTTACCACCGAATATTATTACCCTGTATTATATTTAAAGAATTTAATAATGAAGAATCTGCATAAATATACGTATGTTTCTCGCATTGTGATAAAACAACGGTATCTAGAGCCATCCCATGTTTGAATAACGCAATCCTCGTGCGAATATGGGCATCTGGAAGGCCTAATTCGGAATTTGAAACTTGTTTTATTTTCGATTTCATATTTTGTAAAATTTAACGAATTTTTGATTAACTAACTCGACGATTTCAAAGCGAGCGATGGCAACGGTGTACAGAAAAATCATTTTTTTATTTAAGGTGACTGTGTATAGGAAATTCTAAAGGTAGGCTCAATTTAAAAGTATTTTGCGACATTGCTGTTGAACGGAAATTTATGGTTTAAGTGCGAAGAACATGATATTTAATAAATAAAGGTAACACGCAAAATGTTATAAAAACGCCCCTTTGGACGTAATTTATAATCTGAAACCTTTCAGGTTTTCTTTTGTGTTTATTTATGCATTTTCTTTTTTACAAATAGTTTATTCTTATTTTAAATGATAAAATATATTTTTAAGAAACAAATGATTCAGGAAAATTAAAATCTTTTTCAAAATCCATTTACAGCATTTTGGAGAGCTTTTCGTGTCAGAAGAATTTCGGGATTCTTCGACTGGAATCGGAAAAACCGTTGGAAATTAGTGACTTTTGAAGGGGTTCAGACACCCCTATGCATCTCCTGTTCTAATTGGGCTAGAAACAGAATTTTTTTTTAAATAATAGAGCGTCTCGAGA
Source organism: Stegodyphus dumicola (assembly GCF_044657685.1). Lineage (NCBI taxonomy): Eukaryota > Metazoa > Arthropoda > Arachnida > Araneae > Eresidae > Stegodyphus > Stegodyphus dumicola. Next base: position 184,460,966 of record NC_140777.1, on the reverse strand, counting down.
CAAACATTTTTGCTATTTCGGTTTAAAGCGTTATAGTTTATTTAGAATCTGATACAAATGCTTGCTTCCATCAAGACACGAATTTAGGATCTTCCCTGCTAATTAACAAACATCACTTTGCTGCTGCTGTGACAAAGCACATGACCACTCTCTCGAATTTATGTTTATTAATGTTGTTTCGAATTTATGACAAAAATTTTCAAATTTTCAATTTTGGGCTAAAAAATGAAGTAGCCTGAGATGATTCCAAAAATATATAATTTATCCAGGTTTCAAAATTTAAGACCAAATCTTTCATTAAAAATGTAAGCCCACCAGCGGCCGAGCGGTAAAGACGCTGAACACTGGTAGTTCGGTCCGATATTCGAATCCCGCGGACGGGGTAGCTGCATGGGCGTTTTCGTGGTTTTCCCCATGTGTAACGTGTATACGAGCCAGTTGCCCTTAGAAAGTTCTCCACGAAGGCATCCCTCCCTTTAGGCGGATAGCTCTCGTGTGCTTTGCCATAATTGAATAATCCAATCCATTAAAAATGTACACAAGCACTAGCAAGCCCACCACCTAAGAAGGGACAGATGTCTTGTGTGGCAACAATAAAGACATATCAGCTGGTAAAAAGCATGTTCATAAACATTCTTTGTTAGAGCCTGTTTTATTAGCTGGGTGTTTAGAAGTCTCTCTGACAAAAAAACTACTGTTAAATTGCATTTATGGAGGAAATCAAAACCCGCCGCCCAACCGGTATACTGGTTATGTTATGTTATGTTATGTAGAAGTGAGGGGGACACCTAATATTTACTCTAAATAAGCAGGTGGTATGCTGTGCCGAAGGGCCCGGATTCGAATCCCGGAGAAGGCATGGATGTTTGTAAATATATAGTGTCCGTGCGGCATTGAAGCACTCGAAATTTGCGGCGATCCGAAAGTCCTCTCGAGAGGTGGCTGGTAGGGAAAGAAGGGTGGGAGACCTTCGGACCCGGCCCCCCTGGGGTGCTCTCCATCAAAATTGGGGGCGGAACTGAGCTAAATCACACTGTTACCTGTAAGGAGCTGCTGCCAAAGACAGGTGCTCCTTGCGCTGCTATACGCCAGACAGTATACGTCAGACAAGTGAACAACAACACCTCAAAACCCGAATGAAAGTTTTAATAATTGCATCTGGAGACGCATAACAAAAACTGTTATTGTGAGTATCATCACATTAAAATTATATTTATTAGATGCGGTAATATGTTTTAATGATGCCGCAATAAATAATGGAATTATTAGGAATGCAACCAGGATTTTATACGGTAAAGTTTTTGCGAAAACAGATTGCCAAAGAATTCGTGAGACCCATCTCGCTTACCAAAAGCTTCCTAAAATAGCCAGAAAAAACATAAGTTAATAAAACCAAAACAACTAGATACAGAAATGCCAGTTCAAGAGATGATTATGGCGCAGGAAAATATTTAAATGATTTTTTTACAAATTGTTAGTGTTTAAATGTTTTTTTTCAGTTTTTCTCAAAAACATTTTTTTTTTTTTTTTTTTTTTTCCCCGGTGCCTTTTTTATGAAAACTATTATTTAGCCTTGAAGGTTTAAATTTTCCGCAGTTGTTTATCTTAACTATTTTTTCGAAACTGCGCAGGATATAAAATTTATGGTCATTAGTTTTGGATATAATAAAAATTTAATACCATTTTTTCTCTGATTTTCAAAACATTTTACTAATTTATTTTTAATATTTTTCTTTTTAAGTAAAATTTAAAATACTACTTATTGTTCTTAAATGATATAACCGTCATACAACAATTGAAGGAGTTTGATGCAGTATTTTGTAACCCTTTCGCCGTCTTCTCCTGTCCTCCCCAGCGGGGCCCTTTGTTTTTCGCAGCGTGTAATGTTGTTTTCTCTGTGCATACATAACTTTCCATACATAACTTTCGTAGTGGATGAATGTATATGAGTATTAAGTAAATTATAAGAAAATAAAGCATAATGGAAAAGTAATAATATCTCTGCATATTTCTAACAGCAGGATTAATTTGATAACATCTGATCCAGGCGATCCACTCCTCCCATTTTGCTGTTGTAATTACAATTATTGGTTATTTTACAGTTCTTTTCCGTCTTTCAACATCAATCATCATCAATCCATAATCAGTTATTATGGACTATACTCATGAAACGTATATCCTTCTTGTCTTTCCAATTCACAACCTCATATTTTCTCTTTTTCAGCTGAGTAAACGTCGAAGATCTCTCACCGTCTTGTATCTCATGTAAAATGGCGCGAATATTCATAAAACCCGGGGGGGGATTCAGTTAGAAATAGAATGTCTGATGAGTACTGCCCTCTAGGAGGTATTAGAACAAACAAAACTCAAAACACGTAAACATTTAGAAAGCGTTTTAAAATGTTGAAGAATGCTTGAATCGCGTTACGGCCGCCCTGCAGAAGTTTCACTTGAACACGCTACACATGTTACGGACGACGTAGAGGTTAAGAAAGGTATACTAAACTAGCACGCTGTCACAAAAGGTTCGTTAAATGTAAGAGAAATTAAACAACTGATTTTTAAAAACATTAAGCTTTAAATTTGCATTTTATGTGATCTACAAGCTGTATAATTTAAATAAAAAAGAGGAATTTAGAGGACACGTTTATTTTGAGAAAAGTTATAACATAATAACTTTTGTCCCGAAATGGTTGCATTTCCCCCGTCAATATGTCACATGTCCCCTTAACTAAATAATAAATACTCTATTAAAATAAATTTACCTCATCAGTTTAGTTATTAAACGAGAGGTAAAAGATTTTTCACTTTACGTGAATTAACGATTCTCCCAATGGTAGGCAGTACTGAATCTACTGTTGGAATCAAACTTAAACAGAACTTACCGAGTCTCAGAATAATGGATGACATTTCTTTCGTAATCAAGAACGCATTGTTCCTCGTATCATCCCTGACCCACTTGTTCACTAGATTTTGAGAAATAGCTTCATGAATTGAATTTTAATACCATTGCTCCATTCCATCGCATTTTAATCTTTGTGAGACATGAATATTCCCTCATATTTCCCTCAACTTTGTTTTGAACGTGCTTTTTATTATGTTATTAGTCCAAAGGGGCAATGTTAGTAGTCCAAAGGGGCAATTTGCCCTGAAAGACTATTAATTTCGTTTTGGCATTTCGCGTTGAAACTTTAAAAGGCTGAATCACTTTTCGCATTGCTGCCATCCAATATTAATGCCCTGTGTGATATTTAAAGAAATTAAATAATGAAGAATCTCCATAAATGTATGTGTGTTTTTTGCAGTGGGATAAAACAACGGTACCTAGGGCTATCGAATTTTAAATAACGTAATTTTCTATCGAATGTGATCATCTAGAAGCACAAATTTGAATTTTGAAATTCGCTTTATTATCGATTTCTTGTTTTGTAACACTTTAACGAATTTTTGATTAACACTTATAGGCTTTCAACCTTGGATTTAGAGCTATGCGTGTGGAACCTCGAGAACTGGTAAGCGAATAATCGGCTTTAGGTCAGAAAACAGAAACATAAACTCAATGGTTAATTACCTTATAAGGTATTTCTCCCACTTTCGTAGTGTGCCTTCGTGGTGTAGTGGTTCTGCACGCTGGGCCGGTATTCCAGAAGTCTGTAGTTCGATTCCCGAAGGCGGTTGCTAATTTTTCATCACTCCGGCTTTTCCAATTAACCAAATGTCTCTACAACCTTTTATTACTCAAAATAAGGATTATAACTTCGACTTAAATACTGCGCTTCTTTCATTTACATTAAACTCTATTCTAAAAACACCCTCTGGCTTGAAATTTGTAAGCTCAAATTAGAAGGAACAGGAAAGTAGCTGTAACTAAAGAAAATTGTTAAAAACTTAGATTAACCTTACATCCTCAACGATTTCAAACCGAGCCATGGCAACAGCGTACGGAAAAAAAAATATTATCTATTTTTATCTCCAGCGCGCGAGATTGTCTATCGGAAATTCTAAAGCTTTGCTCATTTTAAAATTATTTCGCGATACGTCTTGTAAGGATTATGTTAATTTTATTAACAGGTTAAATTTTGAGTTAAATTTCTCTCTTGTCAAATTCTTAACTTTAATTTACTACTTCCGGCCAGGACGTAGTTTTAGAATCACGTCTGAATGCATAATGAGGAAGAGCGGTATTTAACCACGACGTTCTACTTGCTGAGTTGGACAGAATCAGAGTTTCTGATTAGCGTGAGTCCGCCTTTTGGGCTACTCTTTCTCAAAGCTGTTATTACGCTCGGCCATACTCAGGCCCTTGATAACTTCGCAGTCAATTAGCGTTAAAGGGCCAACTCGGTTAGAATCCGGATAGCTTCGGCTATATCTCTTTAGTTTAAATTAGTTTTAGTTTACTTCTTAGCCTCTTAAGTTCAAGCCCAAGTGTCGGGTTTTATTGTACACTCCAAGACGGAGTTCTGTTAAATCTTATCTGAATTATAAAGGGTTATTTACCCTTCCATCTTGTTGTTTCTTGTTGCATGAGCTCAAGCGATTATTCGCTTACTAGTTCTTAAGATTATTCACATTCAACAATAACTTAGCATTTACAAAGTGAGGAAATCTACATGCTGTTGAATTGAATTTTGCGGTTTAAGTGCAAAGAATATTATATTTAATAAATAAAGGTAACATACAAAGTGTTAGAGAAACGCTATGCGTAATGTAAACTCTGAAAGTTTTGAGAATTTTTTTATATAGATTTACTTATTTTGAAATTTCAAAATTTTTCACATAAAAAATAAAATCCAACTTGTAACTGCTATACTCAAAGTTCTTACTCCATTTATTTCTGGTGGATATTTTTACACTTGGATGCACTTTCAGCAAAATTCAAAATCAAGTCTTAAAGTTAAAAGCATATTTATCATTCTCCAGAACTTCTGAACGGATATTTTGCGAAAGAGTTGAAGATGATTAAGACTTTGAAATCGAGATCGTTATATTCCCGAGGGATTGGCTTGAGAATTCCCATATGCAAGAATTGATATGTTGGCTAATCTTTAGAATATGGTAACTGGTAGTTTGGCGACATTTTGGTAAGGCGATAAAGGTTACTAGCTAGGACTTTAGCAATAATCTGAGAAGTACACAGTTCGAATCACAGTGTATTTTGTCTCAGAGAAATGAGAGATCATGAGACATGTCATGTGACATTCTCCGGAAAATTCCAATGGGGATTTTAGCTAATAAGCACTTAGAAACAATTTCGCTGCTAAAGTGCAGAATCGCCCACTTATTTGTTTGGCGCTTTTTACAAGAGTAAGAAGAATTGGACTTTTGTCAATTTTCTTTGACATTTTAAGTGAAAATAGGTCGATGTGTACACGAATAAAGTCAAGAGTGTGCGCAATGCCATTTTTACACAATTCTGGGATATCTTTTTTTAAGTGAAAATAGGTTGACGTGTACATGGATACTGCGTATATGCAATTCTTAAAAACGCGGCAAGCAGTGGACGATTCTACACTTTCTTCCAATTTCGAACCTAATCTTCGGCATGATTAAGCACTTTTGTTCCATAAAAGTTCTAGTATAAGCGTAATTCGGCTGGCATATTGTTGGAAAAATTGTTGAGTTAAAAAAAAAAAAAAAATGCCTTTACTTCCTTAAAACAAAATGGCGTCCAAAAAAAAAAAAAAAAAAACTGGCAGGTTGCTGTTTGGTCGCCAAAGTTTCGCCAAAAAATCGCCAAGTTGCGATAATGTAAAGATTCACCGATATTTTTATTGAAAATACATTTTTGCTCTGAATATTAAAAGTTAAAAGATTAGGATTATCATTTATTCTGAAATTCATAACACAATTCATATCATCATCAACAGCATGTGATGAATTATTAAATCTATAGAACAAAATTAAATTTAAAAGGGTTTTTAGAATGAATGTTTCATTGGCCAAAGGGAAAGATGATTATGTAGATTTCTAGACCTAAATATGTAGATTTGCTAGACACGAGCCAGGCAAAATTCAGCATGCGTAAATTTTACTCAACTTTGCAGAAATCGTGGAAATCTCTTTATATTTAACCAGAGATATAAAACTCTTACCATCCACTGGGTTGCTGTACCGCCTGTTATGACGTGATTAGAGCCAGATTTAGACTTAATAAGGCCCTAAGCTATTTGAGATATGGAGCCCTTTATAAATCTTTTATACTATATTTATTCCAAAGGGGCTTTGTCCCTGAGGGACTACTGTTTTCGTTTTGCATCGAATCACTCTGAATGTCCGTTTCACTTTTCAAACTGTTGCCACCCAATATTATCGCCCTGTATTATATTTGAAGAAATTAAATAATGAAGAATCTGCATCATTGTATTAGGTATGTTTCTCGCACTGTGACAAAACGACGGTACCTAGAGCCATCCAGTTTTGAATGACGTAATTCTATTGCGAATATGGGCATCTGGAAGCCGAAATTTGGAATTTGTTTTATGATCGATTTCATATTTTGTAGAACTTCAACGAATTTTTGATTAACAAACTCAAGGATTTCAAAGCGAGCCATGGCAACGTTGTACAGAAATTTTTATCTCCAGCGCGCGAGACTGGGTATCGGAAATTTTAAAGATAGGCTCATTTTAAAATTATTTTGCGATATTTTTCTTGAATTGAATTTTATGGTTTGAGTGTGAAGAATATGATATTTTATAAGTAAAGGTAACAGACAAAACGTTAAAAAAACGCCCCTTTGGAAGTAATTTAAAATCTGAAACCTTTCAGATTTTCTTTTTTTTTTTAATACTATATGCAATGTTTTAATTTTTTTTGGAGGGAGGGGCAAGAAAGTGAGGGCCCTAAGCTATAGCTTGTGTAGCTTATAAAGCTATATACCTTATGAGCTTATAAGCTTATAATATAGCTAGAGAATAGCTATATTTTTTACAAGATGAATTTGATAGATAGATTAAAGAAGCACAAGATCCAGTTGTGAAAATCTCCGCTAGTGTCAAAAGCTGTAATACGTAACGAGAAAATAAAGTTTCACTACATTTATTTTACCGCCCAACCGGTATAGTGGTTACCGTCGCTGACTACATACCGAAGGGCCCGCGTTAAAATCCCGAAGAAGGCATGGACGTTTGTAAATGTATAGTGTCTGTGCGGCAAGGCGGTACTCTAAATATGCAGCGAGACGGAAAGTCTTCTGGTGTGGTTTGGTGGAAGGGAAGAAGGGTGGGAGACCCTCTGACCCGTCCTTCCCGGGGGTGCTTCCCATCAGAATTGGGGGCGGATCTGAGCCAAATGGCACTGTGACCTGTAAGGTGCTCAGGGCTGTTGCCAACGACAGGCGCAATCTTGCGCTCATTGCCACGAGGAACTTCGTGGGCTTGAGCTGACTATGCCAGACAAGTCAGCAATAAGCACCACCACCAACAGCAGATTTACTCCGTGTAAGGCTGCCAAAGCATTAAACGTATTTTTGAAATTAATGCAGCGTAATAAGCAAAAGGAACGGATAAGCAATGACCCTTCACAACCTTTTTTTGTAATGACGTTTTACTGAGAAGATGGACATTCGAATTCTGCAAAGTCTTCGTGGAACAGCAACACAGTGAGTTACCTTATACACACAAAGACATTTTTATGCCACTGACTTTATAATTTTGCATTCTAGAAGATTCATATTTGACAGATTATTGAAATTGTTTCTAAATAAAAACACATTTTAAAAAACTTAAGTACTTTATTTGTTCGCAACACACATGTTGTACAATTTACACACCGCTTCTTAATGGCAACGGAAGGCCTCTTGTCAACAACTTGCTGTTGGCTGCTCGTACGTACCCCTTTCTGAGAACAGCTGGCAGCTGATACACGTTCTTCTTTGCACGTTGTTGTCAGGAGACCAAGGAGGTATTTTCAGTCCGCAGAGTAGATCATCCTTGTTAAATACTATGAGAAAAATGATTCTTGAAATTGTCAGAATAGCAAGAATATATTGTTATGAATTTTGTATTCAGTTAGATAGTTTTAGTAGAATTATAATTAAAATTGTTTTATTTCTCCGTGCAATGCAGCACGAGACTTTTTTTTTAAGACAAAGCTACTCGGAAAAAGTAAAAATACAATAGCACGTGCATTTAACACTGGATAAATGTATACTTCTTTTATTTGTATTGAAACAATAAATGTAATTGACTATTGTGTTAGCAGTAACCGTAATTCCATCCTCTTGTTGGTTTCTAGAAATCTCGAGAAGCAAAGAAATTACTAGAACTCTCTCGCGACCAGTTGACAGCATTAAAAAGCCGCAGAGAGACATCTTACTTTAATTGCTTAGTTACTGTATAAGGTATTTCTCCCTCCTTCTTAGCAGGCCTTGGTAGTGTAGTGGTCAGTACCCTGGACGAGTATTCCAGAGGTCCGTGGTTCGATTCCCGGTGAGGGTGTTGCTCGTTTTTCATCACTCCTGCTTTAAAAATAACCTAATGTCTTTACAACTGTTAATGCGGTTTGTTTAGTTCCGTGCGAACTGCGAATCCGAATTAGCTTTATCTTTGAACTGTGCTGTGTTTTAACTTTTTTTTTTTTTTTTGTATTTAAAAGTGTAGCTACTGATTATATTGCGTTATACTTTGAACACTTGTATGAATATCTCTGACGAAAATTTAAGCAATTTGTTATATTTCTTTTGATAAGAATAAATTTTATTAACCTTTTTATCGGACTCGTGCATTCGATCTATTACGAACCCGTACGCACGCAACAATATTATAATTTTTCATGTTCTGTGAACGTTTGATTATTGTGTGGTTTTTCACTGCGCTTGATCGATTACTAATGCTTTATCGAAACATCGTAAATATTAATAAAATAAAAAAATTATCTACCGAAAGTATAAATTCATAAGAGAAAAAATATAAAAAATCTGAAAGCTTTCAGATTTTACATTACCCCAAAGCCAATTCACATTTTTTTTAACGTTTTGTGTGTTACCTTTCTTGACTAAATATCATGTTCTTCGCACATAAACCACAAAATTCAGTTCAACAGCGATATAGCAAAATAATTTTAAAAGGAGCCTATCTTTAGAATTTCCGATATACAGTCTCACGCGCTGGAGATAAAAATGTTTTTTTCTTTCACCTGTACAGTGTTGCCATTGCTCACTTTGAAATCATTGAGTTTGGCCCATATTCGGATGCAAAGGTACGTTATTCAAAATTTGAGGACTCTAGGTACCGTCGTTTTATCCCAATGCGAGAAACATGCATACATTTATGAAGGTTCTTCATTATTTAATTTCTTTAAATATAATGCAGGGCTCTAATATTCAGTGGCAACAATTTGAAAAGTGAACCGACATTGATAGTGAACCAACGGAAAATGCCAAAACGAAATTAATAGTCCTTATGGGTGAATTGCGCCCTTTGGGGATTAATAAATGAGCTGTAATCACATTCCCTAGTTGAGTCGAAGTTTTAAAATATAGTTTTTTGTCACAAACTACATTTAAAAATATTTGCAATTTCTGTGGAGGACTCTCACTACGCGTATGAGTATTATAAGCATTTAAGTTGGTAGCATGATTTGTCTTGCTTAGAATGTGAGTTCGTAATCTATACATAAAATAATTTCAAACTTTCATTTATCAAATGCTGAAAATGCCGTTGATTCTGGGTTAATATTTTTTGAACTATCTGAAATGAAGTATTTCAAATCAAAATGTATAATATATTTATAGAGAATGCAATATATGAAGAAGGTATATGGAAAACAAAATATTAATCAGACTGAATTTATTTTAATTTGCACTTGGTAAATATCAGAGATTGGCCATTTTTGTTTTAAACAATATCATATAATGGTAAAATCAGCATGCAATAATTATTTCTTATGAAATTATCGTATAATAAATAAATTAGGGAGAAAAGTGAGAATGATACTGAGTTTTGCACCGATACATTTTAGATTTTATGTGTTTGCATTATAATAAAATGTAACTTATGCTGAAACATTTAGATATAAATTTAAATCCATTAATCAAATGTAGATAAATCCGATTTGTTAACATTTCCCTCTAAATAGTAGGTATTATACGTAAACTAGATATTGTAAAAACGTTGAAAAGTAAGCATAGCTTGAATTTCCAGCAGTTGTTAAAACAAAATAATACGTTTTTTAAGCTTTCGGTATGTCATCGCCATCTTTTTAGCCCAAATAGGCAATTTGCCCAGAAAAGGATATTGATTTCGTTTGGGCATTTTCCGTTGAAAACTTTAAATGGCCATTTCACTTTACAAACTGTGAAATGTTAGAGCCCTGTGTTATATTAAAAGAAAATTAAATAATGAAGAATCTGCATAAATGTATGTATGTTTTTCGCATTGTGATAAACCGACGGTAGCTACAGCCATCCACATTTGAATAACGGAGTCCTCCATTCGAATATGGGCATCTGGAAACCCAAATTTGGAATTTGTTTTATTATCTTTTTTCCTATTTTATGAAGCATTTATTGAGCTTTTGATTAAGAAACTCGTTGATTTCAAAGTCAGCAGTAGAAACACTGTACGAAAAAAATTTTTTTTAATATGCAGCGCGCGAGACTCTGTATCCGAAATTGTAAAGATATATACTTTTAAATATTTTTTGATATTGCTATTGAATTGAATTTTATGGTTTAAATGCGAATAAAACGATATTTAATAAATAAAGGTAACACATAAAATGGTAAACAAACGCTCCTATGGGCGTAATATAAAATCTGAAAGCTTTCAGATTTTTTTAAGATCGTTTTCTTAATGTTTATTATTTTATACTTATTTTTTTTATTAAACCGTAATTTCATAATGAAAAGGATTCTATGATGCTGATTACCCTATAATATGTTTATGTTCGATTTACCATATACCGGTTTATGATAAGTTGAAAATTTGTATATCTGCTATGGTAACATTAAATAAACTTAAACCTTGGACTTGATGAATTATTGCTATACTGCTGCTAAAACATTACTATTAATGACGGTATACATATCAGTTGTTACAGTCTTATTTCAGTTACTATAAATATAGCCGTTAAAACTATTTTAAATAACTCATAAGTTTATTAAACTATTTTAATTTCTCTGTCAAAGATACATAAATAATTATTATATAGAGATTAAAACATAAATCAGTGTGCATGTAGTTATCGTAAAAGTCAACTGCAAGTATGTTTTGTATATTAAAAATCAATACAAAACTTCCTCATATATAAGACGAAAATAAGTAAAATAATATTTAGAAGCATCATCGATTTCAAAACGTTGTATCCTTGTTATTGTCCATTCATTCGGATGTTAGAAGAATGGGAGAAAACAATGAATTGAAATAAACTACCGAGATATTGACAAGGTTCATATCCGGAAATTGCCTCGACATTTGTGTTTGGTTTGTGGCTTTTCGTGCAGAAGTTAAAGAAATCGAAGAAAAAGGTTGCCCAAAATAAAAACGATTACGAAGTACATTCCAATAACTTAAAATACTATAAAAGGTGCGTATTCCAAAAATCATACTAATTCCGGTGTGTAAACATCTTATCATCATCTTAAACCTTTGCATCACCTTTGCAAATTATCACTCACCTTTAAAATCGGGTAAAATTCAGCATTATACTGATTTTTAGAAGGCTACATGCGTTTAAAGATGATCAACATAATTCTGAGTTCACAGGGGCAATTGGCCAAAAATAACCATTAATTTCATTTTCGCATTTTGCGTTGATTTACTTTTCAAATTGTTACCACCCAATATTATCGCTCTGTATTGTAGTTAAAGGAATTAAATAATGAAGAATCTGCATAAATGTATGTATATTTCTCGCATTGTGATAAAACGACGGTACCTAGAACCATCCAATTTTGAATAACATGCGTTTCCACCCGAATATGGCCATCTGGAAGCTCGAATTTGGAATTTGTTTTATTACCTATTTCATATTTTTTAAAACTTTTATCTAATTTTGAATAAAAATTAAACAATTTCAAAGCGAGCAATGGCAACACTGTACGGAAAAAAAATTATCTCCAGCCCGCGTGACTGTGTATCGAAATTCTAAAGATATGCCCATTTTAAAATTATTTTGCGAAATGAATTTTATGGTTTGCGTACGAAGAATATGATATTTATTAAAAGGTAACACACAAAACGTTAAAAAACGCCCCTTTGGACGCAATTTAAAATCTGAAACCTTTCAGAATTTTTTTTCGGGTGGGAAGAAATCTTGTGCAGTAAGAGCTTTGACGAAAGCTATTGTAGACATGCTTATGTGTGTTGCTCAAGGTTGAGGACAAAACCTTTAAGCAACATATTTACAATTTACAAAATTGACGCTTGATTGCACTTAATAAAATATTTTGGTGAGCGGTGAGAAGTTAATAAGAAAAAAAAAATCTCTTGGATATAATAAATAATTTTCTTAAATGTATTACAAATGAAAGTAATTTAGCACTGAAGAAAACAACCTACGACATATATTTCCTATCTTATTTAAATATATTAACACTAGTTCAAGCATTAAGTGTTATTCTGGCATCAAATGCTATTGAAAATTGCTTTCTTTTTATGGATAATTTCGTAATTAAATCTGTTTAAAAGAATTGTTATCTGTTCAACACAAAAATATGAAGAGCACCTAAGATTATTTCCTCACTTAACCTTTAAAATAACTGGAGCGTGAAGAAAGTCGCTTTAGGATTTGAAAGCAGATATATGTTTGACTCTGATTACTAACTTAATTATCAGAATGCAGTTTTAAATTGTTAAAATATTAGCTTCAAATTATATCAATAGCGTTTCAACATCTGAAATAATGGAGTGATTTTTTTTGCTTACGTAACAAAAAAACAGTAGAATTACTGAGATAATATATCATGTATTGACAGTTTGTTGAGATAAATTCGTGTATAATTAGAGGTATATAATAAGAGATAATTATAGAGTCATGTATAATTAGACCCGTATCGTTGCATGAAATTATGTTATATCCGATATAAAGAAAGCATTAATGCAAATGTTTTGCTGCAGTGGTATTTAATTTTTAAACGTAAAATGCTCAACAGATAAAAAGAAAACATTCCTGTGTTAAAATTATTATTTCAGTTACATTATGAAAAACTTATAGGCACGCGCAATCTATGAAATTAGAGTAGTTTGTAGTTTTACGTTTGGCTTCATTAACATTTTATTTACCACACTGGACGAAATACAAGAAGGTTCAAGTAGGAGACGATTCTAAAATTTTAATCTTGTTTTACTATATATAAAATGTCAATTAGTTGTTTTAGTTAATTGAAATTAGTTTTAGTTAATTGAAATTAGTTTTAGTTAATTTAAAATTAGTTGTTTTACTAGATATAAAATGTCAATTAGTTGTTGTAGTTAATTAAAATTAGTTTTAGTTAATTTAAAATTAGTTCTTTTACTAGATATAAAATGTCAAGTACAGTTTTAATAGGGTTTCCCAAAGGAGAAAAAAGCCACCTTAAATTTGAATCGATATGGTACACCTTGCAAAAAAAAAAGGGGGGGAGGGACAGTTCTATATCTCCCGTTCTACTTGACCGATTGTCGAAATTTTACTTGCTTTTCCATTTCTCGAAAGCGCGATTTAGGATATATATTCGATTAATATATGCCATTATTCTAACATAAATATTTTGATAAAAAATCGGACATTTTCTGAAATAACATACCCACTTTTTTATCATATTTCGATTCTACTACTCAAATGATACCGAACTGCCGAGTTTTGCAAAAATAGTGGTTTTTAAAGTGTAGTTTTTAAAAAATTAACTCTCAAAATTTTAGCTCCTTCATGTTAATTTAATTTGGTGTATATTTATTAATATAAATTCTTTTTATGAAACTTTATTATTTCCTTCTTCCAGAATTCAAAATTTAGGCTCCTTTCAAATAAAATTCACCCATTTTTTATGATTTATTTTTAAAATTTGTATTTTGAAAAATATTTATAAATTACATTTTACGAGAACTTACCAGAATCAATGGTGGTATGAGTAATATCCAGGCGCTAATGGTTTCTCTTCATAGATCGGAATGGCAACTTTGGGTTGATATACTGGCACAACAGGTTTGTGTGAATATACTGGCAATGGAGCAACGACGGGCTTATGTTCATATGCCGGTAAGGGAGCTAGAACAGGCTTGTGTTCGTATGCTGATAGTGGAGCTACAACAGGCTTGTGTGCATATACTGGCAGTGGAGCTACGACGGCCTTGTGGGCATAGCCAGGAGCAATAGGTGCAGCGTAGTGTCCACCTCCGTAGCTTGAAGCGTAGCCGAGCTTTCCGTGGTCTTGTTTGCCGTAGCCGTGGTGTGCGTAGCCAGACTTTTCGTGTGCACCATGACCGTACTCGTGTCCTCCGTGCTTGTTGTGAGCTCCATAAAGCTTGTGGCCTTGTTCGTCATGGTGGCCAGCATTCTTTAAGAATAAAATTAAGGGGATATGGATTTATTAATAATCAATCAATAAAATAAAAACAAATGCTAAAATCTGAAATCTTTCAGAATTTAAATTACGTCCAAAGGAGCATTTTGTTTAACCCTTTGTTGCATAATGTCCATTCTAGTGGACAAAAGTTAAAATTTTTTTACTCTTCTGTAAATGCCTTAACAGATTCCGTTCCTGTGTTTATTCATTGTATATCATTAGAACTTTCAATTATCAATCATACAAGGCAGCACAGCATCACTGGAAAAAGTATTGCTATTTGGGGAAATGGCTGCTACTTCTGTTTCCAGGTTAGTACGATTTCTCATAGTAAACATGGCATAATATGACCTACAATTTCTTATACTGTCATTTTTTATCATTTGTCATTTTTTATTCATTCATCTTATACTATCTTATACGATTAGTAATTTTAGACATATTATTTTAAATGTGAGTTTGCAAAAAATTGTTGAGAAGAAATCACACAATGAACATATTCATGCATTAAATGTAAAGTGTATTTGTGTATTGATGGAAAATCTGATTGTTTTTATCGTTTTCACCATCAAGATGCTTAAAAAATAATCAAAAGATATGTTTATACATGTACGTATATGCATGCTGTCCACTGTAGTGGACAAACTGCAGCAATTATTTAAAAGGTAATTAGAATAAAATTGATTTTTTTTATTATTACTAAGGCTATTTTAAGTGGGAAAAACACAAACATTTTCGTTTAACTTCTCCATATTATTTATATGCAACAAAGGCTTAACATTTTGTTTGTTGTCTTTATTCATTAGTCCAAAGGGACTTTGTCCCTGAAAGACTATTGTTTTCGTTTTGCAATTTTGCGTTGGTTCACTATAAATGTCGGTTCACTTTTCAAACTGTTGCCACTCAATGTTAGAGTCCTGCATTATATTTGAAGATATTAAATAATGAAAAATCTGCATAAATATATATATATACGAGTATTTCTCGCATTGTGACAAAACAACGGTACCTAGAGCCTTCGAATTTTCAATGACGTTATCCTCCTACGAATATGGGCATGTGGAAGTCCAAATTTGAAAATTGGAATTTGTTTTATGATCGACTTCATATTTTGTAAAACTTTAACAAATTTTTCATTAAAAAACTGAAGGATTTCATACAGAAAAAGCATTTTTATCTCCAGCGAGTGAGACTGCATATAGGAAATTCTAAAGAAAGGTTCAATTTAAAAGAATTTTGCGATATTGCTGATGAACTGAATTTTATGGTTTAAGTGCGAAGAACGTGATATATAATAAATAAAGGTAACAGACAAAATGTAAAAAAAAAAAAAAAAAAAAAAAAAAAAAAAAAAAAAAGCCCCTTTTGGCCGTAATTTAAATCTGAAACCTTTAAGATTTTTTTTAAATATTATGTTCTTTGCACTTAAACCATAAAATTCAGTTCAACAGCAATATCGCAAAATAATTTTAAATATGAAACAGCAGCAATATCGCAAAATAATTCATTAATAAATAAATATTAATTCTAAAGATAGGCCTATCTTTAGTATTTCCGATACACAGTCTCGCGAGCTGGAAATAAAAATAATTTTCTGTACAACGTTGCCATGGCTCACTTTGAAATCCTTCAGTTTGTTAATAAAAATTTTCTTAAAGTTTTACAAAATATGAAATCGACAGCAAAACAAATTCCAAACTTCTAGATGTCCATTATTCGCAGCAGGATAACGTCATTCAAAATTGGATAGCTTTCGGTACCGTTATTTTATCACAATGCGATAAATAAACATACGTTTATGTAGATTCTTCATTATTTAATTTCTTCAAATATAATGCAGGGCAAAAATATTGGGCGCCAACAGTTTGTAAAGTGAAATGGACATTCAGAGTGATTCGACGGAAAATAGCAAAGCGAAAACAATAGTTCCTCAGGGACAAAGTTTCCATTGGACTAATAAAATGAAGAGGATATGGATTTACGTTTGTATTTCTAAATTGATGCATTCAAATTAAACGAAAATAGGTAAAGAAAGTAGCTAAGCTTTTTTTTTTTTTTTTTTTTTTTTTTGTTTAATAACTAAATATCTTGATTGAATAAAATTGAAGTCAAAATTTTTGTTTTTAAATTTGAATCCTTTTCGTTTAGTAGTTTTATAAATGTAAAATTTTGGACGCTGGACACATTTCAGTGAGATAATTCTAATTTTCTGACACAACATATTTGTACCAAGACCTCTGCTTTCATGAAATAGCTCATATTTCAGATCCAACAGAAAAATATCGTTGTTTATAACTACAAGTGTTTAAAGAATATCCCAAGAAATTACACCGTTTGTTTAGTTTATTCTGCCTGCGTCAATGTTAAAACCAGCATTAAAAGCATTAATGCTATTTTGCCTGCATTAATGCTACTTGTTCTTTCACCAGCTGTCAAAACAGAAAATCGTCTCCTCCTCGTCTCCCTACCTAGAAGACAAATTCCCTCGGCTCTTATCTGAAAATTAACAGAGTTTATTCCTTAAAAACACGCCTTCAAATGAGCAGTATTTCCATCGCAATACCAGCTGAAATTGGTAGGAAGTGCATTCCTAATTTCCTTCCTTGTAAGTTTTATTCACTATGTGTTTCTGATACAACCTTACTCTGCACAGAACATACCCAATTAAACCATCAGTTACCTCTTTTCGTTTTCGCTGCATTAGGGTGGGGGTTAAAAATTGTTTTTCTGTTCCTGAATTTTAAATTAAGTTCTGTATGTGGGATAAATCGCGAATAACAGTAAGTATTTAAGCAGCTGGTTTAGTGACTTAAGAATATATTTTTCTGTGTATTCTGAGAGTTAGCTTAGGGTAATATTTTATAAATGGATTGATTAATCTTTGTCAAAATACGAAAAGATTGATGACAGAACACTTCTGTGTTTTACTCGTTAAACTGTGTCCTTTCATTGAAAAGCTGTTTCAAATTTAGAAGGATGTTCCTCGTGCAAGCAGAGAATAATAGCATACAAATGGGGTTGCTGACTTCCGGGAAAAAAGCTTCTAAGGTTAAAAAGAATATTCTTACCGCTTTAGAATAAAAGGAAATAATATTCATGATTGATTTCGATTGTAATTTGGGGCAAAATTATGAATAATATCGATCATTTTTCAAAGAAGACGAACGATCTATATAATTAACTTCTGTCGAGCAGAATATCGTTACGTATTTGGTAATTAAATAGTTAATGTTAGTAGAATTATAAATAAAATTGTTTTATTCCCCGTGCAGTGCAGCGTGTGAAGAATATTAAAACAAAGCTAAGCTGGAAAATTAAAAATACAAGAGCACGCGCATTTAACATTTAATAAATAAATATCTCTTTTTGATTTCGAGAAATTGTTAGAACAATCTCGCGCGCCATTTAAAAAGCTTATAAAAAGGAGGAAAACCTCTCAATTCGGTTAGTTAGTTGTTGTCTTAAGAGTTTGTTTAGAAAATTGCTCTTGTTGATTGTAGCGAATTCGCGGATTAGCTTTCTACAGCTGTTTTGAATTAAGTTCTGTTGAACGTTTGAGTAGTTAAAAGAGAACTACGGTAAGATATTACACTATTGTACAAATATGTGAGGAAATTTAAGCATTTGTTTTATTTATTTGGGATAATAATAAATCTTATTCATTTTTCATCGGACTTGCGCATTCAATTCCTAACGAACCCGTACGCACGTAACAATATTTTTCTTTGAAATTAGGAGACATATTTCTTCTTTTTCATGAAAAAAGAATGTTATAGATTTCAAGAGATGTATTTTGAAACTTAGTTCAAAGGAGATATGTTGGACGATGCCCGAGCACATCCTTTGAGCATTTCCACAGATAAAACGCATGTAGAGACTTTCGTGCTCGTCTAGCAATGTATATTTCTCGAAATCCACACGGAAAATGACGATTTGCGCCAGCAGAATGCTTTTGTTAATTATCCAACAGTGCCCTGCACAACCTCAAAGCACTTTTTCCGCGCACATAATCCATTACAAAATCTGTAAATATGTTCCTTTAGCCCCCCCCCTCTTTACAATTTTACCTCTTTTACATTTATGGCAGATATTTCTGAATCACGTTGCACATAGATATATCTATATAAAATTGAAATTTGAATTTAACAAATATTCTCTATTCGTATTAAGCTAATTTAAATTAAAATTATGTATAGAGATATCAATATCTCTCTCTCTCCCTATATATATATATATATATATATAAATGAATGCAAGGAAGGACTATTAAGAACCCTGTACCATGGCTGCAATGATGATTTAATTAGACATAATTAAAAGGGAAGACTCCTATTAAAATTCTTATATTTCAAAGTTAAATTAAGAAGCCCAATAAAATAAAAGAATTACAATTTGAAGTCTAAAAAAATTTCAATTTACAAATTCGTAATTTTTAAGTAATATTAAAAAAAGGTTTGAATAGTTTATCATAATTTTATGCATATCCTTTACTATTCGCGATTGTTTGTAAAGCAATTTTTCTGTGCCGATTTTCCTTTTTCAATTTAATATTTTTAAAAAAACATTTTTTTAAAATTATTTAAATTTTTTATATATATTATTCATATTTACTTAAATTAAATATCACAAATGCTGTTGATATATGTCCCCAGAGCACAAATAAGACAGTCTGGGATCCAAAGCACTGAATTCTTTCCAAAAATCAAAGAAAAGAAGACTTTAGAAGCCTCCAATGGATATCTCCGTTTGTTCCTGGCTTAAAATTAAGGTTATGACAAATTATAGGATGATTTGGGAAGTTTCAAACTTAGAAATTTAGGTATAGGCCTTGCAGACTTAGTAAAGAATCGAGTTTTTCAATGTGAAAAGTGTTGCTTTTGCCAGGTTTGTGGATGTTTTTAAAATCAAAAGTTTTATTTAATCTACCCCAGTTAACTAAGTATGCTCTGTCCTTAAATCTTAAAAGAAATATTTACTTGCGCGCATTTGAGAGGTTCAAGTTCGATTCCCGGCGACGGCTACAGTGGCGCCCGAACTAAAAAGAGGGTAATGGTGAAATGGTGATGCTTCACCACTAGGATTTGGCAAGAGAAAACTGGCAGACAGACAGACAGAAAGAAGTACAGGTCAAAACATCTCCATGGGCAAAATTGATATCGCCCCACTGAACTAACCATCTATGGAAGAACATTTTCATGGGGCACGCTAACGCTGCAGCATTCATAATAGTTACATATTAATAGTGCATAATTTGCATTACAGACAATATGACATAAGCTATACTTTACAGGGGTACTTTGCAGTTGCATGCATAAATACAATAAATACAATGGATAAATACAATAAGTTATTTACAGATATAATTATATATTTTTTCATTTGTGTTTCGCTTTGGACCTTTATTGGTGGAAGGAATGATTATGGTACGCGGTTCGTTGTTTGTTTGGTTTTTTGTTACACAGTTTGCAGTTTACAAGTTCATTCATAGAGCAGTCCATATTGCAGGACACAGCTTATGAATTGATTCCATGGTACATAGTGTTGAGTGCGTAGTACTGGTGTATCTGTCACACATTGCACAGTATGAAGTAGTTCATAGTTCGTACGTATTTTGAGTACGTATGAGAAAAGGTCAGGTTTGTCTCAATAAATGGAGATATTAAGTGTGTTAAAGGCACTCCTGCATATTATGAGGGTGGAGACTGGATATTCTTATTGCTGCATTTTCTGAAATTGGAGAAATATTTTGGGTTGTGTGATATGGATGACACAGGTCCAGTTCTTGACGGTGTAGGAAATCGATAACATTTTTGAAGTTTTGGAAGACTTTATAGTGGTTAATGATGAATCTTCTAACCTGGCAAGAGCAACGCTTTTTCACATTGAAGAACCGGCATTAGAACCCGATTCATTACTAGGTCTACAAGGTTTATACCTAGATTTGTAAGTTTGACACCTTCCAAATCATCCTATAATTTGTCATAACCTTGTAGAATCATTAGGTTATTTTTTGTAAAGTAGGAAAGATGAAAAATGAGGAACGCCTTCACCGGGAATTGAACCGCGGACCTCTGGAATACGCACCCAGCGTGCAGACCACCACACCACGAAGACATTCCAAGAAGGAGGGAGAAATACCTTATAACCTTAATTTTTTGCCAGGAACCAAGAAAAATGTTTATTGAAGGCATGTAAAACTCTTCCTATCAAATAATTAAAATAATGTTGATAATAATAATAATTACGATAAAATTACTGTTGAAAATTATAAAAGTTGCTTTGATGATTTTTAACAAGACTTTATTCTTTTAGGGAATTTTGTTACCTAATTTCGATAGTTTTATGCAACAACTGATTTTGGATTTAAGTAAGAATTAAAATTGTAAAACTGATTTCATCTTCGAACTCAACATTTATTTTATCAGACATAAAACAGAGGTACAACTTACCTTGTAACCGTGATGTGCATGATCGGAGTGGCTGTCGTGGTGACCAGACTTGTGAGCGTCGATGTCATGCAAGTGCACTTGCTTGTCATAAGAATAGGACTTCTCATAACCACTTCCGCTGTTCTTCACGAAAGCACCGTGTTTTCCTAAAGCGAGAAATGTGTATATTTTATAGAAATTTATTTTCAAATGATAGATTGTTTATTAGCCCAAAGGGCGTTAGCCCAGAAGGGCTATTATATTCGTTTTGGCATTTTGCGTCGGATCCCTATAAATGTCAGTTCACTTTTCAAGTTGTTGCCACCCAATATTATCGCCCTGTATTATATTTAAGGAAATTAAATAATGAAGAATCTGCATGAATATATGCATGTTTCTCGGATTGTGATAAAACAATGGTACTTAGAGCCTTCCAATTTTAAATAACATAATCCTTCTGCGAATATAGGCATCTGGAAGACCGAAATTGAAATTTGGAATTTGTTTTATTATCAGTTTCATATTTTGTAAAACTTTAACCAATTTTTGATTATAAAACTTATAGGGTTGCAACCTTGGATTTACAGCTATGTATGTGGAACCTCCAGAGCTGGTAAATTAATTTCAAAGCGAGCCATTCTCCAGCGCGCGAGACTGCGTATCGGAAATTCTAAAGATACGCTCAATTTATAATTATTATTTTGCGATATTGCTCTTGAAATGAATTTTATGATCTAAGTGCGAAAAACATGATATTTGATAAATAACGGTTTAAAAAAAAAGTTAAAAAAAGCGCCCCTATGGACTTAATTTAAAATCTGAAACTTTTCAGATTTTTCTTTTTTTTAAATTTCTTTCTTATATTTATGTCATGAATATTAGAATTATATAATTCGATAAAAGGATAAGAATGCATGACTGAAATAGGAGCGTGTGCGACTATCTGCGTAGAGTTGGGGAATTATCGATTGCTATAATTTCATCTAGAGTTTTTCACGATGATTTAAGTGCGAAGAACATGATATTTAATAAATAAAGGTTACGCAAAACTTTAAAAAAAAGTTCCTTGGATTTAATGTAAAATCTGAAAGCTTTCAGATTTTTTTAAAAATATTTAACGTTTTCTTTATCGGCAGACATTATTATATATGTATACTAGAATTTTCTTTACCTTATGTCTGTATTCAGTTCATTAAAGGATAAGTAATATTTTAATGGATTAAAAAAATAGAGGGAAAATATGCATTTTCTTAAATTTTCTATCTATCGGTAATTACTATATAAATGTTTCCTAAAGTTCGAATAGTTCGTAATATCAATATAACTGAAAAATAATGCCTACTTCGCACTGAAAATACCCGCTGATCCGAATTTTTTTAATCAGTTTTTTAATCTGCATATGGTACAATGTTTAAAACCTTAAACTATATAAATTGTTTTAAAAATAAATTTGCAGGAGTTTGTCAAAATAGTTTTGAGATTAGATGATTTAAAAAATAATTATGTAGATATTAGAGAAGAAGCATTTTGTTATGTGAAAACATAAAAGCAATAAACATAGAATTTATTTAATAACTAGCGGAAGTACCTCATGGGATTAAGTTAGATTGAGAGTAATGGATCTAACAAACAGAGAGAACGAGACCGCTGTAATCCTTCTCTAATAACGATGCAAAAAATACGATTCACAGTCAGACAGTTTTCACTCTGATGCGATATGAAACCCACACAAAGAATTTTCATAGAAAAATAAACTGATTCTTCATTATATCATCAAGAATGACATGCAATTTTGAATCAGTTTCGTCTTTTTAATCAAATGATCCTAAAAGCTTAAGTTCCATCCAATATTTCACCTATATTCAATTTGAGTCTATTAAATGTGGCAAAAAATGGATCAAAATTGATCAGAAATCTATATCGCAACAAACAAACACACAGACGTTCTTCTTTATATGCATAGATTTTGTAAAACTTGCGCATTTTGGATTAAAAAACTCTACGATTTGAAAGCGAGCAGTACAGTTAGTTTCGAAATAAAGCATTTTTATCTCCAACGCGCGAGACTGTTCAACTCGCAAAAATGAGTGCAAAAATGAGCGCTTTCAGAGTTTCTAATTAATATCTCGGCTGATTAAAGTCGTACGAAGATGGAAACAGTCCAAATGGCTTCCCACGAATTTTTGGAATCGGGAATAAAGCATTTGAGATTTGGCATATGCTATTTTATTTTCATAGTAAAAATTAGAAATATTTATTAACAAACTATAGGATTTGAAAGCGAGCAGTGGGCAACAACTTTCGAAATAAAACAGATTTTCATCTCGAGCTTGCGAGACTGTTGCCACTGGAAAAAATGAGGCCGAAAAGGATGCTATGGTAGTGGCTGAGTTATTAGAGGTCAAACACACATACTTTCTTCTTTATATGTATAAATTTGAAAAATTTTGCTTACCATAGTGGTCGTGGTGGCCTCCGTGAGATCCATGCGCACCATGATCTCCATAGGAAGCGAGTAAATGAGATCCATGTTTTCCGTATGCACTTTTGCCATCTTCTCCATGGTCGGCATAGTGTTCACTTCCGTGGGACTGGTGACCTTTGGAAAGCTGTCCTTCAGATCCATAACCGTGACTACTGTGTCCGGCTGCATGGACAGGAGCCGGATAGTAATGGTGGGGATAAGGAACACTTTCTGCAGCTGCTAAATCCTCAGATTTGTCTTCTGCTAGGACAGCTGTGAAGAGGATGATAGCTAAAGCAAGTACCTAAGAAAAACAAACACTTTTCTTATTATGCAAATTAACCAAACATAATGTTTACAAATATTTAACACACAGCTAACTTTACCGAAAAATAAGCGAAATTTAAAATATTTACGTATATGTATAACGTATTATACTATGTATAACGTATTACTATGTATAACGTATTTATATGTTATACATAGTAATCTCGTTTTTACTATGTATAGTGTATTTATACATAGTTTTCGTAAAAGATGGTCATAACGTTAAATTCCTTTGTTTTCATACTAGATAGATGCGTACTTTCATTTATAAAGATCCCGAAAGTAAGGAACACAGTACTAAAACAACTTCGGCGCAGAACTTCGAATTTGAAAATATTTTAAATTACAACTAAAAATGCGAAACAGATACGCACAATCTAAGCCTAAAAAAAAAAAAAAAAAAAAAAAAAAAAAAAAAAAAAAAGATATTAGTGCGCTAAAATCGCTTTTATGATTTTTAATAAATAAAATGTAACGAAGCAAAAAACAAGATGCAGTTAACAGCTAAAATAGAATTGTAATTTGTTGAAAAAATATTTCTTTAACATGAGAAAGAAACATACTGATCGTTTGAAAATGAGCAAATTGAAATTTGAACTCCATAAAATAGGAAACAAGATATATAACGTGCGTTTCATATATTAGTATATAGATATAGCATAATATTTGTAAATTTTATAAAATATCCTGACAGGTAGAATTTAAAAGAAAGTAGAAGACTGCTAAAGATATCGAAGAACTAGTCAGTTAATTAACGTCTTAGAGTTCTTATTTCTAAATCATATTCATTTATTGTGATTCTTAATAGTAAATTTACAACAGCGTGTTAAGTGACGAAGTTAGTTAAGCTATCAGCATTTATTATTACCTATCCCACAGAAAACTTGACGTAGAAAGTTTTTCGTAGTGAGGTAGAATGTTTCGTTCCCGTAGAAAACAAACGTAGTAGTTTCACTAATATTTCGTTTTTATGTGTTTGAAACTGTGCGTAGAAATATTTCTAATGTAAGTTTTAGCTATTGAATTTTGTAATAGTCATTATTATGGCATATATAATATCGCACTGCTTCGAACAGTACTACATTTGTAACGAATTTTAGAAGCCTAAAATCAAAATTCAGCCGTTTAATTTGTTAGTGGATTTTGATATTTATTAGACCAAACTATCCTAATAATATCTTAATACGTTTTCTAGTCGACGAAAAATTATTTGACGCAATTAGAAATTTTTCATCCCATTTCCAAATGAGTCATCACTTTTTGTGTGTGAAATCTCACTCGTCATTAATGTAACTTTTCGTAAAAAATTCTAATAATATCCTTCGCATTCGAGTACTAGTTGACTTCAAAAAACGTTTTAACTGTTTTTTT
Organism: Stegodyphus dumicola; assembly: GCF_044657685.1. NCBI lineage: Eukaryota > Metazoa > Arthropoda > Arachnida > Araneae > Eresidae > Stegodyphus > Stegodyphus dumicola. Next base: position 184,435,888 of record NC_140777.1, on the reverse strand, counting down.
TTTTTTTTTTTTTTTTTTTTTTTTTTAAATTTTAAAGAAATAGTATTTTATTTTTACAATTCGATTTGATTTCTTCTCTGGATATATTTATACATTTAAATTCTCTAGATATGTAATTCTAGATAAATTTGTAGATATGTAATAGATATGTAGTTCTCTAGATAATTAATTTCCTAAATATGTTTATACATTTAAAATACTTAAAAAAATTCTCTTTGATGTGAATTCTAAATTTCTGCAAAGTTATGCAATGTATAGTTATACCGAGGGGGAAAAAAAGAAAATAAATAAAAAGAAAGATTAAAGAGAAAAGTAAAAATTAAAATTAAAAGATAAAAGAATAAAAAATTAGAAAGATAATAATAAAAATAATGAAAAATAAAAGTTTACAAGAAAAATAGAATGGAAAATATTAAAAAGAAAATAATTTCTGTCGGAAAAACAATTATCGTTTTTCTCTCATATGGAATATAATAAATATTTTTCTATAATTAATATGAAAAGGAACTGAAATTAAAGTATTCAATTACACTAGAAGTAAATAATTACAGTATAAGAAATATAAATTTCTCGTCAGTTTGTGATTATTGCTTCCCGGATATTTCTCTTATATGATGGAATGTTCACACCACATCCTCCACGACTGCAAAAAATTTTCTATGGATTCACGTATATCCTTGAGTATATCCTTCTGAAATCCTAAAATCATAATCACAAGATCTTACCTCGGTCCTCATGTTGATGGCTTGATGGTCTTCCGAATCAAATATGGTGCTTGCTGACGATGAACGTTTATATACTCACTCCTAAAACTATGAGATTATTTCCTTTGCCTTTCCCCTCTCCCACCTCTCTCTGATGTCTAGCGAGCCCTTCCTAGCCTGAGCCCTCCCCCCGAGAGGACGTAAAGAATTCCTGCCCCCACTTCCGGCGAGAAAGTTGTAGTGACCTCGCATCGACCAAGTAGGCCGCAGATTGGACAAATCATTATCTAACGTTGAATCTATCATTTCTTTTATTGTTATTGTTCTAAAACTTTTTTTTTACTCCTCCCCCCTTTTGTATCGACAAGCTTACTTTCCTTTTCGTCAGGTGGCGTGTCGAAGCGGCTTTGACCTGCTTGCCATAGTCTTGCAGATTCTTTTTCTTTCACTTTGCTTGCTCAAGAAAGAATATCTATGATAAGAAAAGCCGAACAAGCTTATGGAATAATGGGATAGTTCTTTTTTTTTTTTCGCTGATGTTGATGACTTGGTTTGAATAGCAATGGAGCCTATGTTTGTTTGTTTTTTTCATTATCTGTTTTATGACCCCTCCCATTATGTTTTCACTTTCGTGATTTACCAAGAAATGAAATGACGCGTTGTGCTGTGCGTTTCATAACTGTAGCAGCAGACTTTTATTTTTCCAAAAATCTATAATTATAAGCGCTCAGAATGAGTCTGATTTGCATCAAATAATTTAAAGTGCATTTGGCAGCTTTTTATAATACATTATTAGTCCAAAGGGACAATCTGCCCTGAAGGACTATTCATTTCGTTTTGGCATTTTGCGTCGAAAACTTTAAAAGGCTGTATCACTTTTCAAATCGTTGCCACCCTATATTATCGCTCTGGCTTATATTTAAAGAAATTAAATAATGAAGAATCTGCATAAATGTATGTATGTTTCTCGTATTGCGATAAAACAACAGTACCTAGAGCCGTGAAAATTTGAATAACGTAATGTTCCATAGAATCTGGGCATATGGAAGCCCTAATTTGAATTTGAAATTTGTTTTATTACCGATTTCAGTTTTTGTAACGCTTCAACGAATTTTTGATTAAAGAAGTAAACGATTTCAAAGCGAGCAATGGCAACACTGTACGGGGGGGAGGGAATTTTTAATGTTTCAGATTTTAAATTACGTCCAAAAGGGCGTTTTTTTAACATTTTGTGTATTACGTTTATTTATTAAATATCACGTTCTTCGCACTTAAAACCATAAAATTCAGTTCAAGAGCAATATCGCAAAATAGTTTTAAAATGAGTCTATCTTTAGTGTTCCCGATACAGAGTCCCGCGCGCTGGAGATTTATATTAATTATGCTTTATGTAATGAAAAATAGTTAAAATTTCGTTGTCAAGATATGTAACGAGATGCGTAATCTATATCATTTGGAGTACTTTTTATCAGTTACATTAATGGATTCAGAAGTTTATAATAATATCAGTTTTATGAAGTTTCTAACGGCTTTAGAGTTTTCATTTCAAAACAGTATAAAGTTAGTAACTTTAGAGAGTTATGAACGTTGCTTACTTAGTTCAGTAATATTCGAAAAGATAAGTGCTTTGAGTATCTTCTAGTGGCAAAATACTCGGAACCTAGCAGTATGTGTCCACGGAGATGATAAATGCAAGATTTTATACTTCTGGGCTGGCAACACATGAATGACAAGATGCTTAGATGATAAAAGCTCTGGTAAAGTAGCGTAAAGGACTTGACAACTGAAAAGGCCAAGCTACAGATTTTTCTAAGATAGAATGTTAAAAACAAAATGTTGCCGTTACTCAACAGCAAAATGTGCGAAGCTTAATGGATGATTGTAAAAAATATCCATCTTCTATCTGGAAGAATAAAATGCGTATTTTTGCTCCAAATGTAATTGCAAAGGAAATATCCTAATGTTAAATTCAAAAGTTTGAAATAATTCATTGATTAGAATTATTGATTGAATCATTCATTCATTGATTGATTTAATTCATTGATTGATAATTTGAATTAGGGTATCACATGCCACTTTTTTTTTATTTGATAAATAAGTATAACAGCAAAATGTTCAGAACAAAGACAACCAGTTAAGGTAGGCATTAAATGAGGCTTCATTCTGATAATAGAAATAAATTATTGACTAATTCCTATGTGTAGGAAAGTAGATATGCTGGTTTTTTCCTTCACTGAAAAGATTTTAATTTGGGCTGAGAATAACTAGGGATTCCCCTCGTATTCGTAAGATTATTTACATACCTTCCACAGGAAAAACAGTCGGAGATTTAAGCAATTTTGGAGAAATCATGGTGTAAAAAGTTACGAAAGTAGGAAAGATACTAGCTACCTAACCTTGGAGCTCGCTGCCGCCCAAAAGGCATAATGATTAGCGACTCGGACTACCGTACCGAAGGGCCCGGCTCGAATCCAAGAGAAGGCATGGGTGTTCGTGTTGTTGTTATTTATACTCATTTGTCTGACAGTAACATCAACCAAAGGCTACAAAGGGATTCAATCCTTGGTGGCGAGGAGCGCAAGATACGCCTGTCATGGCCTGTCCTTTCATGGAGGTAAGAAAGGTTCATGGAGGTTCGTGTTGTTGTTAGTTATACTCATTTGTCTGACAGTAACATCAACCAAAGCCCACAAAGGGATTCACTCCTTGGTGGCGAGGAGCGCAAGATACGCCTGTCATGGCCTGTCCTTTCATGGAGGTAAGAAAGGTTCATGGAGGTTCGTGTTGTTGTTACTTATACTCATTTGTCTGACAGTAACATCAACCAAAGCCCACAAAGGGATTCACTCCTTGGTGGCGAGGAGCGCAAGATACGCCTGTCATGGCCTGTCCTTTCATGGAGGTAAGAAAGGTTCCTGGAGGTTCGTGTTGTTGTTACTTATACTCTTTTGTCTGACAGTAACATCAACCAAAGCCCACAAAGGGATTCACTCCTTGGTGGCGAGGAGCGCAAGATACGCCTGTCATGGCCTGTCCTTTCATGGAGGTAAGAAAGGTTCCTGGAGGTTCGTGTTGTTGTTACTTATACTCATTTGTCTGACAGTAACATCAACCAAAGCCCACAAAGGGATTCACTCCTTGGTGGCGAGGAGCGCAAGATACGCCTGTCATGGCCTGTCCTTTCATGGAGGTAAGAAAGGTTCATGGAGGTTCGTGTTGTTGTTACTTATACTCATTTGTCTGACAGTAACATCAACCAAAGCCCACAAAGGTATTCACTCCTTGGTGGCGAGGAGCGCAAGATACGCCTGTCATGGCCTGTCCTTTCATGGAGGTAAGAAAGGTTCATGGAGGTTCGTGTTGTTGTTACTTATACTCATTTGTCTGACAGTAACATCAACCAAAGCCCACAAAGGGATTCACTCCTTGGTGGCGAGGAGCGCAAGATACGCCTGTCATGGCCTGTCCTTTCATGGAGGTAAGAAAGGTTCATGGAGGTTCGTGTTGTTGTTACTTATACTCATTTGTCTGACAGTAACATCAACCAAAGCCCACAAAGGGATTCACTCCTTGGTGGCGAGGAGCGCAAGATACGCCTGTCATGGCCTGTCCTTTCATGGAGGTAAGAAAGGACTTCCTACCTCCATGCTGTCTTTGGCAAGAGCCTGGAGCACCTTACTGATGACAGCTCAATTCCGCCCCAGTTTTGATTAAGAGTACCCCCGAGGGTCCCCCACCCTTCTTCCCTTCCTCAAAACCACATGAGAGGGCTATACATTTACAAACGGGCGCTATACATTTACAAACATTCACGCCTTCTCCGGGATTCGAACACGGGCTCTTCGGCATAGCAGCCAGCGACGTAAACCACTATACCGGTTGGGCAGTATGGATGTTTGTAAATGTAGTGTTCTTTTGCGGCATGTTGGAACTCTAAATTTATGGCGAGCCGGAAGTCCTCTCGCGTGGTTTGAAGTAGAAGAAGAGGGTGGGAGGTTTCTTGGACTCAACTCTTCGGGTGCTGTCCCTCAAAATTGGAGTGGAGCTGGGCAAAATCATGCTGTCACGGGTCATACGGTGCTGGAGGGGGTCTTGGCAACGACAGACGTAATCTAGCACTCCTCGCCAAGATGAATTTCGTGGGCTTGTTCTGATGAGGATAGAAAAGTGAGATCAGTCACAAAAACAATATGAAGCTTGTTAGAAAATGGTATTTAGTTTAATGCTTCCTAACATGTACTTCTTTTAAACCGTAATGCGCTTTACGTTAATCACATTTCAACTTAACTTTCATAAACTTTAAAAACAGAATATGAAGTAAATCGTCATCATTTCGTAAAACAAGCATCGTTTATCTGAAACCTAGATTTGAAGCTCAGAAAGAGTTGTCAGAAGTTGAATAATTTGAATCTGATAAAAGAAGATGTAAAGTAAAGCTTCTTTAAGAAAGAATATACTCGAAATTACCATTCGAAATGAAACTCAGTTTTACTTTTTAGTCCAAAGGGGCTTTGTCCCTGAAGGCCTATTGTTTTCGTTTTGCGATTTTGCGTTGGTTCACTATAAATGTCCGTTTCACTTTTGAAACTGTTGAGATCCAATGTTAGAGTCCTGCATTATATTTGAAGAAATTAAATAAGGAAAAATCTGCCTCAATGTATGTATCTTTCTCTCATTGTGATAAAACAACGGCACATAGAGCCATCCAGTTTTGAATAACGTACGTTTCCGCACGAATATGGGCATCTGGAAGCCCAAATTTGAAATTTCTTTTATGATCGATTTCCTGTTTTGTAAAATTTTAACGAATTTCTGATTAACAAACTCAAGGATTTCAAAGCGAGCCATGGCAACGTTGGGCAGAAAAACATTTTTATCTCCAGCGCGTGAGACTGTGTATTGGAAATTCTAGAGATAGGCTCATTTTAAAACTATTTTGCGATATTGCTCTTGAACTGAATTTTATGGGTCCAGTGCGAAGAACGTGATATTTAATAAATAAAGATAACAGACAAAATGTTAAAAAATGCGTCTTTGGACGTAATTTAAAATTTGAAATCTTTAAAATTTTAATTTTATTATTTTTTTAATTTTTTTTATTTACATATGCATAACTAAAACAACTAGGAAGTCGTGTTTAAGACACGTGTTTCCAAGAAAGACATTATTATGAATGAAGTCCTCTTGTGTTTTGCCAATGGAGACTTATAATAGCAGTAAACCAACTATCACAAAATTATTTTTCTCCTGAATTCGTGTTTGTCCGAAATTTCATCTTATCACTTCCTAAAGAATCTACTCGGGAAAGCGGAATAAATTAAGTTGCCAAAATGTTGATAATAAATTCTAACTTTATGAAGTATGTGAGGTTTACGTGTTGTCGGTGCTTGTCATAAAACTTTTACTAAAATGTTAATCATACTGCAAAATGTGAGCATTTGACTATAAGGTATTTCTCTCTCCTTCTTAGCATGCCTTCGTGGTGTAATGGCAAGCACACTCGGTGCGTATTCGAGAGATCCGAGGTTAGAGTCCCGGCAAGGACATTGCACATTTTTCATGTCTTCTCCTTCGAAATAACCTAATGATTATAAAGTGGCGCCCGAATAGGGACTCGAACCTCGGACCACCTCTCGAATACACACCGAGTGTGCTTTCTTTCTTTCCACCGAGAGCGAGGCAGCCGGTCCACTGGGTAGTTAGCATATCGGCCAGGTAGCCCCGCTGACGGAAATAACTTGAACAAAAAAAACACACTTATAAATACATATTGTGCTCAAGACGACTGCTGGGGGCAGTGCAAACAAATGCTGGACGAAGACGATAGTGCATGATGGAAGAAGGGTGCATTGCGGGTGTGAAGAACAATTTCAGTTACATATTTACAGAGTTATGGGTAGGTGGTTACAAATACTAAAAGTAATAAGAAGTAAAATACTAGAAAGTAAAACAATACATAAAATAAAAAAAAAAATAAATAAAAAGGCAAAACAGACACCGAGTGTGCTGGCCATTACACCACGAAGGCATGCTAAGAGGGCGGCAGAAATACTCTCTTTTTTAAAGGGCGACCACGGTTTAGGAGACCCAATCGCCAAATCCTTGGTGGTGAAGAATCATCATCCACCATTTTTTAGTTCGGGCGTCACTAGATTAATTAGTTTTCTTTTAAACATGAAAAATGTGCAATGCTCTCACCGGTACTCGATCCTGGACCTCTCGAATACGCGCCGAGTGTGCTACCATTACACCAAGAAGGCATGCAAAAAAGAGGGAGAAAATGCCTCATAAATTAACTGAATTTTTTTATTGTAAAATCAAGAATAAAACAAGTATTAAAAAATCAGTAGAAATTACAACTATCTATAGCTGTGAAGAGGTATTTTAATTCACACAGTAGGCTTGTAAGAGTTATTATTTAATTAATGCATGTTGCAACGGCGAACACGCATTCCAAAATTTTAAAATTTGAGAACTCTTTCTAAAACGATTTGTAAATGTTTTACTACTTACGACGATGTTTTGTCGGCAATTTCATTTTCTACCGTGGTACATTAAAATTGCGATTTTTAAACCTTTTTGTAATATCAAAAATATTTCCATTATTATACACTTCTGTATCTTGTACTGTTCTCTCAACTGTATCAATATGATTTATCTCAAAATTTGGTGGGACTATAATATTAAAAATATTTACATTATGCATTTCTCTATCTTGTAGTGATCCTTCGACTGTAGTGAACATGATTTATCTCAGAATTTTATGGGACTATAATATCAAAAATATTTACATTATCTGTATCTTGTACTGTTCTCTCAACTATACCAATGTGATTTATCTCAAAATTTGGTGGGACAATAATACTATAAATATTTACATTATTGTACAGTTCTCTATCTTGTTGTTATTCTTATGTTGCTTCTCCGGTGGAGTTTTCTATTTGCGGTTGTCTTCCGTGATGTTTTTTGTGGGCTATATTTTCATCGATAATCAAGGAAGACTGCTCCGAATATTTCAGGCTAGCTAATGCAGAATGCTAATGCAGAAGGCTAGAAATCTGCTTAGAGAGGATTGCTCCTAAACAACTAGAGGCAACTAATGTAGTACCAAAGTATGTAAATGAACAGAATGCAAATTTCTAATTTAATCAAGAGAAGAACCTGGAAACAGATCGACTTGAGCAATATTGCTTCCGTTAACATAACTCATATTTCAGTTAAATTTAAGAATAGTCAACTCTTTTCATTGTTGATAATTAAAACCTAGAATTCAGTTATCTCAAAATTTGGTAGGACTAGAATATCAAAAGTACTGACATTATTATACACTTCTCTATCTTCTAGTGTTTTTTCAAATGTAATGAACATGATTTATATCAAAATTTAGTGGGACTATAGTAATATCAAAAATATTTACATTATTATACACTTTTCTATCTTGTAGTTTTCCATCAACTCTAATGAACATGATTTATCTCAGAATTTGGTGGAACTTTAATGTAAAAAATATACATTATTATACACTTCTGTATTTTGTACTGTTCTCTCAACTGTAATGAACATGATTTATCTCAAAATTTGAAGGACTGTAATATCAAAAATATTAACTTTATTATACACTTCTGTATCATGTACTGTTCTCTCAACTGTATCAATGTGATTTATCTCAAAATTGGGTGGGACTATAATATTAAAAATATTTACATTATGCAGTTCTCTATCTTGTAGTGATCCTTCGACTGTAGTGAACATGATTTATCTCAGAATTGTATGGGTCTATAATATCAAAAATATTTACATTATTATACACTTCTGTATCTTGTACAGCCCACCAGCGGCCGAGCGGTAAAGACGCTGAACGCTGGTAGTTCGGTCTGAGGTTCGAATCCCGCGAACGGGCTGGCTGCATGGGCGTTTTCGTGGTTTTCCCCATGTGTAACGTGTATACGAGCCAGTTTCCCTTAGAAAGTCCTCCACGAAAGGCATCCCTCCCTTTAGGCAGATAGCCCTCGTGTGCTTTGCCATAATTAAATACACCAACACCTGTATCTTGTACTGTTCTCTCAACTGTATCAATGTGATTTACCTCAAAATTTGGTGGGACAATAATATCATAAATATTTACATTATTGTACAGTTCTCTATCTTATACTGTTCTCTCAACTGTAATCAACATGACTTATCTCGGAATTTGGTGGGACTACAATACAAAAAATATTAACATCAACTTTAATCAACATCAGAACTTTAATGAACTTCAATCAACATCAGAACTTTAATGAACTTCAATCAACAAGTCTCAACTTTAATCAACATCAGAACTTGGTGGGACTATGATATCAGATTTATTTACGTTATTATACACTTCTCGGTCTTGTAGTGTTTGTTCTCTCAACTTTAATTAACATGATTTATCTTAAAATTTGGTGGGACTATGATATCAAATTTATTTACTTTATTATAAACTTCTGTGTCTTATACTGTTCTCTCAACTGTAATGAACATGATTTATCAAAGTTAGCATCTTTCTCAGTTAGTGTCTAGTGTCATATTTCACATCTTACCTTTAACAAAGAAATATTTCCTAGTCTTTATATTGCAAATAGTTACTTTTATAAGTATAAAGGTGTATGTCTATAGTGGAATATTTTAATTCACTCAACGTGACAAGAATGTTTCCTATTTATTTTAGTATCATCAGCTTTTGAAGTAGATCTGCGATTACGATCTATATCTGACAATGACGGTAAGTTGCGCATAAAAGTGAATCTCTATTCAAATCTGATCTTTAATTCGGTATCAGTGATTCAGTTGTTCCTGATCGAATTAATGCAGAATTCATGATAAGAATATTCTTCTCATAGTCTTTCAAGTTTTTTTTTTTTTTTTTTTTAAATCAGGAAATGCTCTCTGTTAATTTTAAGCTGTCAATTTCTCTTTTGTGATGCAATGGGCTTTAGAAAAAAGAAAGTGTCCTTTCCTGGGTGCCATACATATTCATTTTCAAACTAAGGAAGAATTTTTATTTCCGCATGGATGGAGAATATGTTAATTTTCTTTGCAGGTTATACTGTGTAATAATAATGGAAATTTTTCTTTCTTTTTAATGAACAGTCGTATGTGTAGTCATAACGAATGTATGTCGTATGCAGGGCCGGATAAAGGGCGATTGGAGCGATTGGGCCCAATCGGGCCCTGCATTTAAAAGGGCCCCGCGTTCCCATCAAAATTAACAAAAAAAAAAAAAAAAAAAAAAATCGAAGTTTAAAGCAAATTGCTTTTGATGATAATGGATAAATTACGAATTATTCAAATAATTAAAAATATATTTATTTTAAGTTCGCATTGCTGGGTGAGATTTATTAATGTGTTTATTATTATATAATATATACTTTACAATCGGAATAGTCCTATATTAGAGAGATTTTGCACTACGTACGTGAACTACTTTACGTACGTAAACTACTATGCCGGTATATGCACGCGCAACTAGTTGCGCAACCGTATCAGCCAGTGGTGGATGTATAGCTAGTATCAAATGTCAATTGTTTCTTGCATTTGTAGTTTTATACTCAATTTATATTCAATAAATGTTTTTCCTATTTTGAACATTTTTATTTTTTATTTTTATGTAGAAGTTTACCTGTCTGATGATCCATGACATTTGATATATTGTCATGGATCATCAGACAGGTAAACTTCAATATACATATTGAATTTTATTTAAATATTTAATATATAGAGTGGGCCCCGCAAAAAAAAAAGTTCAATCGGGCCCCGCACCTATTCGATCCGGCACTGGTCGCATGTGTAATAGTAAATAAAAAGCCGTGTGTGTACATGATGTTTTCAAATGAAGAAAATACAACCACGATGGAAAATTTGAACGTGATATAGGAAGAGTATGAGTTAATAGTAGGAATTTAACAAGTGTCATCCACTACAAGTTTAGAAAATGTATTTGAACTTGAGTGGATGAATTTATTAACGACTGAAAATTTGAACAAAATATAGGGGGAGTGTGAGTTAATATTAGGAATTTAAAAAGTAAAAATATAAGAGCATGTGCATTTAACATTGAATAAATGGATATCTCTTTATTTGTATTGAAATTGAATAAATGTAATTGACTACTATGTTAGCTGGAACCGTAATTCCGTCCTCTTGTTGTTTTCCAGAAATCTCGAGAAGCAAAGAAATTACTAGAACTCTCTCGCAAGCGATTGAAAGGTTTAAAAATCCGGAGAGGGAACATCTCAGCTCAGTTGTTTATTTAGCTGTTGTTGTTATTGTTGATAGAATTAGCTTTCTCTGTGCTGTGCTTTGCGTACTATTTAACGTTTTTAGTAGTTTAAAGTATAACTACTGATTATTACTGCGTAATATTGTGAATACTTGTATGATTATCTCTGAAGAAAATTCCAGAGTTCTGTTATATTTCTTTTGATAAGAATAAGTTTTATTAACCCTTTTGTCGGGCTTGTGCATTCAATCTGCAACGAACCCGTACGCACGTAACAATATTTCTTCTATAGAAATATCCCGTATATTTAGAGGTAATCTGGCATGGGTTTGTTTAAGTTTTCTCATATTTTACCTTTGGAAAAGACTCGAGTTGTGTGTTCCCTAAAAACCCAGTCGTCTTTTAAAAGAGGGTGTATCTAAGGTATTTTTCCTGCCTTCTTAGCACGACTTCGTGGTGTGAATGGAAGCTTACTCAACGCGAATTCAAGAGGTCCGTGGTTCGAGTCCCGGGGAGGGCGTTGCTCATTTTTTACATCGCAAGTTCTACAATCCTAGTAAGAGATAGGATAGTTCTACAATCCTATCTCTAGAAGTTTTGTTTCCTTTTAAATTTCAAATTGGCATGAGATACTGAGATAATGGAGAGGTAAAGAATTGGTTTTTTGATTTGGGCTTCATGATATACAGTCTCATCTAAATGTTCGCAATACCTGTACGCTTAATTTCACAATTGATGGGGAAATTATTTTAATATGGGTATCAAAGATTGCCACGCAGAATTCCATATCTCTGTCATTAATGCTATGCAACTGTAAATAATGTTCAGCAGTGTCAGTTTAATATGGGCAATGGATTCTGGGCATCATTTTCTTGCCGAAAAGCTATAATGATCGAAGGTTAGGCTATCCTCTCTAAAATTTCCAAACCGGAAAACGTCTGGATGTTGGAAATTATTGACATGCTTCTCTCGTACTCATCATAAATTCCTTTGTCAAAACTTGCAGTGTTTCTCACTCTCTTGTACTAAAATGAACGCTGAGGACCTAGTGAAATTGTTAGCAACTTATCGCTGAGTTCAAACCGTAGAAATATTAGGTATTTTGTGGAATCAGGTAAGATAAAAAGATAAAAAATGAGCAAATGCTTTCGCCGGGAATCGAACCACGGACCTCTGGAATACCAGCCCAGCGTGCAGACTATCACACCACGAAGGCACGCCAAAAAGGTGGGAGAAATACCTTATATACTACCCATTTTAAAGGGTGACTGGGAATTTTAGGGGACCCAATCGCCAAATCCTGGGCAAGGAAAATCGTCACCCAGCATCCTTTTAGTTCGGGAGCCACTGTAGAGACATTAGAACTTTTTTTTTTTTTTTTTTTTTTTTTGTGTGTGTGTGTGTGTGGAAGCAGGTAAGATATAAATGAGCAATCGCCGGGAATCGAATCACGGAACTCTCGGATACCGGTCCAGTGTGCAGACCACCACACCACGAAGGCACGCCAAAAAGATGGGAGAAATACCTTATAAAACAACTAAGACGTAGGCTCAAGAAGGGTTAACTACCTTTTATTTCAATCAAAATGAGATGAACAGTTTGCCCCTTTTTCGGGCTTACAACAAAGCCTCCACTCGGGCCTGAACTAAAAATAAGAGATAAGAACTAAATTAGAACTAACCTCATTTTTAAACTTATAACCTACAATTTTCCTGCAGCCTTAATTAACATCATATACAGCTATCTTCAAAACAGATACTTTCAAGTGAGAATTAATAATGACTACTCCACCAAACGAAAAATTAATGCTGGCGTCCCTCAAGTAGGAAATTTGGCCCCGTATTTATATATAATTTACATGAATTATTTCCCCAACTACCCAGGCACCGATCTAGCCCAATATGCTGATGATACAGCAATTTTTTCAATTTCAATCAATCCTGCACATGCTCAGCACAAGCTCCAAAATGCTGTTGATAACATCCAAGACTGGCTCCAAAAATGGAAAATCAAAATCAATCCTCAGAAAACCAATAATATTATATTCAGACGCACCACAAGAAGACCGGTCTGTGATCAACTGTATATCAATAATCAACTTGTTAATAAAGACAACACTGTAAAATATCTTGGAATTCACCTTGACTACAAACTAAATTTTAAAGATCATCTCCTAGCTACTAAAACCAAAACCATGCAAGCATTCATGAGTGTTTACTCAACTATCAATAGCCATTCTAAACTTAGCATTAATACCAAAAGAATAATATATCTACAACCAATAAGGCCGGTTATGCTTTATGGTTCGCCTGTTTGGGCAGCAGCTGCCCGTACAAATAGAAAACCATTGCAAACCATACAAAATAAAATTATCAGAACCATGCTGGGTGCCCCTTGGTTTGTTAGAAACGAAGTCTGGCACAGAGACATAAAAATCAATACTATCGACGAAGAAATTCTAAAAACAGTTTACAAATTCTACAGCAAAATTCAAAACCATCCCTCAAATCTTATTCAAAATATAGGCAACTATGACTGTATCATTGAACAATCATCATAATAAGGACAACTCATCACAATGTTCGATGGTGACATCTGTATATATTCATCTCATTTATCGTTTTTTATTCTGTATTTAATCAATATCAGGATATACTTCAAATCCTATGAACTTTGAACTTGTTACTGAAGTATATGCCTTATTTAACCAAGAATTTACATCATTTTACTGCAATCGTATTGGTCGTTCAGCGACACACCTATATACTCAAGTTTTTTTTTATTTTTTCTTATTTATAATATATCAGCGTCATCATTATGAAAATTTTCTACGTTCACTGAGAATGTTAGTAAGCAATTCTATGCTTTAGATATATATATATAGCCTTTTATTTAATTTAAAATATTGCAAAATATGTTAATATAAGCTTTTCTCGCTCTAACCAATTAACATCACGGTAAGACATCACGTGTTTCAGTTCCTCTGCCTCCAGTAACAACATTAACTGAATTAACTGCAACTCAAGACTCGAATTATTAATAACATACATCTTTTCAAGATTTAAATTCCCACATTACTAAAGCCTTAATTGGATTATTCAAATAAGAACAAGTCATGTGCATTTGGTAGTACGACACTTGTAGCCTAATGCTAAGACCTGACCTGACCTGAGACGTAGCCGAAGTTAACACAATTATGAAACGTATTTGGCCCTTAATTTAAACTATCTGGCGAATATCAAAAGCACGTAATATACGGCCGAGCGTAACAGCTTCAAGAGAGACAGCCCAAAGGCAAACGCGCGCCACTCAGGATTCCTGGCTCTCCTTCACGAAGTAAGTTGAACATTCCTTAAATACTATTTCTAACTCATTTGCATTCATTCAACGCGATTCTAAAAACTTATTCTGGTAGGGAGTTCAAAGAGGAAGCAAGAATCCATAGGAAAGCGTATCGAAATTAAAATAACTGTTATAAAATTAAAATAAGCCTTATAAATTTAAGCCCCCTAAAAATGTTTTTAATAGTTTGGTATATACGTTTTGGAAGTAAATGATGAAGTAGATTTGTAACTACATACATCTCGCGAATTCTCAACATATCCAAAAATCAAAAGCGAAATGGGAATCAACAAGAATTTTTGGTGAGAAATGTTTGGAAAATTATTAAAATTTATCTTGGCGAATTTTTTTTTCAGTTTGCGCCATGAATAATTCCCTTGGCGAACTTCTTAATTGATAACAACCTATTTTCCTCTCCATTTTCTTCATTGTCCACGAGCGGAAGAAAAGTCATTCTTCATACTTTCAAATAGTTTTAAAAAAGTGCGTAATCTACATTTTCGTACAATTCTACATTTTCTACATTTCTGCATTAACATTAAATTTTGTAAAATTTGTTGCGAAATTTGTTCCTTTTTACCTTGTACAAAATAAAGGAAGTATTGTAAACGCAAAAAATTCCAGGTTTTATATTTCAACGAAAATATCGATTTCGACCGCTATCGAATGGAATTTGACGATGTTTTTGCGCGATATCTGTACTTAAGGACAGAATAAAGGACTCGTTTTCCCCAAACGAATTGTAAAACTAATTTAAAATGGATTCAGAACAGATTTTTTCGTGACGTCTGTACGTACGTATGTATGTATGCATGTATCTCGCATAACTCAAAAACGAGTAGCCTCAGAACGATGAAATTTTGTATATAGGACTGTTATAACATGTAGATGTGCCCCTCCTATTTTGGTTGCAATCGGAAGTCTTAGTACATAGAAGTCATGTGGTGTACACATCAGATTTTTTTCATACATTTCAAGTTATACCATACGTTTTTTCATATCCTCTATATTATTTCTCTAAAAATAACACATCTCGGTAATATTTGGTGGCAATATCGTTTTAAAAAAGTGTGCTAAAAAGATTAACTTTCTGTGGTGATATGTTTTGAAAGATACCTTGCGGACGATTAAAATTTATTTAATGGCGCTAGCTGATGATGACTTAATGACACCCTTTCACCAAACGTTGTCCCATTTACAGTCGCAAAGCCATTCATTGATTTTACTGGACAATTATTTTACTAAGTCAGCACCTACGGTCAGGAAGGAGCGTTAACATCTAATCCTCGTGTAATTGGAATCACCGAAGCTTTGCATTGTGTTACCGATGCCATTAACATACTTTTCGACAACAAATACAATCAAGTGGCTTAGTGAGCTAATGTGCGGTTTTGAATGATTATTAGCGTTAAGCAAACATAAAGCTTTCAGAATGAAACGCACGTTCGTGAGCGGGAATGGTCAACAGAGCAATGAATTTTTTTTATGCACTTTTCCCCGGATGTTATGCATATAAATAAGTGGGTATTTACTTGCCTAACACGTAATCACCTCTAAATCCATAGCTAGTAAATAATTTGTACTCTTACTGTCACAAAATCGCTTTGTTAGCTTCAGACGTGATCACGTTGCGAAAAAAAAAAAAAAGGAACAGTTCTACATTTTCCGTTTTGCTGCTCCCATTGACGAAATTCAAATTGCGTTTTTTATGTCTTGAAAGCGCGACGTAGGATGTGTATTAGATTTATATATAGCATTGTTCTAATAGAGGTATTTTGACACAAAAGCGGACTTTTTCTGAAATGACATGCCAATTCGTTTCCATATTTCGATTCTACGACTCAAATGATGCCTAGATATTAAATTTTGTAATTTTTGGTGAGAAATGTTTGGAAAATTATTAAAATTTATGTTGGCGAATTTTTTTTTTCAGTTTGCGCCATGAATAATTCCCTTGGCGAACTTCTTAATTGATAACAACCTATTTTCCTCTCCATTTTCTTCATTGTCCACGAGCGGAAGAAAAGTCATTCTTCATACTTTCAAATAGTTTTAAAAAAGTGCGTAATCTACATTTTCGTACAATTCTACATTTTCTACATTTCTGCATTAACATTAAATTTTGTAAAATTTGTTGCGAAATTTGCAGATAAATTCACAAATTTATCTTGGCGTACGCGTTTCAGTTTCGGCGACTTCGTGAAATTTTTAGTTTATAGTAACCTACTTACTTTCCTTTTTTCATGCATGCACAGGTGGAAAATGGGCCATCCTTCATTCTTTCAAATAATTTTTATAATAAAAAGTAATTTCAAATAACATTTTCGTTATTATACACCAAATTTCAAAACGCGCCAAAATATAAATTCACTTATATCTCAGTAAATTTTGAATAAAAAGACTCTAGTTTTTAGCAGATACGATTAGAAATACATCTACTTCAAAATGAGGGTAAAAATTTTATAGGTTATAATTCAAAAATTTTTTTGCAAAAATTTATAAAAATTATTTAAAAATGAAAATTGTTAGAATAAATCATAACAAATGAGCGAATTTTATTTGGAATGAACCTAAATTTCAAATTTTGGAAGACGAAATCAAGTAATTTTAATAAAAAAAAGAGATATTAATAAATATATATCAAATTCAATTAACATATTGGAGCTAAAATTTTGAAAGCTAAGTTTTTTAAAACCTGCTCGTGCGATTTATACAAAACTTGGCAGTCTGGCATAATTTGAGTCAGATATATATTAGATTTATATGTACCACTGTTCTAATATAGGTATTTTGACATTTTCTGAAACTCCAATGTTTTTCCATATTTTGACTCTACGACTCGAATTGTGCCGAATTTCGTAAAAATCTCATGAGTATTTTTTAAAAAATTGGCTCTTAAAATTTTAGCTGTTGAACATTAATTGAATTTATACATTTATTAATATATTGTTGCGTGCGTACGGGTTCGTTATGAAATGAATGCACAAGTCCGATGAAAAATGAACAAAAATTTATTATTATTACAACAAAAATGCTTAAATTTTCTCAAATTATCATGCAGTATTACAATATCTCACAGTAGTTATCTTTTAACTACTCAAATGTACAATAGAACGTAATTCAAAACAGCTAAAGAACGCTAATCCGCGAATTCGCTACAACAATCAACAACAGTAGTTTTCTAAACAACAACAAACTAAGCAACTACTACAAACTGAGATGTTTTCCTCCTTTTATAAGATTTTAAAATCACGCGCTAGAATTTTCCAGTACTTTCTCGAAATCAAATAATAATTTATTTATTTAACGCACGCGCTCTTGTATTTTTAATTTTTCCGGCTTAGCTTTCTTTTAATATTCGTCACGCGCTGCACTGCGCGAGAAATAAAACCATTTAATTTATAATTGAACTAACATTAGCTTTTTAAATACCAAATTCGTAACACTGCCCCCTTCCCAAGGACTGCACGTCCCGGGCAGTACAATCCCTGGACAGGAAGCTAAACTTACAACTGTGGCATAAATGCAACTGAGGCATAAACATTACATCACAATATCAAACAACATGAACAATAAATGCAATAACTAACTTAAACAAATCAAATGCTATCAAATACTAAATACAAATCAAATACTAAATACAAATCAAATCAAATACACATTTAAAAACAAAAAGGACCATGGTCTGATACTATTTACAATTATTTACATTATGTACTATGGCCATAGTAATGAGCTAACCTGTCGTAAGAGTTCGAAGACTCCAAACCACGACGTCATTCGTGTTCAGCACTGTATATGGACCATCCGAAGGTGACTGTAATTTAGGTGACAGTCCTTTTCGTTGAATCGGGTTCCACAACCACACCTTGTCTCCTTTGTTGGATCTATGTCTAGTAGCTCTTGTGTCGCATCTGGTCTTCGTTTTCTCCGTCGCCAAGTTGACTCGCTTTCGTGCAGAATGGTGCATCCCCTCAAACCGGGCCTGGGCATCTTGGATGTGTTCCTCAGGCGATGAAGGCGCATCCGTAGGGAGACTAAACAGGCGGTCACAAGGCAGACGAAGGTCTTGACCGAAGAACTTCTGAGATGGAGAATAGCTGATAGTCTTGCGTTTCTTTTCGACCCTGATATGATTTCGGCAGCTTCCCGAGCTCGATCTTTCGGACAAGGCGTCGACATTTCCAGGCGAGGATCCCTTTTGAGGATGGATAGTCATGCCATCAGATGCTGAAAGCAGCTTATTGTTTTTGAAATCTAAGGAAAAATTGTATTTCCTTAAAAAGTCCAATCCGAGTATGCATGGATCTGTAATATCCGCCACATATGTCGTGTGATGGTAGGCGGCACTCCCAAACGTGATTTTCAGGTTTAACTTCCCAGCTATG
This sequence comes from Stegodyphus dumicola, assembly GCF_044657685.1. Lineage (NCBI taxonomy): Eukaryota > Metazoa > Arthropoda > Arachnida > Araneae > Eresidae > Stegodyphus > Stegodyphus dumicola. Next base: position 184,417,211 of record NC_140777.1, on the reverse strand, counting down.
TCGATCTTATCACCAGACGCAGTCTGAAGGGTAACATAGGATGGCGTCCAAATAAGTTTATCTTTAAACTGTTCAGCTAAATCTTTCCTAATGATGGTAACATTAGCTCCTGTGTCAATGATCATATTGCAAGGAATTCCATCGATATTCCCATTGATGGACAGTCCGTTATTGTTGCCACTCACTATAGAGATCTTAAGCGCTTTAAAACAGGGTTTCTCATTATCTGGCAACCTCCGTTCCTTGATATGGTCATTAATTTGTTTCCTGCGTCGTTGCTCAGAAATTGTCTCAATTTTCGTACCCTGGGGTGTTCTGCAATTCTTTCGTACGTGGCCTTCAGCTCCACAGTTCCAGCACTTTGGTTTCTTGTCAGTCCTTTTCCTTCCCGTGGCATTTAATTGTCTTTTTAAATCGTATGCTTTATTTTCCGTGCTCTGGGGAGTTCTGCAGTTCCTTCGTAGGTGGCCTTCAACACCGCAATTCCAGCACTTTAGGGTCGGTTTTATTTCACCACTATTCCGTCTTAAAGCATTCACTGGTCTTGTCAACTCATCCGTTTTATTATCCGTGCCCTGGGGTGTTCTGCAATGCCGTCGTAGGTGACCTTCAGAACCACATCTCCAACATCTTACAGCCACTTTGTTCTCACTGCTACTCCGTATCAAAGCATCGACTTGTCTGGATAAATCATCTAAACGAGCCAGCAATTGGTCCCCTGGGTCGTGGACTCGCACAGCTCTGACTGGGTAGCGATCTCTAAGAGTTGCTTGCTGGGCTGCCTCCAATTTCACGGCGTACAACAGAGCGCTTTTTACATCCTTTACATCTGCCATTCGTAGAGCTTTTTGTATTTCAGTATCCCGGATGCCGTCGATAAAGTATTGCAAGGACAGGATTTCCCTTGTTTCTGTCGGGCACTCCGAAAAGGCGTGATGTGACAGCCTTTCAACATCCGTGGCGAGCTCCTGAAGTGATTCAGTGGGCTTCTGTTGACGGGATTTTAATTGAAGCCTGCTGTAGTCTTTTAAACATTTCTCGCCAAAGCGCAGCTCCAAAGCGCCGGACAGAGCTTCGAAATCTAACCTTTTGTTTTCGGGAAGAGTCTGAAGGATATCCGCTGCGTCGGCTCTTAAAGAAGCGGCGAGATGACAGGCCTTAGCTTGGGAATCCCATCCATTCGCATCCGCAACGATAGAAAACTCGGTCTTGTACACTTGCCAGGATGTCTTCCCATCATATGTGGATAGCTTCAGAAATGGACGAGCAGGCATCGGTAAGAATTTAAAATCATCATTCTTGCTCTCTGCCGTCGCTACGAATTTCTTTAACGTTTCCATTTCTTTGGCAACTGCAGAAACTCTCTCATCAATTTGTTGTTCGACTTGGTGTTGGACGGCACAAACTCTTCCTTCAATTCGTTCCTCCACAGCCGAAACTCTCCCTTCTATATGTTCTTTTACAGAAGAAACTTTTTTTTCTATTTCTTCTTTCACCGAAGAAACTCTTTCTTCAATTTGATCTTTTACGAAAGAAACTTTTTCTTCAATTTGTCCAACTTTATTTTCAACTGTGTCAATTCTGCCTTCCATAGCTTCAAATTTATTTTCTATTATGCAGGTAATTTCTCTTTTCATTTCTTCTTGACATGCTTCAATCTTTTCTTGACCAGCTTGAACGGCTTTCATTTCGTCCTTAACGGATTCCTGGCCCAATTTCATTTCTTCCTTAACGGATTTGACGGCCCCTTCCATCTTTTCTTGGAAAGCAGCAAATGCAGTCATCATTTGCCTGAATTGTTCTTCCATCGCTCTTGTTATTGGCATTCAAATCCCACTTCTGACACCAAAAATTGTTGCGTGCGTACGGGTTCGTTATGAAATGAATGCACAAGTCCGATGAAAAATGAACAAAAATTTATTATTATTACAACAAAAATGCTTAAATTTTCTCAAATTATCATGCAGTATTACAATATCTCACAGTAGTTATCTTTTAACTACTCAAATGTACAATAGAACGTAATTCAAAACAGCTAAAGAACGCTAATCCGCGAATTCGCTACAACAATCAACAACAGTAGTTTTCTAAACAACAACAAACTAAGCAACTACTACAAACTGAGATGTTTTCCTCCTTTTATAAGATTTTAAAATCACGCGCTAGAATTTTCCAGTACTTTCTCGAAATCAAATAATAATTTATTTATTTAACGCACGCGCTCTTGTATTTTTAATTTTTCCGGCTTAGCTTTCTTTTAATATTCGTCACGCGCTGCACTGCACGAGAAATAAAACCATTTAATTTATAATTGAACTAACATTAGCTTTTTAAATACCAAATTCGTAACACTGCCCCCTTCCCAAGGACTGCACGTCCCGGGCAGTACAATCCCTGGACAGGAAGCTAAACTTACAACTGTGGCATAAATGCAACTGAGGCATAAACATTACATCACAATATCAAACAACATGAACAATAAATGCAATAACTAACTTAAACAAATCAAATGCTATCAAATACTAAATAGAAATCAAATACTAAATACAAATCAAATCAAATACACATTTAAAAACAAAAAGGACCATGGTCTGATACTATTTACAATTATTTACATTATGTACTATGGCCATAGTAATGAGCTAACCTGTCGTAAGAGTTCGAAGACTCCAAACCACGACGTCATTCGTGTTCAGCACTGTATATGGACCATCCGAAGGTGACTGTAATTTAGGTGACAGTCCTTTTCGTTGAATCGGGTTCCACAACCACACCTTGTCTCCTTTGTTGGATCTATGTCTAGTAGCTCTTGTGTCGCATCTGGTCTTCGTTTTCTCCGTCGCCAAGTTGACTCGCTTTCGTGCAGAACGGTGCATCCCCTCAAACCGGGCCTGGGCATCTTGGATGTGTTCCTCAGGCGATGAAGGCGCATCCGTAGGGAGACTAAACAGGCGGTCACAAGGCAGACGAAGGTCTTGACCGAAGAACTTCTGAGATGGAGAATAGCTGATAGTCTTGCGTTTCTTTTCGACCCTGATATGATTTCGGCAGCTTCCCGAGCTCGATCTTTCGGACAAGGCGTCGACATTTCCAGGCGAGGATCCCTTTTGAGGATGGATAGTCATGCCATCAGATGCTGAAAGCAGCTTATTGTTTTTGAAATCTAAGGAAAAATTGTATTTCCTTAAAAAGTCCAATCCGAGTATGCATGGATCTGTAATATCCGCCACATATGCCGTGTGATGGTAGGCGGCACTTCCAAACGTGATTTTCAGGTTTAACTTCCCAGCTATGTCGATCTTATCACCAGACGCAGTCTGAAGGGTAACATAGGATGGCGTCCAAATAAGTTTATCTTTAAACTGTTCAGCTAAATCTTTCCTAATGATGGTAACATTAGCTCCTGTGTCAATGATCATATTGCAAGGAATTCCATCGATATTCCCATTGATGGACAGTCCGTTATTGTTGCCACTCACTATAGAGATCTTAAGCGCTTTAAAACAGGGTTTCTCATTATCTGGCAACCTCCGTTCCTTGATATGGTCATTAATTTGTTTCCTGCGTCGTTTCTCAGAAATTGTCTCAATTTTCGTACCCTGGGGTGTTCTGCAATTCTTTCGTACGTGGCCTTCAGCTCCACAGTTCCAGCACTTTGGTTTCTTGTCAGTCCTTTTCCTTCCCGTGGCATTTAATTGTCTTTTTAAATCGTATGCTTTATTTTCCGTGCTCTGGGGAGTTCTGCAGTTCCTTCGTAGGTGGCCTTCAACACCGCAATTCCAGCACTTTAGGGTCGGTTTTATTTCACCACTATTCCGTCTTAAAGCATTCACTGGTCTTGTCAACTCATCCGTTTTATTATCCGTGCCCTGGGGTGTTCTGCAATGCCGTCGTAGGTGACCTTCAGAACCACATCTCCAACATCTTACAGCCACTTTGTTCTCACTGCTACTCCGTATCAAAGCATCGACTTGTCTGGATAAATCATCTAAACGAGCCAGCAATTGGTCCCCTGGGTCGTGGACTCGCACAGCTCTGACTGGGTAGCGATCTCTAAGAGTTGCTTGCTGGGCTGCCTCCAATTTCACGGCGTACAACAGAGCGCTTTTTACATCCTTTACATCTGCCATTCGTAGAGCTTTTTGTATTTCAGTATCCCGGATGCCGTCGATAAAGTATTGCAAGGACAGGATTTCCCTTGTTTCTGTCGGGCACTCCGAAAAGGCGTGATGTGACAGCCTTTCAACATCCGTGGCGAGCTCCTGAAGTGATTCAGTGGGCTTCTGTTGACGGGATTTTAATTGAAGCCTGCTGTAGTCTTTTAAACATTTCTCGCCAAAGCGCAGCTCCAAAGCGCCGGACAGAGCTTCGAAATCTAACCTTTTGTTTTCGGGAAGAGTCTGAAGGATATCCGCTGCGTCGGCTCTTAAAGAAGCGGCGAGATGACAGGCCTTAGCTTGGGAATCCCATCCATTCGCATCCGCAACGATAGAAAACTGGGTCTTGTATACTTGCCAGGATGTCTTCCCATCATATGTGGATAGCTTCAGAAATGGACGAGCAGGCATCGGTAAGAATTTAAAATCATCATTCTTGCTCCCTGCCGTCGCTACGAATTTCTTTAACGTTTCCATTTCTTTGGCAACTGCAGAAACTCTCTCATCAATTTGTTGTTCGACTTGGTGTTGGACGGCACAAACTCTTCCTTCAATTCGTTCCTCCACAGCCGAAACTCTCCCTTCTATATGTTCTTTTACAGAAGAAACTTTTTTTTCTATTTCTTCTTTCACCGAAGAAACTCTTTCTTCAATTTGATCTTTTACGAAAGAAACTTTTTCTTCAATTTGTCCAACTTTATTTTCAACTGTGTCAATTCTGCCTTCCATAGCTTCAAATTTATTTTCTATTATGCAGGTAATTTCTCTTTTCATTTCTTCTTGACATGCTTCAATCTTTTCTTGACCAGCTTGAACGGCTTTCATTTCGTCCTTAACGGATTCCTGGCCCAATTTCATTTCTTCCTTAACGGATTTGACGGCCCCTTCCATCTTTTCTTGGAAAGCAGCAAATGCAGTCATCATTTGCCTGAATTGTTCTTCCATCGCTCTTGTTATTGGCATTCAAATCCCACTTCTGACACCAAAAATTGTTGCGTGCGTACGGGTTCGTTATGAAATGAATGCACAAGTCCGATGAAAAATGAACAAAAATTTATTATTATTACAACAAAAATGCTTAAATTTTCTCAAATTATCATGCAGTATTACAATATCTCACAGTAGTTATCTTTTAGCTACTCAAATGTACAATAGAACGTAATTCAAAACAGCTAAAGAACGCTAATCCGCGAATTCGCTACAATCAACAACAGTAGTTTTCTAAACAACAACAAACTAAGCAACTACTACAAACTGAGATGTTTTCCTCCTTTTATAAGATTTTAAAATCACGCGCTAGAATTTTCCAGTACTTTCTCGAAATCAAATAATAATTTATTTATTTAACGCACGCGCTCTTGTATTTTTAATTTTTCCGGCTTAGCTTTCTTTTAATATTCGTCACGCGCTGCACAGCGCGAGAAATAAAACCATTTAATTTATAATTGAACTAACATTAGCTTTTTAAATACCAAATTCGTAACAATATCTTTTTTATTAAATTTACTTGATTCTTTATTCCAGAATTCGAAATTTAGGCTTAATCCAAATATAATTCGCACATTTCTTATGATTTATTTTTTTAAATTTCTATTTCTAAATAATTTTATAAATTTTTCGAATTTTTTTTTTTTTTGTATTATAACCTATAAAATTTTTAACATCATTTTAACCTTTCAATTCAGCATTAAAAAGAATTACAAAGCAAACGGTTTACTGTGCTGATTTTTATCTTAATATATCTATATCAATGTTTAGCTATTCTTTTCCCGATTAGGTAGCAAAATATAACTGTACTCTGTATTTCATTAGAGCCAAGAAGACGGAATTCATTTTTGTTTTTTTGGTGGTCAAGCTAGCTTTGTCTTATTCATAAATTCGATATTAGAGGCTTAAAAATTTTATTCTTAATAGCTGAAGGTATGCACTTCTCATTTCTGTGTTAAGATTTAACCACTGAATTGCTTTAAAATGAAATATTTAAATATTTCTGTTTGATTCATATATGGATCACTATGCATTTATGATTATGTTTCGCTCTAGAGTGCAGTTTGATGCATATACACTAGTGTGAAAAAATTAAGGACGAGACGGTTTTTTTAATGTAACTTTCTACAAAAGCTTTCCAAATCAACACATTTAATACCGTAAGATCCCCAATGCGTAAGGACATGAGTAGTGTAAGCAACACTTACTAAAAGAGAAATCAGAGGGATAAAAAGAAGCTTTATTGAAAAAGTAGCATGGAGCGCAATGCGAGACTGAAGGCCGAAACATCTCTGTGATGGGTGTCCAGCAAGAAACATCCGGTCTTTAATAGGGGATATGATCTCCCCTGACTGCTAGGCAGGTTTCACAGCGTCTGTCCGTGCTCAGAATGACGGTGTCAATGAGTTGTTGAGGCATTGCTGCCCATTCGTCTTGCAGCGCCAATCGAAGCTCCGGAATCGTTACTGGTGGTAAGGTACGAGCTGCCAAGCGTCTGCCTAGAAAATCCCATACATGCTCGATGGGATTGAGATCCGGAGATCGTGCCGGCCAATCCATACGTTCAATATCCTCACTCTCTAAGAGCTGTTCGGCAGCTACTGTGCGATGACATGGTGCATTGTCGTCCATGAAAAGGAACTGCGGACCCATAGCGCCTCTAAAAAGACGCACATATGGAAAAAGAATCTCGTTACAATAACGGGTCCCGTTGACTGAACCTGCGTCGACGATGTGAAGGTCTGTACGACTACCAAGCATGATGCCTCCCCAAACGAGAACACCGCCACCTCCATACCTGTCCCTTTCAATGATGTTCGAGGGATGATTGCGGCTTCCCCGCTCTCTCCAGATGAGTATGCGTTGAGAATCGCTACTCAGACTGAATCTGCTCTCATCTGTAAAGAGTACTCGTCCCCATTCATTGTCTCTCCAATTCCGGTGTTCCCGGCACCACAGAGAACGTCTTCTCCGATGGGCAGGCGTTAGATGTACACACCGTACAGGGCGTCGTGCAAACAGACCACCACCGTGCAGTCTTCTGGCCACGGTAAAAGGCGATATCGGTCGTCCAGTCGCCTGTGTCGCGTGTCTAGCGATTTCTCCCGCTGTCTGCCGCCTGTTTCTTCTGGTCTGTAAGGCTATATACCGGTCATCTGCAGGTGTGGTTCGTCGTGGACGACCACTACTAAACCCCCGGATAGCTGTTCCTGTAGTTTGAAATTGTCTCCAAAGTCGTGAAACGATGCTGTGAGCAATTCCGAACTCTGCAGCCACACTTGTCACACTGCGACCTTCCTCCAACTCCCAATGATTCGACCTCGAGTAAAAGCATCCAGATGTCGTCTAACAGATTCATTATTCGCCATTTCTCGCTGAGGCAGCAAATCGGTGGGATTTTAACTGCTATACGGCGTGCAATCTCTTTGCCAGAAATACTGATCTTACACCGACAACATGCTTTATACTACTCAGACACTCCCCCATTACGTCTACCTGCATATCTGCGCATGTGCTACCGTACATCACCTTACTTAATCTCCTGATTGGTCTTTCTGTCCGCTCTGCCGCTTCGTTCAGCTGATATGCTAATTTTTCGACTTCGTCCTTAATTTTTGCACATCACTGTATGAATCAGGTTAAAATTTAGAGTGGAATTGTAATTATAAGACTTCATAATACCTTTTAATTCATGCTTATTTTTATATCAACAATACTCACTCGATATTTGCATGCATTGTTGTTATTTAGAGTCATAAAATTATATTTATGTCTCTAATTATGTACTCTGTATATTGTTTGTATTGAAAATTCATTTGATCTTTTTTATGTATGTTCATGTAGTGAGTAATTTTTTCAAACATCTTTTGTGTTTGCTTGATGGATTTGCTCACAAGTTTGATGTATAATTAGGCCAAGAAAATCTACCTCACAACTGCTTAGCAAATGAGACAGAACTGGACGCCAGTGGAAGTATTGTGATTAGAATTTCTATAGATATTCCTCAAAATCAAAATTTCAAATTGTATTTCCATAACTTTTATAAATTAGTTGACATAATGAATTATGTAGCTGATGAGCGCATTCTTTGTTTGGGAACAGTGCTTAGGAACATATTTCCAGGTTGCAAGCTCCCTACAGATGAGCAGCTGAAGAAAGAGTTGAGTCCCCTCAACGTTGAATACGTTGCAGGTTGTGGTGGAACTGAAATATGTGATTTAATGTGAAAAGTAGATAATGTGCTCCTGTTGTCTACGTTTGCTGGGAAATACCCCATTGAACAGATATCTAGCTTCGATAGGAAGAAAAAAAAGAGTTCCTGTGGACCGTTCAAATGTTGTAAAACGATACAACAAACAAATGGGGGGCGTAGATTTGCTGGATAGCCACATAGGAAGATACAAAATAACAAAAAAGTGTTATATGATATACCACTTCTTAGACCTTGCGGTTATAAATGCGTGGCTGCTGTACATAAAAGTGTCTCTACAGAATGAAGCCAACCCCAAGGATTTGCTAAACCTGGCCGCCTTCCGGGTTGGTTTGGTTCCGAAATGGGTGAAAGTTTAGTTCCTAAGCGTGGAAGACCGACGCTTAGAACTGAACTTTCACCCAAACAAAATAATTACAATGTGAAAAGACAGAGAGGCCGTGCATCAAACATTCTTTCAACTGGCGTCCGATAAAATAAAATTCAACATGTTCCCATATGGAACAAAAATCGCACTCATTGTAAAAGGCCAAATTGAAAATTGCAAACATTTATTGGATGTGAAAAATGCGCTGTAGCATCATGTCTAAATAAGGATAGAAATTGTTTCAAAATTTCCCATACAACATAAATTGCACAATAAATGTGCACGCAGATAATATTTGATATGTCATTTTCATTTAAATTTTTATAAAGTCTGAACATGATTAATTAGAATTAAGTTTCAATACAATTTTGATTAATGTTATTATCTTCTGAAAACAATAACTAATTGAGTATTTTATGCCAGTATTTGTTATTTATACAATTATAAATTATTTTTTCATGTGGTTGCATTTTAGTGCTAAAGGCATGACGATGCATATATGCATCAAACCTAAAATTTCAAAAAATAACCAATAAACAATGTTAAATAATTTTTTTAATATTTTTCCATGTTTATTTAAGCCATAATGAAATAATTTAAGCCATGGCCGAATGAAAAAAAAATTTCGGTAAAAATATAAAAAATCATGCATTGAAGTAAATGCCAGTTAAATTAAATGCATTCCTAGGCACACCTGCAAAAGTTATTTTTTTATTCAAATTCAAAAAGTTTTTGTTCAAAATTTCCTAACATATACATGAATATACATATTTGTGGGTTTTGAAATTTGGCATATATGTTATAAGCGATAACACCACCAAATGTGGAAATTATTTTAAATTAATTTTATTTTAATTTTTGTTAAAACTATTTTAAAGTATGAACGATGTCATTTTTTCCGCTTGTGCACAATGAAAAAAAAAAGGGGAAAGGAAGATAGGTTGCTATAAATTAAAAATTTGCCAACAAATTACTCTTGGCGCAAACTGAAGAGTACGCCAAGATAAATTTTTAAATTTCTGCTTAGATTTCGCACCGTATTTTACAAAATTTAATATCTAGGAATAATTTGAGTAGTAGAATCGAAATATGGGAAAAAATTGCATGTCATTTCAGAAAACGTCCGATTTTGTGTCAAAATAACTAGTAATTAATGTTAGTAGAACAACGCTATATATAAATGTAATACATATCCCAAGTTGCACTTTCGAGACATGAAAAACGCAATCTGAATTTTGTCAATCGGTCCACTATAACTGGAGATATAGAAATGACCAATTTATTTACTTTTTTTTAGTCCCAAGGGGCTTTGTTCCTGAAGGCTTATTGTTTTCGTTTTCGATTTTGTTTTGATTCACTATAAATGTCCGTTTCATTTTTCAAACCGTTGCCACCCAATGTTAGAGTCCTGCATTATATTTGAAGAAATTAAATAACGAAAAATCTGCATAAATATATGTAATTTCTCGCATTCTGATAAAACAACGGTATATACAGCCATCGAATCTTTAATGACGTAATCCTATGGCGAATATGGGCATGTGGAAGCCCAAATTTAAAATTTGTAATTTGTTTTATGATCGATTTCATATTTTGTAAAACTTCGAATTTTTATCAACAAACTCATCGATTTCAAAGCGAACAATGGCAATTATCTACGGGGGGAAAAAAAAAAACTTTTTATCTCCAGCGCGCGGAACTGTGTATCGGAAATTCTAAAGATAGGCTCATTTTAAAATTATTTTGCGACATAGCTACTGAACTGAAATTAATCGTTTAAGTGCAAAGAACATGATATTTAATTAAGGTAACACACAAAACGATAAAAAAAAGCCCTTTGGACGTAATTTAAAATCTGAAACTTTTTTTTTTTTTTTTTTTTTTTTTTTTTGCGTTGCATATGAAATCGCACTGTTATTCCGTTTTGCGATCGATATCCAGAAGAATAATGATAGAAATAAGCGTAATCAATTATACAATGAAACTTGTGACAACGAAGTTTATTTTTACAATTTTATTTTTAAAATCTAATACGTGACACAACTTTAGCAAATTTATCTTAGTTAAAACTCGCGAAACAACATTCAAATGGTGTAAGATAATACTCATTCATTCTCAGATACACATGAAAAGTAACTCAAAGCCATTTTTCTCATTTTTTGAACAAAAAGGAACAAGCTCAAAACATAAATATAAAAAAACTCAACTGTTGCCATTCTTAGTTTACTAAATTACATCAAAAGAAAGGTAATAATTAGGTAGACGTTCAACGTGACAACTGTCTTTCAATACAAAATTTGTTTATTTTCATGAATTAAATTGCTGTAAATGGTTGAAAATCAGGATTTGGCTTTAAAATGAGTATTATCAATAAGCCTGCAAAATTTATTGTTAAAATGCATTAAAAAATAAATAAATTCTGAAAGCTTTCAGATTTTATTTACATTATACCCAAAGAGACGTTTATTTGACGTTTCGTGTGTTACCTTTATTTATTAAATAACGTGTTCTTCGCACTTAAACCATAAAATTCCATTCAACAGCAACATATCAAAATAATTTCGACATGAGCATATCTTTAGGATTTCCGATACACAGTCTTGCGCGCTGGAGATAAAAGGTTTTTTTTTTTTTTCGTACAGTGTTGCCATTGCTCTCTTTGAAATCGTTGAGGTCGTTAATTAAAAATTCTTTAATGTTTGATAAATAATGAAATGGATAATAAAAAAATTCCAAATTCGGGCTTCCCAAGTGACCGTATCCGAATGGATGGCTACGTTATTCAAAATTGGGTGTCTCCAGAGATTGTGAAAAAACTACCGTAGTTTTTTCACAATGCGAGAAACATACATACATGCATGCAGATTTTTCCTTATTTAATTTCTTTAAATATAATGCAGCTATTTTGTTAATATTTGGTGGCAACAGTTTGAAAAGTGAACCTAAATTTATAGTGAATCAATGAAAAATGCCAAAACGAAATTAATAGCCTTTCTGGGCAAATTCCCCTTTGCGCTAAAAATTACATATTGTTACGGATTTGGCATTTAAATAGCTAATGTTAGTTGAATTATAAATAAAATTGTTTTATTCCCGTGCAGTGCAACGCGTGACGAATATTAAAAGAAAGCTGAGCCGGAAGATTAAAAATACAAGAGCGCGTGCATTTAACATTTTTAACATTTAATATATAAATATCTCTTTTTGATTTCGAGAAAGATCCAGAAAATTCTCGCGCGCGATTTAAAATCTTATAAATAGGAGAAAACCTCTCAGTTCGGTGATTTTAGTTAGCTTGTTGTTGTTTTTTAAGAGTTTGTTTAGAAAACTGCTCTTGTTGACTGTAGCGAATTCGCGGATTAGCTTCTTTAGCTGTTTTGAATTAAGTTCTCTTGAACGTTTGAGTAGTTAAAAGATAACTACTGTGAGATATTCTAATATTGAAAGAATATATGAGAAAATTTAAGCATTTTTGTTGTGATAATAATAAATTTTGTTCCTTTTTCATCGGACTTGTGCATTCATTTCATAACGAACCCGTACGTACGCAACAATATTTACAATTACTGTCGGCACGATATGCGATATACAAAAATCCATTTCTACTTTGCGTTCTTAAAAAAATGCATGGTTCAGTCGACCTTCAAGTAAAATAATACAGCCTAAAATGAATTTTTTAGGCGAATTCTTTAACCCAGATTAATTTCCTCCCCCTTAAAATTCTGGGAAAAAAAACGGCTGCAACGTGCAATCTACGTGCATTTTCTTTTTATTAGGATATGTCACACCCAACTCCTTGTTCCGTAATTTGCTCGAGAAGTACTGATTACAACGAATCCGAAACAACGAATGATTCATAACGGGACCCAAATGAAGTTTGACGCAACGCTTCACAAAAGAATAATCTGAAAAAAGTATGGTCCATATTTTTTTGAGGCTCTACGACCATGAAGTTGCACGAAAGGAAGTCAAGGCTCTTTCTTGGATCCCAGCGCTCCCCCCAGTAAACAAAGTATGTCTTTGTTTGATCGGTTACCTGTCGTTGGCAACACCAATTACTTCATTACTAACTTCCTGGAATGGTTATCAGGATTGCACAATATGAGAATTCGTTTCAACGAAATGAGAGGCGTTGTGCGTTACGTACGTGCTCTCAATTTAGGTGAAAAATCTCTTAGCATAATCATCCTATTTTTACTAACGGAAAGATTTTTTTAAACAGGGCGTGGGAAGATGTGAAATGCATCACGAACCATATTTTACTTTAATAATCACTAGGTTACAAACTATTATAAAAACTTGCGCAAAACAAGAATATTAGGGAATAATATGTTTCTGAAGGAGGATTGAGAATGTTATGTTATGTATCAGGGAATAATAATGTTGCGTTTTTTGCTTTTCTGACACCAGTTGTTACGTTATTTTCTTCCTTCACGTTCGTACGGGGTTGGTAGATTCGGAGTGAATAACGACGACACTTGATGAAGTATCGAAACACACTTTATTTAGCCAATATTAATCAGGACAGCTCCAAAATCACTTTTACAGTAGTCGAACTGTTATAAACACGCTGAAACGTTCAGCGCCACAGCCTTCACACTGTCAGGCAATAGTGGTGGAGACAGCTTCCTGCAAAGCACCAGAGTACAGCTCCCGACTCTGCTGGGTCGTTCTCGGAACTCCACGTTTTCTCGAGACTCTCCACGCTTCGCGATGCACTCGACTATTTATTATTCGGAATACCACAAAAACAAAGAAGAAACAACATAAAGAGACAGCGATCGTCACCAAATGACGAATTCGAAATGACGGCCGGGACCGTGATGCAGAAACCATGCGTCATACATCTTCCATGCGCCAGAGAAGTGAGAGTCCAGGGCATTAATTTCGAACCCCTTCTCTAATGACGATCGTTGTTTGATTTTGTTTTTATTTTCAGTTTTCTGCTGTACTAAACATAATGAAATATGTTTTGTATTAGACATTAGGTTATTTGGAAGGCTTGAAAAATGAGCAATGCCCTCGACGGGAATCGAACCACGGACTTCTCGAATACGCGCCGAGCGTGCTGACCACTTCACCACGAAGGTACGCTAAGAAGGCTGGAGAAATCCCATATATACTGCCTCTTTTCAAGGGCGACTGGGGATTAGGGGACCTAATCGCTAAATCCTGGTGATGGAGAATCATTATCCACCCTCTTTGTTAGTTCAGGCACCACTGTAGAGACATTAGGTTATTTGGTAATAGGAGAGTTTAAAAATGAGCAATGCCTTCGCCGGGAATCGCACTCCGAACCTCTCGAACACCCGCCGAGTTTGCAGACCATTACCCCACGAAGGCACGCTAAGAGAAAGGCGGGAGAAATACCTTATAGTGTCACTGCTTGTGTCCTTTCTTTTTTGCACTTTGTGTCGTCATTACCGCGCCAGAAAAGCGTTTCCGACCGTATATTCCTATGTGATTTCCCATCTTCTAGGTGTACTCTAGCTCTCCTGAAACTTTCTCAAAGATGCACTGATACAACTTGTATAATTTATAAATTTAGCTATAAATACCGCAGATATAAGGGACACCAACTGTTTACTATTAATGAGCAGCTATTGTTTCTGTGTACTAAGTGTTAGGTGTATATTATCGCATATGGCACTACTCAAAAACTATACATTTCCACAAATGGTACTATTTGTAACTATGTTTTAAATTTTTAGTCCAAAGGGGTAATTTTCCTTGAAGGACTAGTAGTTTCGTTTTGGCATTTTATGTTAAAAACTTTAAAAAGCTGCATCCCTTTTTTAAATCGTTTCCACCATATATTATGGCCCTGTTTTATATTCAAAGAAATTAAATAATGAAGAATCTGCATAGATGTATGTATGTTTCTCGCATTATGATAAAACAACAGTACCTAGAGCCGTGAAATTTTGAATAACGTAATGTTCCATAGAATATGGGCATGTGGAAGCCATAATTTAAATTTTTTCTAAGATTTCAACGAATTTTTGATTAAAAAACTAAACGATTTCAAAGCGAGCCATAGCAACACTGTACGAAAAAGAAAATGTTTATCTCCAGCGAGCGAGACTGTGTATCGTAAATTCTAAAGATATGCTCATTTTAAAATTATTTTGCGATATTGCTGTTGAAATGAATTTTATATTTTGAGTACGTAGAACATAATATTTAATGAATAAAGATAACACACAAAACGTTAAAAAACGCCCCTTTGGACGTAAACTTTGAAACCTTTAAAATTTTCTTTTATTTGTTTCTTTCTGGATTTGAAATATTCATGTGTGGATTTTGTTGATGATAGTTTTGAAGGATCCTTTTCTGCGTTTTGCTGTCTTTGTTTAAAGCATTTTGCAGGTAAATATTGCATCAGATATGTTCAGCGTTGGATGGATAGTAAGCAAAATAAGTACGCGCTTAGGGCATCATGCATAATATTTGGTGGCAACATGCGTTTATTTGAAAAGTGATACGGACATGAAAGGAAGGATCGAGATTAATAGCACTTCCAGACCTGAAAATAAATCCTCGAATTATTCAAAACAATTTGCTTATTTTCCAGAAAAACAAGCCATAAAAAATATTCATCGCCTTAAAAAGCCGCCCAAGCGGTATAGTGGTTAGCGTCTCGGACTGCCGTACCGAAAGGCCCGGGTTTGAATCGCGGAGAAGACATGGATGTTTGTAAATGTATAGTGTCTGTGCGGTATGGCGGCACTCTTAACATGCGGCGAACCGAAAGGCCTCTCGTGTGGTTTGGTGGAAGGGAAGAGGGGTGGGAAAAACTATCTCCCGTCCCCCCCCGCCTGGGTGTACTCGTGCTAAAATGACGCGGTCAGCAGAGTTCGGCGTCCACGCTCTGGTGTACTGATGATAGCTCTAACTGATGTCCTGATGTTAAGCAATGGATTTTACAATACCTGCTCATCACAACAACTTTGTGTGTTTAAGCTCCCATGCCCACCAATTCAAAGTGTGCAATACTAATGATTCGCAAGTCCATAACCTCTCCTTGGTGAGATGTGTAAAGCCTCCTTAACGATATGTGTGCAATGCCTTCAACAGCATGTGAACAAGCATATTCTAGTGCAGTGTTAGTGAACGTTTGTGTGAATCACGGTGCACTAATTGCTGGGGCACTGGCCCCCATAATTAGTGCTACAGCATCCTAGTGCTATTTTAGTAGTTTTTTTAGTAAGTCCTATATCAGCTTCTGACGCTACAATAATGAAGGTCTTGCGCAATTTAATTGCACTCATCTGCATACATTGTTGAGACATTAGGTTATTTCGAGGCCATAAAGATGAAAAATATGCAACGCCTTCGCCCGGAATCGAACCACGGACCTCTGGAATACGCGCCCAGCGTTTAGACCACCACACCACTAAGGCATGCGAAGAAGGCGGGAGAAATACTTTATATGCTCCCCTTTTAAAGGGCGACTGGGGTTTTTAGGGGACCCAGTCGCCAAATCCTGGGTGTGGAGAGTCATCATCCATCATAGTTCGGGCGCCACTGTAGAGACATTAGGATTTTTTGGAAGCAGGAAAGATGTAAAATATGCAACTCTTCCCCGGGAATCGAACCACGGACTTACGGAATACGCGCCCAGCGTGCAGACCACCATACCACGAAGGCATGAGAATAAGGCGGGAGAAATGCCTTATAGTATAATATGAGCAGTGCCCCACACTAACTTTGCGCTCCAGCCTCCATGTGACTTCATGTATTCCAGTTGTCTTTTTGTACTTTAAGTGATTATGGGCATGTACCTGTTTTATGTGTTTTCTGTTTATGTACTTTGTGTATTATTTGTTTATGTGTATTTATATGTGTATGTCTTATTGTATTTTTACTCTAACTACTTACCATCTGTCACACCGCAGCCTGCCTCTTCAATCTGTAATACAATCCTACTAATGCCGTTGTGAAGCCATGTACTTCCCTTTGAAAACCTCAATAGTCTCCTGGTACAGCCTCGTAAGGCTCCACGAAGCTTTTGCTGTAGTTAGAGGAGATCGTGGAACACATGCTTGTTTACCTCTGTTAAACACCAGGCGTCCCCGTCCTCCGTCCCCAGGGGTACTCTGCATTAAAACTGGGGAGCACGCAACTGAGCAGAATCGCACTCTCACCTGTATGGTGATCAAGGTTGTTGGCAACGGCAGGCGTATCTTGCGCTCCTTGCCACGAGGAATTTCGTGGGTTTGGGCTGTGGTTACTGTCAGACAAATGAGCATAAGTAACAACAACAACAGCGCCTGGAAAAACGAATAGTTTTCAGTACAGAAAAAACGATTAGTTTGTATTTGTAGAGACATTAGGATTTTTTTAGGGGGGGGGGAAGCCGGAGAGATGAAAAATTGGCAACCGCTTTCGCCGGGAAACGAACCATGGACCAGCTTAGTGTGCAGAACCACTACACCACGAAGGCACGGTAGGAAAGTGGGAGAAATACCTTATATATTCCCCTTTTTAAAGGGCGACTGGGGTTTTTAGAGGACCGAATCGCCAAATCCTGAGTGTGGAGAAACCTCATCCAACAGCCTTTTAGTTCGGACGCCACTGTAGAGACATTATGATCTTTTTTTGGAAGCAAGCAAGATGAAAATGAGCAAACGCCTTCGCCGGGAATCGAACCACGGACCTCTGGAATACGCGCCCAGCGTGCAAACCACTACACCACGGTAGGAAAGTAGGAGAAATACCTTATGCAGTAAAGAAAAAACGAATAGTTTTCGGTAAAGGAAAAACGATTCGTTTTCAGTCTGGAAAAGCGACTAGTTTTCAGTAGCGAAAACTAACTGAGTGAATATGAAACGAGACTCCATCTGCATTCTTGTAACAAAATTATAGTAATATTTCTGCTCAGAAGTGAAATTAAAAGGATCTAACAGTACCGTTTGCGGTCACGGTTGAGTGCGTTTAAAGGCGAGGTCGCCCAGCTTCTTCTAATCTCGGTTGTCACAGATGCTTCGGGCTAATCTGAGAGGTCGCGCACCTTCATGTGTTGAAGCTTGTCTCATCTAGGACGATGCTATTGTTCGAGACTTTCTTGACTAACCGCTCGCGTGACTGCTGTGACTTATTCCTCACCTAATGAAATGAAAGGAAATCGGAACAATTAAAATAAGTATCTTTCGCCATTTGCGCTTGCTGTGTGTTGACGGAAGAATGCGAGAATGCCTTTCGCAATAGGCTTTAGATATTCTTTTCGCAATTAGAGCAATTTGGCATTTGCCTTTGCACCGGAAACACTTTATTGCAGGTGGAGCACGTGCGATAAGCGCCGGAAATGGTTGCTCCTTTGAATTAAAACTTTAATTGGAAGAAACCTCAATAAAGAGAAAATGGTTTTGGTTTCAAATTGTGGCTAATTACGGAATTGACAAATGTCATTTTATACACGAGAGCTTTTACTTTAAACGTCTATAACTGGAAGCTGAAATTACAGTCGTACAAGGAGTAATGCCAGAAAAATATCAAGATGTGTTTAGTTAATACAATGTGGATAATAGTGGTTTCTATAAAATTATGACGATAGCCAACAGAATAAATCATCGCCATAGATTTACACTTCTGTCTCTTTTTTTTTTTTTTTTTTTTTTTTTTTTAAAGGGCGGCTATCTGTCTGGAAATAGGATTTTGCGTCTGTTCGGTGTAAACGACATATCACTTTTCAAATTGTTGCAAGCAAATATAAACACGCGGTATTATTTTTAAAGAAATTAAATAATGAAGAATCTGCATTGTGAAAAAACGATGATACCTAGAGCCATCCAATTTTGAATAACGTAGTCCTTTACCCGAATATGGGTATCTGGAAGCCCAAATTTGCAATTTGGAATTTGTTTTATTATCTGTTTCATATTTTGTAAACTTTAACGTAACTCGACGTGATTAACAAACTCGACGATTTCAAAGCGAGCAGTGTTAACACCGTACGGAATGAAATAGTTTTATCTGCAACAACGCGCGAGACTGTCGATCGAAAATTCTAAAGATAGGCTGCGTTTATATATTTTGTGATTTTGCTGTTACGTTGAATTTTATGCGGCGCAAGTGCGAAGAAAGTGATATTTAAAATATTAAGTTCATACATAAAAATGCAAAAAATACTTCTGTAAGCTACTGTAGTAAGAAAATTGAATATTGATAAGATGAACTGAGAAAGACTGCAAAAAAATTTTGCTTGTGAAAACCCGAATTTCAAATTTATATCATATTCTAAAAACTTTAATGAATTTTTGATTAAGAAACTCGAGGATTTGAAAGAGTTCGAAATAAAACATTTTTATCTGAAGGCGTGCGAGTCTGTTGCCATTCAAAAAAAAAAAAAAATGTAAAATATTTAGGTTTCAGTCTGTAGCTGCGACTTCTGTTTCTGGCTTTTTCTACTGGCAAGCGTGTAACCATACATGAAAGATACTTTCAAATTTTACCTGGAAGGTAACTGAGTAATAAACTAAGTGATTTAAAATCAATAAATGCAATACTTAAGAATACGAATTCTACTTTTTAACGTGACTGATTTAAATAAACATGTACTGAAATCATGAGATGTGTAAGTAGAAATATTGAACATTTTTATGAAATTACCCTAGCTGTACTTATTAAAATCATTATACACTTTTTATTTATTTTTGTGTGTGTAAAAGGACCTGAAAATTTGTAAAGAAGAACAATGAATTTTTATTCAATTTTTACTTCTTTGTACGAAGTAAAAAGGAAATATTGTATTTTAAATTATATTATTGTATATAATATATAATTATAATTATATAATATATAATTATATTATTATATTAATTGTATTATTGTATATTTGTAAGGAAATATTGTATTATTGTACTTATTTTAGACAGCAACTTTAACCGCTTTGAATGCCTTTGAAAGTTATGTGAATACTCAAAACTTGGGCTAAAATGCTAAAAGGAAAATTATGCGTAAAATACGCGAGTATATACTGTAATAAACGTCCTTAGCCTTCTTGCGTTAGCCACTAAAGTGGGCATCTTTGAAAAGCCGCGAAAACGCTTATGCAGCTAAGCCGTTTCGCCCCCAAGAAGCGACTAGCATTAGCAGCATTTCGAATCTACTGTTAATGCACTGAGATGATTGGTTTAGTCACGTGCGTCAGTCCAGACGGCCATCGAAAGATAGTTTTATATTTCTTTATTTCCAACTTATTTAATTTCAGAATAAAAAAAAAAAACCCTGGTGTGTACACCACGTGACTTTTTTGCACGGAATATTAAATTATACGCATTTTTTCCTGCATTTCATTTAAACTTATTTCCTCGAATTTCATACGAGATAGATATCTCATTCAATTAATTCAGTTCTCACTTCACAAAAATGCATAAAATCTTCAATCTAAATATCTTCATTCAAAACTGAAAGACGTAGAAAAACATAAAACTCGAAATACAGTCAAAATAACTTAAAAAAAAAAAAAAAAAAAAAAAAAAAAAAAAAAAAAAAAAAAAAAACAATTTTTACGATTAAAATTACAGTTTCTACGCAAAAGCAAGCTATTCGGCCAGCGGACTAGAAGGCACTTTTTTAGGTGCACAAAACAAAGTTTCGTTTCGCTCCCACTCGGCAAAAAGAAACTCAAAGTGCAGAAAAACTTGATTTACAATTCTGATAAGTTTCATATGTAAAAAAATACGACTGCTGTAGTAAAAAAAGTTAGGCTTAGCCGCACTTAAACAACTTTTAAATTCTTGATAATTTTACAAATATTGCATGCAGATTTACTAAAGGCATAAAAAACCTTACTGGAAGATAAGAACAACATAATTCAATCATTTTTAAAGCAAAAAATGCACAATTAACCAACATATAAGAATAAAAACTGAGCTTACCGAGCCGAGTAACAGAGTGAGTATATTGTAATATTTTATTATTTAACAAATAGTTATATTTTATTAGTTATATTTATTTACTGGAGTGGCAAGGTATCATGTAACTGTCGCTCAGCAACGTCAGGAATTGTTTTAAAAATTGATTCATTCTGAAGTTTTACCAGCTAGTAGATATATGAAAAATTTGTAACTAAAAGATTGTATCCAAATTATCTATCTCCGTAAACTAAAAATAAAAATTATGTTTTACTAAAAAGATCATCTGTTATTTTGATAAAAATTCCAAAATACCTTACATTATATATAAGTTTGGTGCGGCCATTGCAACCAAAAAGGAAGGTGTACATCTACATGTTATAGCAGTCCTACATACGAAATTTCAAAGTTCTGAGGCTACTCGTTTTTGAGTTATGGCGAGAAGCATACATACATACATATGTACGCACAGACACCACGAAAAAATCTCTTTTGAATCCATTTTGAATCGGTTTTATAATTCGTTCGGGGGAAAAGAATCCTTTAGTCTGTTCTTACGTACAGATGTCACGCAAAAACATCATTAAATGGCATCGAGTATCTTCGTTGAAATACGATACCCTAAATTTTTTGTGATTACAATATTTCCTTTTTACTTCGTACAAGGAAGTAAAAATTGAATAAAAATTCATTGTTCTTCTTTACAAATTTTCAGGTCCTTTTACGGAAGCAAATGCCGAGGAAGGAAGACTTTTTCAATCGTGGCTAGATCGTGGATTAAGTATGTGACGCCAAATTGATACCGGAAACTTAAAAATATAATGACAATATAGAGGTGTTGGTAATCGACGTACACCATGAGTCCCGGTAATTTTACTGGACGCTACTCACGCGATAAAGGTAAGATTTCCGAAATTTTAAATTAAAATGTGTAAGGATTTTTTAAACCAGAATTTAAAATATTCAGAACGAAAAAATTTGAGTTTTTGAATTTTAAACCCTTTTGAAGATTCGTGATATTCGTGGATTATAATATCTTCTCTCTATTTAAGGTATTAGGCACAAAAATTTTAAGTTAGAGTACCGAATGGGAAACAAATTTCTTATTCGATAAAAATTCAGTTGTCTGAATTCCAGCGGCTCGGAAAGAAATTTTTGTTTTACATAATGAAGTAACACTCAGTTTATTAGTTACTTATTTGCATATTTCAATTTTTAGTAAAAAAGAAGCAATTTGCCCAGAAAGGCTATTAGTTTCGTTTTGGCATTTTGCGTTTATTCATTACAAGGGTTGTTTCGCTTTTCAAATTGTTGCTACGAAACATTATCGCACTGTGTTATATTTAAAGAAATTAAATAATGAAGAATCTGCATAAATGTATGTATGTTTCTCGAATTGTGATAAAACAACGGTACCTAAAGCCATCCAATTTTGAATGACGTAATCCTACTGCGAATATGGGCATCTGAAAGTCCCAATTTGAAATTTGGAATTTGTTTTATTATCGATTTCATATTTTGTAACACTTTAACGAATTTTTGATTAACAAACTCAAGGATTTCAAAGCCAGCAATGGCAACAATTTGCAATGGATTTCAAAGCGAGCAGAGAAAAACATTATCTCCAGCGCGCGAGACTGTGTACCGGAAATTCTAAAAATAGGCTCAGGGGTTTCTTTTTAGTCCAAAGGACGATGTTGAAATGAAGGGCTATTAATTTCGTTTTGGCATCTTGCGTTGAATCACTATAAATATCGGTTCGCTATTCAAATTGCTGCCATCCAATATTAGAGCCCTGTATTATATTTGAAGAAATTGAATAATGAAGAATCTGCATAAATGTACATACGTTTCTCACCTTGTGATAAAACAACGCTACCTAGAGTCATCTAATTTTGAATAAAGTACATTTCCACCCCAAATATGGGCATCGGGAAGCGCAAATTTGGAATTTGTTTTATTATTTATTTCATGTTTTGTAATATTTCAACGAATTTTTTATTAACAAATTAAACGATTGCAAAGCGAATAATTACAACACTTTAGGGGGGTGAAACACTTTTATGTTCAGCGCGCGAGACTAGGTATCAGATATTCTAAAGATAGGCTCCTTTTAAAATTATTTTGCGATATTGCCGTTGAATTGAATTTTATGGTTTAAGTGCGAAAAACATAATATATATTAAAGAAAGGTAATACACAAAACGTTAAAAAAACGCCTCTGTAAAATCAAAGTTTTCGGAGTGTTTTTTGAAGGATTTGTCAACTTCGGTGCCGAACGTATTACCTGAAACGAGCCTAGTATTTTGTTAAGGGTTTGAAAACAATTTTGAAAGAATAATACTTAAGTTGTACAAGGTATTTCTCCCGCCTTCCTAGCGTGGCTTCGTGATGTAGTGGTCTGCATGCTGGGCCAGTATTCCAGAGGTTCGTGGTTCGATTCCCGGCGAAGGCGGTTACTCTATTTTCATCTTGCCTGCTTCCAAAAAAATACCTAATGTCTCTACAAGATTAGGTAAAACATTATGGCATTATTATATTCTAGGTCAATATATCGACATACTTAAAAGATATTATTATGCACTGTCATGCAGTCTATGGTTATGGTAATGTCACACAGGTTTCTCCTTAAAAGTAGCTATAAAAAACGAATATTCCTAAACGTGTTATGTTGAAAAACGAAACGAAGAAAAGAATGCCTGTAAAACTGCAGGCATTAAGCCTAAACAATAACGAAGAACACCTCTATCTGATGCAATGGAAAGAGTAGAACTTCTGTTTAATTAAATTAACACGTGACAGATCTCAGGGGAAAATGTGACCCTTTTCTCGCTCAGAGACACGCCGATTATTCTCTTTAATATCTCGTTCTAAATTTCTATCTGACTCATTGTATCCCAAAATGTGCCTTCTTCGAAAATCAGTTAGCTTAGTTTTTTTTATCCCCGTTAAAACACGCGCTGCGATGTGTTTTACGATATTTCTACTTTTATTGCTGTTATTGCTATTAATTCATACAAAAGATTTAAACTGGTTTCTGCTCAAAATGATTATTGAGGCAGAAAAAACGCAATTTTGCGAACAAAAGATCTGCTGCAGTTACACAGCCATTTATTCGAAATCCTAATATTTAAACGAAACACCCATTTTTAAAGGATTGTATATTGTTCGTATTTCTCCATTCAATTTGCGCCTTTAAAAAAGCGAATGTTGTTAAGTTAGGGCGAATGCTTTCGTTTGTGGGTTTTGTTTTAAGGGATTTTAGAAAGGCTTTGTTCAAAAGTGTGTTAATGGACAGCTTGGCTGTATGATTAAAATAAGGCAGTCTTGTCGGAGAAAAATGTGGAGCTATAGAGTACACCGTTAAAAAAAAAAGACGTTACGATTAATATTACGCTTCTAACGATATATATTTTACAGAGAAACTACGAGAATTAATATTAAAAAATCTGATCTGTACACCACATCACTTCCTTGTAAGGAATATTAAATTACACGCAATTTTTCCTGTGTTTTATTTAAACGCATTTCCTCGAATTTCATTAGAGATATATTTCTCATTCATTTAATTCTGTTCTCACTTCGCGGCAAGGCAAAAATACATAAAACCTCAAAATATCTTTATTAAAAATTCAAAAATATAGAAAATTATAAAATACAAAATAGAGTTACAACAATTTTTTAAAAAAAATTACAATTAGAGTTTGTACTCAAAAACAAGTAATTCGGCCAATAGGGAAGAAGGCAGATTTTGAGGTCCACAAAACTAAACGTTTACTTTTGGTCCCACTTGGCAAAAAGACACCGAAAGTGCAGAAACTGACTTAATTCACTATTCTGCTAAGTAATGATGTATGTGATAAATGTAACTAAATATAAATAAAATAATAAATGTGACTGCAACGGCGATAAAGAAAAAAAAACATAAATCATAAAACTTTGATCCTATAAAATATAATTTATAAATATCAATTTTTTAAGATAAATTTTTATATTTTTGAAATTTTGTTGAAACTTTAAGTACGAATTTTATAATTATTCTAAAAATGAAGTAGATGTAAAAAAATAAGCGAAATTAGTACAGATAAGTAACATGAAATTATGGTAAATGCATGTTAAAATTTATGGGTTTATATGTTAAGTATAGAGTATGTTGAGGGACTACTGGATTTCGAAACAGAGGCCTGTAATTACCTCTGTACAGTTGTTCCTTTTACACTCTTCATGTTCATTTTATATTATTATACTTTTTTTAATTGTAGAATGTATTCGTGCAGTTCTCAAAGGTCAGTTACCTTATGCAAGGAACGGAGGCCTTTTCAAGTAAATGCCTACGCACCCTGGCCCGGTTAATTAGCCGGTAGGATTTATTCCGCGTGGAAAACGCTCCTCTCTTCCTCTGCTGTTAAGATTGCTGCTGCGCTTCTCATCTTTCACCCCTTTTTTAGAATAGTTATGACGTCAAAAGCCTAGATTTCATCGTATTTAGTTTGAAACACTATTTGATATGTAATTAGGAGAATTTCATCTAAAAATAAAAATTATCTGCCATTGGAATTGAATAAAGATGTGCAATTAAAAGCAAAATCCTTCTGCGTCATCATTCTGCTGTATTCCACTTAGCCAAACAACGCCTGGGCTCTGATGCCAAGCTCCGTCACGCATGTGCCCGAATGACAAAATATTACATATATATATATATATACATATATACAGTAAAAATTTATTCACTAAAGAAATATTGATTATATGATCTCCTAAGAGTAATTTTAGTCGAATTATCTTAAAAGAGTGAATCCATAGTTAGTAAGTTCAATTCCTAAAATTGTTTTAAAGTAACTTTAATGTAAATTGTTAAAAATGTTTAACGGGGACTTGAATTAAATCATGAATAACAAAATTTCAAGCGTAAAAAGAAATAAATCAAAAGCAAGTAATCATTGCCATTGATCGGATATTAGTTGAGTTTTCAAGGGGAACAAACCAACTCCCGTTCAATGAACAATAATTAAGAAATAAATACGAAGGTGTTTCGTCCTTTACTCGAGTAATAAGGTGATGCCAAACCGGCAATTGAAGTTAGGCCAAATATTTCCGTGAGGGATCAAGAACCAATGCAGAGCACCAAAGAACTCATTCCGATTAAGCATTTTCGCTAATTCAATTTTCAGTGAAGAACAATTTCTGCAGTAAAATTGATAAATTACTCGAGTAATTGTCCCCCGACACCCTCGTATTTATGCATTTTAATTCAAAACTATTTGTAAAAATTAAACATTGAATTTTTGTTTGAACAATTAAAGTAGGTGTACGATGTTCAAATCGATTAATTATTGATTGATTAATCTAAGGATATTTCTACGCATTTTATTTATCAATGGGCTTATTTTTATGTGAGCATTTTTCCCTGTGGGCTTTTTTCTTTGTGAGCATATTTCTGTGTAGGCTTTTTTCCTGTGAGCATTATTCTGTGAGCAATTTTCCTGTGGGCTTTTTTCTTTGTGAGCATATTTCTGTGTAGGCTTTTTTTCTGTGAGCATTATTCTGTGAGCAATTTTCCTGTGGGCCTTTTTCCTGTGGGCATTTTTCCGGTCACCGTTTTTTTATGTATCACCTATTTTTCTACTGCGTACCACCGGTTGAGAATCGCTGTTCTAAGAGTTTTCTCACTTTCTTTATGCTCCTCACCAACGCACGAAAACTTTATCACCGAGCATACGATTATTTGCCCTTGCTGATGACACTTTTCGTCGATACATTTTCCAAATGAGTTCAGATTCTAAGCTTGAAACTAGACAGTCTTCTATTGTTCACGATCTTTACAAAGCGAATAACGCTATTGTATCGACTGTACATCGTTTTGCTTATCGAATCGGCACGATGCTTCATCGATTATCTAACTGACAAAAATCTGTTTCGTGTTGTAAATCCCATCCCGAGTACAAGCGATCGTTATCCGGATCCCTCGCAAGGACGTGACGAATTTAAATTAAGACACAATACCATATTAAGGGCTCCAGAACGACGTAACCGCGGTTAGTTCGCAAAATTTAGAGAACGTGAAAAAAACACTCCATCTATTCTTCAGGATTAGGTTATCATGTTAACATATCAACCCAGTGATTCGGTGCCTTGGGCGACCCCGCTGGAAAGGACCGAACACTAATTTGTGCATGCATGCAATAGGGTGTTTAAGAATGCTTTCTAGGTATGAGTGTTTTGTAATGAAATCTTCGTCAGATTTTATTTGCCTCTTATATTGCTCTCAAAGCGGGACGTAGTACAAGGTTAGGGTCTAAAAACTTCTAGATTCCATATATCAGTCGAACGAGATTGAAGATAATCGAATTAAAAATAATCAAACGAGGAATATAATAATTCGTATTTGACAGAAAGCGTTAACGTTTTCTTGAGGGCTACGAAGACTATATTTTTATGTATTGAATGTATTATTTATTTGTATTGTATCTTTTATGTATTGATATTTAGTCAGCTATTCAAACCGCATGGAACATGTAAAAAAATCGGAGAGGTTTACCATTTTTTTGCTGCCCATGAATTAGCAAATTTTAAATCTCCGTATTGACGCTTTGAGGGGCAGGAAAAGACAATTACATTTTTCAGCAAAATTCTTGTTTATTTCCTATATCAGGTGTTGCAATGAAATTATTTACGACAATTACATATGTTTTGTTCCAGACGCGTGAAAAAAATGACCCCTTCTGGTAATTAGTGTCAGTGACCACCGCCCACAGAACACATCTCTACAAATCAGTCTCTGTGGTACTCATAGAAACAGTTTTTCTGTTTCAAGCAGAGGGCAACTTTGCATGGGCTGCATTCCCACGCTGTTCTTACAGGCTTTTTCTCGGCGCTGCATCGTCGTGATGTTGTCTTCGACGGCTGATGCTTATTTTCCTGAAGACGAATTGCTGCATCAACTACTGGCTTATGTATCTTAATTGCCATCTAGCGAGCTACAAAGGAACTTTAAAAACGATCAGTTTTGAAAACCACTCACAAGAGTGAGTAAGACGTTCAATAGAAAAGGTGGTTACTGTAGGTAACCACCGTCCTTCAAAGAGTTAAACTAAAGTAGCAGGAGTATCCAGAGAAGCAGAAATAGCAACTGTCAGTTAACTCGTGTATAACAGTAGACTAAACATAACGTAACGAATGAAGTGTCAATGATAGGCCATTTGTTGAAGAGCATCTTGTCCGTCTTAAAGCTAAAGTCATCTGTTAAGATTTAACTCCAAGAAATATCTGTTATTAACCTAATGCTTAAATACCAACAGGCAGTTGTGCAGCCGGGCGTAAAGAAAACAAAACAAAATATTATCACGAGTTCATATATCAACATTGATACTAAACACACATTTTTGTTTGTAGAGACATTAAGAATTTTTTGAAAACAGGAGATATGAAAAATGAGCAATGCCCTCGCCAGGATTCGAACTACGGACCTCTCGAATATGCGTGGAGTGTGCTGGCGATTACAACCCGAAGGCATGGAAAGAAGACGAGAGAAAATATCTTATATACTCCCCCTTTTAAAGAGCGGATTAGGGATTAGGGAACGCAGTCGCCAAATACTGGTGGTGAAGAATCATCATCCACCACCCTTTTAGTACGGGCGTTATTTTAAAGACATAAGGTATTTTTCGATATTAGGAAGTTGAAGAAATGAGTAATGTCCTCGTCAGGACTCGAACCACGGACTTTTCGAATACGCGTCGAGTGTGCTGACCACTACACCACGAAGGCATTCTAAGGAGGTGGGAGAAATATCTTATAGGTTGACCCAGAAAACATTTTTCAGTTAGTAAAACATTTGTTACTTTGATTAAAAGCAAGTCGTGTCGAAATATGAACTGGCAACATTTTCCAAAATATCAAGGTATTAATTTATAATAATTTTGGGTATTAATTATCGACTTCAATTCAAGACCTTTGGCAATAAATTTAGGTCGCTTGTTTCGGTTTCCTTTTTGGGTGGAACACCGTTCGTTAGTATGTTCGGTATTTACCTAACTAATTTGTGATTTTACTATTTGTAAAAAGGCTCGTTAAGTACCATCTTTACACTCAAACTTTTTGTTTTCAATTACTTATGACGTAATGCGTTTTTTTACTAACACGAATTCTGGGCATGGAAAAATAATGAAATTTAGTGTTCCCCCATCCCCAAGGATCTAACCTATTTATGACATTTGGACAAATTTTTTTAGAAGCTGTATGTTTTGGAATACACTATACATCAAATCAGTATTTGAAAAAAATCCCCTAACCTTTAAACATTACGTGAATGATGACAGATTTATTAGCCCAAAAGGGCATTTTGCGCCGAAAACATTAGATGTCCGTTTCACTTTTCAAACTGTTGCCACCGAATAGGATCGCCCTGTGTTACAGCAAAAAAAAATTAAATAATGAAGAATCTGCATAAATGTATGTATGTTTCTCGCATTGTGATAAAACAACGTTACCTAGAGCCATCCAATTTTGAATCACGTAATCCTCTACCGAATATGGGCATCTGGAAGCCCGAATTTGGAATTTGTTTTATTATCTATTTCATATTTTGTAACACTTTTAATTAACAAACTCCACGATTTCGAAGCGAGCAATGCCAACGCTGTACGACAAAAAAATAAATAAATAAATAAATAAATAAAATAAAATAAAATAAAATAAAAAAAAAAAAACCACTTTATCTCCAGCGCTCGAGACTGTGTATCCGAAACTCTAAAGATATGCTCTTTTAAATATTTCGCGATATTGCTATTCAATTACATTTTATGGTTTAAGGGCGAAGAACACGATATTTAATAAATAAAGGTAACACACAAAAAGTTAAAAAACCTATTTGGGCGTAATGTAAAATTATCAGTATTAATGAGGTTTAAATAATCACCCAGGAATGGTCGTATCATGATGTCGAATCCAGAATGTTTAAATATTTGCTTACACCAACAACATTTCTGAAAATTTATCAACAACAACTAAAAATTCGCAAGGATTAACCTGAATGTTTTTCATCTATACTGGACGAGAAGAAAAAAATTCCATTGTTCTGTATTCGAATCAGGCGTCAGCGTAAGACGAATCAATGCTTACAATAAAGTATTGTACGAAGCTCGATTTCCGATCATGAATTCCAGATTAAAATAATGATGCAAATAATAAAAATATGCCACACCGCATGTAGAGCTGAGTTTCTTTGTTGCGAATGCGAGATGCTTCTGTGAATACCGCTTCGTATTTTTTTTCCAAAGAGACGTTTGATTTCCGCATTCTTGTTCTCTCGGCTCTCTCGTAATGTAAAAGCAAGTAATTGGGGTGTTTTCCCTATAAACGTCTATTTGTACTGGAAAATATCTAACATATCTTGGGAAAATTTCAGTTCTTTGAAACAAACATATAAAAGCACGCGAATGATGAATGTAATCGGAATTGGAATTTAGGGTGGGAGATCTAAAGGAATTAATAACTAAATAAATATAAAAAAATATCAAATTTCAGGAAAATGGATCAAAGATTTACCTGTGAAATTACGAGTTTGGAATTTTAAAGTCTAACATTTAAACCTCTTTTTTTTAAACTTCGGTTCTAATAAACTGTATTGAAACGTAAAATATAAATTTTGAACTATCTCTAATATACTTGATCACCTATATATACGAAATGTTTAAGCATATTTTCCATGCTACAAAACGATGTCATTATTAGAAAAGGAACCACAGAATTCTGTTTTTTAGTCGACGCATAAAAAAAGATAAAAGAGTTGCATAAAAACTGGAAACGAATGTTTCGAGGTGTCATCTCCGAAACGAGAAAATTATGCACAAAAATCAGTTTTGAGAAAAAAGAGTTTAAGTTCAGATTATTGTATTTATATTTAAAAATGTTCTAATATTCCCGCCGACATTTCTGATTTATAAACTTCTCATGATCAAATTTAGTCGCGTTTCCTTTCTTAACCAATCTACTTTTTCTCGCTGGCAATATTTTTCTCATACAGCGAAGAATGTCAGTATTCGCTAAGTCAGTATTAGAACTCTTAAAATTATTTTCAATGAATACGAACCATTTTAAATCTCTTTTGAATAGTATGATAGCCTCCGTGCCCATAAATTTAGTGTTGAATCTTTCGAATTGAGCATAGAAACGTCTGTGGCTCTTTCTTGCGTTCTATGTATGAAATTCGTGATTTTGATTTGAAACAAGTTCTGAGAACACAAATTTATTACGATCATCATGCTTTTGGCCTCCTTTGGACGTATTCCCGAATTTTGTTGCAATCATTGTAACTTGTTTAGAGCTGTTAGGACTGACAAGAAACTAACCATATATCGACTGCTTTGCATTTAAACAGCGAGGAAGTATTCCTGCAAATCTTGCATTCCGCACATTTTGCAAATCATCGGCATTCGCTGCGAATTGCAGAACTATAGTAATTTTGCAACTGATAGATGTACGCTGATGACCATTAAAATTGCAACACCAGGAAGGAATGATCTGATTGAATGTCAGAATCGCGTGAAACGAAGAATTGTTGGGATATGAAGATGGTTAGTATTTCAGCGCACGTAGACGACGCAGGAAGGAGGAGAAACAACATCTGAAGCACTGCATAAAAGAAAAGTTGTGTAGCGGATTTCTCATTCAATTTCGACTTCGTAAACTATTCTAAAGTATTTAATTATGAAGTTTTCTTTGAAGATCGAAGCATCCGGCCACTAGCAGCTCATAGTTTCATGGGTGGAGACGACAACTTCATCACTTAGCTCCTCAATTGGTAACGGTCTACACTTCCATTCCTGCTGATTATTACTTAAGTTGTTCCTAAGTTGTTTGGAATTAGTTCTTTGGAAGTTGTAGTAACTGAAGTTGTGTTGTATTGTACGTAGAAATGTTGCATTGTTGTGTTGTAAATGTGTAGTCCACATTGCTGTTGTATTGTTGTATTGTAATATTGTATTTTTCGTAGTACTGATTGTTGTAGAATTGTTGCATTAGAGATTAGTTATTGACGCCAGAGTTGTATATTGTATTTCTCTTTTTATTGCCATTGAACCAGGATTCTTATGGAAAACTCTTCTCTCTCGTCACTTTTGGAAATTCGACAGATTCTTCTACTTGTTTCTTTTTTGGTACTTCTCTCCTTTTCCTTTACTCCGTTTTCTTTTCAGAGATGGTCTACACGTCCAGAATTCTGTATGTCATGTGCCCTAGGGCTTGAGTTCACGTTCCGGCAACGTAGCTTTTCGCAATAGATCGGTTTAATATAGAGTCTAAGTCTAAGGATTTCTCATTCGGAAAGTGCTTTGTAAGGTTGAAGTTTGCTCAGAATTTCGTGTTATGCCTCGAATAAGAAGAGGAAATGTTGACCGGCAAGTGTTTGAATTCGATAGAGACAGGATCATTGCCTGTCGAAAGTGTAGATTATCGTTCCGTAGTATGGCCAATTGCACTGATCGACATCCAACCGCTGTCATGCGAATATGGAATCAATGAATTGCTGAGGGTCATACTGAACGGCATGCAGGATCTCAACCCCCTCCCATGATTGACGCCACAGAGGACAGACATATTGTGAGCTTAGCCCTGCAAAACCATACAAACACATCACGGTCCATTGATCCGGAAATCGGCATGTTTGATGCGAGCTCAGTATCCACTCGTACGGTGCATTCGATGTTTACAGCAGTGTGGACTATCAGCACGGTGACTATTACTTCGGCGTACATCGCCTGCTTGCATTCGATATCGGCGTAGGGTCCCTGGACCTGATGTGATTGTTTGGGCAGCCATTTGGTTACGCGCGTACGTCTCTGCTTCGGATCGACAGTAATTTGAACGCAGATGGGTACATTTCTGACATCTTACGCCCAGTGTTTGTGTCCTATCTTTCAGGCCTGCCAAACGCTATCTTCCAATAAGATAATGCAAGACTACCTGTTGCACGTCGCGTTCTGACCTTCTTCGATACACAGGGTATTCGATTGCTGCCCTGGCCTAAACGGTGTCTAGATCTGTCACCCACTGAAAACATCCGGTTATGGATTCCAGGGACTGTCCCTCCACCCGTTTCCATCTAATACGGTTGATGAAGTGTGGCATAGACTGGAAGCAGCATGGAATGGTGAGTTGCCCATTATTCCAAGCCCGTGCCTTATGGGTTAAGGGCAGTTTTATCTGCCAGCCGTGGCAGCTGTTTCTACTAATTTCGCACCCCTGTAAACCTGCAAAATTCTTACAAATTTAATCGTTTTGTCTTCATGCCATACTGTTTAAGTGCAGCAGATATCTTTCTTGTATTTGCTTTCCTTCATGGTGTTGCTATTTTATTGGCTAGCAGTGTTTCCGCGACTTTATTCGAAATCTATAGCTTTCGAATTCCTCAATATTTTCCTATGTGACTTTCTAAATTGATATTATAATCATTTAGCGAAATCTTAATGGAAATAAAATTTTAAAATTTCATCTTTAAATTAGTTTCTAACAAAGTTTCAGTTGCTTTCGGACATTTAAATGCTCACCTCTGGTGGATATTGCTTTATAAATTCTTGTAAAGCTGAAAGTATGCTATGTAAAATACAACAGCAAATTCAAAATGTTAATTTTCAGCTATTTAGTTAATTGGAAATTAGCTATTTGAATGTGAATGGACAGAGTTTCCGGATCCGTAGTCCTCGAAGCCTGCTCTTGTGGTTTTCTAGATTTCAAAGAAAAGATAAAAAGACGGAATTCAAATGAACTACAGATACTGAATTTTTTAAAGAACCTTACTTAATCGCTTGTTTAAAATTAACCTATATGATAAATTATTTTTTCCCTTTTAGTTCGTTAATAAATAATTAGTTTTAAATTAAAGCTTATTTTATGAAATCCTTTTTTAATTTTTTGATTAAGTTTTATTAGTAAGTAAAATAAGTTTTAAACATCAGTCACAGATGACACTACTGAAGATTTTTTTATTATATATACAAATATTCTGGTAAAATTCTCAATTTTTTTTGTTTGTGAAAACTCTGATGTGGTTTCTTATTTTTTATAATTAAACTTGTGTTGTTTCTTTAGAAAAATTAACTGTATTCGATAGCACCACGGAAGGCAATAACCATTAATTTATGTTTCTTATTTTAATTTCACCGAAGGGAATTTCTATTGAAACTTTTGAAATATGGCAGGTAGACGAACGTAAATAATCGCATCCAAACTGCTACAATTAAATGACGCGATGAATAGTAGAAATAGTTTAACTTTTTAACGCTTTCAGTTCCAATGTAATTGATTGTTTCAATTGACTTGATTTTTTTTATTGTACTGTTGGTAATTATCACAAATGATAAAAATGACATTGACAAAATGACATTAACAGAAATTGAGTGAGTCATTAAGCCTCTATAAGAAGATGCTCGCGACAATTTTGATGTGGGGATGTTAGAAATGATGCCTACTACCAATGGACATCAACTACGTCGTAAATTGATGCATGTAATTCCCTATAGGCTTCTTTAAACATCTACTCGGACTTATATAACCCATTGGAACTGAAAGGATTAAGTACTTGTTTTAAATTCGAATATTTTTTGCAACCAGATTTAGTTAAATTTGTGGAGACATTAATTGGAAGCAGGATAGATGAAAAATGAGCAACGCCTTCGCCGGTAATCGAACTACGGACCTCTGGAATACGCGCCCAGCATGCAGCCCACTACACCACGAAGGCACGCTAAGAAGGCGGGAGAAATACCTAGTAAGGTTTATCGTAAGTTTTGAACAGTTAATGTTTAGTTTAAGATACTTTCCTACGCTTCTTAATTTCAGCTTACAACTTCCGTCCAGAAAGTGTTTTTAGAAGCGAGGTTAAATGCAAATGAAGAAAGAAGAGTATTTAAAGTTGAATTTCTACCGACTTCGTTAGAGAGCCAGAGGTTCTGAGCAGTGCGCGTTCCCCTTTTAGGCTACTCTCTCTTAAGCCGTCATTAGGCCCAGCTGCACTTTAGGCCCTTCATAGTTTAGCCCAAGGTTTCTTAAGCGTTTTTCAGTCGCGACTCCTTTTTATCACTGAGATTTCTTCGCGACCCCCAGGACCCCATAATATTTACAAAAATTTTGTGGAACCCCATAAGTATTGCGCAAATCCGACACACGCGTGAGTGAAACTGTCAATTTTTTCACTTGCATTGTAATATACTATTGCAGCTTTAGGTCATTAACTTTAATTTCTAATTTTAAAACGTAGAACAATGAGAAAATTTTAAATAAGTAACAGACGAAATGAAAGCGTCACGTGCAAAGCAAGGAAAATGAACATATTATAAAAAGAATATTATAAAATTCATATATTATAAAAAGAATGCGTCGAAACTTTTTTTGGGGGGGTCTATATTGTCTTATCTTATTCTATTTTCAAATACATTGTGTAAAAATATTATAATAAATTAAAGCAATAAAAAAACTGCTAAAATTTTGGCGACCCCCTGCTGCAGGTCCCGCAACCCACAGTTTAAAAAACCCTGGCTTAGCCGTTTACTTAGCGTTAAGGGGCCAACTCTGTTAGAATCTTGATAGCTTCGGGTATATCGGTTTAGTGAAAAGGTATTGGAACCCAAAAATCTTCAACAAATTGTGATTTCGGATTCAAATTCTCTACACTTTTATCTTTCTAAAAATACTATTTTTAATCTCTATGGAAATTAGAACTGTAAAAAATATAGTTTTAATTTGTTATGGAATGCTTTGATCAATGAGGAATTTTACACAAATACGGGTTTTTCTCCAAACGTGATTTTTTTATACTCGATGTACCTTTTCTCACGAACTACTGCTCACAGGTATCTAAAAGTTTTATGGCTTATTTATTAGGTTTCCTAATATTTACGGAAATGAGCTTTTTATGATAAACTAAGAAAAAATTTTTTTTTTAATTTTTGTGTGAGAAAAGTGCTAAATTTTACTATGCCTAGCAAAATATTCTGTAAATTACTCTAAAATTCAAAATGTTTCAAAAGCTTATTTCAGTATAATCAGATGGGTATACTTTAATTACACAAAACATTTCAAGCGTGTATCTACAGCAGATTTTGAGAAAAGGTACATCGAAAAGGGCCAGTTTAACATTGTCGGAATAGGGGTTGCTGATAACCCTTTAGTTAACTTTTACTTCTTAGTATTCCTGAGTTCAAGCCCAAGCGGAGGCTTTGTTGTAAACTCCAAGATGGAGTCGTCTGTTAAATTAATTTTGAATAATAAAGGGTATTTAACGCTTCTTGAGTTTTGCTCTATGTTCACTAAACTAAGCGATTATTTGCTTACCAATTCGTAGGGTTCCTCATTTTTAGTTGTAACTCAAAGGTTAGAATCTTACAACCTTATAAATTGATTAAAGTAAAAAGATCAACAGAAATTGAACCACGTCAGAACTATTAGTAAGCTGCACTGAAATGCTGCAATTCATTTAACAGTTTCACGCTGAAAATGGCTTTGTCAAACTTCAAAATAGAAAGCTTTCGGCAGCAACTACTATTTAGCCACCAGTTTTCAGGTTTTCGCCCGTTTTCCGATTGGCATGAACGTATTTTTGCGAAACAAAAGGCCGCGAAACATCCTATTACGCAACAATGAACAATGGAAGGAAGAAGCTGCATATGGAGTATTCAGATTGCAAAACCTTTTCGAAGATTTAGAAGGAAAAAAAAAAAAAAAACATTCTCAGAGCATTGTGTGGGAGCTTGCACCCCTCGCGATCCCTGTAAGAAAAGGCCAACAAATCGTCATTTCATCCTTTTGTTTTGTTTTCTCGAGGGTTAATGTCGTTGGGAGGTAATAAGAAAGGTATTTAACATTCTGCTTTGTTTTATGATGGTTATTATGATTACGCATCGCGACGAAGGTAACAGCTTTATGTTGTAAGAACTGCGTGCGTACATTTTATTTTTTTTTTCCTCTTTTGAATACTTAATCACGTAGAAAGAGGTAATTTTGTTTTCTAAAGAGTGTTTCGTTTTAACAACTTTACGTTTGGATTGATTTATCGTTTTTCTCGTGGCTGTTTCGTAAAGCATAAATCATCATGTATTTTGCTTTCAGCATTGGAAGTGCAAATCTGTAATCACGAATTTTAAAGAGAAATGCAGAATCATGATCATTAAGGGGTTGAATTATTTCCTGTAACATTTTTTTTCGATATGTCAGTTGTAGAGACATTAGGTGCTTTTGGAAAAAGGCAAGATGAAAAATTAGCAACGCCTTCGCCTGGAATTGAACCGCGCACCTCTGGAATACGCGCCCAGCTTGCAGACCATCACACCACGAAGGTGGGAGAAATAACCTTATGCAGTCATTTCTCCATATGGTAGTCAGATTTATTTAAAAAAATGGAAATGGCTCATCATTTTGTTTAAACATTCGATAAGAAATATCGCATGAATTAAATTTCAAAATTTTACTTCGAAAAACTTTTCAAAACTTATATGGCACGAAGGAAATAATTTCAGTCTGCCAATGTAAAATATGATTATTGTTTTACTTTTATTAAACCTACAGGCTGTTAACAATTTTAAAATTTTTGAAAAGTCTTCAAATATTTTTGCGGGGGGTGGGTGGCATTTATTTACTTTTAAGGAATACTTTTAGTACAGAATGGATTTTGTTTCCCATTGAACATCAGTTTAAGTCTTAGAGACATTAGGATTTTTTTGAGAAGCAGGCGAGATGAAAAATGAGCAACGCCTTCGCCGGGAATTGAACCTCGGACAACTGGAATACCCGCCCAGCATCCAGACCAGTACACCACGAAGGCGTGCCAGGAAGACGGGAGAAATGCCTTACATACTCTCCCTTTTAAAGGTCGACTGGTAGGGGCCCCAATTGCCAAATCCTGGGTGCGGAGAATCATCATCTAACACAATTTTAGTTCGGGCGCCACTGTAGAGATATTAGGATTTTTTGGGAAAACAAGGGGAGGGGAAAAATTAGCAACGCCTTCGCCGGGAATCGAACCGCGGACCTCTGGAATACGCGCACAGTGTGCAGACCACCACACCACGAAGGTATGCCAGGAAGGCGGGAGAAATACCTTATAAACAGACCGAACATATTTATATCCTAAGGAAGTCCAGAGGGAGTCGTTTTTCAGTTTCATATTTCTTTGCTCCTGATGAAGATGGACTTTGTTCGCCCTCGAAATCTATAGAATTTCTATGCTAAAAATCTGTACCTAACACAGGATTTTGCTTCATTTTTATAATTTATTTGAGATGTATATCTTTTCAATAGTCATTTTTTTCCCACTGTATGCAGCCATCTTAATTTTCTTCTTTTTAACTATATAATATGAAACTTCTTTTCAACTATACAATACGAAAGGAAATTTCAAATAGGTTCAAAGGGAGATATGTTTTAAATATGTTAATGAGCTATAAAAATATGCAGAGCTTCTATATTAGACCTTGCTCGAAACTCGGATTTTACGGGTAATCTGAACTAAAATTTTTTCATCATTTTCCACTTATAAAGATGCGTTTTACTTTAGTTAACAAGTAAAAAATCATAGCTTGGAAAATAAAATATATAGACATGGTCGCACTTCGAAAAACGGGTGAAGGAAAAAAGGATCTAGAAACAATATTTGTCATACATTCATATTGGAATAATTTGCTAGCGTGCAAAATAAAATGCCATTAATTTCTTTTTCGTGTCTTCTTGAGAAAGGCCTGTTCTTACAGTACTGCTGTTAAACAAAACATAAGTTCTTTAACTTACTTTTCAATCTTAAGCAATCTACGTTTGGTAATTAAAATGCAATTATTTAAAAGCAATAATTGCATTTCTTAGTAATTTAAATCTTTACTTTTTAGTAATGTAACAAACTGAAATAAATCAAAATACATTTAATTTTTAAAGAACTAATTGATAAAAGTTTATAAAATCATAAACATTTGCAGCTTTATTGTAATGGAATATATTTTTGATGCCACATTTTACAAATACAGACATCTATTTTTGTATCACAGTTATATTTAAAATGTTTTAGTACTGTTTATGTTTTTAAATTTTTAATTCTATTTTTATCTTCGTAGCGATATATTGTAATCTAAAGTTTTAAGACTAATGTTTAAAAATAAAATGACTATTAAAATAATCTGAACATTTTCAGATTTTATATTACGCCCAAAGGGACTTTTTTTAAGGTTTGTGAGTTACCTTTATTTATTAAATATCATGTTCTTCGCACTTAAACCATAAAATTCAGTTCAACAGCAATATCGCAAAATAATTTTAAAATGAGCCTATCTATAAAATTTCCGATAACAGTCTCGGGGCGCTGGTGATAATTCCCCCCCCCATACAGTGTTCTCATTGCCCTCTTTATTAATTATTAGTCATTAAAGTGTTACGAGATATGTAATCGATAATAAAACATCAAATTCCTAATTAGGGCTTCCTGATGCCATATTCGGGTGGAGACTCATATTATTCAGAGATTGGATGGGCCGTAGGTACCATCGTTTTATCACAATGCGAGAAACATACATACATTTATGCAGATTCTCCATTATTTAATTTATTTAAATATAACACAGGACGATAATATTTGGTGGCAACACTTTGAAAAGTGAGCTGACATTTATAGTGAACCAAAGCAAAATGCCAAAACGGAATTATTATCCCTTCTGGTCTAACGCCATTTAGATTAAATATTAAGCTTTACCTTCTTCTAAGAATTCTTTTTTAGTCCAAAGGGATTTGAATCCCGAAGGACTATTAGTTTCGTTTTGGCATTTTGCGTCGGACTCATAAATGTCGGTTCACTTTTCAAACTGTTGCCACAAAATGTTAGAGTCTTGCATTATATTTGAAGAAATTAAATAATGAAAAATCTGCATAAATGTATGTATATTTCTCGTATTGTGATAAAACAACGGTACATAGAGTCATCGAATTTTGAATAACGTAATCCTCCAACGAATATGAGCATGTGGAAGACCAAATTTGAAATTTGAAATTTGTTTTATGATCGATTTCCTATTTTTTAAAACTTTGACCAATTTTTGATTAACAAACTCAAGGATTTCAAAGCGAGCAATGGCAACGTTGTGCAGAAAAAACATTTTTATCTCCAGCGCGTGAGTCTCTGTATCGGAAATTCTAAAGATATGCTCGTTTTAAAACTATTTTGCGATATTGCTGTTGCACTGAATCTTATGGTTTAAGTGCGAGGAACATGATATTTAATAAAGAAAGGTAACACACAAAATGTCAAAAAACGCCCCTTTGGACGTAATTTAAAATCTGAAACATTTCAGATTTTTTTTTTTTATTATTATTATTTTACTTAAATCTCTTTTTCTACGTTTTAACTTAGAGCGAGAAGA
Source organism: Stegodyphus dumicola (assembly GCF_044657685.1). Classification (NCBI taxonomy): domain Eukaryota; kingdom Metazoa; phylum Arthropoda; class Arachnida; order Araneae; family Eresidae; genus Stegodyphus; species Stegodyphus dumicola. The sequence goes on along the minus strand of NC_140777.1, from coordinate 184,377,243 downwards.
TCCATTCTAATATTAGTTTTGTATCGTAATTCATAGATTGAAACCTTTTGAGTGAAATCATCAAACTTTTTATCCCTGAGAAACTGTATCTAAAATTTGCTTACACGGAAAAAATCGCAAAATAAAAATCGTAAAACATCGCATATAGACATGTAAAAAATCACAGAATTTAAATTGAAAGAATGACTTGAGTATAATTACGTATATGAATTTATTAGTCAGCTACTGTGTTCGTAAATGTTACGTTAATGCACTCTTAGATCAGCATTTTCATGTCTGAAACAGACGATATTTCAAACAGAAAAAAATGCTTTCAAAGCTATTTTGTTTAGAATTTGTTGTGGAGTTATTTTATCTCATTCGTGTTTCTGATTTCCTTCATTTGATCACTTCAAAAAATTTATGTTAGTGTCGCCATCTGTTGGATACATTATAAATTGTTCTCATTGATAGTTCTTTACCTTTTTACTAGATGGCAGCACTAAAAATTCAAAATTCCAGTCTATCGTTTAGCAAATGTAATGGTGTTCATTCCCTCCCAACAATTTCTCAGAATTTAAGTTAGTAAAAAATCAGTTTCATCACAGTTTTAAAACAAATTTGAAGAAAAATAATTTTTTTTTTTTCTTTTTCTTCTTTGAGGCTGAGACAATCCTAAAGAGATGACATGCAGTTTAAGAATTTCCAAACGTATAAATATTTGCCTTGAAACTTTGATCATTTGCATGTTTGTTTATTCCAAATGCCTGCAATAAGATCTTCATGCATATTTAAGACTTTCCAAACGTATAATATTTATCAGTTCCGAATATCAATTCTTTAAAGCACAGCAGAAGACCAGAATCGAATGAAGGTGGAGGGGGGTATTCTCTTAGAGAGTGTATTCATTGTTAAGTATTAAGCGATTCGAAGAACTCATTTACACGATTTAAATGTATATATTTTTTCTTCTTTTCTTTGTACTTTGGAAATAAATTATAACTATTTCTATCGGTTTAAATATCTGCCAAACCGGTTACAAAAAAATTTCATTCACTTCATTTCACACCTTATAATTTTCAAATGACTATGAAAAGTATACAATAGGATAAAATACATACCTCATGTAAGTTTTAAAAAGACTAATAACTACTTTATTTTTAATTTGTTGTAATTCAGTAATACAAAACACAGTTTATTTATACAGAATTTTATATCTGTATTTGAAAAGGAAAGTTTTGACTAACTGCAATGAAAATTTAAATTCCATTGGTGGTCAGACTGCTGTATTATACTTTCAAATTAAGATAACGATTAAAATAAAATTCCTAATAACTCGGTATCAGTCAACCAAAGCAAAAACATGTTAGATGAGAACTAAAATGAAATTAAGTAAAATATTTTAATTATAACTAAGAAAGACAAAAGACAAAAAGAGGAAGAAACTTTTAACATTTTTGTTTGCAATCATGATATTGATATGCCCACAAAATACACTCTTTTGCAAAAACATAGAAGCACGAAGAAGGACTTCTGCCATAGTGACGAAATTTGGTATGCAAAAGCATCTTGATCGAATAGACAAATGATCAAAGTTTCAAGGCAAATAAACGGGAATTGCGATCATAGCGCGCATTTCGCAAAGTATAAAACCAGTAACAGAGGCGGAAAACTTATCTTTTTTTGTTGCTGCCATTGTAATTCCGTAAAGAAGCAACCAAAGATGCGATTACGACGATATCGAAGACCTCACAGACAACTAAACGACTTCGAACGTGGTCTCATTGTAGGTGCGAGAAGCTGGGTGGTCATACCGAGCAATAGGCCGCCACCTGCAGAGTGCAGACACTGCTGTGCAAAGACGTTGGCAGCAGTGGTTGCTACAAGGAAATTGCCGACGAAATGAAGGCTCTGGAAGGTCAAGGAGCACAAACGCGAGGCAAGATAGGATGATTGTTCGCCAGGCCCGAACCGCCCCAACCGTGTCATTGTCGACTATTTAACGCACTACAGCCACGTCTATACCTCCCGTGGTACCGTCAACCATCTCATTGCGCTTGTCTGAGGCGGGGTTACGCTCACAAAGGCCTTTATGACGTTTGCCTTCGACCCCACAACATCGGCGGAGTCGTTTGGAGTGGTGTCGCAGTCGATCATCATGGCTGCCATCAGACTGGCATCGCATAGTGTTCAGCGATGAATCGCACTTCACTCTTGAAGTAGATGACCACCGTGTTCGTGTATGGAGAGGACGGGGCCAGCGGTCCCAATCAGCCTTTTCTTTACAAAGGCATACAGACATAACCTCTGGTGTGATGGTGTGGGGCTCTATTTCTTATAACAGCAGATCTTCTTTAGTCATCCTCAGTACATCTTTAACAGCTCAACGATATGCTGATACCATCCTTCGGCCGGTTGCATTACCCTTCATGGTACTTCGTCCTTGGGCCATTTTCCAACAAGATAATGCCAGGTCACATACCGCTCGCTTATCTCTGGACTGTCTCCGTGCGATTGATACTCTTCCTTGGACAGCAAGGTAATCAGACCTTTCCCCAATCGAGCATATCTGGGATATGGTAAGCCGCCAGATTGGGGCACCACAAAATATCGCAGATCTCGAGCGACAACTGATGAATGCCTGGCAGAATGTGTCGCAGGATGACATTAGGAACCTCTACCACTCCTTGCCTCGACGAATTCCAGCATACACTGCCGCCAGGGGCTGTTCGACCAACTACTAATTTGAACACTCAGTGGGTGATTAGGTGCTATGAACAGGTACTATGACCTTGATTTTATAATCATTTTAATATCTGTGTATGAGTTATACACATATTCTATTTCATCAACCACTTCATTCATGCTGCTTCGATGTTTTTTGCAAAAGAGTGTATTTTACATATCAGAGCATTTTACAAAACGCTCATACTATCGTTTTAATAGCATTTTAAGTGATAATAAGAAATGACCTTTTTAAGTTGTCGATAAGGAGCCCATAGTGGCGAATAGAATATATACTTAAAATTCATATCACACCTGCCATAGTGTTATATATTAATAATTATAGTATGATAAACTCGAAAAGACGATTATAATCTCGTAATGTCTAATAACATTGCTTCACTTAGAGATGCCAAAGTAACGGTAAAGTTCATTTTCAAAGAAAATTAGCTTGAAGAAGAATTCCAGATCTGGAAAATCGATGTCAATTTTTCGGTCCATTAATATTATAAGGTATTTCTCGAACTTTCTTAGCATTCCTTCATGGTGTGGTGGTTATCACACTCGACGCGAATTCGAGAGGTCCGTGGTTCGAGTCCCGCGAGGGCATTGCTCGTTTTTCATCTTTCCTGCTTTCAAAAAAATACCTCAATGTTACTACGGTGGTGCCTGAACTAAAAAGGGTGATAAATGATGATTCTACAACGTACAAATTATGATTCAAAAGAGTCCCGGCAAAGACATTGCTCATTTTTTACGTCTCAGCATCAAAAATTCTAATATATCTACAATGGCTCCCGAACTGACAAAGGTGATGGCTAATGATTCACCAGCACCATGATTTGGCGATTGGGTTCCCTAATCTCCAGTCGCCCTTTAAATAAGGTTGAGTGTATAAGGTATTTCTCCCTCCTTCTTAGCATGCCTTCGTAGTGTAGTGGTCATTATGCTCGGCGCGTATTCGAGAGGCCCGTGGTTCAAGTCCCGGCGAAGGCGTTGGTCATATTTCATCTTTTCAAAAAATCGCAATGCCTCTACAAGATCTCTGTATGTTATGAGAATGAAAAGTAGCCTGTAAAATAAAAGCTGCGTCAGAAACTGCATTGTTAACATTACGCGACACTATATTTGCATCTGATCAACGATTTCATAATATCCGAGAGAGTACAGGAAAAATATTTTTGCTAAAATCCTCTAACAGCATACTGACTGAGGATATAATTTGTGCGGCCGTTTGATTTCAGATCTAAAGCAGCACACACATGTATTAAGGCAGCTTCCATTTTAAAGAATATTAATTTCTTTCTATAGTATGTTTTTTTAATATAAAGACAAGCCGGACTTAATTAAAAATAACCTTGTTTGGTAAAAAATAAATAAATAATAAGAATGAAAAAATTCTGAAACGTTTCAGATTTTAAATTACGTCCAAAGGGGCGTTTTTTTAACATTTTGTGTGTTACCATTATTTATTAAATATCATGTTCTTGGCGCTTAAAATTCAGTTCAACAGCAATATTGCAAAATAATTTTGAAATGAGCATTTATTTAGAATTTCCGATACACAGTCTCACGTGCTGGAGATAGAAAGCTTTTATTTTTCGGTAGAACGTTGCTATGGCTCGCTTTGAAATCGTTCAGTTTGTTAATCAAAAATTCGTTAAAGTTTTACAAAATACGAAATCGATCATAAAACAAATTCCAAATTTTAAATTTGGGTTCCAGATAACCATATTCGCAGGAGGATTACGTTATTCAAAATTGGATGGTTCTAGGTACCGTTGTTTTATAACAATGCGAGAATCATCCATACATTTATGTAGATTCTTCATTACTTAATTTCTTTAAATATAATACAGGGCGATAATGTTTGGTGATAATGTCTCTAAATTCGATCTTTCTGAGTCTCATTTTCAAAATGTCCGATATTACATACGACGTTAGTTATAAATCATGGGAGAATTTACAAACCGGCATTTATCGCCGAATATGGATAATTCATGCCGTAAATCCAACTTATGCGCGGGAAACAAACTCAAATCGTCTGCTGTCGAATGTGTGTCAAAGACGGTTTGATTTCTGCTAGCGTTTATGTACAGCCATTGGCATTTTAAATTCCTTACCTCTTAATATCATAAAGATGCTTTTAAATTACCACCATTTTAAACGAAATGGAATATTTCCTCATTCTGTCAGAAATTATTAATTTTTAAAATTAATTTGCATATCAAGGAAAGATTTTTGATGTAATCGGTATGAGGAGTAAGTAAACTGCAAAATAAGGGATGGTCATTAAACTATTAATCACTCAGTAACGTTAGTCTGAGTGATTAATAGTTTAACGATCAAGCGATTAATAGTTAATCGCTTGATCGTTCTTCCGATTGAAGTGAAAGAATTTTGATTTTTAGCCGGACTCAACCCAAATTTACAGTGTATTTCTTCCGACGTTCTGTTATTTTTAAAATTCTAACGACTCTTATACAATTTGGCTTGATATTTAGTTTGTTTGTCTCCAAACACGTGGTTTCAGTCATTTGAAATCGCTTGGTTTTTCCTTAGACAACCTGCTGAACAGGAAAGACCGTTTCTATTTCCTTATATGAAGTAAAGGAAGTATTGTAATCACCAAAAATTTTCGGGTGTCATATTTTTGACCGCTATCGCATGCAGTTTAAGGGTGTTTTTCGTAAGGACAGAATAAATGATTTTTTTCTCAAACGGGTTGAAAAAAGGATTTAAAATGGATTCAGGAGAAATTTTTTGCGTGACATCTGTACGTACGTATGTATGTATCTCGCGTAACTCCAAAAACATGTAGCCTCGGAATGTTGAAATTTTGTGCATGGACGGCTATAATATGTGGTTGGGCACCTCCCTTTTTTGGTTGCAATCGGCCGCACCAAAGATACATAAACTTAAAGCATTTAAAGTTAAAAGTAAATTGGAGTGAAAGCAAGGGGGATTCCTCAACAATATTAATAATTTCATCTTTGTAAAGGAACTAAGTATAAAATCAGAACATTTCAAAATAAAATTGATCATGGTAGTGCAAACTCGAAAATTAAAAATGCAAAAAGGGAAAATATATAAAAGTTAATAAATTTAGTTTTCGAGTTTGTACTGCTTTGATCATTTTTTATTTTGAAATGTTTTGATTTTATGTTTAACCCCTTTACAAAGATGCAATAAATAATATTGTTGAGGAATATCTTTGTTTTGACTCCAATTTACTTTTAACTTTAGATGCTTTATTTTACTTCAATCCTGCAGGACGGGTTTAAAAAGTTTTCTTTTAATTTCTGCCTCTTATTAGTTTCTTTATGTATTTATAAGTATATATATATGTACTGGTAAATTGTCTATTTTTGCTTTAAAATGACCGAATTATGTTGTTCGTATCTTCCGGTTATGGTTTTTATGCCTTTAGTTAATCTACATGCAATAGTTGTAGAATTATCAACAATTTAGAAGTTGTTTAAGTGCGGCTAAGCATAATTTTGTTTTACCATAGCAGCCGTATTTGTTTACATTTGAAACTCAGCAGAATAGTGAATTAAGTCAGTTTGTGCACCTTCAGTGCCTTTTTGCCGAGTGGGACCAACAGTAAACTTTCAGTTTTGTATGCCAAAAAATCTGCCTTTTTGCTTGCTGGCCGAGTTCCTCGCTTTTGCGTAAAAAGTTATAATTGTGAAAATTGTTTTTCTTATTTGTTTTAATCGTATATGGTGTTTATTCAATTTTTAATGAAGATATTTTGTATTTGAAGTATCTCCAGAAAAACATATCATCTTGAATTTTGAGCAAACTAATTGCATGAGATGTGTATTAAACATTTGTTAAAGCATAATTTATATTCCGCTTCTTAACCACCACCATAACATCATAAAAATTATATAAAAATTCTAAAATAAAATTAAAATTTTTTAAACAGTTTCTTACTCGATAGTTTGAATAATTCTTTCTCTGAACACAATGAAATAAGTTATATCCCTTGATACAAATATTAATTATCCTAATAAAAAATTAACCAACTTTCCGTTGAAGAAAAAACAAATTATGCAAAACTTTTCAATATCTTACAAACAGTGAAATAAGCAAAACATAACATGAAAGAAACTCAAAAAACAAAAAATTCCTCGCAGAATTTTACTCTGCATTTTACTTACTTTACTTTTTTGATTTTTATCAAAAAAATCTGATGTGTACACCACATGACTTCCTTGTACGGAATATTAAACTATACGCATTTTTTTCTTGCATTTCATTTAAACTTATTGGATTTAATTAAATCTACTTCGCCGACAGCGCATAAACCACAATAGAATAAATGCATTTCTTAAAATTCACTCTTTGTTTAACATAGCGACACTCTGGCGCTAGGTTCACTTAACAGTATTATATTTCGTTCATATTATAACTCAGAATGCACAAAATTTATATTATTTAAAGAATTATCTAATCGTTGCTACATGTTCTATTCAAATACTATAATAAAGCTAGAACGATGTATAAAAGAAATTAAGCAAACAAAACAAAACAGAAACAGTTTTTCACAGACGATTGAGTATTTCTCATTCAATTAATTCAGTTCTCACTTCGCGACAAGGCAAAAATACATAAAAACTCAAAATATCTGTATTAAAAATTACTTATTATTAAACATTAAATTATTAAAAATAAAGTAAATCTTAAACGCTTATTTCCTTGAAAAAATTCCAGAAAGGATTAAGAATGATTTATTTCGCAATAATAAATGAAGGCGTTATCTTTGTTGTTGCGAAGCTGCGTTTCTCTAAATTGGCAACAAATCCACTACTCTGCTGTTTCAAATGTAAACAAGCAATGGCCGCCATCAAAATAATTATTAGGCTTAGTGGCACTTAAACAACTTTAAAATTGTTGATAATTCTAAAAATATTGCATACAGATTTGCTAAAGGCATAAAAACCTTAACCGGAAGACAAAAACAACATAATTCAACAATTAAAGCAAAAAATGTACAATTTACAAACATATAAGAGTAAAGAAACTGAGATTACTGAGCCGGGTAACAGAGTGGATATATATATATATAAATATATTTATATACGTTTGGCGTGGCCGATTGCAACCAAAATACTAGGTGCACATCGGTATATTATAGTAGCCCTATATACAAAATTTCAACGTTCTGAGGCTACTCGTTTTTGAGTTATGCGAGAGACGTACATACGTTCGTACAGACACCATGAAAAATTCTCTTCAGAATTCATTTTAAAGCAGTTTTATAATTTTTTTGGAGGAAAAGAGTCTTTTATTCTGTCCTTACGTACAGATATCACGCAAAAACATCGTTAAATTGCATTCGAAAGCGGTCAAAATGGATATTTTCGTTGAAATATGCTGCCTGAAACTTTTCGCGATTACAATACTTCTTTTTTACTTCGTACTAGGAAGTAAAAATCAATAAAAATGTATTATATATATAAAAATGCCAATGAAATATGCCAATCTTTTAAAAACAATGACATAAGCAATACGACGAAAAATTGTTGCCAAACCCATATTTCTAAAAGAATGAAACTATTCAAAATGATGCGATTTCATCAAAAATCTATCAACAGCAATAAGAAAGGAAAATTGTTGCCAAAATCACATTTTTAAAGATGTGAGAATTGTACTCGGAAGCTTCATTTAATTTTTTTTTAAATACAAAATATTATCATTTTTCCAAAATTCTTTTTGTAAAAGCAGTCGCAAGGATGAAACGTGTCCAAAAATGAAAGAAAAATAAACTGTACATTTTTAAAAATAAACTTTTTTAGAAAAAATCCCGTTGAAAAGGTGTTAAGCTCCCTTTGTTAAATAAATTCGTATTTAATGGATTTATTGAAACACGAAATTTATGTTATGTTCGTAAAATAGCTAAATGCCTATGTTTTATGACGATGTGAAAATGGAGTGTGTAGAGTAAAATCTCGCTTTCCTATAGCTCATTATGTCTCAAAATGACGCGATTTCGTCACAAAACATAAAATAAAAAAAAAAAAATTCGAATTCGAATTTGGAAAAAATCGCTTCGAGGTGCACTGGCTCTTGTGTAGGTGCACCTATGTATCGAACTTCGTAGCCGTGGGTCTACTAACTTACGCGCAGCGCGAACGAAAGACACACACACACACACAGAGAGACTCTTTCTTTTATTATAGAAGCTATATAGATTTTGTAAAACGCACAAATTTTTGGTTAACAGTACGATTTGAAAGCGAGAAGTGGCAACACTTTGCGAAATAAAGTACTTTTATCTCCAATGCTCGAGACTGTTGCCAATCTGAAAAATGAGTGCGAAAATGAGTATTTTCAGAGTTTTTTAATTAATATCTCAGCTGATTAAAGTCGTAAGAAGATGGTAACAGAGAAAATAACTTTCCACGACTTTTTGGAGTCGGGAATAATATATTTAATGTTTGGAAACGCTATTTTTATTTCATTACAAAACTTATAAATTTTTTATTAACTAACTCTACGATTTGAAAATGAGCAGTGGCAACGCTGCTCAAAGTAAAGCAGATTTTTATCTGTAGCTTGCGAGACTGTCGCCACTCGAAAAAATGAGGTTGAAAATAAGCGTTTTTAGAGTTTTTAATTAATATCTCTGATTTTAATTTTTTTTATTTCAGTTTTGGGAAAACAAGTGGACGTCGACCTTTCTCAGGACCTGAAAAATAACTGTAGAAAGTTTGGTGACGATAATTATAGTAGTGACTGAGTTAATCGCAAAGAAACAGCAAATAGAATGTCTATTTGCGCGGCTGTAAAATAGACATTCTTCTTTATATATATATATATATAGAATATACATAACTAGATGCTTTTGTTTAAGTTTTAATCGAGAATTTTATTTAATTATTATTTCGAACGAACTTATTGCTTTAGTTCATAGGTGAGGAAACGCATTCCGGAAGTGAATGAGGAAATTTTTCCACGAATTATTACAAAACAAAGAATTAATGATAGAAACCTTTAAAGATTTTTTTTTTAATGTTGTTGTGTTATTTGCGCAAAAAGTATCCTTCTCTCTCAGTTCTGAAAGGTACAATCAAATCTTATCTCTTCGAAGTTTCACCTCCATTTTGTTATACTCGCAACTCATTTCAATAAGACAAGGGAGTTTGTAAACAAATAAAACAAGAAACGGCCCAAACGAATCTTTGTTTATTGAAAAAAACGAACCTACTGATCGAATTTATTTTTCTCTTTATTTTGTCTGGCACACACCTCTCACTTACTCTAGTTAAGGAACCCGCGCATTAGAAAGTAGGTCCGCATGTCAGTCAACGCGATTTTAATTTGCAGGGTTGCCATATTTGGCGCAAATATCGCCGTCAGTTAAGATGGAAGTTGAATGTTAATATAGCGACTCGCACTAAGGATTAGTGCTTGTGACATTGAATAACAAGTTTACTGAAGCATACTCTGGAATGTTTGTTTTACTTTTGAAAACGCTGTGAAGCAGAAAATATAACAGTGCTTATTTCACATTCCTTTTCTGTGTTTTGTTGCTGATATTTCTTTTTAAAAAGTTGTAAAACCTCACATGTAATTAATCACATGTAAAGCTTAATTTAATATTCCGTACAAGGAAGTCACGTGGTGTCGTCATCGGATTTTTTAAACTATAATGTAAGGCAAGATGTTATTTATTAATCTCTTTTCCAATACATGATACATGTTTTCAAATACCTGCTTACATACCTTAAGTATGAAAATAGTCTTTTCTTTTCCTCGCGGCTCGTACTATTCTAAAATCGCCGCCCATACGGTATACAAAGTGTGACACACACACACACACAAAAAAAAAAAAAAAAAAAAAAGACTGGTCCAATGCTGGTCCATTGTACTTACATAAACAGTTCTCCGTGACATTATCACCTTCAAAGTAAATCCTTTCAGCATTCACACACTTCTGCATTCGGTGCTGCCATTGCTGGTTACAGTTCTGGAAAGAGCTTTTCGGAAGACCCTTAAGGTGATTCTCCGTTTTTGTCTGAACCTCTTAAGCTGAGGTGAAATGGCTTCCTTTTAAGCAAGATTTACGGAAATAAAAAAAAGGTCGCATGCAGCCAAATCAGGTGAATAAGGAGGATACCTAATTACAGTAATGTTTTTGCTGATCAGAAACATAAGACCCGTGTGAGAGGGTGCATTGTCCTGGTGCAACAGCCATCCATCGCTCCACGACTGCGGTCTTTTTTCCTTAATTTTATTTCACGAAGTCTTTTTAGTACTTCAGTGTAGTTGTGTTGATTAACTGTCCACTCAATCATTGCAATTCTATTAATGTGGAAGAAGACAATTAACGCTGCCCTGAATTTTGATTCTGACATGCGTGCTTTGTCCCTTCCCCCTTGAAAAACCACTTATGCCATTCAAACACAAGTGCACGAGACAAAGTTTCATCTCCATAAGCCTCGGTTAACATTTGAGATGCTTCCTCCGTGTCTGATTTCTTAAGATTCACCAGAAACTTGGTGTTGATTCGCTGTTCGGCCTTTTACATTAGACGATTTTTTTCCGGCAGAATCCAATTGCACGTGTTCACTCAATGACGCAGTATTCCCAACTCGTGTGATCGGTTTAGTCCAAACTGGCTGCATGGGTAGAGGAGGTGTGTGGGATGACGTTACCGAACAGTTGTTGCCAACCCCACTCCTTCTTCAAGCTACACACTTAGTCTCTTTTTTTTTTTTTTTTTTTGTGCGTGTTACACCTCGTAGTGGTTAGGGGAGCTGACTGCAATACCGAAGGGCCAGGGTTCCAATCCCAGAAAAAGCATGGAGGTAAATTGTCTGTCCCCTCATAGGAGATCACGGTGGTCGCCTATTAGGTGCCTCCACAATAAAATAGCCACCGCTTCTGGCCTTAGGAGTGCCAATGCTAAAAGGAGGCAAGTACCCGCCGTTCGATAAAAAAATCTGAAAGCTTTCAGATTTTACATAACGTCCAAAGGGGCTTTTTTAAACGCTTTTTGAGTTATATTTATTTATTAAATATCATGTTCTTCGTACTTAAACCATAAAATTCAGTTCAACGGCAATATCGGAAAATCATTTTAAAATGAGCGTGCCTTTAGAATTTCCGTTACACAATCTCGCGCGCTGGAGATAAATATGTTCTTTTTTCTCCGTGCAGTGTTGCCATTTCCCGCTTCGAAATCGCTGAGTTTGTTAATCAAAAATTCGTTAAAGTGTTGCAAAATATGAAATAGATAAGAAAACTAATTCCAAATTCGGACGTCCATATTCCAGATGCCTGTATTCGGTGGAGGATTACGTTATTCAAAACTGGATGCCTCTAGGTACCGTTGTTTTATCACATTGCGAGAAACATACATACATTCCTGCAGATTCTTCATTATTTAATCTCCTTAAATGTAACACGGATGATAAATTTGTATACTGATTGTCTTTCTTTGCTCCAGTCGCTCTCTTGCGATAATGTTAACTGTATTATTATGGATGTTGCAATCTATCAGTTCTACGATTTCTTTTCATTGGATTAAAGCCCATGTGGAGTTTTTTGGTAATGAATGGGCCAAGGAGGCACTCTGGCCAAGGAGGCATGTATTTCAACTAAAGTACTCATTGTGGAAATTTCCTGTTCTAGACAAACTGCCATTGTGAGTATGAAGAAATATTATATAAATATATGGAAAGATGTATGGAAAAGTTCAACAAGGAAAAATAATTAGTTGATTAATACTGAAATTACAGATAAAGTTTTAATCTATGATGACATTGATATGAATCAGATTATCACCGGACATGGTAGGTTTCCTCATTATTTAAAGAGATTTCATGTACAAGATAATGATCTGTGTCCAAATTGTAATGTTTTGGGTGATGCCAAACACTTCGTGGTGGATTGCCAATTAACTGATTTTATTAGACGAAGTTTTAGTGATATACATTTTGATTTATTGAATTTTGATTTTAAACATTTGAAATTATATGCAAGAGAATTGATGGCCTTTATTAATGGCAATAGACATGCGATTGGGGTTTTTAACTAAGTTCGTTTTATTTTCAATGTGCTTATTTTAGGATGTCTTTTTCGTCGTGTTTTAAGGATATGTGTGACTGTATGTCATATTTTCGTTGTGGTTTATGTGTGTTTTCCTTCCTTATTTTATGTTATCATTTTTACTAACACAGTTTTCTTGATTTAGTTATTTTTGGTTTTCTTCTTTCCTGTTGTGTCGTTAATCTAGCCATTTAAAAAAAATAGAATTATATAGTTGTGTGGCAACCTTGCTGGATGTATAATTGTTATTTTCTTTGGTTGATTATACTAACATTTTTAGTTACTCGGAATACCGGGCTTGGTTTCTTGGAGCTTTGAATTTTAAGTTAAATGCTAAAGTTGCTTCGTGTATAATATCTTGGATTAGTTGTTCTTTTTTCATTAATCTGGCGTTTTAACTTTTATTGGGGGATTCTCCGGGTCGCTGGCTGCCTTCGCTTGTGGTGTAAATTGGACGCCCCTTTTTGGACCACAAAATCACTTTGTGATCAGGCGGGTTGGGGCGTTCTAACACACAAACACACACAAAAAAAAAAAAAAAAAAAAAAAAAAAAAGGGTGATAATATTGGGTAGCAACAATTTGGAAAGTGAACCGTCATTTAAAGTTGCCAACGCAACATGCCAAAACGAAATTAATAGCGCTTCTGGGCTAAAAATATATATATTTAACCTTATTTTTGTGCTTGGAAAATCAGTTCAGAATAACTATTCTTAAAATGTAAACTGTACAGCTTATTCTGTATCTCTTACGCATCGTAATAAATTATAGCTTCCTATTTAATTACACTTTATAAAACCGCTTTCATAGAAGAAATGGGGTCAGATATTGAAAAATTCAATCGAAAAATTTTGAAAAATAAATCTGATGTCACCTACTTACTCTATCAGCACTTCCTAGAAAGAGAAAGAATAGTCGTCAAAAACAGTCACGCATGTATCAAAGTAAGTATATAACTTGCACCGAAAGATATTTAAAATAAGTTCTCATTCACAGGAGTTGAGTTGCGTGCGTGCTGACTTAATTAACTTTCTTTAAAAGTAGAAAGCATAATTTGTGTCTTAATGCATGCTTTTCGATGAAGATCAGATAGAATGGGATAAATAATTCAATTATTAAGCAATTAGGTAAAATTTTTGTCTGCGTGTACAAAGCCAGACGTGTGATATTTCCGATATGGTATTCAAAAAGGCAACTTATATGTCTTTATTCAAAAATAAAAATTATACTTAAGTTTTTAATTGTATCCTTGGGCCACAAAGAGGCATATGAATTTTTTTCCGAAACTTATTATAAAAAAAAATAGGGGAAGTAAAATTTAAAAAGCTTCAGGTATCTTAGCTTTTTGGTTTAAATTTAACATGAATCGTAATTGAAAATCCGATTTCAATGATATGAATTTTGAAAGGATATTCGTAAAAATTCAAACTTACTAAAGTCGGAATATACTGCAGTATGACATGCAAGCCAGAAAAACCTGGCATTAAAATTTTGCTTGGATTTAAAAATTAAATAACATGAGTAACAAAAAAAAAAAAAAAAAAAAAAAAAAAAAAAAACAGATTTTATATTACATCCAAAGGGGTTTTTTTTTTAACGTATTTTTGTGTTACCTTTATTTATTAAATATGTTTTTCGCACTTAAACCTTAAAATCAGTTGAGCAATATCACAAAATTATTTGAAAAGGGCATATCTTTAGAATTTCCGATACAGTCTCTCGCGCTCGAAATAAAAATGTTTTTTTTTTTTTTTTTTTTTTTTTTTTTTTTGTACAGTGTTGCCATTGCTCGTTTTGAAATCGTTTAGTTTGTTAATCAAAAATTCGTTAAAAGTTTTACAAAATACGAAATAAATAATAAAAGAAAATCCAAATTTGGGCTTCCAGATGCTCATATTCGGGTGGAAACGTACGGTATTCAAAATTGGATGATTCTAGGTACTTTTGTTTTATCACAATGCGAGAAAAATATGTACATTTATGCAGATTCTTCATTATTTAATTTCTTTAAATTTAATACAGGGCTGTAATATTGTGTGGCAACAATTTGAAAAGGGAACCACCGACTTTTAAAGTTTTTAACGCAAAATGCCAAAACGAGATTAATAGCCCATTGGGGCTAACGCCCTTAGGGCTAAAAATTTTCACTTGCAATAATGACCTGGACTGAATTTTCCTGTTGTTTGGATTAGTGATGGTTTCGGTAACTAAGTAACTAAACTGCGAATTAAATGAGTCATATTTCTTAATAGAAAAGCAAACTCGGAGGATTAAAATGAACTCTGTGGAATGCAACGAAAAATTAATTTCATAAGTTTCGATTTGCTAAACGAAGATGCTGCTAGGTTACGAAACAGGCTTTTAGGTTTTTCTAATGCAGAATGCATTTTAACAGAATACTACAAAAATCCGTTAAAGCATAATATGAATGAAAGGATTTTCCGCTTGGTTCAGTTGAAATGAAGAGATGCAGAGATACGTAAAGAAATCCATATCAAAAATTCAAAAGAGACGTTTCTTTTTCTTCGTGAATTATACATACGAAAAATATATTACCATTTTCCACGGTTCAAAGAAATGGCGTGGAACCAACTGTTCGAACAACGTTAATGATAATAATTTCGTAAGAATATTTGCGATCTTTTATTCTGATTACCGGGCACTAGTTACATAGTTTAGCAAAGGATAAACTTCGGTATATTATTTCTAGTAAGGTTCGAATATTTTAGACCCCATTTTATATCATACTTGTCCATTCATTCGAAGCAAATTAAAGGGAATTTTATCCAACATACCGTTTGATTATGGCTTAGTGGAATATATTTGATTTCGGAGCTGCCTCTGATGTATTCGAGGTTCATTTTATAATGCACCATCATTTGAAAACTTATTCTGAAATTAAGTGGTGTATTATAGAGCGTAACGCATTAAGTGAAGCTGAAAGCAATTTTTTTTTTTACTTCTTGGGATAAGAATGCATTTTGTTAACTTTTTATCGACTTGTGCATTCAATGCATAAATTGCATTGAATGCTATCTTAAATCCCATATTCAATTCGTTATAAACATTTTCGGGAAGAGATGCATTAGAGGAATTCATAACTGGACACCGGCTCGTACTCGAATTATCAATTATCAGCACTCTCAACCCCCCCGGACCTTTGGTGGGAGGACGTCGTAAGGTAAAATGTTGAAAAATACAATCAGAAAAATTATTTTATGAAAGATTAGTTTATTATTATTTAAGAAATGCCACTGCGTCAAATTTTATAGATCAATGCTTCAATGAAATATGAAAAAAAATATTTAGAATTTGTTTCCATATGATGTGAGTGATAAGAGTTGAATTTGTTTTCCCACATCGTTCAAAATTTCACACCTGCAAGGAATAGATTCCTTCTTTATGAAAAATTTCACGTTGTATAAAATATTTGTGTTATAATTATTCAAATAATATTGTCAAATAAAAAATACTTGTAGTATATCTTATTAAATGGTTTACGTCAGCGGTTCTCAACCTTTTGACTAGCGCGTACAACCTAAACAAAAACTTAAAACTTACCACTACATTCTACAATGAATAGTTTTCAATTTCTGAATAGGAATATTAAAAAAAATATTTTGCTATTTGCACAGCGTATTGGCTATTTGTATTAAACATGCACACATAAAAAATATTAAATTAAAAATGGATTAGTATTTTAATTATCAAAATTTAAGTTATTTTAATATTTTAATTCTAAAATTTTGTGCGAAATCTGGGCGTGTTTTAAGTGAGATGAATTTGTTTATGTTTGGCTTTATTTCACTCAGTTTTAACCGTAAATTAGGATCCACTTTTAATTTTATTCTTTATTTATTTTTCAAATATAACATGGAAGAATATCCTTGTTCGCACAAGTAGGTTGTGCAAATTGTGAATAAAAATTTACTAGCTTTATTTGAAATGCCTTTACTATTTTTTTCGTTCAGCTAAAAGTTAATAATGGTGTTAATTTTGAAATCTTCAGTTAGAATTCGATCATCGGAAATTTCTATCGATTGTTCTTTCTCTTCACGAGACTTTTGTATTGAATAGTAAACAAGTAATATAAAAATTTGATTTTAAAGTCAATTCTTACTTAGGTCAAAAAAGAAAAATTTTAAAATACAAATTTTTTTTATTAAATTAAAAAATTTTAAAATTTTTAATATGTGAAAAAATTGTATTAACATCAAGTGCCATCCACTAGAAGTTAAAAAAAATTTACTTTAACTTGAGTGGACGAATAAAAAGTATTTTATTAACGATTGAAAATTACTTAATTAGTTAAAAAAAATTAAAGTAAATTCCTACTTAGGTCAACAAAGAAAATTTTAAAATACAAAAAAGAGTTTAATATGTGAAAAAACTGCATTAACATCAAGTGTCATCCACTACAACTTTAAAAAAATGTATTGGAACTTGAATGGATGAATAAAAAGTATTTTATTAACGATTGAAATTTAATTAATTAAATAAATTTTTTAAAAAAATTAAGTAATTTGCTACTTAGGTCAACAAAGAACAATTTTAAAAATGCAAAAAAGATTTTTTTAATTAAAAATTTGTAATATGTGAAGAAACTGTATTAACATCAACTGCAAATTTAAAAAAACATATTTGAAGTTGAGTGGATGAATAAAAAGTATTTAAAAAAATAATCCTTCGTGTTTCACCGAACTCAGCCTTCCGGAAATTATCACCTTAAGCTGTTACCTATTGCACGTACTACAAACTCTTCCCCAATTAAAAGCTGATTAAACGAACGCTGCCAAAACGCAGAAACTGCGGCGAAGAAAATTGGCGACACACTTCAAGACTATGATTGTTCTAATGGCGGCAACCCCAATTTATAGGAGAGCAGAACCATTTGTAAGCGCACGTTTCGCGGTCAGCTTTTTAGGGCTGGTCCGTTTTGAAAAATCACTCGTAGCCATTCGATCAGACCGGACGAGAGAACCTGAGAAAAATGAAGATAATACTCGGGATATGGGTAAGTGTTCTCATATTTAAAGATTTTTTTTTTTATTCAATGCACCACTTAAGTGAACAATCACTTGAGTGCCCTTTTCATTGCCTTTTATGTGGATATAATTGCTTTTACTTCTAAAGAGAAGAATCTAAAAAATTCCAATAACCAGATGACCCATGATTATACTGCGGAAGTTAAATAATGTTGTAAATGAGTGCAATAAATTACTTCTTATTGTAGATACTTAAAACGTGTTTTGCTGTCCTGAAGAAAGATACTTAAAAACTTACGGAAACACATGTGGCATACAATACATATATTTTCTAAAAATAATTAGCCCAGAAGGGCTATTAATTTTGCTTTGGTATTTGGCGTGAAATTTAGAATTTGTTTTATTATCGATTTTATATTGAAAAACTTCAACGAATTTTTTATTAACAAACTTAAGTATTTCAAAGTGATCCATGGCAACGTTGTACAGAAAATAACATTTTTACCTTCAGCGCGTGAGACTGTGCATTGAAAATTCTAAAGATGGGTTAAATTTAAAATTATTTTGCGATATTGCTTTCGAACTGAATTTTATAGTTTAAGTACTAAGAACACGATATTTAATAAATAAAGGTAGCACAAATAATGTTAAAAAAAGCCCTTCCGACGAAATTTAAAATCTCGAACTTTTCAGATTTTCTTTAATTATTATTAATTTTTGAATTTTTAGATGCTAACGTTTAAACTTTATTTTACCGTAATGACTTTTGAAACACTACAGTTCTTCTCAAACATTTTCAAGTAATACATCGAGTTTAAATTTAAATGAAGGAACAAGAAGTGAAGTGTGAAACATATATAGTTTGATTCGTGTGTTTATTAAACGTTTTTGATTTTTTATAGTCTGAACCTACTGGAGTTAATCTCGAAATACGATTTTGAGCTAATTTAGTTTTCATTCGAGCGTGTTGCCATTCCGCAAAATGTAAGTTATTTCTTTTTCAAATGGAATCTTTCGGTAATCGATAAATAAACCAAGCTATTTAAAAACGATAGACGCAGTTCTTAAGAATATTTTTTTTTTTTTTTTTTAGTTTTTAATCTCACGCACTTACATTAAAATGCATTTAATTCGAGATATGTATAATTAAGAACATTAAATATTTCAAAAGAAATATGCTATATATTTTTCACTTTTCAATATGAGAAAGATATATAACGTTCCTATTTCATACTAAATGTATATTCATTTAGCATGCTATAAAATATTTCGCAGTACTTCCTGGACCATCTCTGTTCTTAATCTGCACCGAAAACTATGTTAAACTTTAAAACATCCCCTTTTCAGCGACCATTTAAAATCTGAATCCTATCAGATTTTTTTTTCTTATTTTTCTCGCTTTATATTGATATAATTTAATATTGATATTAATTAAATTTGTTTTCAGCTTTTACATGATTTGATTTTACTTTCAAATATACACTTTTTTACGTATATTTAACGCATTTGTTCATTTATTGTCTATTTTAAGCTTCGGCTTCATTTAACTTTAATGTTCAATTTATCGAATTTAATTGTACATGGAAACAAAGAAGACATATTGATACGTGACACATTTCCCAATTTGAAGCATCTGCATTTGTAATTTTTTTGAATTTTTATGATTATTATTGACCTGAATTAAGTTTTTAGATTTATAATTGCTAAATTTGCTTTTTATAATCTAGTGTCTATTTTAAGTTTTTGAAGATCGCTCCGAAATACTTTAAGGCCCACCAGCGGCCGAGCGGTAAAGTCGCTGAACACTGGTAGTTCGGTCCGAGGTTCGAATCCTGCGAACGGGCTGGCTGCATGGGTGTTTTTGTGGTTTTCCCCATGTGTAACGTGTATACGAGCCAGTTTCCCTTAGAAAGTCCTCCACGAAAGGCATCCCTCCCCTTTGGCAGATAGCCCTAGTGTGCTTTGCCGTAATTAAATACACCACACCACACCACCGAAATACTTTATGCAGTTTCATTTAACTTTAATTATAACAGATCAAACTTAATTGAAAACGTAAAAGAAGATGCGGAACATGACAATTAGTGTAGTTTAAAGTTATTTGTCTGTAAGGTTTTATGAATATTATTGACGTTAATTAAAGTTTTAATATATTTTACACTCGTGTTTAAGTTCAAAACATTAACATATAACAATATTTGAAAACAACAAAATTTGTTTCTAAATATTGCTGTTTATATCTGCCAAATTTGTCATTTTCTTATTCAGTATCTATTTTAAGTTTTTGAAGGTAGTTCAGAAATACATTATGTATACTGCTCGGAAAGCATATAAGCATTATCGCGCCACGCACATGGGGAAAATCCCTCCTCGTGATTGGATTGGGCTTCCGATGACATCATTTCTTCTACAATTACGAGCGCCCACCAGCGGCCGAGCGGTAAAATCGCTGAATACTGGTAGTTCGGTCCGAGGTTCGAATCCCGCGAACGGGCTGGCTGCATGGGCGTTTTCGTGGTTTTCCCCATGTGTAACGTGTATACGAGTCAGTTTCCCTTAGAAAGTCCTCCACGAAAGGCATCCCTCCCCTTAGGCAGATAGCCCTAGTGTGCTTTGCCGTATTCTCAATACACCAACAATTAGGAGCGCCTTGACTTTGCTTGGACTCGATGATACATCTCCATATCGTTTGTTTACGTTTTGATAGCAGTACCGAAATGATTTTTGTTGCTATGAGATTACACGTCTTACAGCACTGTTGTGTGGTGAATTTAACATAAAAAAAATCTGATGTATACACTACATGACTTCCTTGTACGGAATATTAAATTATACGCATTTTTTATTGCATTTCGTTTAAACTTATTGGATTGAATTAAATCTACACTGGTGTGCAAAAATTAAGGACAAGACGGTTTTTTCAATATAACTTTGTACAAAAGCTTTCCAAATCAACACATTAAATACCGTAAAATCCCCAATACGTAAGGACATGAGTAATGTAAGCAACACTTACTAAAAGAGAAATCAGAGGGATAAAAAGAAGCTTTATTGAAAAAGTAGCATGGCGCGCAATGCGACTGAAGGCGGAAACATCCCTGTGATGGGTGTCCAGCAAGAAACATCCGGTCTTTAATAGGGGATATGATCTCCCCTGACTACTAGGCAGGTTTCACAGCGTCTGCCCGTGCTGACAATGAGGGTGTCAATGAGTTGTTGAGGCATTGCTGCCCATTCGTTTTGCAGCGCCAATCGAAGCTCCGGAATCGTTACTAGTTGTAAGGTATGAGCTGCTAAGCGTCGGCCTAGAAAATCCCATACATGCTCGATGGGATTGAGATCCGGAGATCGTGCCGACCAATCCATACGTTCAATATCCTCACTGTCTAAGAGCTGTTCGGCAGCTATTGTGCGATAACATGGTGCATTGTCGTCCATGAAAAGGAACTGCGGTAACATAGCGCCTCTAAAAAGACGCACATATGGAAGAAGAATCTCGCTACAATAACGGGTCCCGTTGACTGAACCTGCGTCGAAGATGTGAAGGTCTGTACGACTACCAAGCATGATGCCTCTCCAAACGAGAACACCGCCACCTCCATACCTGTCCCTTTCAATGATGTTCGAAGGATGATTGCGGCTTCCCCGCTCTCTCCAGATGAGTATGCGATGAGAATCGCTACTCAGACTGAATCTGCTCTCATCTGTAAAGAGTACTCGTCCCCATTCATTGCCTCTCCAATTCCGGTGTTCCCGGCACCCCAGAGAACGCCTTCTCCGATGGGCAGGCGTTATAGGTACACACCGTACAGGCCGTCGTGCAAACAGACCACCACCGTGCAGTCTTCTAGCCACGGTAAAACGCGATATTGGTCGTAAAAAGATGTATCCTCAAAAAGGATGCGCTGAAATCCTTGATGAAAAGTGTAAGTCGGTGTAAATTAGTTCTGACATAATCCAAACATGGATTTAAAGGTAAACAGTTATTTAGCAACAGTTTACTCTAATCAGTACATTGTTAATCCATATTTGAAGTATGACGGAAATTTGAACCCCTTTTTTTTTTTTTTTTTTTTTTTTTTTTTTTCACAGAAATGCTATTGTAATTTCTATACTCAAAACAGAAAATGAAAACCTGTTGCTTTCCGCTCCAAAGACCACAGAACTAACTCAACATGAAAGAAAAGTCTCTGAAAGAAAGTTGAATTTTTTTAGAGAGCCTGGAAAAGTTCTTTTATGTTGAAAAAAGTGACAAGAATCAACCGCAGAAAATTGATTAATGTTACACCGAACCTTATATGCAAGATTTTTATCTTTATCAGCTGCGATTTCTATTTGCAAGGACATAGAATATTGTCAAGTTTGACTTTAATACTTATTTAAACTTTCCTATTTTAAGTGTTTTCTTTTAAGTACACAAATATACGGCTGCGATTTCGATTTGTTGTTGTCGAGTTTGTGGAATTTGACTTTAATACAAGTCTTCTTTAAGTTCCTGCTTTTAGAAATCGCTTCAGATATTAAGCAGAATTCTAAATTTGGTACTTATGGAGCATTCAATCTCTCGTTTTTCTTTTTATGTAATTCTGCGAATTCAGATATATTTTAAAAGTAAAATAATGAAAAATTATTCTTCCAAGATGATTAAATCATTAAGCATTTTAATACCAAGCCAAAAATTCAACTTTGATTAACTTGAGAACAAAATCTGAAGACCGTTACGGTGCGTCAACGAAACTACGTCACCAATAGATTTGCAGTTACACTGCAGTAACCTAGCAGCACCGTCCCCGTTTTTGAGCCCCCGAGTTTACCGAGAAACCCCCGAGAAACACGACATTTTTATCAGAAAATATGGAAGGCGCCAAAACTATTCACGAACAAAAGTCTGATTTTTACATGTACTTAGTCGCTTGTAATCTTTCAATGTACATATTTGTTACTAATCTGAACATCTTAATTCGGTCAAGAAATGAGTGCATATAAAAAAAACTAGCATATGTAACCCTAGCTTAGATATTCCTGTGGATTAATATTTCTAAGAAATGTGTAAAACAAATACTAAAGAAAGATTAGCATGTTTAGGATGAAAGTTTTCCACCCTGGGGGAAAGTTTCGGAACCCAATTCCGAATGATATTTTTTTATGCTCCACAGAAGAGATCAAAGATAAAAATACACTTTGTAGTCATACGAAGGTTAAGTCGCTCTTTTTTAATCCTTTAAATAGTTGCTTTATTTATTTATTTATCTGAAAATGTCCAATATCAGCTTCACTGCCCATTATTAATAAATTTTTAATCGCTTTTAAGCATTTTTCCCTCGATGATTCATGGATTTATTGATTTTCATTTTTGTTTTCTTATAAATGGAGCTTGACTGTAGTTGACCATTTCTAAACTTTGTTAACAAACCTTAATTGGGTTACTGTGCCAAGCATTGTATAGCGAACAATTTTCTCAATGAAAAGGTTTGGATTTTAATTGCGGTTCTAAAATGTTTACCCATACTGTTACCGACCTATAATATCGGTGTATATTTCTGAAATATAATTAGCAAAATCGTAGCATTCGAAAGGAGAGCAACCGCGAAAAGCCTGACAATTAACGTAGCAACTGTATATGCTTATTTTATTGCAAAAATTGATTTCATTTGTGTATTTGTTCTCTTGGTAAATCTCTTCAAATGGCAGCTTTGAGGTACATTCTTGCCGTCTAAAAATGAATTATTTTCTTGACTTTACATTCTACTTAAAATTAAGTTTTTCTTTTTAATAAATTGGCCCACCAGCGGCCGAGCGGTAAAATCGCTGAACACTGGTAGTTCGGTCCGAGGTTCGAATCCCGCGAAAGGGCTGGCTGCATGGGCGTTTTCGTGGTTTTCCCCATGTGTAACGTATATACGAGCCAGTTTCCCTTAGAAAGTCCTCCAAGAAGGCATCCCTCCTCTTAGGCAGATAGCCCTCGATGCTTTGCCAAAATCACACACACACACACACACTTTTTACTAAATTGTTATCAATATTTTTTAATAACGGTAATGGAAAAATAAACTACATGTACGGTGATCCGTCATTTATTGCATCGTTTTAAAATCAAAGTTTACAACAGTTTGAATTTATAATTAGCCAAAATTGGCAATTTCCCCGGAAAGGGATATTAATTTTGTTTTGGCATTTTGCGTCGATTTACTTTTGAAATTTTTGAAAATAATCGTTTGCAATCGTGTTATATCTTTTTTCGGCAGGCTGTTTCACATTTTATAAAACTTTAACGAGTTTTTGATTAACAAACTAAATGATTTCAAAGCGATCAATGACAACACTCTACGAGAAAAAAAAGTATCTCTAATGCTAGACTGTGTATTTGAAATTCTAAAGATATGCTCATTTAAATTATTTTGTGATATTGCTGTTGAATTTAATTTCGTGGTTTAAGCGCGAAGACTGTGATATTAAATAAATAAAGGTAGCACACAAAACGTAAGAAAAAAAAAAACACCTCTTTGGTCGTAATTAAAATTTGAAATCCTTCAAATACCCCCCCCCCCGAATTCAACGATTTTATACCAATCACGCTGTGCTACAGTAAGAGAAATAAGAGTGAAAAACCTTCGAGCTCATTTTATTATTTTAAATACCTTAATTTCAAAGAAAGGTGTTTGCAAACAGATTCCAGCCACCTAAAAGTTATTCGTTTTTAGCATATGAAAGTTATTCAGTTTGCCGTTTGTATAGATACATAATATAGACGAAGCTAGAGATCAGTTTTGCTTCAAATGGAACAGTAAATACTTCGCATTTTTTATGGCTTTTACGAACAAAGTGAACAGAAATGGAACAATTTGTACACTGAAAACAAGTACAAAAGATCAACTCTCAATAAATCTTATCTAC
The DNA here is from genome assembly GCF_044657685.1 of Stegodyphus dumicola. NCBI lineage: Eukaryota > Metazoa > Arthropoda > Arachnida > Araneae > Eresidae > Stegodyphus > Stegodyphus dumicola. The sequence continues at coordinate 184,352,597 of NC_140777.1, read as the reverse complement.
TTAAAACGAATAATATTTAGGAGATCAAATTTTGCCTGTAAACAGTTTTTGTTGGAAGGCAAGATGTTTGAAATGAAAAAAAAAATTATTCGAAGGGCCTTTTTTACGAAATAAAGGAAATATTGTAATCACGAAGAATTCCGGTTATCATATTTCAACGAAAATATCCATTTTGACCACTATCGTACGCAATTTAACGACATTTTTGCGTGACATCTGTACATAAGGACAGAGTAAAGGACTCTTTTTTTTCCCCCGAAAACGAATTAATAAACTGATTTAAAATGGATTCACAAGAGATTTTTTTCGTGGCGTCTGTACGTATGTATCCGCATAACTCTAAAATGAGTAGCTTCAGAACGTTGAAATTTCGTATATATTATCGTATATATTTCGTATATATTATGATATCACATGTAGTTTTGGGGTAAAATCGGCTGCACCAAAAGTATATAAATATATCTATTTATCTGTACCCACTCTGCTATTCGACTTGGTCAGCACAGTTTCTTTTAGTCTTATATGTAGGTAAACTGTGCATTTTTTGCTTTAAAAATTATTGAATTATGTTATTCTTATCTTTCAGATAATATTTTCATGCTTTAGTTAATCCGCATGCAGTAGTTGTAGAATTATCAACAATTTAATAGTTCCACTAGTCTGAGTTCTGATTTAAAAGTTCGGAGTGCGGTTGAGCCTAATTTTTCTTTTCTCTTTTTTTTTTTTTTTTTTAACCGTAGCAGCCATATTTGTTTGCATTTGAAACTTAGCAGACTAGTGGATTTATTGCCATTCTAAAGAAACCAGGCTTCGCAAAAACAACTGTTTCCTTTTTATTTGTCTAATTTGTTTTGTACATCGTTTTACATTTATTTTAGTATTTGAATAGAACATGTGACAATGATTAGAAAATTCTTCAGATGATATAATTTTTGTTCATTCTAAGTTATAAAATGAATGAGATGTAACGCTATTAATTGATTCTAGCGCCAGAGTGTCGCTATGGTAAATAAGTATAATGAATTTTACAAAGTGCATTTATTGTATTGTGGTTTATGCGCTATTAATAAAGTAGATTTTATTCAATTCAATAAGTTAAATGAAATGCAGGAAAAAATGCGTATAATTTAATATTCCGTGCAAGGAAGTCATGTGATATATACATCAGATTTTTTTAAGTTAAATTTCGTTTCTTATAGTATATAAGAAAAAGGTGTTCTTGAATTTATAGACTTTTAAATTCAAAACGTTTCTCAGAATGGAAAAGTAACAGCCCTTTAACAGGGTGTATTTTAATAAGATGTAATGCAATTAATTAATTTATTATGTCATAACGTATAATTTTTAACGATGCCATTACTTTGATTACTGTAAATTCTGAATTTTATAAATAAAAATTCCCTTTGCTTCATTTTTAGAGATTCGTTCAGTTGGTTTATTGCTGTGATGTATTAAGTTAAAAAAAAGGGGGGGGAAACAGAACTTATAACAGGGCGACAACTATGTGTGTCAGGTTCTGAAAGGGTCACGACGAGATAAGAAAACATAATGAAGCAGATTTTCAGTTTCGACTATACAAACAATAATAATCATGATCTGTGAAGAAAATGTGATGATATCGTAGCAGATGATGGTTTTAAAGAATCGCTTTAGGCGTCTGCATATTTACGGTTTAAATGATTAGCCTGTTTCTTTAATAATGATTGTTATTGAATTCTTTTGAAAATCATCATGAAAGTACATTGCGAATGTTTCTCCAAAAGCTACTTAGTGTTCTGTTTTAATTATTTTTATTTCCTCATTGAATGAGCTTGATAATTTTTTAGATTGTCGCAGAAACATGTTACCTCTGTTAACGCTTTATATAAATATGTTTCAAGTTAACATAAATTTACCGGAACATTTTCTTAGTTTGCACAAAGTTAATTCACTGTGCAAAAGTTTAAAGATGAAGTATTCTTATCAGTTTGTTTAATATTTTCAGGTAGTTAAAATCTATTCGTTAAAAAAGAAATTAAAGTCTGTATCACTAAAATCTAACATACCAGGAGTTAAATTGCGTCTTACTCAATTAATTTTCTTGTCTTACGAAAAGAAAGTTTATTAAGTAAGACTAAAGTTTTGTTCGGAAAAAGGAAATCATTAGCATCATTTTAAAAAGAAAAATCTGGCTCGAGCAACATAAAATATAACAATATTTATATTCATACTTACTATCATAAAATTGCATAGCATTAACAATCAAAAATAGAGTAAAATGTGTAGTCATAAAATTACGATTAAGTAACAATTTACACCATACATAGCCCACCAGCGGCCGAGCTGTAAAGGCATTGAACACTGGTAGTTCGCTCCAAGGTTCGAATCCCACGAACGGGCTGACTTGGGAGTTTTCGTGGTTTTGTCCATGTGTAACGTATAAACAATCCAATTTCCCTTAGAACGCCCTCCATGAAGGCATCCCTCACTTTAGGAAGACAGCCGTAAAAGGTATTTCTCCCACCTTTTTAGCATGCCTTCGTAATGTAGTGACCAGCACGCTCGGCGCGTATTCGAGAGGTCCGGATTTCAAGTCCCGGCGAGGGCATTGCTCATTTTTCATGTCTCCTGCTTAGAAATAACCTAATGTCTCTATAGTGGCGCCTGAACTAAAAAAGGTGGTAGATGATGATTCTCCAGCACCAGGATTTGGCGAATGGATCCCCTAATCACCAGTCGCCCTTTAAAAGGGGAAGTATATAAGGTATTTCTCCCGCCTTCTTAGCATGCCTTCGTGGTGTAATGGCCTGCACACTCGGCGCGTATACGAGAGGTCCGAGGTTCGAGTCCCGGCGAGAGCATTGCTCATTTTCCATGTCTTCTGCTTCGAAATAACCTAATGCTTCTGCAGCCGCCGTAGTGTGCTTTGCCGTAATCTCAATAAACCAAACCACACCATGCATAACACTACACTATAATCAATACTCTTTGTATGTCAAAACAAGTTTAGTAGTTATTACTCTTCAACATTACATGTATGTAATAGCTACATCTGCTTTAATAATCAGCTCTGTTAATCTTTGCACACACATAGATTTTGATGTCCTAGGTAATAATATATTACAATTAGATGACACCCCGTTGAAGAATTATTTTCTTATTTCGAAATATATTATTAGCTGCCTTTCATTTAATGTTGCACATTTACTTCACACATTCGCTGTAAAGAAGTGATGGACATATTTGGAAAACCCCTCTGTCCTATTACAACCTGAGCCATACAATAATCTGATTACAGACGACATTTCGAAGCTTGTATAAACATAGTTACTCTTCTTCATGTATCTATGTGATCCCATTCTTCATGCCAACTATCTTTAAATTCTATGTTAATAAAATTTCTCATAATTCTCTATAAAAAAGGGAGATCGTTCGAAAGAATTTCAGATTTCGCAAACGAGTCTGTGATTTTGTTACCATCTTTGCCAGAATGCTCGAACATTTTTACATCAGTCTTTTCCAACATCGACACAAACACATTTTTAATATCTTTAGTATTACGCATTAAACTTTTATAAGATGCTAAAGCTTGCCAAACACTGCGACTATTAAAAAAAACATTGTTTTGGAAAATTTATAAATTGAGCACAATATAAAATGATTTGCAAAAAAGAAACAAATCTGTAAAAGGAAGCCCAAACAAATTTGATAGAGAGAATCAAGTAGAATTGTAAAACTAAAGTTTTTATTGGTGTGGTATTAGTTTTAGAAAGACTGTGAAATTTTTTGAGACTGATAGATCAAGGCAGAAAAATATTCTGTTCAATTTTTCGTGTATAAAACAAGGAATTAACAATCACAATGCCATCTCTCAATAACAAAGATACTTAAATGAATATAATTTGCAAGAAAAGAAAATCTGAAAGATTTCAGATTTTAAATTACGCGCTCAAGGGCGCTTTTTTAACGTTTTCCGTGTTACCTTTATTGATTAAATATCGTGTTTTTCGCACTTAAACCATAAAATTCAGTTCAACAGCAATATCGCAAAATAATTTTAAAATGATCATATCTTTAGAATTTCCGCCTCGCGCGCTGGAGATAAAAATGCTTTTTTTTTGGGGGGGGGTACAGTTCGTTGAGTTTCTTAATCAAAAACTCAAATGCTTTACAAAATATGAAATAGATAATAAAAGAAGTTCCAAATTTGGGCTTCGAGATGCTCATATTCGGGTGGAGACGTACGTTATTCAGAACTGGATGGCTCTAGGTACCGTTGTTTCATCACAATGCGAGAAACATACATACATTTATGCAGATTCTTCGTTATTTAATTTCTTTAAATATAATGCAGGGCTCTAATATTGGGTGGCAAGAATTTAAAGAGTGATTCGCCGCTTAGTGAATCAACGCAAACTGCCTAAACGAAATTAATAATCCTTCTGAATAAATTGCCCCTTTGGTCTAAAAAGGCTTGCAAAAATGAAAAAGGAATTAAAGCATTAACGAAATTTAGAAAATTTTGTTTAATTTGGAGATTCAAGATTAAAGATTATAGATGAGTATTAAAGAGAGTATAGTTAATGGAAATCTTATTAAAATTTTTATGGTCAGTTTGAGAGGAATGCATTTAACAAAGTGGGACCAAACGTGGTTATCTGTAAAGAATTTCTTAGTTTTCATATCTGCGATAAATTTCATTTTTTAAATAAAAAATCGAGAATTTTGCAGATTTTCCTTACTTTTTTGCCGTTTTCAAGCATACATTTTATTATTAAAAGAGGTCATTATGTAAAATACATGCTTTTTCAAATCTGTTTGGCTGTAGCTAGCTATAGAATTCTAGTTTAGTTTATATACATTTGTACTATTTAAATGGAAGAAAAGCCTTATTATCTCTTAATAAGCATTTGCTTTATGGAAGAATATACATTAAAAATACCATTTGAAGGCTTCAGTTTAAATTTTCGTGGTAAGTTTACGCAGTGCAATTCTTAATACTGAAGGAATACTAGAAAAAAGACAATACAGTCATTTTGTGTACGGATAAGGAAAAAATGAAATTTTTTAATTCGTACGTGAATTCATTAGATTTTCTATAGCTGTATAATTTAACATAATAGCTTCTTTTTCTAGTTTAAAGAAATTTCCACTTACAAAATTATTTAAGATAATTTAGTCAAATGTACCTCTTCATATATGAAATAAGTTACTAACTACATTTAGAAAATTGAATTTTCGCGAATTCATTTCCAAAATGGGATTTTTAATATTTTGCTAATAAAGAATCTCGTATTGATTAATAAGTCAGTTTTAGATATTCGAAGCTAGCTTATGTGTTACAGGCTTTCAGAAGTTTCAGTAAATTATCACATTTATTCAGTTAATAATTGTTCTGAATGATTAATGTTTTGGTTAATAATTTCAGAAACATACTAATATTTATCCTGAGTGAGAATTTTCCAGTCTTAAAATCTTAAAATTCCAAACATTTAGAGCATTTAAAATTCCAAACATTTCGAACATTTAGAATTCCAAAATAATTTATCAGAAAGAGAATTTAAGACCTTTACAAATTTTCAAAATTCGAAAAGTACAACTTAAAAGCTTTCACTTTCTGTAGAACAAAATGTTGATGCATTTGAATCACAATTTTGTGCGCTGTAAGAACTTATTCACTATCTCGCTATGCACTTTAGTAGTGGTAGGATACGAATTTCTTACTCTGGGTGTTTCGGATGGAAATCCGTAAATTTATAATTATTGTGATTGATTCGTTTGTTGGTTAATAATTTCACAATGGATGCTGAAGTTCTGGTGCCATTGACGAACTTAGTTTTATCTCATCTATGATTACCCATATAGCCATTCCGGTATTCTCTTCGACATGGAGAAATACATCTGCAGCATTATCATTTTATTAAGTTTGATAGCTGAATTTGATGTCTTTAAAGAAAATGATATCCACTTAATCCACAGTAGCAATCTACAGTAACTAGCACTTGGAAAATATTAAAAAGACAGCAATCTTTAGTCATATTGTAGTAGCTTTCCGTCTATTAGTAGTTTTGAAAGAGGCTGTTCACACATTTTTTAGACGATGTATATTGTATTCACAAAACTAAATTACATGAACTTCATGTGTTTTAAATGTTCTGTTTGACATCCCTTATTCTGAACTATCTTTCGACACCGCAATTTCCAGGATAATAATGCCTTTTGAAGTGGCAGAAGAGGTATTCTATCCCATTCCTCTCGAACGGCTTTGCAGAGTCCTGTTAGGGGTTTGGGACAACGTTTGGATAATGCAGTTTTTAAAAGTCCGAAAGCACAAAAATCCATAGGTGACAGATCGGGAGATTTAGTAGGGATATCAGTGAAGGGTAGGCTTTGATACCAGTTTTTTGTTCCATTTCTTTTAGGAAATTTACAGTGCATTTTGATGTGTGACTGCTAGCTTTGTCCTGATGGAGTCTCACAGATGGATGGCACTGTGGGTAAAGCGATGGTATTTCATTCAGAAAAATGGGCGATAAAATATGTTCCTGATAGTATTTGGAGTTAATCTTGACATTTTTTGCACTCTCTTTATTTTTCACTTGCCATTATGAGAAAAACCAGCAACAATCATGATACCCTTAGAAAAACTTTCTTTCGATTCTTTGAACCATGTACTTAAATTTTTTCTCCCCTTTTATGATAATAAATGGCTCTTTATTGTTACAATAAGTTAAATACACCCATGCTTCATCTATTGTGACAATTGTTTTCCATTTTTCTTATTTTTCTTTGGATAAGTGTTTCTCATATAGAATTCTGGAGCGTGTCCTGCGTTGAGCGATATGCTTTGGAAGAAGACGATGCACATTGCGTTTTTCCACTTTCATAAGTTTTAAATTTTTAACGTTTATCATTTTGTTTACAGTGGACACAGAGCATTTTAATGATTTTGCAACTGTCCTTTGACTAGGGTTTTTTTTTTTTTAATATTAAACAACGTACCTTTGCAATAGTCGAAGATGTCCATTTTTTCCTTGGATACTTGTTTGAAATTTTTGTCCCACTTGAGGCTCCAATTTGACGTTTTTTTTTCCTTTCTTGTTGACGATATTACCTATCGATGCTTTAGATATCACAAAACTATGACTCTCACATCGTTTTTGGATAACGGAGTATGCATATTTCTCTTCGGAAAGATCGTACATGTAGCCTTCGAACCACTGTTTTGTTGAATTCGCCATTTTGAATAAAATGAATTCGCCATTTTGAATAAAAACTTTCAAGCCACAGACGATAATTTTGACTTTTAAAAACATAGTACAATTGCAATTACTTCTTTGCAGCAAACGATCTTTTATTAATTACCGCTTACCAAAATCGTTAAAAAAATGTGCGAACAGCCTCTTTATACACATATTCAAGGTGTGAGACACACAAAAAGGACTGATCCAATAAATCATTGCACCTACAGAATCATTTCTCCGTAGCCCTTCACGAGATTCTCCATTTTTGCCTGAACCTCTTCAGCTGAGGTAAAATGGGTTCCCTTTAAGTAAGATTTAACTTTAGGAAATAAAAACGTCGCATGGAGCCAAATCAGGTGAATAAGGATGCCCCATCACATTAATGATTTTGCTGGTCAGAAGCTGCTTGACAGGTAGGGCCGTGTGAGCGGGTGCATTTTCCTGGTGCTACAGCCATCCATCAGTCCACAACTGTGGCCCTTTTTTTTTCCTATTTTTTTCACGAAGTCTTTTTAGTACTTCAATGTAGTAGTGTTGATAAACAATCTGTCCACTGGGATCCCATTTAATGGGCGCCCAACACGTTCATCATCTTACACTCTGTCCCTTCCCCCTGAAAACCTCTTATGCCATTCAAACACACGTGCATGATACAACTCATCTCCATTAGCGTCGGTTAATATTTGAAATGTTTCCTCCGTGGCTGATTTCTTAAGTTTCACAAGAAACTTGATGTTGATTCGCTGTTCCGTTTTTACATTAGACATTTTTTTCCGGAGAATGCAATTGCATGTGTTCACTCAATGACGCAGTTTCCCACTGGCATGGTCGGTTAAGTCGAAACTAGCCGCATGAATAGAGAAGGTGTGTGGCATGACGTCACCCAAACAGTTGTTGTCAACTCCACTCTGTTTCCAAGCCACACACTTAGTCTCTTTTGTGTGTGTGTGTGTCGCACCTCGTAGTCATGAAATATGATTTAAAAATTTACTGAACCAATAAAATTGCATAAATACACATAAATTAGAAGTAATATTTTTATTCCAATTATATGTATTTAATTCGTACAATTGAAACAGATTAATAATATTTTATACATTGCAAATGTCTCTTATTTTGCAGGTAGTCGTGACTTCTGTTGTGTCCATTTCTCTCGCCGAACCTAAGTATGAACCCCGTTATCTCTCTCAAGAAGTTGAAAATTCAGAAAATCGAGAATACCATCCTCATCCTGAGCCAAGAGGATACAAGCTTTACGATGTATATACTAAACCATATGAACCACAGTACCAGTCTATAGAACCTCAGTACAAAAACACTGAGCCTACGCATTACCAAGTTGATTCAAAACCAGCCCCTGGTTCACCTTATCCTCAGCCCAATCAACCACTTTATAATCAGCCGCCTCAACAAATAACATCCATTCAAAAACCGCAAGTGCCTCATGCTGATCATCAGCGGATTTCTTACAGCCAACCACCAAAGGACGTTTACATCCAAATAGAGCAGCCACAAGCAACTCTGTATCATAATCAAGGTCAACATGAGTATGAACCATCTGAGATTTCTCATTATCAAAGGGCTCCTGTAGCTGCACATCAAGGACCTCAAGAGTTACAGTCTATTCAGACTGCAGAACCAAAGTATGTGCAACCTATAGAGAGACAATACGTGCATCCTGATAAGCCTAAATATATTCCAGTTGAAGAGCCCAAACATACTCAGGTTATTCAGCCTCAGCAGCCACATTCTCCAGCACAACCCTATGATCCTAAACTGCCCCAATATTTTACCATGTATGAAAAACGTGTTATTCAAGATCCTACAGACAAATATGGTAAAGGGCCATGGCGATATCTTACGTACGGTCATGGTATCACTTACGGTAGCAAAGAACCTGGTAAAGTGTTTGAGAAAGGTTACGGTTACATCAGAGCGTTGGGCAGGGATCATTGCAAACTGCCCGAGCATCTGTGCCCACCCAAAGACGATAAACCTTTTGAGTACGAAGGCAGGAAAGAGCCTTACTTTGGATACCGGCCTCACTAATCAAGCAATTGGACGCATTAAAGAGGAACTGCTGAATGAAAACTTGACTATTTAAGAGAGATTTTCAGAAATTTAATATTTCTTCGTTATTCTTTTCTTTCCCTGCGTAGCTCAAGACAATTTCTTTTCACTGTTCATCAGTAACAAAATATACTAACTTCTGAAATAATGGAATATCGAGAGAGTGGTAAATCCATTTAATTCTTTTAGCATAAACTCATAAAAATGGCAAAAGTTTTAAGTTATTTAAACTCTTGATAAATATTGGTAACATGTCTAATATAGTTTCATACTGATGATAGTGACTGAGAATCGTATTGCAATGTTACACTCTCAGCTTTTTTCCAGCTTCCTCGTTTAGGAATAAAACGTCTGTGGCCTTCGTTCTCCAGCTATAGTTAAGTTTTCAACGAAGGATAAAGCCAATCTTTTTACAACTGTGTTCCTGTATATTCATAATTGAATAAAATGTGTTAGATGTTGAATGTGCAAGGTGTCAGTTATATTTTATGTGCTACAGAAATAGCACAAATTATAATAAAAATAATAATTAAGTTTTTGGTGTTTTATTTCACATTCTGGACAGACTGGAGCAAAGACTTCATACTTTTGCGTTTTCATTTGTGCAGGTAATTAATATATTAATTTGATTACTGTGTAAATTTCTTTATGGAAAGTTTCCTCAAACTAGAGCAGTATGTTAGATCTTTTTCTAACTTCTTGGAAGAAACTCCCATGAATGGCGACTCAGCAGACGTCATAACAGACAGCTATATTACACGCATTTTGAATTATCATGTTTTAAGACGATAAACTCTTCTAAAGCACTACTTACTGTTTTAAATTAAATAAGATGCCCGTATGGAAACTGCAAATAGTGTCATTAAAATTAAACGGAAATTAAAATTATGCATAATTTTGTGTTCAATTGGAAAATTACAATGAATTCCTTAAGCAGAATCTGATTTTATAATTAGTGTATGTTATTTCTACTTCATTGTACGAAGTATGTTAGTGCTTTGTCCTATGTGTTGAAGCACTGTAATGAATAATATAACTTAATGCATTGTGCATTATCTGTACCAGAATATTAGTACTATATCCTATGTGTAAAATAACTGTGTACCAACCTAATGATGCATATCATGTAATTGTTTAATTCTCTTCAATAAATGCCCGAAAAGGGCGCTCAGGTCCCCTGTGGAAGGGGCAGTACGATAGAGAGGTTGTGCATGGGGACTATACCATTTTTGTCAATGGCGATGGGGTTGTGCCTCCTGTCCTGTGTATCGAGGAAGGTGAGAATACGACGTGCAACATGTAGTCTTGCGTTATCTTGTTGGAAGGTGGCGTTTGGCAGGACTGGAAGATAGGATGTACCGCTCTGCGTTCAAATTACGATCGCTCCGAACTAGAGATGTGAGTGTCATGTACCCAATGGTTGCCCAAGCCATCACACCAAGTACAGGCTCCTATGCCTATAACGAATGCAAGCAGGCGAAGTGCAGTCTCCTCGGAGCCTCCAGACACGTACACGGCCATTAGAATACTGCAGGCAGAACCGGGGCTCGTCTGAAAAGATGACCTTGTGCAACTCCTGTATCCAGCTTTGTCGCTGGGGGCACCAGAAAGGCCATCCCTCTCTATGCTGCATTCTCAAGGGTGTGTATGTGTATGTGATTATACACAGGCTATCTGCCTAAAGGTAGGGATGCCTTCGTGGAGGACCTTCTAAGGGAAGCTGGCTCGTATACACGTTACACATGGGGAAAACCACGAAAACGCCCATGCAGCCAGCCCGTTCACGGGATTCAAACCTCGGACCGAACTACCAGTGTTCAGCGACTTTACCATATTCGAATGACAGTGGCTGGATGTTGAGCAGTGCGACGAGCGATAAAAAAAAAAAAAAGATGAGATGATGATCTATACTCTCAATAGGCAACGATCCTTTTATGCAGCGCTTCAGATGCTGTTTCTCTCTCCTGCGTCGTCTAAATGCGTTGAAATATTAATCATTTACATATCCCAAACAACTTCTTCCTTTCATGTGATTTTGACTTTAGTCAGATCATTCCTTCCTGACGCTGCAATTTTAATGTCCAGCAGTGTAAAATCTTTAAATGCATTTTCTGAGAAACGGTTTTTCGTTAATTTTGTTTTCGGTTACTTTCATCTCTCAAAATGTATTCATAATATTGAAATGATATTTTGTCAAAATGTTTTATTCATTTTTAGCTATGTTCTATAGCAAAACCTAATCTCTCTGCCTTTATTTATTGATTTTACTGAGAGTTTTTGTTTTTGTTTTTGTTTTTTAAAGAAAAGAGGATTTATTTTTGCTTTAATTTTAGCTTTTGTACCAAGTTTGGAATATTTTAATAAATATTATAAGCACTGCAAATACTTTTCTACAGAACACAGGTAAGTATGCTATTTATATACTGCGTAAAAATTACTGAGATATAATTCATTGAAATCCATTTTAGGAGATGTGGCGTAAATGAAAATTTTCACTAAAATGTTCACTAAAATATTACCTATATTTTAAAAATTAATGAAAATTTCTGTAAAATCCCATTTAAATTCATAGTTTTATATCGCATCTTACTCAAAAACGTGTGTTTCATTCAACTTTCATGTATTTCAAGAAAAGTGTTTCGTATGTAGGCACTACCTTAAGGTAAAATTTTGGAAAGATAAATTGAGTTCCAGCAGAGGTTTTTATTATTAGATTTCAGTGATAACAGGATTATTAATCTTGTGCATGGTTGCCGTGAGCGATATACAGCAAGCATGCTTTTACACAATTTTAATATAAATAATTTTCTTAAATTTTCTGAAGGGGATTCATGTTTATTACGAAAGTTTCCCGCCACCGCAAATATCGTCTGCGCTAACAGTTCGCATTGCCGTGTTTAATCATATTTTGTCAAACAAATTTTGGCATTTGAAAGAAAGAGACTTGTTTTAGAATGGTGTGTTGTGAAATTTGTAACAAAAATCGTTACCATTAAGTACAAGGTGTCTGAAATGGAACTATCACACTACCAGACTAGAACCATCATTTACTTCCAGTTCTGTTGCAAAATGTCAGCTACAGAATGTCACCAAATCATCCATACACCTTTAGGTACTAATGTTGTGTCAAATGACACTGCGGAGGTTTGGCACCGAAAGTCCGAAAACAAGGACTATGACATTCAAGAAGCAGAGCGCTTTGGCCGGCACACTGATGTTGATGAGGCCCGCCTGCGTAATAACTTGGCATAAACTTGACGTAGAAGTTCAATCGTTCTGTACCGCATGAGCTGACTTAAGCAGATAAGGACAGCCGTGTTCGGGCTTGCACTAATCTGCTCGAATATCAAAGCAAGCGCAAAATTCTTGACCGGATCGTCATTTGTGGTGGAAATTGGATTTACTTCAACAACACAGGCCGAAAAGGGGGTTGGTCTGCGCCTGGTGGGCCAGTCGGTAGTGTCGCAAAGTGCAATTTGACTAACAAAAAGTTCAGGTGTTTTAATCTGGTGGGATTTCCGTGGTATTGTCCACAAGGATATTTGGAAAAAGGTAAAACCCTCAAGGTAAGGTGCTAGTCCGTGTTGCCGCTTCTGTCGAGGAAAAATGTCGAAGTGAGTTCCGGCGCAAAAAGGTAATGTTCCATGTGTACGGACTCGAATGGGATCTTTTGCCACACCCACCATATAGACCCTACATCGCTCTTGTGGACTTCTACCTTTGTTTCACCACCTGTAGCCACATCTTGAAGGGGCTATCTTCCATTCTAAAAACGAAACGAAGTTGATCTGGTTTTAGACTCGATACGAGACGAGTCCATGTACGATGTTTAAAGCTCCATTCGAGCCACATAAAGCTGTCTTCAATGGTAATTTCAGCAGTGGAACCTTGTATAGATTTCCTTCCTCTGCAGACAAAAACATAGTACTTGCATAGTAGGTATTCAAATGGTACATGCTGACACAGGTTGTTCTGCTGTAAAGCTACTTCCTGCACCAGCATTTTTCATGTTGCTAAGCAATTCATCCATGTGAACAATGTTTCTGTTCTCTCTTTTGCTGATATGAAAAGGTTGAGGCAAACATTCCTGTTGGTTAGTGTGTTTTGAAGCATATGGAAGCTTCCCTCGCTTAGGAACAGCAGAAAAATACGTAATTTCTGTACTTAAAATTGCCTACTGTTGTTCTCCAGCTTTCTGATGCTTCTAGGTGGCATTGCTAGTACATTTGAATTGCACTAGAATGAAATTTGTACTAGCTCTGCAATCAGTTTGAATAATTCTTCGAATGTAAAATGCAATACTGAATTTAATAAAACTGGTTTTGAAGCAGACAGCACCTCCAAGTAGCAATATTGACTGTCATTTCATTACCTGAAGAAACAAAATATTTGGATGCTACATATAATAAAGCAGACGGCATTCAGTGCAGTACGTGAAAAATCAGCAACAAATAAGTAAAACACTGAAGCCATACCTTCGCCATTTCTTATTATTCCAGAAAAGTCTCAGGGAGACACAAATGCTTCTGATCAGAAAATGTTAAATAAGTTCATTCCTAGGCCTTCATCTAGACCAGATTTATTTAAACTGTGGGTTAGACACCCATGCGGGTCGCCAAAATTTTAGCAGTTTTTATATTTCTTTAACTTATTATAATTTTACAATTACCAAATATTTTCACACAATTTATCTAAAAATAGATAAAGGTAAGACAATACAGACAAACAAACAAACCAAACGCACAAAAAAAAAAAAAAAAAAAAAAAAAAAAAAAAAAAAACTGATGTGTACACCACATGACTTCCTTGTACGGAATATTAAATTATACGCATTTTTTCTTGCATTTCATTTAAACTTATTGGACTAAATTAAATCTACTTCGCGGACAGCGCATAAACCACAATAGAATAAATGCATTCTTTAAAATTCACTCTAGTATTTATTCACCATAGCGACACTCTGGCGCTAGATTCACTTAATAGTATTATATTTCGTTCATATTATAACTCACAATGCACAAAATTTATATCATTTAAAGAATAGAATTATCTAAACGTCGCCACATGTTCTATTCAAATACTATAATAAAGCTAGAATGATGTATAAAAGAAATTAAGCAACCAAAACAAAAAGTAACACTTTTTCACAGACGATTGAGTATTTCTCATTCAATTAATTCAGTTCTCATTTCGCGAGAAGGCAAAAATACATAAAAACTCAAAATATCTATATTAAAAATTACGAAGTAAATCTTAAACACTTATTTCCTCGAAAACATTCCAGAAAGGATTAAGCATGATTTAATCGGCAGTAATATACGAAGGCGTTACCTATGTTGTTGCAAAGCTAAGTTTCTCTAGATTGGCAACAAATCCACTAGTATGCTGTTTCAAATGTAAACAATCTATGGCCGAAAAAAAAAAGGGCTTAGCAGCACCTAAATACCTTTAAAATTGTTGATAATTCTAAACATATTGCATACAGATTTACTAAAGGCATAAAAACCTTAACCGGAAGATAGAAACAACATAATTCAATCATTTTTAATGCAAAAAATGTACAATTTACAAACAAATAAGAGAAAAGAAACTGAGATCACTGAGCCGGGTAACAGAGTTTATATATATATATAAATATATTTATATACGTTTGGTGCGGCCGATTGCAACCAAAATACGAGGTGCACATCTACATGTTACAGCAGTCCTATATACAAAATTTCAACGTTCTGAGGCTACTCGTTTTTAAGTTATGCGAGATACGTACGTACGCACGTACGTACATACGTTCGTACAGACGCCACGAACAATTCTCTTCAGAATTTATTTTAAAGCAGTTTTATAATTTTTTTAATAATTTTTTTGAGGAAACGTGTCTTTTATTCTGTCCTTACTTTCAGATATCACGCAAAAACATCGTTAAATTGCATTCGATAGCGGTCAAAATGGATATTTTCGTTGAATATGCTGCCTGAAACTGAATAGATTACAATACTTCCTCTTTACTTCGTACAAGGACGTAAATAAAATGAAAACGTTTCCACGCATTCCTTTTATAATTTAAACATTCATTTTCCTTGCTTTGCACGTCATTTCGTCTGTAGCTTATTTAATATTTTAACGTTGTTGTACGTCTTAAAATTAGAAATTAAAGTGAATGACCTAAACCTGCAATAGTGTATTACAGTACAAGTGAAAATATTGAGTTTCACTCACTCGTGTGTGGAATTTGCGCAATACTTATAGGGTCCCATAAATTTTTTGTAAATATTATGGGGCCCTGGGAGTTGCGCAAAAATCTGTGATAAAAACGGGTCGTGACTAAAAAACGTTTAAGAAACCCTTATCTTGACTAACATCCGGTAAGACTCCAGATAACAACAGAATATCTACTGAACGTAGTTTCATTACAAAATGAACATAATATAGCAATATTAAATGCTGATAATTCTGCTATTGTTATTCGAAAAGATGAGACAGTCCATAATCTGACTGTCTCACAGAGTTCCCGTTCTGTGTTCAATTTCGATAAATCTTCGAATGGCAAAAGCAGTGCTTACACTCACAACTTCTGAACTTCTAAACCTGAACCTATAAACTAAAACATATGAAGTCAAAATGATCTAGAACTATGCGCAATACTTACCCTGACAACTTATAAACCTGAACCTACAAACTAAAAAATATTAAATATTTTAAGTCAGAATGAGCTAGAACTATGCGCAATATTTACCCTGACAACTTACGAACTTATAAACCTGAACCTATGAACTAAAACATGTGAACTAGAACTTTGTACTATGAACTAGAATAATGAATTTATACTAATGAACTTATTTAGGTACTTATTAAAATTTGAAATCAGTATAACATACAAAGGCGATGTCCATTCAGTCTAAATTTATACTATTATGTACATATATCTAAATTATTTATACTTCTTGTGCACACTTTATGTATATTACCAAATTTCAATAAAGGACGCTCGGCCTAGTGGGGAGGTAACTCTAAACAGAAGTGCAAAGGGACGATACCTATTTTACTTACAGGAATCATTAATGTGACCCTTTCATTTCAACCAAGCAACCTACTGAGCCAAAGCTGTTCTCGCTCTGTATTATGTAAATCATTTCTAAATAAAGATCACTTATTGTTCATTGCCGACTCGCTCTGTTGGCCGAGTTTCATCCGCTCCTTCTTGGTGTTACATTTTCAAGCTTGTATTTTACGGCAAAGAGAGAGAAGCGTAATTACATTAACATAATAAATAACAATGCATAGTAACGCAATAAATTACAGATGCAGTCTAATCAACATAAATATTCAGAATAACAATGCTAACAATGATTATATAAGAGGATCTTTGAGGTCTCCAACAACAGTACCTGTGCACCTCTAAATACCAGTCGCCGTAATCTAGGACAGCGTGAAAACACCTTTCTGACACAGATATATGGCTTTTGTTGACAAAATGCCCAGCGGTGAGAAAAGATGTGCAAAGAAACGATGACGAGAAGCTCTACAATTACAGCGCTTTAAAATCATTTTTGTTGTTAACACTAGAGTACCAGTACTAACATTAGGGTACCCGTAAATTTCATAAAATATTTGTCTCTTCGGGGAAAAAGTGTTAGGTAGTTGTCAGGCGTCATTTCCAAACTATGATTTTTCAGTTGTAGGGTGAACTTGAACTTTACTTTTTATCTGTTTTGTAAATCTAGAGGTATACATTGTTAGCCTTTGAGGATCACATGAGGTCTGCGAAACGAAGGTCTAGAGCAGCGATTATGAATCGGGGGTACGCGTGCCACTGGTGGTAAGCAAAGAAACAAAGTATTTCAAAAATCTAGTGAAGAAAAATTGATAGAAATTTCCTGTGATCGAACTTTAACTGAAGATTTCAAAAATAGCACACTTGTTAACTTTTGCCTGAAATAAAGAATTTAAAGGCGTTTTTCAAATAAAGCTGTTAAATTTTAATTTCTTTTTGCACAACATATTTGTGTGAACAAATACTTTCTTCCGCGTTTTATTTGAAAAAGAAATACAAAACAAAATTAGAACTGGTTGCTAATTTACGGTTGAAGTTAAATGAAATAAAACCAGACAAAGAAATTGATCTCTCTTAAAACAACCCAGCCATAACAGTAAATTTTGAATTAAAATATTATAGCTTGAATTTTGATAATTAAAATAACCAATTTTTAATTTATTATTTTTATGTGCCCACATTTAATATAGACAATAGGTTGTGCAAATGGCAAAATATAGGTATTTTTTTTTTAATTCCTTATTGAGAAACTGAAAATTAACCATTGTAAAATGCAGTGGTGGTACTAAAGTTTTTCAGTTTTTGTTTAGATGGTTTGCGTTAGTAAAAAAAGGTTGAGAATCTCTGGCCTAGTGTCTTGAATTTCATGTGTCTATTCACCAATAATTCCTAGTTTTCAAATAAAGATGTTAGATATTAACGTATTATAGTAAAGTTAAAGTTAAATGTGTGCTCAAAATAATTAATGTAAAATTTTAAAAAAATGAAAAATTTAATCTCTATAAAAATAAAAACTAAAAAATTACCGAAAAGAAAAAGAGAGGTTTCTTGGTAACACATACAAAATACATAAAAACTGATCATTTTAAAGTTTAAACAATTCTGAAAACCTTTCAAAATATTGCAGTAGCAATAAATGCTAGATTTATAACTCATATTTTCCTACACATGAAAATATTAATAAAACCACTAATTATGTTTGAAGAAGCAAAGAGAGAAATTTTGAAACATTATTTCACTTCTTATTGCTACCGATAGATGGCGCCAAGTGGCAACTTTAGCTGGAAGGTTTTCGCCTCCAGCTTTAATTGTAGAGATAGAACAAAAGAAAAAAAACTAAACTCGACAAGCTCATCAACTAACAAAAAGGAAGACACGCTTAACGCTCTGGGCGCTTTGAGGCAATCGAGGAAAAACTGGACATGACTTTCTGACAAGGAAAAACTGCGTAGTTATACACAGAAGGAAAATGTTCAGTTTAATTTCTCACACTTAACAGCAAAACGTTCGAGACGCAAGAGTTCAGCACATTTTCTTGGCAACAGGTAAGATTCTTCTAGCAATAATATGCTACACTAAAAATTCTTCTCTGTCGTTCAGTTTCTACTAGTTTACTAAGCAGATTTCTCTGTAATTATCTAGAATACACTTGTATCAAATTATGTTTTATATTAAAAAAAAAAAAAAAAAAAGAGAAGTGACTACTTCGAAAAACGTGTAGACTAAAAAAAACCTACTAATTCATGTCGGTATTTTATTTTCAATGTTTGCTTTTTAGTTAAACCATTTTTATGCCAGTTATTTTATAAATGAAAGTAAAACCTTTCATAAATGTCATTCAATAATGTTCTGTCATGGCATTAAACAAACATACATGACATATAAAGATGAAGTTTTTCTAAAAACTGAAACTTTCCATAAATTATTTCAGAAATGAAAGTTGTTTGGATTAAAAGCAAACTCTTGCCAGTTTGTTGCCTAATGTCGGAAATAAATATTCAGATATTAGGAAATTAGTAGAAAATTATGCAATTAAAATTCTCCTTAAATTGAATGATTACGTATCATAATTTTTTTTTTTTTTTTTTTTTTCCTGTATAAAATTTTCAGCTGTTATAAATATTCTCGAGACTTCAATTACAAAGTTGCACCTGTATAGAATAAATTCTTATTTTTAACATCATAGTTGGAAAAAGAATATTGCAGTCCTACAAAAGTAAAAAGTATATTTCAAAATATTTATCATTTATACAACTCATGTTATCAATGTCATATACAACTCAACTTGCCAACTTTTATACAAAATGTATTTTAAACCTCTAAAACAGCTATTCTCGACCAGTGGTACGCAAACCAAAAGTAGGTGGTACACAAAGAAACAAAGTATTTTTAACTATTAAATTCAAAAATCTCGTGAAGAAAAAGAAAAATTCTTCGAAATTTCCTGTGATCGAACTCGAAATGAAAATTTTAAAAATAGCAGACTTGTTTATTAACAAGAACAAATAACACACTTCGGTAACACTTGAAATTAAAAATAACACACTTTTGGAAAAAGGCAATTAAATTTTTATTGCCTTTTTGCAGAACGTATTTGAGTGAACAAGGATTTTCTTCCACGTTTTATTTGAGACAGAAATACAGAACAAAATTAAAAGCGGATCCTAATTTGCGGTTAAAACTAAGTGAAATAAGACCAGACGTAAAGAAATTGATCTCTCTCAAACAGGCTCAAACTCCGCAGTCAATTTTAGAATTAAAGTATCGTAACTTAAATTTTGATAATAAAAATGGTAACCAATTTTTAATCTATTTTTTTATGTGTAAATATTTAATACAAATAGCCAATACGTTGTGCAAATGTCAATATATATATATATATATATATATTTATATTCATAAATTAAAAAATAACCATAAAATGTGGTGGTGGTATTAAAGTTTTTCAATTTTTGTCTAGAGGGTACACGTTAGTCAAAAGACTGAGAAATGCTGCTCTAAAATGTTATTAGTTAAGAAGTATGAATACGATTGTTATTCTAAGAAGCCGTATCTCATTACCCGTGGAATGTATTTACTATTCGGAACGGTATTAGTTCTTTTAACTGTTCCTGTGTAATCATATATTGAAAATTATATATTAAAAACAGCTATTTCATATATTAAAAACAGCTATTTCAGATAATAATTCTGTTCTAGTGTAATTCTGTTGTCATTCGTGTAACTGCATTATAAGGTATTTCTTTCGCCTTCTTAGCATGCCTTCCTAGTGTAGTGGTCTACACGCTCGGCGAGTATTCGAGAGGTCCGCGTTTCGATTCCAGACGAGGGCATTGCTCATTTTTCAAGTCTCCTACTTCCGAAAAATCCTAATGTCTCTACAAGGTCGCCCGAACTAAAAGGTGGTGAATGAGGATTCTTCACCACTAGGATTTAGCAACTGGGTCCCCTGGAGTCCCAGTCGCCCTTTAAAAGGGGGAGTATATAAGGTATTTTTCCCGCCTACTTAACATGCCTTCGTAGTGTAGTCAGGAAGCTCGGCGCGTATTTGAGAATCCCGTGCTTCGAGTTCCGGCGAAGGCGTTGCCCATTTTTCATCTTTCCTGCTTTTAAAAACCCCTAATGTCTCTACCGCATGAATATAGAAAATGCATTACTCCAACCAGTAGTACGGAATAGCAGTACGAAATATCGCATATAAATACTTTACATCAATAAGATTCACTAATCAAAGCCGTACTGCTGGTAGGTTACGTAATTCTTTATCTGACGCAGGGACAATACAGGATTTACGTATAATCTACGTAAGCTTTAGCTTGGGGTTTCTTGGGGCCCTCTAGGTATCCGAAAATCATATTTGGCACTGACATATAGTAATATCTGGACATATAAAAGACTCCATAATCTTAAATAGCTTATGGCTTTATCAAATCTCAATCCGGCCCTGAGCAGGAACCTTGTGTACAGTTCAGAATTACGGATGACTTAATAAATTAGTTCATTGAAATTTACTTTTTTATAATTAAATTCCTAGTATTAGCTCGTACTTATTCAATTTTTCAATTACTAATAAAAATATTTTTATTCATCCACTCATGTTCAGATACATATTTTTAAACTTGGAGTGGATAACACTGGATGTTTATACAGTTTTTTCACATATTAAAATCCATTCCTACTTATTGGTACCTGTTTATCGGAACTAAAGATACGCTGTTTTTATTTTAAATTTATTATAAAACTTGCAAATAATGACCGTTTATTAGGAATTCTCACGTGCCGTAAAAATCAATTTTATAACAACTTAATAATAGTACACGACTGTGATCAATGGGATTGTATTATTCAACAAAAATAACTGGCGACAGTAAGACAGAGTTCTAAAGATTTTCAAAGTTTATGGAATTAAGGAATTGTAATTTTATAGAGTTGGGTGAAGCGGATGTCATGTCCCATTATGTAGCGAAAATTCTCCCCACAATTCTATGTTAACGTGATAATAATATGTGTTTAATATATAACCCTTTAAAATGTCCCTTGCTCAACAAATGTGTGTGTATTTAATTATGGCAAAGCACACGAGGGCTATCTGCCTAAGAGGAGGGATGCCTTCCTGGAGGACTTTCTAAGGGAAACTGGCTCGTATACACGTTACACATGGGGAAAACCACGAAAACGCCCATGCAGCCAGCCCGTTCGCGGGATTCGAACCTCGGACCGAACTACCAGTGTTCAGCGACTTTACCGCTCGGCCGCTGGTGGGCGCTCAACAAATGAAAAACGCGAAAAGAAACTACAACATAACGCAAGCGACGATTAGACTGAACTAAAGGATTAGAAGAAGTGGACTGCTCGAGACTCACTGGAAAAGTTCCTTGCAATAGTAAAGCATTACAAAAGATGAATATGAGAAGTTATAGACCACCATCGGCTTCATAAATTAGAAAGGTAAAAATGTTGATAGTTTTAATAAAAAGTAACGAAAATAAAATCTTACTTTGTTGACCTAAGTAGGAATTAATTTTTTTTTAATATTTCTTGTTACACAGGAGAGTACTTGACGAAGAATTGTTTAATACTTGAATGATTACCTGGGCTACAATGCATGGGTTCATACAGCGAGACATGAGTTCTTAGAACGAACAAATAGTTGGATATTAAAACGTTATTTATTAAAAATATGCTACTTTTTAATCGGTTAAATTTTCCATGCAGTTTTTTAGAACTTATCAGACCTTGCAAGTGCTTTCTGAAATTTTTCATTCTTATTAAATCTTTATCCATTTGTAAATACTTTAAAGTGTTAATAAGTACGCATTTAAATTTTGCTCCTACCATTTAAAATTTTGCGGTTCATAAATTATTGAAGTGCACATGTGGATTCTTACATTTTCTAGCAAATTAACTTCTGTGCAGCGAGTTTATCTTCATAAATTCACTTTTAGATAAATATACAAAAAATCTGAAAGCTTTTTCAGATTTTACATTACATTACGCCCAAAGGGGCGTGTTTTACCGTTTTGTGTGTTACCTTTATTTATTAAATAAATTCTTCGCACTTAAACCATAAAATTCAGTTCAACGGCAATATCGCAAAATAATTTTTAAATGAGCCGATCTTTAGAATTTCCAATACACAATCTCCCACGCTGGAGATAAAAATGTTTTGTTTTTCCGCATAATGTTGCCATTCTCCCTTTGAGATTGTCGAGTTTCTTAATCAAAAATTCTTTAATGTCTGACAAAATATGAAACAGATAATAAAACAAATTCCAAATTAGGGATTCGAGATGCCCATATTCGCTAGAGGATTATGTCATTCGAAATTGGATGGCTCTAGGTAGCGTCCTTTTATCACAATGCTAGAAACGTACACACATTTATGCAGACTCTTCATTATTTAATTTCTTTAAATATATATGGGCTGTAATATTAGGTGGCAACAGTTTTGTAAGTGAATCGACGCAAAATGACAAAACGAAATTAATAGTCCTTCTGAGCTAATAATATTGGCAAAAGAATTTCATTGTGTCAGTTACGACGAAAAGCAGAGATGGGCCTTGAACATTGCACTCACCTAATGAACGTTTATTACGTGGAATAAATATAAATTGTTCAAAGCGAATTCATTTATATCTAAAATAAACATATCTGTGTTATAAATTAGTGAAATTTTCTAAATAATCATCAGAAACTGTGGTACTTGATTCCAAGTTCAATAACTATTAAAATAAGTTGGAAGACTGGGATTTTAGTTGTTTTTCTCCCGTATGCCTTTGTACTACTAAACCTTTTGTGCAAGATAAAACTAAACGTTTTGTACAAGATAAAACTAAACCTTTTGTGCAAGATAAAACTAAACCTTTTGTACAAGAATCAATTTTCTGAAATATACAGCCTATGCATTTTTGTAGTATTTTTATTATGCAAATTAACAGAAGAGGGGCTAAAACAATCCAATGATAACACTGGGTTACGTCTCGAAACTATTATTAAAGTGTTGTGAAAGAAGCAGGTTTTTTCCAGATCATCTAGGAACTGCGAAAGCAGGGGTAACTAGGGAAATCAATAGTCTGAAATCTTCACTTTCATGTAAAAAACAACCTGCTAAAGTGATGTCACCGTAAAGAGAGAACTTATTTTTGGCTATGTACTACTTAACTACATGGAAGGAAGCTTTAAAAAAGACGTGTAGAATGTGTCAAAGCTGAGGATAGAAAATGTGCAAATTTCAAGCTTGCTTCTAACATCACGTTATCTGCAACTAAATCGCGACATATATGCATAGTACATATCTATATCTTCTGATCGTCTGTATATATCTTCTGATATTCTGTATATATGAACTTTGGAGATTCTCTGTCTTTCTCGATATATATATATAGAGAGAGAGAGAGAGAGTATGTTTTCTTGTACATTAGCATGTAAAGCGTATTAAGTACGTTTCCTCTATTTAACGCAGTTTTAATCAAAGAACATAAATAAAAATAGCTACGATATTTTTCACAAGTATGAGAATCCTGCTTAACTTGAGTAGAACACCAATTAAAACAATCTTCACAGAAATTAAAAATTGGAAGTATTGAAAAAATAACTTACATAGAATCATCATCAGTTCGAATTATCATCAGGTTTACCTATTTTAGCAACAAAAAAAGAAACAGGAACATACTTTGACACAGTACCTGAAAGAGAAAGCACTAACTGAATTAAACCTCTGACCCAGGTACAAATAGATACGGTACAAATAGCTTTGCGCACTTTCCCTTTCTATGCTTTTGAGTTTCATTATGCAAAAATACTAAATTTATGCTAACAGAGAGAGAGAGACATATATATATATATATATATATATATGTCTTTATGTCGCATGTTTTATGTTATAGATATATATATATATACAATTGGTAAAACTTGAAGATAAATAGCAAGGTTTAATTTGAAATAGCCTTTTTAATTTGGTTATTTCCTTTTTCTATTCTAACAATAGCACTTGCTTCTAATAAATCATGCCAAACTGTGTCATTTTAAATGAATCCTGGAAGTAGAAGATTACTGTTTTCACTTCCAGGTTCATTTGAAGGATCCATTTGAATGGCAGCTTGCTGACTTTTCATATTTCCGGCTCTAAAATAAACGTATTGACGAAACATTACAGGAATGTTTAAAGAATTTTGTTCATACAATTATTTTCTTTCCTTCTTTTGTTTTTCTCCATAGTGTACACTTCAAATTCCATTAATTGAATAAAATAAAATATTGAACACAATAAATATATAAAATTGAATAAAATATAATAGAAAGTATAATACTGTAGGTAAATTAATGTACAAATTCACTGGCGCAAAGTTACATAGTCTCGAAACATAAGACTCTTATTTGGTATTTCGAACAAACTGAATGTTTGGATTATTATTGTCATATGGAGCTATAGATTTTCCAGTTGTAATTCTCAGATTGGGTTGCTTCACCTGTGTATGGCTTTGGTTTTATTTCGTTTTATATGATTATAGCAAAGCCTCGAAGGCTATCTAACTAAGGGGAGGGATACCTTCAGGGAGGACTTTCTAAAAGAAACTGGTTCGTATACATGTTACACATGAAGAAAACTACGAAAACGCTCATGCAGCCAGCCCGTTCATGGGATTCGAACCTCGAACCGAACTACCAGTGTTCAGAAACTTTATCGCTCGGCTGCTGGTGGGCTGGCATGCATACAAGTGAGAAAATAAGAAAAAAATAATAATAAAACACCTAATATTTGCAACTGAAATAATAGCTTGAAGCAATATTAGTTTGCTGAATAGCTTTTAAGTATGCTGAATTTTATTCATTAGTTTTATAATCAGTCCCTGAACGGTGATCATTTTGGGCAGTTCACACATCATTATAATACTTTAGTAAATTCATCATTTGCTAAACAATATCTGCAATAAGGTTGAAGATATACAATTCATCCGTTTCAGTTTTTACGGTAACAAGTAATACAAACACAAATTTTCAAAGTCAGTTCTTACTTAGGTCAACAAAGAAAAGTTTAAAAAATAAAAAATAATTAAAAAATTTTAAATTAAAATTTTAAAAGTTAAAAAAAAATTTAATACGTAAAAAACATTGTATTAACATCCAGTGTCATTCACTACAGGTTTAAAAAATGCATTTGAACTTGCGTGGATGAATAAAAAGTATTTTATTAACGATTAAAAATTAATTAGTAATTAATTAAATACAAAATTTTTAAATCAATTCCTACTTAGGT
This sequence comes from Stegodyphus dumicola, assembly GCF_044657685.1. Classification (NCBI taxonomy): domain Eukaryota; kingdom Metazoa; phylum Arthropoda; class Arachnida; order Araneae; family Eresidae; genus Stegodyphus; species Stegodyphus dumicola. The sequence continues at coordinate 184,326,994 of NC_140777.1, read as the reverse complement.
CAACAAAGAAAAAATTTTAAAATACAGAAAAATATAATAAGTACAAAAAACTCTAATATGTTAAAAGCTGTATTAACATCAAGTGTCATCCACTAGAAATTTAAAAAATGTATTTGAACTTTAAGTAGATGAATAAAAAGTATTTTACTAAGGATTGAAAATTCGAAGAAGATATAGTGAAAGTGTGAGCTAATAGTAGGAATTTAATAATATGCGTCATGTTATCCTTACTAGTTTTAAATGACTAAATTGTTTTGTCTTTTTTCAAAACAGATAACGACCAAAGATTTTTCTTTTCTAAACAGGTCAGTGCTAAGTGCCACTTAGCACGATTAATCGATTCCGTGTTTATAAAATTAAAATGTTATTCTCAGAAACGATAAACTGTTCCCAATTTCTCGTATTCGCAGAAAAGATGAAACAGAATGCGACGGGATTGAACTTTAAAATTTAATGAGTTGAAAGAAAGATGATACAATTCGGACTTTGCTCGTGCAGTGCCTATCTTGTTTTGCGTGCCATTTATTTCTTTTTATTACCAAATATGAATTATATATACACAAAATGAAAATGCGTTCTAATTATAATAGGAGGGTGAGGCAAGGGACATTGAACCTAAACTTATCAACTCGTTGAATTTTTAGGATTTGCAACCAAATAGCTTTATCCGCCGTTCCTTATGCATGTTCTTAAAACCCGCTACCAAACAGCTTTGCCTGCTGCTCTTAATCATTTGTGGCACAGTGTGTCCGGTCTGGACACACTGTGCCTATACTATAAGTTATACAACATATATATAGGTTACTATAAGTTACTCTGAACCTTCTTTATTTATAGTAGATGGCAGCTCAACGCAAACCAGTCCATATATTTTAGCCATGTTTAGTTTATTAAAATCCTCATTTTTCAAAGAAATCGTCCAGATTTTTTTTTTTGGGGGGGGTATAAAAGGAATTGTTTTAAAAGAAATTTCTATGTTATTTTTTGGCAGTATGCTAATCTCCTTATTCTATATTAGTTTTAAATTTTTACCTTAAAATCTTGCCTAAACTCAAACGGCGAACATTAAGTGTGCCCAGACCAGGCTGACCGATCATCTAGGACAACTCAGAGTCTGCATTCTTTGTTTCTCCGCATCTCATCGGTCAGTTCATTGACAACTCAGCACTCAATTCAAAGCTCTATTCAATCAGTGTGCCACAGAATTAAAATGATAAGTGCTATCTTCACAAAATTTTACTTGTGAACTCCTCTAGGCCTAATTAGACTCCGAATTTAAAAGGTAGCATGCCGGAAGGGACCACATTTTTACACAACATGCCTTTACGTTTGAGAAGTGAAAACATATCAGAAGAGGTGCTGGAAGTGACTTCTTCCCATCTGTATACACAGTTCAACACGGTGTTGCGTTTTTTTCGTTTATGTTGCTTCCAGATTATACGTGGTAGAGGGATGAATCCGTGGCTCCACTTGTCAATATGCGTGAACTATCGAAACACAACTCGTTTATGAAGTAGCGACAACTAGCACGCAGCCGTCGAGAAATCCTTTCATTCACAGAAGATGGGTGTTTTTTGTGCATTACCAAAGCAGTGCATCACTGGGCCAATTGTTTTACGTTGTTGTCACCTGTGAAGTGTACCGGGCACTTTTTCATGAATTTATGAACCAGTAGGATGATGAGGAACTGACACTTGGCTAACCAGCAAGATTGGGCAACATGCCACGCATCTGTAGAGAATACGAACGCGGTGGAATCTATTTTCCCAGTAGCCAAGGCTATACAAAGGATTTAACGCGAATTTGGTTCAAATTTCTCCTCGGCATAACAATTTAAATGTCAGCAACGCCAAAGAATGCAATCTTATCTGAACTTCCTAAACCTAACAACGTGGAATCGAGAGAAAGAAACACGTTCTGTCTTTCAAACCGAAAATCTCACATTATATACTCTCGAACTAATTTACATTCTAATACATTAACTGAAGGGAGAAGTGATAGTAAATATCTAAATCACAGTAACTGGATAGATTAACATAATGTAAAGTTATAAACTCTACAAGCTGTTCCAGATTCTGCTACGAGGATTTTATTTCTTTTCCCTTCTTTGTTAATGCTCATTAACTCTGTTTCTTTGGATGAGGCAGGGTTAACAGAGATTGGAAACAGCTATTTTTTACAACTTCAGTCCTGACACTGAAGTCCATACCCAAATAATTATCCAGATTTCATTAAACGTTGTGGCTGAAGACTGGTGGCGTGTTAGTGTGCCGGCAGCTCATGACCAGATTTTCTCAGTGGGTGAGAGATCTTGACAACATGTTGGCTAGGGCAATAGTTGAACACCCTCTGTATCGAGGAAGGTCAAGACAGCATGTACATTAGGTATCTTGCATTACGTTTTTGGAATCTTAGGTATCAAAGCTTTTTTTTTTTTCCCTCTCTTTCGCATTAGTACAGTCCCAACCCCCTGAAGTCCTATCACGTAATGTTCCAAATGTAGAAATGCAAAAGAGCACGAAGTAGAGCTTTTATTCTTAGCGATACTACGTACGTAAATTTTCGAATCATCGTTAAGTTTCTTTCTAATAGTTAAGAGGGCACAGATATTTTCCTAAGAGGTAAAAGTAGCTTCGCCTTATCAATAAACCGCAATAAATACCCACCTGCGGCATCACGTGGCTTTGACGTAGTTTGACGTGGGCTCGATTCCACGCGAAGAGGTGGGCTGCAAGGGCATTTTCGTGTCTTTCCCATCTGTAATGCGCATACGAACCAGTTCCCCTTAGAAAGCCCTTCACGAAGGTATCCGTACTCTTAGGCAGATATGTAGTCCTCGAGTGCTTTGCTGTAATCGAATCAATAAGCAAAATTATTAAGAAATAATAGAAAACAAATTTGAAATAGTGAGTGAGTGAGAGTAAGATTATTGGCGCAAAACCAAAAATTATTATAATGCGCCAAACATGTGGTAGATGAAACCATGAATGAATGATACTTTTAAATTGCTTACTAAATCCAGAAGATGAAGTCATATAAAAACAAGGTAAAAAGCACACATTAAAATAAAATACACAGTCTACAAAACAGATTATATTAGATAATAAAAGCCAGTCTCCTTTAAATACTCAAATAAATTACAATTGACCTCTCTTCCGCTTAAACGGTCGAGAGGTAAGTCACAGCCATTAAACCAATTTGAAATAAAAACGAAAAGTTAAATTATAAAACAGAATGTACATAATCATAAAAACTGTCTAATACAACAGATTTTTTTTTTCTGTCACATGCAATAAATAATCTATTTTGAAATTTTGCTGATGAATTGATAAGTTCAAAAGAGAAGGTTATTTGTCCTAATTCTCCTGAGCTTAAATCTCAACTTCAGTATTACAAAGTTCATATGAAATACCAGGAATGACACAATCCTTCTTACCGTAAAAACTTTTATTATTGCAAATAGCTAGTAAGGGTAAAGAGAAATTGTACAATGGTGCATTTTCAGCATGTTTAGCAAGTTCTTTCCGCTCCATAGAAAACCACTAAAAAGAAACTGATTTTTTCACTCATTAAGAAAAAAAAAATTATAATATTTTTATTTAATATATATATTATTAATTCACTTAAATATTTTCGTTATATGTACCTTCATTTATATGCCTGCAGCCTACAATAACGTTTTCATAATATGTGCTAGTATGTTCTATACGTTTTTGTGCTTGCTGCGAGATCTGTTTTAGCGTGTGTGAATTTGAATTGAGCTCTGAAACTAAATTTAGTTCCTAACGTCAAAATAGAAAATGAATATATTTATTTAGAGAGAGCAGGAAACAACTAAATAAAATATTGAAAATTTTTTAAAAATCTGAAATCTTTCAGATTTATTTTCTGAAATCTTTCAGATTTTATATTACGCCTAAAAGGGCGTTTTTTAACTTTTTGCGTGCTACCAAATATGTTCTTTGCACTTAAACCATAAAATTCAATTCAACAGCAATATCACAAAATAATTTTAAAAGAGCATATCTTTAAAATTTCCGATATACAGTCTCGTTTGTTGGAGATAATTTTTTTTTTTTTTAAATTTTCCATGTAGTGTTGCCATTGCTCGCTTTGAAATCGTTGACTTTCTTAATCAAAAATTCATCAATGCTTATAAGTATGCTAAGTATGAAATAGATAGTAAAAAGAATTCTAAACTGACGCTTCCAGGTCCCCATATTCGGATGGAGGAATAAGTCATTCAAAAGTGGATGCTGCTTTGTCACAATGCGAGAAAGATACGTACATTGATGCAGATCCTTCATTATTTAATTTCTTTAAATAATAATACAGGGCGAGAGTATTTGTTGGCAACAATTTAAAAACTAAAACGCCTTTTATAGTGGAACGCCATAAAATGCCAAAACGAAATTAATAGTCCTTCTGGGCTAACGCGCTTTAGGCTAATTATTTTTAGAAAATATATGTAGAGTATGCCAGTGTAAAGTATTGTGAACACAGTGTAACGTATTGTAGATGAATAAGCCTTCTACTAAACTCCTCACTAGATTTTTTTTTAGAAAAAGTTATTTAATTACTGTACATTTTATTGGAGAAATAATAACTCATTTAATTCAAATACGTTTATTAGTGGTATAAATCCTCTTTATCACCAGCGGTCGAGCAGTTAGAACCGTTGGGAATTCGACCTGGGTTTGATCCCAGATAAACAGCCATGTTGAATGGTTAGATTTCATGGTTTTTCCCGTGTATAGCGTAAACACGAACCAGTTTCTCTTAGGAAGTTCTCCATGAACATATTCCTTTCCCTAGGTAGATGACTCTCACGTGCTTTGCCATATTAAAAAAAACCTAATCTTCTCTAATTCATTTTAGAAGCACTTCGAATGCGACAATGTTCCCAGCAATTTTTTTTTTTTTTTTTTTTTTTTTTTTTTTTTTTTCAGTTTCTCTCATTGTTCTAGAAAAAGCTTCTTCTAGAAGAGACCCAATCTTATGGCTGCCATGTACGATTTAATAGATTTTTCACATGTAATTAACATGGAAACAGCTTGTATTTCACTAAGATGATTTGTCGTAAGACATAACACGTATTATGTTTTCTTGTCCATGTTTTATCGAAATTGTCGACTATTCATTATTACCGAGAGAAAAGCACTTGTTAACTAAAATACTCTCTAAATGAAATAACAAGAAATATTACAATTGTTTTAAGGACAAAAACTTAGAGATTCACTTCAGGTTTAAGATTCAAAATAATTTAGTTTACTGCAGTTACTAGATATTATGCTGAAAAAAAATGAAGATAATAAAAGATAAAATAAAGAAAATCTGAAAGGCTTTCAGATTTTATATTACTCCCAAAAGGACTTTTTTTAACGTTTCGTGTGTTACCTTTATTTATTAACTATCTTCGTAGTGTTCCCAAAAATTCCTAATATCTCTACAGTGGCGCCCGAACTAAAAGGGTAGGGGATGATGATTCTCCACTCCCAGAATTTGGCGAATGGGTCCCCTAATCCCCAGTCGCCCTTTAAAAAGGGGAAATATATAAGGTATTTCTCCCGTCTTCTTAACCTGCCTTCGTGGTGTAGTGGTCAGCATGCTCGACGCGTATTCGAGAGATCCGTGATTCGAGTCCCGGCGAAGGCGTTGCTCATTTTTCATGACTCCTGCTTCAAAAATACCTAACGTCTCTACATGGTGACGGAAAAATTCCCAGCAAAGCATTTTGCATGTCAAAACGAATTAACTGTCCCGTCTCCGCATATCACCAAATCTATTTCTCCGAAGTAAGACATTCAAAATTTAACACCTGAACTTCAGGTTGCAGTACCTGTCAAGACTTTCGAAATTTAATTTGTCGTCAAGGGCACGGTTGCCGATAACCTCATTAATTAACATTTCGCTTAGAATACCTAATTGTTTATTACTAAAATCATGCAAAAAGAATAATCGATTGACACTTGTCGAATTTCGAGGAAGGCTGTTTTGCAAGTATTTCACCACAACCTGTGAACTAGGCGGGGTCCCCTCCAAATTAGTGAGAGTTTTAACCTTCTATTGACAGAGAGAGTTCGTAATAGAATGAACTCTCCACCGCCAGTCATTGTGAAAATAAATAAGCTTTCTACCGTAAATCCTTAATGGCGAGGAAATTTCCCTTGAATTTGGATGGGATCGTGACCTTCTAACCGTCAGGGCCTTTCGTGAAAGGTAACAAGAAACCAGGTTAAGGACTGTCATTAAGTGAATGAATCTTTTAGATCTGGAGATGTGAATACATTTTTATTAATCAGTTCGATTTGTGTTTTTAGTAGCACAGGCTGAAAATTGTACCTTTTTTTTTTACACTGAATGCTTTATTTATTAAATATCACGTTATTCGCACTAAAACCATAAAATTCAGTTCAACACCAATATCGAATATAATCTTAAAATGAGCATATCTTTAGAATCTCCGATACACTGTCTCAAGTGACAGAGATAATTTTTTTTTTTTTTTCTGTACTACGTTGCTATGGCTCGCTTTGAAATCGTCGAGTTTGTTAATAAAAAATTCGTTAAAATTTTACAAAATATAAAATCGATAAAAACCATTCCAAATTTGGGCTTTCAGATGCCCATATTCGCAGTAGGATTACGTCATTCAAAATTGGATGGCTGTAGGTACCGTTGTTTTATCACAATGCGAGAAACATACATACATTCATGCAGATTCTTAATTATTTAATTTTTTTCAAATATAATACAGGGCGATAATATTGGGTTGCAACAGTTTGAAAAGTGAAACGACATTCAGAGTGATTCAACGCAAAATCGCAAAACGAAAACAATAGTCCCTCAAGGACAAAGCCCTTTAGACTAAAAATGAGACAGTTCTATATCTCCCGTTCTACTGGGCCGATTGAAGAAAATCAACTTGCATTTTTCATGTCTTGAAAGCGCGACTTAGGATAAAGATTTATATATAGCTTTGTTCTAATGTAGGTATTTTGATCGGACTTTCTGAAAGGACATGCCAATTTTTTTTCCATATTTCCATTCTATTTACATATTTTCATTTCTAACTATGCCAGACTGCCAAGTTTTATAAAAAAAAAAAAAAAAAAAAAAAAAAAAAAAAACCCGCACGAGTAGGTTTAGAAAATTAGCTTTCAAAATTTTAGCTTCTCAGTGTTAATTGAATTTAATATATATTTATTAATATCACTTGATTCCTTCTTCCAGAATTTGAAATTTAGGTTCATTCCAAATAAAATTCGCCCCTTTTTTATCATTTATCTTAAAAATTTGTATTTTTAAATAATTTTTATAAATTTTTCAAAACAAATTTTGAATTATAACCTATAAAATGTTTACCATCATCTTAAATTAGATCTATTTCTAAGCATAATGCAAAAAATTAGAGAGTTTTTTTTTATTGAAAATTTCCTAGGATATACGTGAAATTGCATGTCGGCGCGCTTTCAAATTTGACATATTTGTTATAAGAGATAATAACGCCAAACGTGGTTTAAGCACTTGGTTAAAATTATTTGAAGATATGAACGATGAATTTTTCCGCTCGTCTACAATGAAAATAAAAGGAAAAGTTTGCTATAAATTAAGAAGCTCAGCGAGTGAATTATTTTTGGCGCAACTGAAAAAAATTCTCCAAGATAAATTTTTAAATTTCTTCATAAGTTTCTCACCAACAAAATTTAATATCTAGGCTAATTTGAGTCGTAGAAGTGAAACATGAAAAACGACTGGTATATTATTTCAGAAAAACTCCGATTTTCTGTCAGAATAAAGCTATATATAAATTTAATATATATCCTAAGTCGCGCTTTCGAGATATGGAAAATACAATTTGAATTGCGTCAATCGGCCCTGTAGAACAGGAGGTATAGAATTTTTTTTCTCAGTGTAGCTACATTCAAATGGGGCCGAAATCGGAGTAGTTTCGCTTTGAAATAACTTTAATAAATTAAACTACTCTCAGTTTACACAAACCAAATTATAAACACGTACAAATGTAAACATAAAGCGTCCATACGTAAACATCTGGTAGTAATCAAATAACAGAGTTAAGTTATAAAATAAATATTAGAACAGTTATAGTTTTACTACATTCTTAGCGATCGAATTTTATCGACGACAAATCCAAAGTGTGTTGCCAACGCAGGGCAATGAAAAAGCTTAAATTAATTCAAGAAACATGGAAGCAAATAGCTTTATTGCAGCGAATGTGTAATTTAGTTTCACTTACTTGGACCCAAAGAGAGATTTCTTAAGAAATCTTCAGCTTGCCCGATTAAGTTAAGAACTGGTGTTAGAAACTGTTAGAAATCGGAAATCGTCAAAAGACAATTTTAGTCTTCTTTTTAAAAAAGTTTACAAAGGACAGAAAATATAAATAATTCATATGCAGGTAGTCCTCAACATATGAAGACTTCTCTTTTACGATGGTTGACAATTAAAATTAAAAAATCCTAATTTAAGTTTACCACATCCGAAATCCTCTAATTTAAGTTGCAAAGCAAATTAGAGAAGTATTCTCTTGTTCACGCGAAATATATAAAGTTAGAAAAAAAATGTAAGGAGTTTTCTAATTAAAAGACCCACTTCTGATTGAAATGAATCATACAAACGAATACGAATGTTTCACTGTTGCCCTAATTTAAAGTAAGATTATGTATTTATGTTAGGAAATATACGTACATATAGAGTATATACAAACAAATAATTAATCACGTCACTCTTAATCGATGCCACTGTTAAATAATTAATCGATTAAGAGCGTTACCCTCCTGCGTCGTCTAAATGCGCCTTCCTGGTGTTGCAATTTTGACGGCCAGCAGTGTATTTTCGTATTATTTGACTTTGCCAATTGAGTACTTATTTTTAATCTCTACACAACTAATTCTAAACTGCCAGATGTTAATTGTAAGCTACACAGTTTCAATAACTGCTTAGCTTAAAATTGTTACAGGAGTCATGATAAAAAATGTTTTAAAAAATAAGTAAATAAAAAAAATCTGAAAGATTTCAGATTTTAAATTACGTCCAAAGGGTCTTTTTTTTTTAACATTTTGTGTGTTATATTTATTTATTAAATATCACGTTCTTCGCACTTAAAGCAAAAAATTCAGTTCAACAACAATATCGCAAAATAGTTTTAAAATGGAGCATATCTTTCGAATTTCCGATAGAGAGACTCGCGCGCTGGAGATAATAATTTTTTTTTTCCCTGTACGCCATTGCTCGCTTTGAAATCCTTGAGTTTGTTAATCGAAAATTCGTTTAAAGTTTTACAAAATATGAAATCGATTATAAAACAAATTCCAAATTTGAAATTTGGGCTTCCACATGCGCCTATTGGCAGGAGGCTTATGTTATTCAAAATTACGTGGCTCTAGGTACCGTTGTTTTATTTGTTTTATCACAATGCGAGAAACATACATACGTTCATGCAGATTCTTCATTATTTAATTTCTTTAAATATGATACAGGGCTATAATATTGGGTGGCCCAACAATTTGAAAAGTGATTCGTTGCTTATAGTTTTCAACGCAAAATGCCAAAACGAAATTAATATTCCTTTAGGGCAAATTGCTCCTTTGGACTAATAATTGCGTCTTATATAATACATGAACGTGGCATCACTAAATCACTTCAAGCAGCAAAAAAATGCAGTTTTCCTAAACGGTGATAATGTCGACTTTACAAAGGTAAAAAAAGAGTCTTGAATTCAGCTGTCTGTCACCAGGAATTTCATTTGACATCAGCTGCTTCGGGGAGAGAAATGACATCGAATATATTAATTGAAGTTCTGCGATAAAAACTTGCCCTTTGGTCCAAATTGTCCCTTTGGACTTAAAACAAATTAATTTATATGTTAGTCAGCTGCCCAGTTTGGAAGGAATCTGCCTTTGAAAGCTAATGGTATATTCTTTCAAAAGCAAATACTATATTTATGTTTCAATCTCCGCATTGATGAAAAAACTCAGGGTTAGGATACGTTGCTTGAAAATGGCAAAGCATACTAGGGCTCTCTGATTAAGGCAAAGGATGTATCCGTGAAGAACTTTCTAAAGGAAACAGGCACATATTCATATTACAGACATTAAAATCTACAAAAACAACAATGTAGGCTTAACTATATTGAACCTCGATCGAACTCCCAGTATTAAACGGTCGTAAGTGTTTGGCCTCTGATGGGGCGAGAAAGCCCAGAAATTTCAAGTCATTAGAAGTTAAAAGAATGGAGGGAATCCGTATGATTTCAAGGATTTTTTCATTAATAGCTTGACATTCATTAATGTTTCGAGGTCTATTTTGAACTAACCTTAACATTTATATACCAGTCATATTGTAGAGACATTAGGTTATTTCGATGCTGGAGAAGAAAAAAATGAGCGACGCCTTTGCCGGGAACCGAAACATGGACCTCTTAGAATACGCGCCTAGCGTGCTGACTACACTAGGAAGGCATGCTAAAAGGGCGGGAGAAATACCTTATACACTCCTCATTTTGACACATCGACTGGCGTGGGGGTCACCGGTGACCGGCACTCGACTTGGCTACAGCACCGTGGGTGCCACCGTTGACCGGCGACGCGACCAATAGTAAAATACATAATTAGAGTAAATATCGATACTGATAAATTTTTAAACAGTACCATTGTTACTATAATGGTTTGAAGAATAATAAATCGTAAACATTCAACTTATGAATCGCAATAATGGTCTACAGCACCTTGGGGGTCACCGGTAACCTCCACCACAAAAAATGCATTAAGCACGATTATATAACTCACATTATCTTCTGTAGATAATATTTCAACATAATATACATTGCATAATAAAAATTTCAAGTTGGCGTCTGGGCAAACCACTTCAAATGCGCGCGGCAGTCAACGTGTTAAAGGGCGATTGGGGTTTTAGGGGACAAAATCGCTCAATCGTGGGTGTGGAGAATCATCATCCACCACCCTTTTAGTTCGGGCGCCACTGTAGACACATTAGGTATTTTGGAAGCAGGAGTGATGAAAAATGAGCAATGCCCTCGCCGGGAATCGAACCATGGATCTCTGTAATACGCGCTCAGCGTGCTGACCACTACACGACGAAGACATGCTAAGAAGGCGGGAGAAATAACTTATAATGTGATAAAAGAAATTTAATAGAAATGTTTCACCATCTTAATAGAAATGTTCACCTCCGGCATATAAAAAGGAAAGATCAATAGGTTAAATGCATTTCCCTTTCCCTTTCTTGCGGTACCACTCGAATTACCGTGTTATAATCATCAGAAAATGCCAATTAGCACAACCCATTCCATATACAGAAGATTATATAAACGGACTCGCCATGCCCAGAACTTGATTACAAGAATATGTCGTCCATGGCAGAGACGGGTGTGTCAGAGTGACCCTGCCCTTTCGGCCCGTGAAAGTGGGTCGAGACCCACGAAGAACTTTCTCTGCCAGACACTTTAATAATGTCTCGACTCGTTTCGAGAAAGGTCTGTTCGAAACGTCGACGCCTTCTTCCTGCGATTTCGAAAGCCAAGATAGACGACGAACCCTCGCTGAACCTGAAAAAGTACTCTAGAACCAGAAGAGGATAAATGTGTTTCTGAGATTTTCGTATCGTATAACGTCCCAATCGTTCACTTCGTTCGTTTTTTGCTTCTTGGAGCATACTTTTGTTCCTAAATCGCAGCTTCCGTTGGATGTCGAGTCGGTTACCAAAAGTCATGGTAACCGGTTCGAAAGTAATTGGGGCCCCTTCGAATCCCTTCTTGGTTCCATTTCTAATTACACTATTATTCTATTTCAGCAATGGAATATGATATAATTATTGATTTAATTTTACTGTTACTATGCCCATCATTCTTTCGTTCTGAATTTAATGCAGGAAGTATGTTATGAACTATTGAACGTTTTTACGAGTTTCTTGCTAGACCGCAATAATAAAAATAAATAGTTAAAATATTCAAATCAGTAAATAGCTTCTGGTTTTGATTAAAAATTTATAAACATGCACTTGCTTTTTCTTAGACAAAGACATTCTTTACTTCCTTCTACGAAGTAAAGGAAGTATTGTAATCACGAAAACTTCCGGGTGCTATATTTCAACGAAAATATCGATTTCGACTGCTATCGAATGCCATTTAACGATGTTTTTGCGTGACATCTGTACGTCCGGACAGAATAAAAGACTTTTACCGCACAAAATTATAAAACTGATTTAAAAGGAATTCAGAAGAGATATTTTTCGTGGCGTCTGTACGTACGTACGTGTATACGTATGTATGTATCTCGCATACCTCAAAAACGAGAAGCCTCAGAACGTTGAACTTTTGTATAAACGTCTGCTGTAACATGTAAATGTGCACCTCCCTTTTTGGTGTTAATCGGCAGCACCAAAGTATATAAATACCTCACTCTGTACTTGGTTCATTACACCCACTCTGTTACTCGGCTCGTTGAGTTCAGTTTTTTTTTTTTTTTTTTTCTTTTAATTCTTATATGTTCGTAAATTGTGCATTTTTTGCTTTGAAAAGGATTGAATTATGTTGTTCTTATCTTCCAGTTAAGGATTCTATGCCTTTAATTAACTTCCACGCAATAGTTTTAGAATTATCAACAATTAAAATGTTGTTTAATTTTTTACCATAGCAGCCAATATTTGTTGACATCTGACACTTAGCAGAATAGTGGATTTGTTTTAACTGAATTTATGTTTTGTATTTTTCTATATTTTTTTTTTCAAATTTTAATAAAGATATTTTGAGGTTTCGTGTGTTTCTGCCTTGTCACGAAATGACAACAGAATTAATTGAATGAGAAATCTATTTCTGAAGAAATTCGAGGAAATAAGCTTAAACAAAATGGAGAGAAAAATGCGTATAGCTTAATATTCCGTACAAGGAAGTCATTTGGTGTACACATCAGTATTTTTAAAATGCGAAAATGTTTAATAATACGCGCTATTCAAAGGAAGATATAAAACAACGGGAACTGACTTTGTGGCAGTCTTGTATATAAAGTTAAAAATGTCGAGAGCGCGATTCTATGCAGTTTAAATTCAAGTAGCAATTTTTATTGTTTTATCTTTTTCCACAGAAACTACAACACTGAAAAAACACTTTTAATACTGTTGTTGCTCACTTGTCTGACGTAGTCAGCCCAATCGACGAAATTCCTCTCTGCAAAGAAGGCCCCTGACTGCCGTTGGCAACAGCACCATTCAGGTGACAGTGCGATTTAACTTGACAATGCGACGCGTAATCGGAAAGTCCAGAATTCGAATGCCGGTGAGGGCACTGAAGACATTTCACGTCGCATGTAAAAATATATCTGTATGAATGTACGCCTGCATGAAAAACGTTAATAACTCTAAGAGTGGGACCCGAATTAAAAGATAATAAACGATAATTTGTTGCCACTAGGGTTTCGCGACTGGGTCACTTCCTTCCCAAGCGTCCTGTAAAAGGAGAGTATATAAGGTATTTTCCCCCTCCTTACCGCGTGCATCCGTGGTGTAAAAGGATAGAACGTCCATCTAGCAATCAGAAGGTCAGTTGCTCTAATCCCGCCAAAGCACTATATATTTTTTATGGACTTGCATCGATATAACAGAATGACTCTGTAAAGTGACAAGTATTTCACCATGAAATAAAAAAATAGAATTATTTAAATGCTCTAAAACTATATTATGAAAGTAAATAAGTATTTTCATTTTGATGAATGCGGACGAGAGGTATTAAAATATTGCTGCGTGCGAACGGTTTCGTAATAGATTGAATGCACAAGTCCAGAAGGGCTATTTATCAATTTCGTTTTGGCCTTTTGTGACGTTTCACTTTTCGAATTGTTGCCACCCAATATTAGAGCTTTGCATTATATTTAAAGAAATTAAATAATGAATAATATGCATAAATGCATGTATGTTTCTCGCACTGTGAAGAAACACTACTAGAGACATCCAATTTTGAATAACTTAGTCCACCATTCGAATAGGGACATTTGGAAGCCCAAATTTGTAATTTGTTTTATTATCTATTTTGTAAAACATTAAAGAATTTTTGATTGAGAAACTCAACGATTTCAAAGCGAGCAATTACAATATTGTACGGAGGAGGGGGGGAACACTTTTATCTCTAGTGCGCGAGACTGTGTATCGGAAATTCTAAGCCTCTTTTAAATATTTTGTGATAATGCTGTTGAATTGAATTTCGAGAAGCGCACCACTTAAGAGGTCGCTCGAGAGCGGGAGAGACGATGAAAAAAAAAAAAAAAATCTGAGGCCGTAACCTCAGAAAGAAATGAGAAATATATATATGAGTTATACGACGAATGGCTTTGTGGCAGAAATTGATGGGTATAAGATTGATATAAAAGTCAAATAATAAAGACACAATAACACGCCGAATAAATACTAATTCAGAAGTCAAACAAAAAACTGAAAATTTTGAAAAAATAACGCTGATTTTTGTTTGTTTGACTTCTGAATTAGAATCAAATAATAAATAATAAGAGTGGAACATGAAATAAACGCAACACCAAAACGTTAAAAAACGCCTTAGGACGTAATAAAATCTGAAATCTTTCAAATTTTTCTTTCTTTCTTTATACTTAAATGTACAATTCAACGTCTCTTGGGACCTCCACGGAAAATAAGATTACATTCGTAATTCGTAATGTACAAATGTAAATAAAATTCGCTGACTTATGTAAACGTATAAGATATCGTTTTTCTTTATCATAAAAATAAATTTTATAGAATTCGAAAATAAATCCATCATGATATGCATAATGTCTTTCTGCGATGAGAATTGTCCAGTTCGGCACAAAAAACCTTTCATGGGGACGTGAATAATAGTTCAAATTTGTTTCATAACTACTCACAGATTTTTGTATGTGATTAAAGATATGAGACTGTTTCCATTGAATATTATATAATAGCTTTATGTTCTGATATAAAATTGTTATCTCATTTTCTTGACGGAATGTGGTACTCATTTGAGTACAATAGCTATGCGGGATTTCCTGTAAATAAATACGTGTTGAGTTACGACTTCCTGGTCTGATAAAGCATTTAAATTTCGCTCTCACATCTTATTGATGTCATCAGAATATGCAAATATGCCACATTCTCTTTCAACATGATTAGGAGTAGGTGGAAAACTTTACTAGACAGCTTTCACACGAACCTTCGTTTAAAAAAAAAAAGAAAGAAACTTGTTATAATGCATTAGTTCTGAAATAAAATCTTTCATTCGCTATTCTTTCCACTACCTAGTTTAAATAGTAAAAACTAGCAATAAAATTACTAAATCATTGTTAGAGCATATTTCTATGATAAAATCGTCGTATCTCAGAATGAAAATTTTTAATGATTTTGTTAACGTTTCGCGTTTAGACTTTGTCGTCACACCCACAGCGGTTATATTTTTACATCGATAAGATTTAAACTACGACCATTATATCTTTTAACTAGACATTCTCTGGATAAAGTGGGTGTTCTCCAACAGTAGAAGACCCTTTAACTCTGCAATAATATAAATACGAAGGCAATAACATTTTTCAATTTATATGTAAGCAGACAAATGAAACTTGAATGAAGCTGAAATTTTGGCAGAACCTGCACATACATGCAAAAGCATAGGAAAACTACGCCGAAAAAGGGGGGAGGGCGGTGGGCAGTTATATATCTTTTATATTTCCCGTTCTACTGAGCCGATTGACGACATTCAACTTGCGTTTTCATGTCTCGAAAGAGCGACTTAGGATATTTATTAGATTTATATATAGCATTGTTCGAACATAGGTATTTTGACACAAAAATCGGACTTTTTTCCGAAATAACATATCAATTTTTTTCCATATTTCGATTCTACGACTCAAATTATGACTAAGTATTATATTTGATAAAATGTGGTGCGAAATGTACGAAGAAATTCAAAAATTTATATTGGCGGTTTTTTTTTTTTTTTTTTTTTTTCAGTTTGCGCCAAGAAATAATTTGGCGAAATTCGTAATTTATAGCAACCTCCTTACTTTCCTTTTCTTTCGCTGATGCACGAGTGGGAAAAGTTCCATCGTTCATTCTTTCAAATAAATTTAACAAACTTCGTAAACCACATTTTTGTTATTATCGCTTTTAATAAATACGTCAAATTTCTAAACGCGCCAATATATAAATTCACGTACATCTTGAAAACTTTTGAATAAAAACTCTAATTTTTTGCAGTTGTGCCTAGAAACACATCTAGATTAAGGTCATGTTAAATATTATCGGTTACAATAAAAAAAACGTTTCCGAATTATTTATAAAAAATATTAAAAAGTAAAAATTAAAAATAAATCGATAAAAAAATGGACGAATTTTATTCGGAATGAACATAAATTTCGAAATGTGAAAGCAAGTATCAAATGAGTTTAATAAAAAAAAAGATATTAATAAATATACCAAATTCATACAGGAGCTAAAATTTTGAGAGGAATCTTTTAAAAACAACCCACGGGATTTTCACGAAACTTGGAACAATTTGAGTCGTAGAAATGAAATATGGAAAAAATTGGTATATCACTTCAGAAAAAGTCCGATTTTTTGTCAAAACACCTATGTTAGAATAATGCTATATATAAATGTAATATATATGCATATATAATAAGTCGCGCTTTCCAGACATGAAAAACGCAAGTTGAATTTCGTCAATCGGCCCTGGAGAAAGGGAGATATAGAACTGCCCCCTTTTTTCTGCGCAGTGTACATTTTTTTATGGGAAACTAAACACGAAGTACTTTTAAAACGCAAGTGGAAAAATCTTTTCGAAAATAAAAAACAGTTTCTGGGAATTCTGCCATCAATGAGTAAAAAATTAAGTAATTGTCCTTTCATTTCTTCTATCGATGAATGTCATTCCAGCATTTCTTCTTTCAATAAAATTCAGACTTAAAAAATCTTTTATTATTGATAAATCGAATCAAATACATCGATGTTTAATTAGGTTTCGCATTTTGATTCGAAGTATGATAGTGGCGAGATGCTGTAACAATTTCTTAGCAGAAGTTATAAGAAATAATGTAAAATCAATGTTAATCAATAAATTCTTCCATTTCTTGTGTTTTCATATCAAAACACGTATCTTCTTAGTTCTCGACGCCGAGATAAATCGAAATGATATCGGAACAGATAAATAGCAGTAGTTAGTTGCTTTTTCGGCGATCCTTGCGACTAGTTGCTGAATTCGGACAGAGGAATTACTAATTAGGAAGCACGGAATTTTCCATTCTCGTTTTCAGAAGTTTTAATTATGTAATTTGAAAATAAATGTAATTGTTGTATGAACCTTGTGAGACAATGCAATAGCTTTCTTTATCTGCTTTTAATTATTTAAAGTTGTACTTTTAATCTTTCCTGTTTCTCTTATCCAATTAATAACTGCTAATAATAAGGATACAACATTATTTTGGATGTTGCCACAGACTAGTAAGCTAGCTGTTAAATTGTGTACCAAATGATATAACTTATAAAATAAAAGTTGCTGCAAAAGGTTTAAAAAAAAAGTAAATAAAAAGAAAAAAAATCTGAAAGCTTTCAGATTTTACATTACGCCCAAAAGGGCGTTTTTCTAACCATAAAATTGAGTTCGACAGCAATATCGCAGAATAATTTTAAAATGAGCATATCTTCAGAATTTCCGATACACAGTCTCGCACGGAGATAAATAAGGTTTTCTTTCTTTCTTTCTTTTTTATTTTATTTATTTATTCATTTATTTTATTTATTAACTTTTTTTATTTTTATTTTTTTTATTCCCTGCCCCCCCCCAGTGTTGCTACTGCTGGTTTTGAAATCTTTGACTTTTTTAATTAAACATTCGTTAAAGTTTTACAAAATATGAAATAGATAATAAAACAAATTCGAAATTTGAGCTTCCAGATGCCTATATTCGGGTGGAAACGTACGTTATTCAAAATTGGATGGCTCTAGTTACCATCGTTTTATCACAATGCGAGAAACATAAATATCATTATTTAATTTCTTCAAATATACTACAGGACGATAATATTGGGTGGCAACAGTTTGAAAAGTGAACCCACATTTATAGTGAACCGACACAAAGTGCCAAAACGAAATCAATAGCCCTTCTGGGCTAACGCTCCTTTGGGCTAATAATTTTATAATTAATTACAGTACAAATTATGTAATACATTTATTCACACATATATATATGTACAATACAAATTATGTAAAACAAAATACACTATATTTACAATGTAAACTCGACTAACAGGCCTGACAAGGCATTGAATGCACTTGATGAGCAGTTCTCAAATTGTGGACCGTGACGTACCGAGGAATCAGATGACACTTTTGGGTGGGTGCTAAGTTCCGAAATATTTTTTTGCTCATGGTATAATTATACATATTTACTTGTAATTACACAATTACTTATAAAGATAAGGATATGTAATTGTTATCAATACTTTTATGTATATCGCGATGAATCTTAACTCTATGCATGTGGGTTACGAGGTTAAGATAGCTTGGGAAACACTGTGCTAGAAGGTGGCAAGGATTCTTCAAGCTGTTTCGTAGGGGTATGGGGTTCAGAAGCCTAAAAAAGAAAAAGGAAGAATATCATGTATATTAAACATCTTACGGCTGATAAGATCCGTCATGCCATTGTATATTTAATATCTGTGTTTATGTGTCTCAATGTCGAAGATCGTGTGTGTCATGTGTTGTAACTGTGCTTAGCAGCTTACGTGCTTAATTGTTTAAACACGCAGTTTTTTTTTAGTAAGCGCCTAAAACAAATTCCAAAACTAAACGATCTTTCCGAATTAAACTGTCTCTGCATTTGTTACGTAAAACAAATTCTGGACGCTATTTTTGCTTTTGGCCATTTTTTCGTAACAGCGAAAATCCTCTTCGGAATTCAATCTGTAAGCAAAAACAGGTATTATTATAACTCTTGCGTAAAAGCGAAATGGCGAAAAGTAACTTTTTGCCAAGATATGGGGAAGTTCGCAATACCTTTGGCCGTGCAGGCATTCGCCGCGTAACTAATAACTGTTGAAATACGCATGTCTTCGGAATGTCAGTCTAATATAGCAAAGCATAATTTGTGTATGTTATTTGTCGCAGAATAACTTCAATAATGGCATTGCATTAGAATGCATGCGAAAGTTAAGCAAAATATTCTGGGCCAAAAAAGTTAAAATATACAAGTAGATAGGGGAAAAAAATTAAATAAAAGTTATTATTATTATTATTTGGAATCTTGCTCATAGAAAACTGATTCAGTAATTTTAAAACGACAATAGCGGTAAGATATAGCGGATGTAGAAATAATAGCGTTAACTTTAAATATTTTTTTGGTTATTACCAATTTATAAGGTTTCATTTATATGGCTTGAATTCAAATAAAGGCCCACCAGCGGCCGAGCGGTAAAGTCGCTGAACACTGGTAGTTCGGTCCGAGGTTCGAATCCCGCGAACGGACTGGCTGCATGGGCGTTTTCGTGGTTTTCCCCATGTGCAACGTGTATACGAGGCAGTTTCCCTTAGAAAGTCCTCCACGAAGGCATCCCTCCCTTTAGGCAGATAGCCCTAGTGTGCTTTGCCATAATTAAATAAACCAAACCAATGAATTCAAATAAAAGTTTTACCCGTTAAACTTCATTTTACTTCGAAAAATGAGGATTGTAGCATATTTTCTGTCAACATCTTAGCGTTTTTGTTCATTTAAAGCTATTTCGTGGTAATAAAGATTTCATTTTGTTTACTTGAAACTGTTTTGAAGGACAGTTTCAAGTATAAAGACTTATAAGACTAAATACACGCCAAAACATAAGCCGAAATGGCAAAAACCTTCTATCATTTCAAAAAAACTTCCTTAAAATGTCGCTTTTTTAATCTTTCAGGGTCAAAATCGCGAAACATCCTTTGTTGTGATGGTCAGGGTAAAAAAGGTCATTGCACACTACAAAGGCTTCAAACTTGTTTTCTCAAACGTATGAAGAACATCGAAATCCACTTGTAAATCCGTACATGTTGTTCTGTTTTCCATTCGGAACGAACAAGTTAAATAAATAAGTTCATTTTATTACCTTAACACAAAGGACATGCTAGTCACGAGAATTTTGAGTTGTTACTTGCAATAAAAGTTGGCAGCGATTCACATGAAGCATCATAATTTTCGAAACAAAGAAATGTCTTCGCCGTTAAGTTACATTTGATATCGTAGTGTTTGTTCTTCAGGTATTCCATACATTTGTTGAAATTATTTATTACTTTCATCTGTTTCAGAAAATCTTGCCTAAAAAGGGGAAAAAATTTGTAGGAATGATATTACTGGAATTATATTTGCTAGCGACGCTTAAAATCGAATGCATGAGCAGGATTAGTAATATATTACAGTGATAGTGATGTTATTTTAATTTGTTATAATTGTTGACTGAAAGTGATTTGTAAAAAGTACTTAAACTGTATAAAAATTAGGTTAAAGATTGCGCGTCGATTTTTAAACCACGAAAGCGAAATAATGTGTTCTCCCCTTAGAGTTCAACAAACTTTTTATCGAATATAATTCCAAATATGTATGCTACAGATAATAATTAATAAATTTTAATAAATCTGCCACCCTTTCATAAACAAACGTCAATAAAATTAAGGCAATTATATGTTGCAATAAAAACATAAATAAATAAATAAATAAAAGAAAATCTGAAAGGATTCAGATTTTAAATTACGTCCAAAGGGGCGGCAGTTTTTTTTAACATTTTGTGTGTTACTTTTTTTTATTAAATATCACGTTCTTCGCACTTAAACCGTAAAATTCGATTCAAGAGCAATATCGCAAAATAATTTTAAAATGAGCATATCTTTATTATTTCCGATACACAGTCTCGCGCTCGCGCGCTGGAGATAAAAAATGTTTCTTTTTCTATACAACGTTGCCATGGCTCGCTTTGAAAATCGTTGAGTTTTTAAACCAAAAATTCGCTAAAGTTTTACAAAACATGAAATCTATAATAAAACAAATTCCAAATTAGGGCTACTAGATGCCCATATTCGGTGAAAGATTACGTTATTCCAAATTAGATGGCTCTAGGTACCGTTGTTTTAATAACAACGTGAGAAACATACCTACATTTATGCAGATTCTTCATTATTTAATTTCTTTAAATATAACACAGGGCTCTAATATTCGGTGACAACAATTTGAAAAGTGATTTGCTGTTTATAGTGAATCAATGAAAAAGACCAAAACGAAATTAATAGCCCTTCTGGGCAACAAATCACCTTTGGGCTAATAAAGATATATTTAACGTATAAAATATACCTATTCATCTAAACTGAACATTGTTATCAATAGCATAATGTCATCGGTTTTCATTGAGAAACATTCTCTAAAAATTAAAAATATGCAAATTTTCAATTTCGGTGTTTTCGTTTATGATAAACAATGGATAATATCAACAGAGGTGTTTATCCGTCTTATGTTTGAAATAACATGCACGTTTGTCAATAAGCGATGAGCTGATAAAATGGCTAATTTATTTATATATTCTGAATTATAATGAACGAAATTTCTTGTGGGAAATGTCTTCAACAGATTGTTTATTAATGCAAAATTAAAAATCATTTCATATCACGCCCGTGAAAAGAGATTGGAGGACTGAAGCCTTAATATCACCTGGAGTCTTAATATTTCTCTTTAATCGCCACTACGTTTTTACTGTTAAAATCCATCTGAAAAGAGAATATTTGTTTCTATGTTACTTCAAGCGCTATTAATATATTGTTGCGACTTTTGCATTTAGATAGCTAATGTTAGTAGAATTATAATTAAAACTGTTTTATTCCCCCGTTCAGTGCAGCACTAGACGATATGTAAGAGAAAGCTTTGCCGAAAAAGTAAACTATAAGAGTATTTAATATTGAATTAATGGATATCTCCTTTATTTGTATTGAAATTAAATAGACTACCGTGTTAGCTGTAACCGTAATTCCATTCCCTTGTTGGTTTCCAGAAATTTCGAGAAGCAAAGAAATTATAAGGTATTTCTCCCGCCTTCTTGGTATGCCTTCGTGCTGTGGTGGTCTGCACGGTGGGCACGAATTCCAGCGGTCCGTGGTTCTATTCCCGGCGAAGGCGTTGCTCATTTTTCATGTCTGCCTGCTTCAAAATAATACCAAATATCTCTACAAAATTACTAGAACTCTCTCTTGACCTGCTGAAAGCTTTAAAAAGCCGGAGAGAAACATCTCAGCTCAGTTGCTTAGTTACTGCAGTTGTTTAATTAGCTGCTGCTGTTATTGTTTAGATTAGTCGGATTAGCTTTCTCTGCGCTTTGGATTGTGTTCCACTTAACGTTTTATAGTAGTTGAAAATGTAGCTCCTGATTATATTGCGTGATATTGTACGAATATACTCGAGGAAAAATTCAGGGTTCTGTTATATTTCTTTGGGATAAGAATAAATTTTTATTAACTTTCTAACGGACTTGTGCATTTGATCTATTACGAACCCGTACGCACGCAACAATGTTGTCGTAATAAATATTCCTTTAGTTTTAAATATTTGACATGATAATAATGATAAAATAAGGAACAGAAATAGTAGCATTAAAAGTAACTCTAACTTTTAAAAAACTTTCTAAACGATAAATTCTAAGTTTTCTGAATTCTAAGCTCTAAAATTAAGGAAAAGGCTGCATTTACCTTTCTTCCTTCTAAAATTTCGCACCCGGTTGTGCTTGACCTTACATAATTTCGGAAATCTGTTCAAGAAGTCTACATCTCAAAAAGAAAAAAAACCTTTTAATTTCATAATAATTCAACGTTAATATATACAGAAACTCTGAATCGAAAATACAGCCCACATCTAACATCTCTTCTGTTAAGAAAACTGTCTATTCGTGTTGCCAAAAGTTAATAACAAAAAACAAAAAATAAATAAATAAATAAATAAAATAAAGTCATTTCATCGCGCGCCATCTAGTGAAAACGCCATCTAGTGTGTGTTTATTAATTTATTTTATGGTTTTTCTTTATAGCCGTTTTCGACACTAACTGTATTCTGAAATCTGAATGTCTGAAGTGCCAACACCTCGGGTTATGTAATGGCTACCGTAGCCAGTTTTCCAAATTTTGGGATCCGGTTTGGATCCTTCGTAAAGCATGCATGTATGTGACTGTAATGTAACTGAAGTATGTAGTGTAACTTAATATGTACTGTAACTCAGAGGCCATGGGGTCCTTAAAACCTCTCTAGGCAAAATTAATTTTGAGAGACTGTTGGTAGAGCAAGAAGCATACAAGTATCCCCTTAATCCATCCTCTGGAGCTTTCGGTCAAATTTGCCTTGGTGCTTAAGCAGATACAGAGCCTATCTTTGCCTAAATTAAGCAATTCAGTCCGCTCAACAACAGAAAGTACTTCCGAAGAACATAATTAGAAATGCTTTTTCTTTAAAATAAAATTCCTTAAAAACGCTTTTATGTAGCATAATGGTCCATATTTTTCTGAAATGATTGGTCTAAACTGGCATTATATTGATTGCTCACTGAACTAACGCCAACTTCCAGCACATGCCAGTGAATATCTATTAATGAGTTAAAAAAAAATATCTAGCTTACAAGATCTGCATGTTGATATTTGTATTGGATACCTTTTACACCAATATCCTGTTAAAAATGCAGAATACCCAAATATATTAGAGCTATGCATAAGTTGAGAAACTAAAGATAAAAATTGCTCACAAATTTTTGCGTCTGTATATCGCATATCGTGATACTTTGCAAGTAGAAAGCTCGAAAAATTACAAAAAAGAAAGAGAGGTCGTTCTAAAACAAGTACTTTGTGTTACATACACGAAGGCATTGTTTCATAATTTAATAGCACGTTTCTCATGAAAATCAATGACATGTATTTGTTAGACATGTATAAACCATGTCTATGAATGTCTAACCTATATGAATCTATTTATTACCTTGTAGAGTCATTAGGTTATTTTAAAGCACGTGAAAAATGAGCAATGCCCTCGCCGGGACTCGAACCCTGGACCTCTCGAATACGCGCCGAGTGTGCTAACCGTTGCACCACGAAGGCATACAGAAGGGAAGGAGAAAATACCTTATACACTCCCCCTTTTAAAGGGCGACTGGGGTTTACGGGACGCGTAATGGCAAACCGCACATTGAGTTCATCAACGTTAACGAAATTCCCATCCTGCGCATGCTCATTGGTTTACCGTTGGCGTGGGAGGAAATACTGGCGACTGTTGGGGGGGGGGCATAAGCAACCCTACACAAGTCTGCGCGTGATGTAGGCCTTATCGACTGTTTACAATTGCAATACTACCGAAATTTGTTTGTGCTTAATGCATTTGCTTCTGTTTCATTTCATTTTGTTCATAAACGTTATGTTTAATATCAGTTATTTATAATTTCCTTGACTTTAATTCAGTAATTTAAACTGTATTTATTCTTTAATTTGTTATATACGAATGGACCGTACGGTAAATACGCAATTGCTTTTATTCCTCAAAAGTAAATATCTTATATATCTATCTTTTATTCCTCAAAAGTATAAATCTATAATCAATAAAGATTCAGCTAATATATCTTGTAATGTTCCCTGTTTTGTAATCATTCTTAAATGAAAATTTGCGTAATTTACAATCGATATTTACACTCTAAGTAATGGAGCAACTTACAACATAATAAGTTTCAAAATCTCTAACTGTTTATGGCCAGATAACAGAATATCAAGCACACACCCTATTTACTTCTTTTAAAATTGTACCGTGATGTAGTAATTGCGCCCAATTTTCTTCTGGGAAATTCATTTAACATTGATCAACTGAATGTGCAGTTTGCCATAACGCTTACGGGGACACAGTCGCCAAATTCTGGTGGTGAGGAATCATCATCCACCTCCTTTTAGTTCGGGCGCCATTGTAGAGTCATTTAGAATTTGTTCGATGCCAGGAATCTGAAGAAATCTGCAACGCCCTCGCCGGGACTCGAACCTGGAACTCTCGAATACGCGCCGAGTGTGGTAACAGTTACACCACGAAGGCATGCTGGAAAGAGGAAGAAAATTCCTCATAATCTTAAGCCCCTCTGGTAATCTGTAACGCTTTACGTGCAAATAATTTATGTTCTTGCATGTTAAAATGAAACAAGCCTAACAGCCAGGGAGTAGTAATAAAATTGAAGACATAGCTAAGGACTTGCGTACTAAATTTTATCGCCACTTGTCGTTTATAAATTGTCAAACGTAACTAAAGTGTTGAAAACTGAAGCTAGCTGTTATCGGTGATTATGATGGTTTTATAGCATTTCGAAGCTTGTCCAAATAGAGACCCTTAATTCATAAACTTCCTAATTTTCAATAAATGTCATACTTAGTACAGGATAAGAAATGTCCACTGACTCAATTAGCATGACGGTAATACAGTTATTTTTTATGAAGTGAAATATGGCACAAATGAGCCGCAACACATTAGCAACAGGTCATAAAGATTCATTCTACAGTTACATGAAGATGACGATATCAACCTTTTTTTTCAAAACTCTAGTTCCTCTTTTAGTCATTTATGATGTATTGGATAACGAGACCCTGAAGTCGGCTATGTTCGTGAAAACTAAAAAAAACCTGCAGAAGTAAATAAATCAGTGTTTGGGTGTGCAGACGTGTATCTTAGATGGGCAGATCCTGATTAAATATAAGGAATATATTATTTAGAATGAAAGTAGAGCCATCCTATTTTACATGAGGTACATTTGCACCGAAATATGGGCATTTGAAATTTAAAGTTTGTTTCATTATTGGTTTAATATTTTGTAAAACTTAACCAAATTCTTTATTAAGAAACTCAAGGATTTCAAAGCGAGCCGTGACAACGTTGTACAGAAAAAACATTTATCTCCAGCGCGTGAGACTGTATCAGAAATTCTAAAGATTGGCTCAATTTAAAATTATTTTGCGACATTGCTGCTGAACTGAATTTTATGGTTTAAGTGCGAAGAACATGATATTTAATAAATAAAGGTAACACACAAAATGTTAAAAAAGCCACCCCTTTGGACGTTTAGTACTCAGTATGTTGCATTCAACGAAAGAAAAGTTCGATTTGAGATCAAGTTGTAATGCGATGAGAAAAAGTAAATTTTGGAAAATTAAATTAAAAATAAATATTTAAATGATCCCCGAAACTACGTATTTTATAGTCTGAAGTTTCGAAAACAATCTGGTGAGAGTAAACAACACAACTTAGAGTCTGGATAAAAGTACGGTCTTGGGTTTGAATGGATTTCATTGTTGAAATAAAACCGAAAGGGATATTTGATACTGACTGAATTAATGACAATACCGATTGTTTCTACAGTTAAGATTCTTCATCTTACTGGACAGATGCTTCTCGGAGATCGTAGGCGGGCTTTCAAAATCCC
Source organism: Stegodyphus dumicola (assembly GCF_044657685.1). Classification (NCBI taxonomy): domain Eukaryota; kingdom Metazoa; phylum Arthropoda; class Arachnida; order Araneae; family Eresidae; genus Stegodyphus; species Stegodyphus dumicola. Next base: position 184,300,517 of record NC_140777.1, on the reverse strand, counting down.
CTTCAAAACGATGACCCTGATAAACCTCGGAAATGACTGACCCCGCGATCCTTGAACATTTGATCTGGAACACCTGTACAAAAGAAAAAAAAAAAAAAAAAGGAAATCCACCACCTTGGCACATATCGCTGCATTTAAAGCCCATAACCCTCCCGCTCATTTTAATTGCCCTTCGCGATATCAACCAATTATTATCCGTAACAGCTCTACCATACGCGCCAAGTAGACGAATCCTTGCCAAGAGTTGTTGCAACTAAATGGTAACCCCATCACCTATTTCTAATTGCAGCGAGTATGGGCGGGGGAAGGGAAAGGTCGGGGCCAACGCCAAACCGGCAGCGATGACGCCAACCGGGTCAAATCCTTTTCACGTGCAATCTTAAAAAAAAAAAAAAAAAAAAAAGTGTTTTCTTTGCGTGATTAGACATATATCTATAGAGGGCGGCACTGTTTGGGAGGTCGTATTCTAATTCCCTATATCTGGCTAACCGTGATCAAAATTTTCTTCAGATATATCCGAGAGTTACTATCTATCGACAACGACATGAAGCAAGTAAGTTTTGTCTCAGTATTCAAATGTTAAGACATTTCACCAATGCTCTTTGCAAACTACTTGTCAATTTGTCATTTAACAAGTCCTCTAAATATTCATTTTTCATATCTTACATTGGACTGTAAATGTGCCATTAATAGATCATTTTTCTAATAATAGCATATTCACTTTTATTTTAATAATTATCTCGTCTTTTATTAGTATAGCCATAAACTAATTGTCTAAATTTTTAATTTCGATTAAGATGAAATTTATGCCAAAAGTAAACGATGACAAAATTTAAAACGACTTTTAAAATAATCATTTCAAATCAATCATTTCAACGATCATTTTCATTCGATTCATTTTCAACGATCATTTCAAATCAATATACTGAGTAATTATCTTTATATAATAAAATTTTATTTTGAAATATTCGGAAATTTCTTAATATTGTACCATAATTTAATATTTAATAATTATTGAATAAATAAAAATTAAGATTAAAAAGTATTTGTTACTACTGTTAACAAAAATTAATTTTCTGTTAAGCTTTCTGATACACTAATTTAATAATTATTGAATAAATAAAAATTAAGATTAAAAAATATTTGTTACTACTGTTAGGAAAAATTTATTTTCTGTTAGGAGACTAAATTTTTCCTAACGTAGGAGTTTAATTTTATCCTAACAGTTAAAAGTTTATACTGTTAGGAAACTGTGTAACAGTATAAATTTTAAAAACATTCTGTAAAATTTATTCTACTGTTAGGGAACATTTATTTAAGTAAATTTATTATTTACTGTTAGGAAAAATTTATTATTTAAAATTGTTCAATTATTAATTTTTTCCTGTATATCATTTTTCCTAACAGTAGTAACAATTATACTTTTAATCTTAATTTTTATTTTTTTAATTGTTTAATTAATTTAATTAAGTAATTATTAAATAAAAAGTTGTAAAATTATGTTGAAGGTATTTTTAGATATTCGAGTATTTTTATTAATAATATGAACATAAAAGTATTGTACTTTTGGAGCAAGCAGTTTATACTAACCATTTTTTGTTAACTCTTCCTGAATATTGTATAAACACATACTATAGGTTATTAATTTGAAAATCGACATCTTTCAATGCATTATTAAATTTATAATGATAATTAAATACCCATTACCTTAGGAAATACATATACTTTTTATAAAATAAAAGAAAATTTAAGGAAAAAGAAAAAGTTGAAAATATTTAATTATTAAATATTAAAATAGTGTATAAAATTTAAAAAGAAGTATTTATTTAAAAACTGAAGAAATATTTTCTAGCTAGATGTTATTCAAGTGAAATATAAGCTTAAATGTTTATCGAAATTGTTTCTATGAAAAGACTCGAATGCATCGAATACTGAAGGAGTGCTATGATTTTACTTCAACTTGTCAAAATGTGGAGACTAGTTTTTATATGCTTGGATGTTTCTTGTAATTTTTTCAATTTTAATTAAATGACGATATTTATAATGTATATGCAGGTATTAGTTGCTCAATTTTATGTTTATCGGGGAATACGAAATTAATTATCAGCATTTAAAAAATCAGAAACTTTTATAGAGTGTCAAGGGTCACTCCTTTCTCGAAAGTCTAAATCAAAGAGTTCATAAAAAAAAGTCTTAGTTCCTTTTAATTACTAACGGAAATCTAAGATCTGAATATATTTTTAAATAAAATGTCTTCCCCATTTCAAGCATTGTTTACTTTAATTTTGATACTAGTAAAAAGAAATGTAAAACTTAATCACTAGATGCAAAATGCTTCTAGATTCGAAAAACACATAATCTAAATTTTTTGACCTAGCTTAACTGAAAAACTAATATTGCAATTCTTTTCAACGAAGCAGTAAAATGCTATCTCAATTTTTTTTTTTTAAAAAAAGTAATAATATCTGTTACCTTAGGAAATACGTATAGTTTTTATAAAATACACTGAAGTTTTCAGATGTAGAATCATCAGAATACACTGAAAGCTTTCAGATAGGGGCCAATTTTTTAACGTTTTGTGTGTTACATTTATTTATTAAATATAACGTTCTTCCCACTTAAACCATAAAATTCGGTTCAACAGCAATATCTTTCGAATTTACCATACACAGTCTCGAGCGCTGGAGGTAAAAATGTTTATTTTTTCGTACAGTGTTCCCATTATCCGCTTTGAAACTGTTGCGTTTCTTAACCAAAAACTCAATGCTTAACAAAATATGAAATAGATAATTCCAAATTTGGGCTTCCAGATGCCTATATTTAGGTGGAGACGTACGTTATTCAAAATTCGACAACTCTAGGTGCCATTGTTTTATCACAGTGCGAGAAACATACATACATTTATGAAGATTCTTCATTATTTAATTTCTTTAAATATAATAGAGGTCTCTAATATTGGGTGGCAACAATTTAAAAAGTGATTCGCCGTCTACGGTGTTGGTGTATTTAATTACGGCAAAGCACACGAGGGCTATCTGCCTAAGAGGAGGGATGCCTTCGTGGAGGACTTTCTAAGGGAAACTGGCTCGTATACACGTTACACATGGGGAAAACCACGAAAACACCCATGCAGCCAGCCGGTTCGCGGGATTCGAACCTCGGACCGAACTACCAGTGTTCAGCGACTTTACCGCTCGGCCGCTGGTGGGCGCCCGTTTACAGTGAATCAACGCAAATTACCAAAACGAAATTACTAGCCCTTCTGAGCAAATTTCCCCTTTGGACTTAAAAAGGGTAATGGTTGAGTAAAATTCACAGAATTTTTTTAAAATTTTATTTTTAAGAAAGTAACCTAAACACCCCCTCTGAACTTGGATCCTATGCGAAATACTTAAAAATATTTTAAAGCGAAACGCTTTAATAAATAAGTCTGCAACTTTTACCCATTTATTTTACAGCACGATTCAAATTTTAAAGAAATTCCCGTAATTACATAGTGTGAAGTAGTACATAGTACATAATTGCGTACCACTGAAACAAGAAATAATTTTCTTCCAAATTTCCCCTAAAATGATTCTTTTCTTCTTACTTTATTGAACATTATTGTTTTAAAACTGCAAAGTTCGAGTGATGTTAGTTCTTAAATGTCAGTTCAAGGGTTCTCGAAAAGAGAAGAATTATCCCTAAGGGAAAATTTCACAGTTTCAGGGGAAAGAATGAGACGAGCCCTTATTTGCTATTAGATTTTTAGTTTATGACTATAAAAACTACTTTTATTCAAGCTTTGGTAAACATCAATCTTTTCTATATCTTTCTTGTTTAATTTATAAAATGCATGAAAAAATAATCTAAATTTGAATGTATGTATATTTTTCCAGTTTGGAAAAGGAGGGGGAGGGGAATGACTGCCTAGCAACAGTGAAAGAGGTACATGGCGCAGAAAAGAGTTGGAAAGCTTTTGTGCTAGTTGTATGAATCTGCTGCAAATAACTCACTGTTATTCAATAGCTGAAACATCTTGCGACTTTGACTGAAACATTTCACTAAAATAAATGAATAAAAATAATGAATTATTAAAAAATCAAAACAACAGATTACTTTGTTAGCCCAGCAGGACTATTAATTCCGTTTTGGCGTTTTGCGTTGGAAATTTTAAAAGGCTGTATCACTTTTCAAATTGTTGCCACCAAATTTTATCGCCCTTTGTTATATTTAAAGAAATTAAACAATAAGAATCTGCATAAATTTATGTATGTTTCTCGCACTGTGAAAGACCAACTGTACTTAAAGCCATCAACGTTTGAATAATGTAATGCTCAACCCGAACATGGGCATCTGGAAGTCCGAATTTGGAATTTATTTTGTTATCGATTTCATATTTTGTAACACTTTAACGAATTTTTGATTAAGAAACTCAACGATTTCAAAGCGAGCAATGACAACTCTGTGCGAAAAAGAAAACCCTTTTTATCTCCAGCGCGCGACACTGTGTATAGGAAATTCTAAAGATAGACTGTTTTTAAAATTAATTTGTGATATTGCTGTTGAATTGAATTTTATGGTTTAAGTGCGAAGAACATGATATGTAATAACTAAAGGCAACACCTAAAACGTTAAAAAAAAGGCCCCTTTGGGCGTAACGTAAAATCTGAAAGCTTTCGGATTTTTTTAAAAAATTTATTTTGTGCATTTTAAGTACTATTTTCAGAAAATTCGCTGAATACTTTTATTCCTTTCTCTTTCCCCCCATCCACAAAAATCAAGAGGGGAAAAAAACCTATTCTAGATTCTTTTTATATGCACATATACGCCCAGATTTTCTATGTGCGTCTATAGCATGACACAGAAATCTGTATACATTTAGGGAAAAAAAAAGTACTTCAGAGGGTTTGCGATATTTATTAACGAAATTGGGCAGAAATTTTATAAAAGTTTTTTTTTTTTAAAGAAATTTGACCATCAGATATTTTATTTACAATTTGTCCTCCCCTCCATATAGCGCGTTGTCCATAAAATTATATTTATAAAATTCTAAACTCGGCAAACATCATTGCCGATTAATTATGTACGGAAATGAACTAAAATGTTTCTAGAGCAGAAACAGCATTTCATTAGGAATATTTGATGCATGCCGCCAAATACCATTTCTTTCATTTGCATTTCATTTTCATTGTTAACCGACAGTTCTGTTAACAAAACCACATAGGTTCAATCTAACTAATCATATATGCTAAACGTAAGAGCATAGCATATCACTCGATTTCTCCTGAAAGTTCAGTGTAAGACGTAATTTTCAAGCGACGTAACGTGGAATAACGCTCCATTGGTCACATCTGGTAAATATACTTGTTAAAAAATCACGATAACCCATATTAATCCATTACTCAAATTTAATCAATCTTCACGTTTATAAGAATTTCTTTCTTAATTGAATTATCATGCGTTGTAGACTATAACACCGACTAGAAGTTTGTTAAATGTTTATAGACTTTTGGATCTTTCTTCGGATATAATGTCCAGCTTAGATTAATTCACTTCAGAAATTTTTTTCCAGGATCATTACGATTGGTGAAGACTATGCATTTGAAAAATAATATTTTGATTATATTATTGGGCTTGGTAACGACCTTAAAAATTAATACATAGTGTATTTTTTAAAGTAGAATTCTTTTTAAGTTTAGCATGTTGAGCTTTTACTTATTTTGTTGTTGAACTTGAGGTTTCATTGTTGGTATTATTATTATATAGGATGTAGGAGTAAACGAGAGTAGAATGGCACTAAAATCGCAGACAATTTTTGTACTTTAAAACTGATCACACTAATCTTCGTTCCGAGGGGAAATCCGTAAATATATCTATATATTTATATAAAGAAAGAATGTCTGTTTGTGTGTTTGTTCGCGATTAACTAAGTCACTACTATAGCTATGGTCACTAAACTCACTACAACTCTTTTCTGAGTCCTGGAAAAAGTCGACGTTCACTCTCCCCCCCCCAAAAAAAAAGAAAAAGCATAGCTAAAATCAGGCATATTAATTAAAAACGCTGAAAACCCTCATTTTCACCCTCATTTTTCCGACTGACAACAGTCTTGCAGGCTGGAGATAAAAATCTGCTTTACTTCGAGAAGTGTTGCCACTTTGGCTTTCAAATCCTAGAGTTTGTTATTAAAAAATTTCGAAGTTTTAAGAGGAAACAAAAATAGCATTGCCAAACATTAAATATACTATTCCCGATTTTCCAAAACTTCGCGGAAAGCCATTTCGATTATTCCCATCTTCGCACGATTTTAATTAGCCAAGATATTAATTAAAAACTACGAAAACACTAATTTTTTCACTCATTTCTCCGAATGGCGCGTTGGAGCTAAAAATGCTTTATTTCGAAACGTGTTGCTTTCAAATTGTAAAGTTTGTTAATAAAAAATTTGTAATTTTTTACATAATCTTTATATATAAGAAGATGTCTGTGCGTTTGTTCGCGTTATTGATTTCCGATCAATTATGATGAATTTTTTGCCACATTTATTGGATTAAAATTGAATATAGGTGAAATATTGGACGGAACCTAATATTTTATGACCATTTGATTAGAAAGACGAAAATCATTAAAAACTGCATGCCATTGTTGTTGATATAAAGACAGAGAATTAGTTTATTTTTCTATCGAAATTTTTTATGTGGGTTTCATACCGCATGAGACTGAAAAATGTATGACTATGAATCGTATTTCTTGCATCCTTATTAGAGAAGGATTACAGCGGTTTCGTTCTGTCTGTTGTTAGACGCATTAATCTCAATCTAACTTAACTGGCATCGGGTACTTCCGCTAGATTTTAATGAATTAAAAATCCTTTATAAATGAAACATCTTTAACAAATTTTATAACTTGTGAGAAAATGTGCTGAGCAAATTTTGATCCAGATTATTGCAAAGAAATTTCCTCAGATTCATTGATCTCTCTATCCTGAAATCGCTTCTCAGATGACACACCAGTTTCATTTTTGATACTTATCACGAGAATGGCATTATTCCGTGCTCCGAATAATTAAAAGGGCACGAGCAGCTTTATTTATTTATTTTTTTTTCCTCCAACGAAGCTGTCAGAAAATGAAACTTTTAAATCTAAATCAACTGACTAATGAGAGCACATATCGGTAACGAAAGAAAGAACGAAAAGTGGTCAGGTCGGATTAAACGAATGAAATGTGGTTTATACAAGTTTAGTAGCATTTTTTATCAACCGAGACAAAAAATGAAAACATCCCCCCTTTCCAGTCAGTTAGTAGAGTGTTATATATCGTATTTCAATTTTGAAAAGCAAAACGTTTTTCGCTGGTACTGACTGTATTTTTCTTTTCTCAACAGCTGTTAATCCTTACCGTGCTCGTCAGCGTTACGACGTTGGGATTCTCCGCCCTCGTCGGTGACAGTCGTTACGGTGCACCCCATTCGGGAAACGCCCTAGGTCACAGGGGCGGAAACGGATACTCAGCTGGCGGACACTCTTCGAGGGGACCTGCAGCATACGGTCAGAGGTCTCGCGGGTACGGAGCCCCCAGCTCCTACGGTGGTGGAAGGCAATACGGATCTGCTCCTGCAGCTCCTAGTCACTACTCCGCTCCTGCACAACACTACGGCGCTCCAGCTAACGCCGGTTACGGAGCAGCAGGTGGTGCTGGTTACGGCGCATCTTCCGGATCTAGTTACGGAGCACCAGCACATGGTAATGGATTTAAACTTAAGTTTGAATGCAAATAATCATAAAATTCACAACTAAATAACAATACATACACTTTATTCAAGGGGTATCAGAAACTTCTATATCGACAATGTTAAATTGGCCATTTTCGATGTACCTTTTCTCAAAATCTGCTGTAGATTGAAGCTTGAAATTTTTTGTGTAATTAAAGTATACCTTAATTACACTATACATTTCTGCTTATACTGAAATGAGCTTTTGAAACATTTTGAATTTTAGAGTAATTTACAGAATATTTTGCTAGGCATAGTAAAATTTAGCACTTTTCTCACAGAAAAAAATTTAAAAAAAAAACTTTTTTTTTTCTTAGTTTATCACAAAAACTCATTTTAATAAATATTAGGAAACCTAATAAGCCATAAAAATTTTAGATACCTGTAAGCAGTAGTTCCTGAGAAAAGGTACATCGAGAACAGATAAATCACGTTTGGAGAAAAACGCCTTTTTATGTAAAAATCCTCATGCATCAAAGCATTCAATGACTTTTACAGTTCTAATTTTCATACAGATTAAAGAATGGTATTTTTAGAAAGATAAAAGTGTAGAGAATTTGAAAATGCAAAAATCCGAAATCATCTTTTTTTTTTTTTTTTTTTTTTTTTTTTTTTTTTTTTAGATTTTTGGGTTCCACAACACCCGTCAAGTATATAGTAAAATATTTTTACTATTTAATTTGGCTATATTAACTCGAGATTTCTAAAAAAATTGGCTATATTTAACTTCACGGAAATGTTACATTCAAAATGAATTCTTTGCTCTACTTAATTTGGCTATAATATCTCCAGATTTCTATAAAGAACTTAACAGAACTACTTCATCTTAATTCATCTCTTTAGCCTCACTAATTTAATTAAAGCTCGACTACAACTTTGGCCTTAACTAAAGTTGGCAGTTTGGCATCCTCATTCTTGAGTAAAAGACGAAACACCTTCGTATTTATTAATTATTGTAATTGAACGGGGGTGGTTTGTTCTCCTTGAAAGGTCAATCAGTTTCCAATCAATGACGATAATTACTTGGTTAATTACTTTTTGTATTTACATCTTTCATGGTTTAAATTCAAGTTCCTTTAAAAATATTATTTTCAGGATTAAATTTCATACTTCTGATTACTTCATTTAGATACATTCTACTAAATTTATATTAGGCGATAATATAGTCAATCTTACTTTAGTAAATAAATTATTATTATCTTACTTTCCAGCTATTGCACAAGTATTAAGAAATTAATTTCGATTTCAACGAATTTCAGTTCATTAAATCAATATATATATATATGTGTGTGTGTGAGTGTGTATGTATGTATGTATGTTAATGATTTGAATACAATTGTTTGAATCAAAATCATTTTTGGGGGAAGAGACAAGCAATTGTTATTTTCACATGTTGTTGTTGTTGTGCATATTACATGAAACAATGGTTGCCAAAGCCTACTCCAAAAAGAGGTTGGACTTTTATTTTCCGGCCCCAATTTTGAGGAAGAGCACCTCGGGGGGGGGATATCTGGGGGCTCCCACCCCCTCTTCTCATCCACCGATCCACACGAGAGGACTTTTGGCTTGCCGCATATTTAGAGTGCCGCCATGCCGCACCGACACTATACATTTACAAACATCCATGCCTTCTTCGGGATTCGAGCCCGGGCTCTTCGACACGGCAGTCAGCGATGCTAACCACTATACCAGTTGGGCGGCACCTGTTTATTAATTTATGATTGCAGCAAAATAATAATAAAAATATATTGAATAAAAAGATTATTGCAAATGTATTAGAAAAGCTTTATTATTTAAAGCTTCCTACTAATTATGATTGCAGCAATATAAGGAAAAAAGCATTGAATAAAAATTTATTGCAGTAGTATTCAAAAATTTTTATTATTTCATGGTAAAGCTTTCTTACTGTATCTTATAAATTTCTCCAAGTTAATATCTTGGACAAGAAATAATACTGCAAGAAACAAAGTAAGGAAAGTAATTTTAAAAGAAATAGGTCCTAGATAAAAATGATTTCTATTCTATGAAAACATTTGAATTAGCATACAAAAAAAAAAAAAAAAAAAAAAAAAAAAAAAAAAAAATGCTTCGTAAATAAGGTGTGAAACGCAGAAAAATTGTTTACTAAAAGAGCAGTTTTAAGATAACTTTTAAACACATTTATAACTAAGAGTATTATTTCCAGATACTTTTTATATATATCCAGACATACTTAGAGTACCGTCATGCCATACTGACGCTATACATTTTTACAAACATCCATGCCTTACCCGGGTTTCGAACCGGGTAAGGAACCCTTCGGTATCGTAGTTAGGCTCCCACCGTCTGGACGACACTAGAGCACTTCTTAACTGTAAATGAAACGGTATGAAAGAATTTTAAAACTAAGACACTTCTTAAACAAAAATTTCATTGAAAACATTTTATTAACTTTTATAAGAATGGAAAGTATTATAAGGTATTTCTCCCGCCTTTAGCACACCTTCGTGGTGTATTTTAAGACGTATTGGAAAGGTCCGTCTTTCGAGCACCACAAGACATTGCTAATTTTTCATGTTCATTTCATTCTCCTGCTTCGAAATAACCTAATGTCACTAAAGAAGGCGGCGGATGATGATTCTCCAAAACCAGGATTTGGCAGGGGGGAGTATTTAACGTACTTATCGCGCCTTCGTGGTGTAGTGGTCAGCACGCTCGGCGCGTATTCGAGAGGTCCGTGGTTCGATACCCGAGAGCGCATACCTCAATTTTCACATCTCTTGCTTCGAAATAAACTAATGTCTCTACAGTATAAAACACCGATAGAATGTATATAAGTACTATTCTACAGTTAATCAACAGTTGAGATGTTAAAAAGAGAATGCTGGATTAAAATATTTAACTAGTATACCAAAACTGATGAAATTTCTAATGAATACATTCACAATAATGAAGTTACCAGAAGATATGTGTGATATCGTGTAATAAATTTTAAGGTTATGAAACGGGGAAATTTTTCGGCGAAATGTTTAAACACGCAACAAAAATTATCACTCACTTTTACTTTTGTCAAAATTTTTAGTAATCCTTTTGACTGCGTGTATAGTTTCGGTGCTAAATCTGTTAATGTACATTGCGGATAATAATAATAAAAAAAAAAAAAAAAAAGGGGGGGTGAGAGAACAGTTCTGCATCTCCCATTCTACTGGGCGGATTGACGAAATTCAAATAGCGTTTTTCATATCTCGAAAGCTCGGCTTAGGATATTAAATTTATATATAACATTATTCTAACGTAGGTATTCTGGCACAAAGTCGCACCTTTTCTGAAATAACGTATGAATTATTTTCCATATTTCGATTCTACGATTCAAATTATGCCTATATATTAAATTTCGTAATTTTTGGTGACAAATTTAAAAATTTATCTTGGCATATTTTTTCCAGTTTGCGCCAAGACTAATTAATGCACTTGACGGTGTTCTTAATTTATAATAACATATTTACTTTCTCTTTTTTTTTTTTTTTTTTTTTTTTTTTTGATTGATGCACCAGAGGAAAAAAGGTCCATCGTTCATTCTTTCAAATCATTTTAACAAAGTGCGTAAACCTTCGTTATTATCGCTTATATTAAATACGCAAAATTTCAAAACGCGCTAAAATGTAAATTCATGAATATTTTAGGAAATTTTGAATTTTTATTCAAATTTATTATTTATTAGATTTTTTTAAATCTAATTTTTTGCAAGTACGCTTAGATATACATCTACTTTAAGATGGTGTTAAAATTTTTATAGGTTATATAGAACAAAAATTTTGTCAAAAAATTTATAAAAATATTTAAAATACAAAATTTTAAAACGAATAATAAAAAATGGGTGAATTATTATTTGGCTTAAGCCTAAATTTCGAATTCTGGAAAAAGGACTCAACTAAATTTAATAAAAAGTAGATATTAATAAATATATATCAAATTCAATTAACAATGAGGAGCTAAAATTTAGAGAGCTAATTTTTACAAAACTACTCGCTCAGGTTTTACAAAACTTGGTAGTTGGGCATAATTTGAGGCGTAGAATCGAAATATTGAAAAAAAAAAAAAATGGCATGTCATTTCAGAAAATGTCCGATTTTGTGTCAAAATACTTATATTAGAATAATGCTATATATAAATCTAATACATACCCTAACTCGCGCTTTCGAGACATGAAAAACGCAAGTAGAATTTGTCGGGTCAGTAAAGCGGCAGATAAAGAACTGTCCCCCTTTTTTTCCCCGTAGTGTACTTTTGTTTACCTAACAGCATTAAATTTAATGCCATTTTCAACTTACTTAGTACGCAATAAAACGTTACAATTTGTCCCATCGGGATCTTAATCTTAAATTTGTTAAATGGCATCTGGAATCGTGATAAGAGATCAATAATTAATATTCGCAATAAACTTTTCCTTTAACCCTTTCCGGCAATGTACCTTTTAAAGTCAGAGTTTTGATTAAAAAAAAAAAAAAGGTTGGCAGTCTAATTAGGCCTAGAGTAAAAAGTAAAATTTTGTGAAGACAGCACTTATCGTTTTAATTCTGTGGGCACACTGATTGAATAGAGCTTCGAAGAGACCGTTGAAACGAGCATTATTGTCAAAGAACTGACCGATGAGATGCGGAGAAACAAAGAATACAGACTCTCAGTTGTCCTACATGATCGGTGAGCCCGGCCTGGGCACACCTAGGGTTAGCCGTTTGAGTTTAAACAAGATTTCAAAGTAAAAATTTAAAACTAACATAGAATAAGGAGATTAGCATACAGCCAAAAACATAATATAGAAATTTCTTTTTCAAACAATTTCTTTTATACCCTAAAAAAATCTGGAATATTTCTTTGAAAAAAAGGGGGCTTAAAAAAAGACTAAACATGGCTAAAATATATAGACTGGTTGAGCTACCATCTACTAAAAATAAAGAAGTTTCAGAGTAACCTATAGTAACCTATAAATCCTTTTCATTCAATTTTTCTGTGAGTACAGAAGGAATTTTTAGGTGTGTCCAGACCGGACACACTGTGCCGCAAAGGGTTAAAAGTGTATGAAAATAGCACTCTTGGTTATAAATGTGTTTATAAAAGTTATCTTAAAACTGCTCTTTAGAAAACAATATTTCTTCTGCATTTCAATAGAACTTATTTACGAAGCATTTTTTTTTTTCTTTTTTTTAATTTTCGTACGTTATTTCAAATGTATTTCACATAATAGTAATCATTTTTATCTAGAACCTGTTTATTTTAAAATTATTTTGCTTCTTATGTTTCTTGCAATATTATTTCTGGTTTAAGATATTAACGTGAAGAAATTTACAACATACAACAGGAAAGATTTACCATGAAATAATAAAAATTTTTAATACTCCTGCAATAAACGTTTTATCCAATTTTTTATCTTATTTTGCTGCAATCATAAATAATAGGAAGCTTTATCTTTAAATAATAAAACTTTTTTAATACTTTTGCAATAATCTTTTATTCGATACTTTTTTATTATTATTTTGCTTCAATCATCAATTAATGTAAAGATACCGCCCAACCGGTATAGTGGTTAGCGTCGCTGACTGGGTGCCGAAGGGCCCGGGCTCGAATCCCGCAGGAGGCACGGATGTTTTAAACGTGTAGTGTCAGTGCGGCATGGCGGGACTCTAAATATGCGGCGAGACGAACGTCCTCTCGTGTGGTTTGGAGGAAGGGAAGAGGGGCAAGAGACTCACGGACCCATCCCCCCCGGGGTGCTCTCTATCAAAACTGAGGGCGGAACTGAGCCAAATCGCACTGTCACCTGTTAGGTGCTCAAGGCTGTTGCCAACGAAAGGCGTAATCTAGCACTCCTTGCCACGAGGAATGTCATGGGCTTGGGCTGCCTACGTCATACAAGTGTGCATAAGTAACAACAACATAAAAAGATACAAAAGACAATCTTTAAAACTGTCATTCATGTGTTCGTTTCAATTTCCTGAATTTAGTAACTTTTACGGGATTGATTGTAATGTTTTTAATACTTTATCTGATTCCCCAATATTTGAAGCTATTTCAATATATCAAAGCTTTCTGATGCATTCGACTACTATTTTAAGTCATGTTTATTCGTTTTTTGAAATTTAACGTATAAAAGTAAGTAAAAAAATTGTTGTACACAGTAATTAAATGACTTTTGAGATTTTAAACTTTATTATTATTATTTACATGTTCCGCTCTAAGGCGTTACACGGAAGGGAGGGATGCCTTCGTGTAAGAATTTCTAAGAAACACTGGCTCGTATTAACACATTACACATGGGGAAAACCACGAAAATGCCCATGCAGCCAACCCGTTTGTGGGATTCGAACCTCGGACCGAACTACCAATGTTCAGGGACTTTATCGCTCTGCCGCTGGTGGGCTTCAGTTTTAAAATCTCGTTATTTATTTACTTAATAAAAATAACTTTCAGTTACATTTTCCCTATATTTCCATAAAGTCATAAAAATAAAATTATCGGAGTGTAGTAAAAGAATTAGCTTTTAAATGCAACACAAATAATTAACAAAAATAAAATATACATCCAAATATACATAAACTGAGATTATTCTTAGAATAAGTAGTTAACGTGGTTAAAACATTAAATTATCCTAACGAAGCTTGGTTGTCCTATATTGGAAATTTCAGTGAGCGGATTTCATGGTAGAGGGAAAAAAAAATCATTCATGCTTTTTGATGCCTCAATTTTGATATTCTTTAGATATCTTATTGATAGTTCAACATAAAGTGTACTACTTAAATTAGCGATTCATCATAGCCAGTAATAAGCGTTTTAACTTAGTAGAGGAGTTCAAAAGTTTGTGTGTGTTCTAAATTTTATGTACGTACTCGCATCGAACTGTTAGAATTTTTTTAAGTTCGTGTTAGATATTTTATTGACAATTTGACATGATTTACCCCATTTTATTTGTTTGCAGTAATTCTCTCTGTTAGTTACATGAGATAAAAACCTTGTATTACAACTGACAGTAGAACTGCAGTTATCCGATTCGGTTGGGACCGGATCCCATTCGGATAATCAAAAATTCGGATTATTGAATTTTTTTTTCCCAAAGAAAGGATCTACGTACACTTTAATTACTGTAGCTACTGTCTGTTGAAAATAGGAGGAAAACTATTTTTAAAGAAAAAGATTTTAATTAATTAAAATGAAAAGGCAACACCTTTACGTACATGTTACATAACGTACTACCCAGTACTTACAAGTGCCGAAAGTCATTGCTTGCTGAACATCTCGGTCAAAGTAAGGTATTTGACCTTCTTCATCCGTTTTCGGGCACCCAAGTCGCGCATCCGCTTGACAATGAGAAATTGCATGGTGTCACACTCGGGCTGACGCTCCATCCACTTCAGCGCAGTTTCAAGGCCGGCAAACGTTTCACTAGCTGATGCTCCTGTGTCTGCTTCAACTTCGACATTAAGATCACCTTCTTCTTCGACATTTTTTTCTCTCGCTCTTTCAATAAGTTTGTCATCATTTAGAATATGAAACTCAGGAACTGACGAATCACACACCATCCATTCGGCAGTATCCTTAGCACTAACTTCTAAGCATCCAGGAATTTTGAAGAGAATGTTCCTTTAGTTCCTCAAATGACAACCTCATCCTCATCTTCTTCTGTCTCTTCCCTTTCCCTGAGCTTCTTTTCCCTTTTTCTCCTTTTCCTTCTCTTCTTCAGTTGAATCTGAAAAATTCTGAAAGCGATTCGGATAGTCGGAGTTCGGATAATTGGAGTTGTACTGTACCAAGTTTTATAAAATGCTTGTAATAAGCTTTCGCAGTTCTATCCCAAATGTTTTCTAGAAAAACGAATGTGCTACAGTTTTGGAAATTCTGTTTTAAAATTAGCATAAAATTACTTAGCTGCTTCATTTCTTGCAACAGTTTTCACTTTCAGGTTACCAGTGTGGGGTAAGGGTTAAGTTGTGTTACAGGAAACTTGGTTATTAAATAATAGATTTTGGACATTTTTTTTTTCATCTTAATCGTACATTTTTGCCTTTCTATCCTGACCCTCAGTATTCTGGTCGTCAAGAAGTCTTGCCTAGCTGCTGTGTTGTAAAAGTTGTATTTCTGGCCTCTAAAATAGCTTTAATTCTTCCCAAATTCTATTTAATAATCTGTGCTATTATTTTTTTTGTTCCTGAATTATGATTAGATAATCAGAAATTTTACTTTTAGCACCGCGTTTATGTATTTATATCTTAATACTTTCATACTGCGATAATGAAAACTGCGATAATGAAAAAATTCAGTTTGCATATTTTTGTTGTTGTTGCTTATTCTCGAAAGATCTCACATATATCAGATCAGCTTCAGAAGGTTGTTGACCACCAAAAAAAAAAAAAAAAAAACTATAATAATAAGCGGATCGGTTGTTAAATCTCCCTTAGGAAGTCCGATTGCAGCTCAGAACGTGATCCCGTTATAAGGATCCCCCTTTTTATCTATTAACTAAGTGTAGAGGAACCTATAAACTACTAAGAAAATAATAGCTTATGTCCAGAAACAGAAACGTAAAACTCAAGAAGGGTTAATTTCTCTTTATTTCTGAAACTAAATTTGTACAGACTGTCCCTTTCTCAACAAAATTTGTACTCTTCTTTCTTTGCGAACAACAAATCCACCACTTGGGGTTAAACTAAAAAAATATAAGAAATAAGAACTTAACTAATGACTAACTAAAGAGATTCAGCCGAAGCTAAGACAGTTTCTAACTAGTTGGCCCGTAATATTAAATTGCTCAAAATACAGAATCACAGATGGCGTCTTTCTCAGGACGTACAATAAAACATCCACTCAGGCTTAAAAACAATTGTAAGAAATAAGAACTTAACTAATGACTGACTATAGAGATTTAGCCGAAGTTAACACAATTTCTAAACTAGTTTGCCCCTAAATATCGAATTATCTAGCGAAGCTATCAAAGCACGTTATACGGCCGAGAGTATTAACAGCTTTGAGAGACGTGGTCAAAAAGGCAAACGCGCGCTATTCAGAAAATTGAATTCTGTCCATCGAAGTCAGTGGAACTTCTACTTTAATACCACATTCTGGTAAGGAATTGTAAGCTGAAATTAGGAGAGATAGGAAAGTGTAACAAACTTAAAAATAACTGCTATAAACTTAGGATAAATCTTTAACAAACAGAGTTTAGATCTTTCATTTGAGTATAGTTCTTGATAAGTGACCGAAGAGCCAGTGACCGCTTCATTCTCACTACACTCTTTGGCCAGTCTATCAGCGGTCTTATTACCACCAATGTTAGCATGTGGTGGGTTCCACTGGAGGTGGACGTCTTGGGTCTGAAAGATCTTCCTTAGTTTGAGCAGAATAGGTACGCTGATTTCATTGTTTGACTAAGACGTTGTAGTGCATTGTGGCTATCCGATAAAATCCATAGTTCCCCATAATCGCAAACATAAGACATGATAGCATCAAACCCCAGTTTGCATATAATTTGCGCTAGCAGTCTCTGCAAAGAAATAAACTTTAAAATTGTAATAGTTATGGTCTAAAATGCATCCTGTGTATTTCAACGGTTTCTTGGCCAAGTATGGTTGAAACGAAATTAAGAGAAACCAGTTTCTTTGCCATGGTTGGTGGATAAAACATTCAGTTATAGACAAATATACTGCCTTTTCTTCTCTGGAAAAGTCATATTTTTTACAATGCTCGTAAAGTGATAATCCATCTATAAAAATAAAAGTAATTACTGCAAACGCTTGAATTTCAATAGATATTGAAAACTCCTCAACCTGCAATTCCCTGTGCTTCATAGATTGATAACTGTTTAATTATCTTTACATATGGGATTTTTCAGAGACAAAACTTTTATACGACCTAACTGTTTTCATCAAAGCCCGGTGGCGCAGTGGCCAGCGCGTTGCGCAGCAGCACCACAGGTCTGGGGTTCAATCCCCACGCAAGGTCGACTCAGCTTTTCCTTCCTTGAGTGGGTTGATAAAATGAGTACCAAGTTCGCTTGGGGGACTAAACACTGGGGGTCCTGCGACAAGCTGATCACCTGTTCAGTGCATATGCTCACGTACCCCGGGGCACGCTCAAGAAAGCAGATTTCTGAGCACTGCAGGCCCACTAGGACTGTTGTGCCACTGAGTTTAGTTTAACTGTTTTAATACTGTTGTTGAACGTAAATTTTTAATTTTATCTTTTCGTCACACGGATTTTATGGAAGCGTATAATACTTTCTAGATTAGCATTTGGTTTCATAAATGGTGACAGAAATAATCTTATATTCGTAATGCTATTTATGAATTTATCAAAACCTGCACTTTTCTTCGCGTTTTTCACTTGACGTCACGTTTAAAGTTAGCATTTTCATTTTGATGATGAAAAGTAATTTTTAGGTTTTTACCGAGTTGCCTGATAACAGTTATAAAAGTATTAAAGTATTTTAGTTTCTTAACGTGAATAGCGGTTTAAACATACAGGATCTAACTCTCTTTGGCCACATAAACTAAACTGGTTCCTACTAATGAACCTGGTGGCTTCTCACAGAGGCGTGAAATAATCCCAGCACAAAAGAAGGGTGAAAATATCCCTTTATTATTTTCAGTTACGATCAGAAAGACGCGTACTTCTTGCTTTACAATAACACAGACAACTTGCGGTGGAACTTAAGCGTTGCTACATAAATCAATTCGAATCTAAAAAGAATAGTACTGGACATGCACTTGTTCTATCTCAGAATTAGAGTGGAAAGCTTAGCAGTTAGCTAGGCTCAGCAATACCTCAATTACCTGTAGTATCAGGAAGCAATGCAGTACCAGATCTGTAACAGGTACAAGTAGAAGCTGACCTAGCTTCTACCTGTATCTGTTGTCTTTTAGTAAAATGCTATGGTAAAAATATATTTACGGGTGCCCCTTGGCGAAAATTGGAAATTTTTGGCGGTGCATGGATGCAGAGTTTGTGCAATTCTTTGAGTTGTTATTTTGTCTTTGCGTAGTGGCGATTTTTGCCCCCAAATTAGCTACTACAAAGACAAAATAACAACTGATTCAGAAGTCAAACAACAAAAATTTTTGTTGTTTGACTTCTGAATCAGTATTTATTCGGCGTGTTATTGTGTCTTAATTACAAAATAACAAGTCAAAGAATTGCACAATTTCGGTATCCATGTACACATAGACCTATTTTCACTTAGAAAAACATCAGAGAATTGCAAAAATTTGGTATTGCGCACTTCATTGATTTTGTCCATGTACAGATCGATCTATATTCACTATTTCTATATTTCAAAAATTCAAAGGAGCAGCCAACAAAAAATGTATAATCTGAATAAACTACATTTTAAATCAAGCAATCAAATAACATAAAAAAGGAGATTCATCTTAGCACTACACAAAGGAAATATCCACTTACCTTATTATAAATTTCCCTTTCTTCAGTCAAACAAAATTCCTTAACAGCATCCAAGATGTTCCTAAAATTATCTGAACTAGAATCTGCATACCGACGAGGCTACATAAATTCACAAAAATAAGAGTTAAAAATACCCTCAGTGCCGGTAACCTCCGACGTTCGACCATGCGCAATTTGTTTCTTACAAACAGGACACTTATAATGGCTTCTAAGTAAACCTTCATTTACACGCCACTCAATTAACGCTCTTTTCCCCTTTCGTTCCAAATCGTACATAAACTTCAAATTAATCTTACCACAAAGTAAACAATGCACTTCCTAACCAATACACAACACAAGCGCCCTTACAAATCTTTTCCCGTAATTCATAATTTACCGCAATCATGCAACCGATTACGTCATAACAGTGTTTCCATAACATTCAACTACTCAGCTTACCATTAATGAAACATCTTGGCGATAAATGAAAACACAACTTCGCAATAATTCAAGGGGCACCCTTCAATCTACTCTAACCAAAGCTATATTGTTCACATATTCCTATTTTTAGTTGTGTTACCCACAAGTTGCGCTTTTCTGAGCTCAACTTGTTAGCGTTAGTTTTTTACTTTGAGTGTTATCTTGCGTATTAATAGTTAAAATGTAGCCAAAGTAATAACTCGCCAAAGTAACAAAAGCAATACGTAACCATTTAGCGTCAGTTATTAGGTGCGAGGAAAAGCAGTTCCCATTTAAGTTTAGCACTTTACAAGTTGTAAGGAAATAGCTTATTTTGGGCTGACATCACAAGTAAACCTTCTCTCTTTTGATCTAGTTTCCCGGAAAACCATATATTTTCTAAAAGCTTATGGTCACAAGTAGAAAAACTGTGAAATCTTAAGGGCAGATGGACAAGCGTTTAGGAGCTATAAGGCCAACAAAGTATCAGAAAAGTAATGGAAACATGACACTAAAAGTCGCTAAAATGCTCGTTTCACGTGTTATATGAACTAATAATATGGGAAGAAGGTAAGGATCTCAATATAAAGGAAGAAACATTATACGTTGGCTTGTTGAAAATGCGACTTGTTGTTGACTTCAAACAAAATCTATTACAAGATACAATCAATGTGTAATTCATCAAATAAACAGTGAGACAGGCAGAAAGACGGTTTAGTTTAGTGACGGTTAGCGAGCACCACCCCTCTAACATGGCGGTTAATTGGTATAGCACCGTGTCCCCCTTTATCTAAAGCACCCCAAGATCGTATGGGGACGGCTGGGTACTACATGAACGCCCCAGAACAGACGACGGGACGCAGCAGAAAGACAGTTCGCAGTGGTCACAATTTACAAAAGTGATAGCCTCGCACTTTGCACACTCATTATTTATCAATAAATCGAAGCAGTAATCCATTGGCGCAATCCACATTCCAGCTTCGTCGTATAAGTGTCCCCTTATAAAAAGCATACTTAATCAAGTTCTTAAAACGAGGAGTGGTGAATTGATATAGCGAAATGGACTGCAGGTTCATAAAATTATCGCGATGCCAAATGTACTTCTGCGTCTCGATAATGATTGTGCCCGTTATGTAACGAATAAAAGATCTGTAGCGTCTGAAAAAATGAAATATCTAGAGGCTGGATCTTTCCCGTTAATCCTTCAGGTACCAGTTCTTTTTGTAGGACTTTGCCATCAGGTACTTCGGAAGCAGAAAATGCATGAGCATACAAGAAATAAAGACGCCATTACAGAAATATGTCCATCTATACACACTCCAATGATACTTTGTTGGTTTCATAGCTCCTAAACGATTGTCCCTCTGCCCCTAAGACGTCACAGTATTTTTACTTGTGATATAAGCTTTCAGAAAATATATGGGTTTCTGGAAAACCGTAATCAAAGAAGAGAAGGTTGTCTTGTCAGTAGAAGATTATTAATTAGCATTTTAATTTTATCTTCAGGTCCATCCCACTATGGCAGTCTGAAACGCAGTGGATACCAAGCCCAACAACAACCAGCTCACAGCACCAGCAGCAACTACCCACAACAACATTCTTCCTTCCAGCAACACGCCGAAAGCAAATCCCAGACCCATGGACGGGAAATGAAATACACCATCCGGGATCCCCACAGCAGAGGCACAACCCACGTGACCGAGACCCACGTTGTCAGCAACCGACAAATGCATGGAGCTGAAGCCGAAGCCGCTATGAAGAAACTCATGGGTTCCATGGGTTCCGGTCCCAGCTACGGTGGCAGCAGCGGATTCCCCGACCTATTCAAAGACATGGGCCTTCCCTTCTATTAAGCGATCTCGATTTCCACGCTTTTCGAAAGCGCCACGAACAATTTAATTTATTTATTTTAAGTATATTATTATTATTAACTATACTTCCAGTACCTTTCACTAGTATAGGTTTAGTGTGTGCTTAGGGTCATTGTGTCAGAGATGTTTGTGTTATCCGTTATCGTCATATTGATACTCTTCGGTATTTTTAATATCATTGATATGTATCTCAAAGATGAATTGCAAGATGAAAAATCAAAAGGATTCATGTGTGTGCGTCTCTTTATTTACATCTCTTTATTGATCATTCGCACCTTTTGCTTTTCGGTTAAAACTATTGAGCTATTTGTTTAACGATCTGTTGCTTAATATTATTTTTTAAATTCCTACTATTAGCTCACACTCTCCCTATACCTCATTCAAATTTTCAATCGTTAATAAAATACATTTTATTCATCCACTCAAGTTCAAATACATTTTTTTTAATTTGTAGTGGATGACACTGGATGTTAATACAGTTTTTTTCACATATTCAAGTCAATTCCTACTTATGGATTCCCGTTTATCCGAACTAAAGCTATGCTGTTTTTATTTTAAATATATTGTTGCGTGCGTACGGGTTCGTTATGAAATGAATGCACAAGTCCGATGAAAAATGAACAAAAATTTATTATTATCACAACAAAAATGCTTCAATTTTCTCAAATTATCATGCAGTATTACAGTATCTCACAGTAGTTATCTTTTAACTGCTCAAATGTCCAATAGAACGTAATTCAAAACAGCTAAAGAACGCTAATCCGCGAATTCGCTACAATCAACAAGAGCAGTTTTCTAAACAACAACAAACTAAGCAACTACTACAAACTGAGATGTTTTCCTCCTTTTATAAGATTTTAAAATCACGCGCACCGTTTATTAAGAATTCTCACGTGCTGTAAAAATTTATTTTATAACAACGTATAAATAATAGCACATGACTGTGATTAATGGGAATGTAATATTTAACAAAAATAAGTGGCAGACAACTAAGAGTTCTAAAGATTTTTGAAGTGCATGGAATTAAAGAATTATAGTTTTATAGAGTTGGACGAAGTGGATGCAGTGTCTCATTATGGATCGAAAATTCTTCCCATATTTCTATGTTAACGTGATAATGTTATATGTTTAAAATATAACACTTTAAAATGCCCCTTGCTTATTAGAATAAATACGAGTAATATATATACGTAAATACCACTGTAGGTTGTGCAGTACGAACATTCTTCGTAGCAGGTCAAGCATAGGTTGTTTCGAGTCGTGTGAAATCATAAGATGGAATATTAGTTGAGGAACTGGACTTCTCGAAACTCACTGGAAAGGTTCCTTGCAATAATGAAGCATTACAAGATATGAATAGAATGATAAATTATAGACCACCACCAGCTTCATAAATTAGAAACGAAAAAATGTTAATATTGTTAATAAAAAGTAACTAAAATAATTTTTTTTCTTTATTGCTACATAGGTCAGTAGAAATTGACCAATTTTTTTATATTACTTGTTCTCATTTAAGTCTAAACTTCCTAAAAATTAACTAAAAGGATTATTGAAATCTACATATGACAGCACAAATAAAATTTGACAAATAGCTAGCCACTGTTACTTGTGGAGTCTCAGATACGGAAATACATAAGGGCATGTGACACACAAGACTTCACTTTAAACGCGTAAGAGAAACAATCATAAGTTTCACAGCAATCCCCTTTTTAACACATTTTTGTTTTTTTCTGGCAGGGCTTACAAAGGTGGTGGTACAGTTCAATGTCAGTAACGTTTTTGCATTTGGTTGAATGTTCTTTCAACATTGACACGTCGTCCGTGTCCAGTACTCAAATGAGTTTTCGTGAAGTACGGGAAATAACTCAGCGTCCGTGACGTAATATTGTACAGTATTGTCGGTTTCTTTAATAGGATATATGAATGTAATTTTGTTTCCCACAAACATCACATCTTAGCGATTCAGCAGTCAATAGTCCCGTAATTCTTCCTTAGTAGGTAGATAGGTAGGTAGTGTTCATGATAGATAGTGTTTTATGATTGGTAGGTAGTGTTCTTTCATGATTGGTTGGTAGTGTTCTTTTATGATTGGTTGGTAATATTCTTATATATACCTATTCTTAATAGTTAATGTTTTTATTTGCAAGCTACGGTAACACAATTCCAGTAGTCATTTTGCAATTAGTAGTTTATTTGTCCTTTTACATCATTTATTAACTTCTGGTAAGTAGTTTGGTTCTTCGAAACGAACCGAAAATGTGTTTCCTACTTTGCCGGTTTGTCATTTGACATTCTACAGAATGCCTAGGAAATGTGTGAAATATGAATCGTTTCATACATTGCCGATTAGTTTTAGGCATTATAGACAATAATGAAAGTTATAACTAATACGAACAAAGATAGAATTGGAATTCGGCACTGAGACTCAAATTTTGGAATTTGTTTTTTCTGGCCAGTCCCATTTTTTGATCGTACGGCTGGCTTGCGCCCTTATAAAGATAATAATAATAGTAATATGATTGTAACGTCTGTATCTTTAATTTCATCAGATTTATTCTTAAAATATTATACCTGCAGTTATTTAGTTTCAAAATCTTTTGGCCTTTTTAAACTAGAATCTAAATTTGTAAATCAGATTTTTTTTTAAATCTACGAAGTAATGCGTTTGTTAAGGCCACGGAGATTTCTGTACTAATTTTAAAACGAAATGAATTATTCAAGAAGTCAATACGCATATTTTTCCATTAAGTTTTTTTGCGCACCAAGTTTCCAATAAATATTTTCTAGCAAGTAAAACGGTTTGGTTTATTTGATTACGGCAAAGTCTCGAAGGCTATCTGCCTAAGGGGAGGGACGCCTTCGTAGAGAACTTGATAAGGAAAACTAGCTCGTATACACGTTACACATGGAAAAAACCAAGAAAAAGCCCGTTCGATTAACCCTTTCCGGTACGCTACCTTCTAAAGTCGCAGTTTTGATAACAAAAAAGGTAGGCAGTCTAATTAGACTTAGAGGAGTACACAAGTAAAATTTTGTGAAGATAGCATTTATCGTTTTAATTCTGCGGGTGTGCCCAAAGTGGCACACTGATTGAATAGAGCTTCGAAAAGAGTGCTGAAACGGGCATTGTTGTCAATGAACCGACTGACGAGATGCGGAGAAACAAAGAATGCAGACTCTCAGTTGTCCTAGATTATCGGTGAGCCCCGTCTGGGCACACCTAGGGTTTACCGTTTGATTTTAGGCAAGATTTCAAGGTAAAAATTTAAAACTAATATAGAATAAGGTGATTAGCATACATCCAAAAAAATAACATAGGAATTTCTTTTCAAACAATTCCTTTTATACCCTAAAAAAATCTGGAAGGTTTCTTTGAAAAATAAGAGTCTTAAAAAACTAAACATGGATAAAATATATGGACTGGTTTGTGTTGAGCTGCCATCTACTATAAATAAAGAAGGTTCAGAGTAACCTATAGTAACTTATAAATCTTTTTTCATTCAATTTTTCTGTGCGTACAGAAGGAAATTTTTAGGTGTGTCCAGACCGGACAAACTGTGCCGCAAAGGATTAAAACTTCAGACCGAACTACCAGTGTTCTACGAGTTTACCGCTTGGCCGTTAGTGGGCCAGCAAGTAAAATGTTAAAAGTTCTACATTGAAAGGGCATGAAATAAACGTAGTGGAGAAAGAACATCCGATTTGAGGTGTAAAAAAAATAAGTTGTTGGATAAAATACAGCCTCGTGATTTGTGCAATACCAGCCGAAGATTAAATACCAATTTCTTTAGTTGTTTCAAGTTCATTTATATCATTACAGGTTAAGTCTGTTCTTTTTAGAACTTTTCAATATTATTGCTGTGGAACTTACTTTTTTCCATTTAATAACACTTTTTTTATTTATATATCGTCAGATTCAACAACGGTCTTTAAATTGTACGCTCTGCGGTCTACAGTTGTCAACATATGGACAGTGAACATTCCGAACAATGCCTAGCCATTCTGTAGAATGCCGAATTTAAAACATATCCATCTCCAATTTATAGATGCTCAAGAGGACAGGGCAGAATTATCTAATCTGTAATATTTTTCTTGGATTGTATGGGGAATAAAGAAGGTAACAAAATATAAATATCAGCTCATTTATAGATAAATAATAGTTTTGAAATGCATTCCTTACTTTTTGGGTTGTTTATTCTTCTAAAATAAGTCGTATTTCCTGCAAAACGTTCGCAAAGAACATAATTCTTATCATACAACAGAGAAACTCACTTTTTTTAATTCTAAATGAGTAGTGTTCCCTGCAAAAAGTTCGAAAAGAACATAATTCTTAACATACAACAGAGAAACTCACTTTCTCTTATTCTAAATGAGTAGTATTCCCTGTAAAAAGTTCGAAAAGAACATAATTCTTATCATACAACAGAGAAACTCACTTTTTCTTATTTTAAATGAGTAGTATTCTCTGTAAAAAGTTCGAAAAGAACATAATTCTTATCATACAACAGAAAAACTCACTTTTTCTTATTCTAAACTAACCGTTACACGGCCAGCCTTCGTCTGGCTTTTACAATGTGCCGTAAAAGTGCCTAAATGAAAAACCAAACATTAGATTTAAAATGCGTACCAAAAAAACTCAGTCAGAATGTATCACATATTAGAAAATTACAATAAAATAATCAATATGTCTTAATATAAGTATTAATTATACTAATAAATAAATTAACCAACTTCCCGTTGCAAAAAAAAATCATGCTAAACTTTTCAGTATCTTTAAAACAGTGAAATAAGCAATAAATATTTCATTTCATATATTCAACAGCCAGCTGTCCAGTATTACAAGGCAATGAATGAAAAACTGTTGCGAAAACTACATTTCTAAAAGAATGAAACTATTCAAAATGATGCGATTTCATCAAAAAAGATAAAATTTAAAAAAAATATTCGAATTTTGAAAAATTCTCTTCGAGGTGCACCGGCTCTTGTCTAGGTGCCACTATGCATCCATAAAGTAGCACATGCGGGCGCGCGCACATAAAAGCAACAAAAACTTGTATATACAAACACAAAGGCCGTCAAACTTTATACAAGTACGAAAACAACTGAAAACATAGCTGCCAGTATTATTTCTAAGCAATTTATTCTGTATCGATTTCGGCGTTTTTGATTATGCTGATTATATATCAAATTGTGCTGTAGTAGTAATTGTTATATGGCAAATTTTAACTCATGAAATACTTTGAATTAATATAACATTCAATAGCAGTTTTAACTTGAATGAATCCAGATAATGTAAAAATGAAATTTAGTTTCAAAATATCACGACTTTTAGTGTCTAGACCTTTCAAATTTGAAGTTTTTTCGAGTGTCTGAAACAAAACATTTCCTAGCAATTGAATTTAGGCACAAATTGGAAATGTCTACACAGTAAAAACCCAGATAATTTTAGAATTGAAGTATTAATTTAATTTTAGGAAGTGTGGAGTGAAAAAAGATGTAGCCATGAGAATTGAGAAAGGTATGTTAAGATGGTCTGGATATAAATGAACGAAAGAAGATATACGAAACGAGTATACAAGACAAGTGTCGAAGGGAGACTTTGATTTTTTTTTTTTTTTGACACAAAACTCATATTTACAAAACTTAAAAATAAAGACAAGAACACATGCGCCATTCAGTGCATACTCACAAAAGGAAATTTAAA
Source organism: Stegodyphus dumicola (assembly GCF_044657685.1). Lineage (NCBI taxonomy): Eukaryota > Metazoa > Arthropoda > Arachnida > Araneae > Eresidae > Stegodyphus > Stegodyphus dumicola. The sequence continues at coordinate 184,273,326 of NC_140777.1, read as the reverse complement.
ATAACATTACATACAGGTACAAAATATCAAAGTGTATAATAAAACCTGCAATAAAATCAAACGAAACTCAAATTGGATTCAGGACATTCAAATAACGTGGTTAAACTTTGTAGCTTTTAAAAAGTTAATGTTAGAGTGTGGTTCTTCACAAACTAAATCTTTTATTGAAATCTGACAAAAATAAAAATTTCGAAAGAGATTAAAATTTGCAGAATCAATTAAAATGTGTTTAATGGTTACAATAGCACTGCATTCAGTATATATTGGTTCAGTTTCGCCCTTCTATTTGTTAGCCTTGTGTGACCGATTCTTAGTCGGGTCAGAAGGACCTACTTCTTTCGGTTTAGGGCACATTTTCAGTGTTCTATTTTAGGTTTTATATTTCGTAATTTATTGGTTAACTGCGCATCCCAAAGCTTCTGACATTTCATCAGGGAAAGAATTGGAAAAAGGTCGAACTCAGCAAACGTACGTCCATCAGATTGAGGGCTTTTTTAGGAAAAACCAGCGTAAGAGAACCTTAATGAAGTGAATTACAATATACCTACCTATATAGTTTAAAAAGTTATTAGTTAATGTGGCTCTCAAAAGAGATTTCAATCGTTGAACTGTTGATAATTTTCTCTGTTGACTAATGAGTTTGTCGACCACAGTCCTATGTAACCTATTTTTTCTCCGGATAGAGTAATAGAATTAACCCCCTGGATACACGATATCTGCCAATTGCGTGAGCTATAGTAAACAAAAAGTTGGTCGCGCGCCGTGCCATTCAACTGTTCAGCCGTGTACCCGAACTGGCGCAAAATGTATACTCTTCATGACATGTATATTTCAGTGTAAGGAAAGGAATTGTGAAATAATAAACAAAGTTTAGGTACAAATAGTAATTTTAAAACGTCTAGGGTATAATCATAATCAATTGATCAGTTGACAAAATAATTACATGATGGGTATAAGAGTTTGGCATGATCGGTAGGATTACTAGAACGCCGCCACCCGCCTGATCACAAAGTGATCTTATGGTCCAAAAAGGGGCGTCGCATTCACACCACAAGCGAAGGCAGCCAGCGACCCGGAGACTTACCCAACAAAAGTTAAAACGCCAGATTAGGATTTAGGAACGGGGAAGACGGGCACCACGCCTTTACCATTTGGTTAATTGGTTTAGCGCCGTCTCCACACTACGTGATCCCAGCCGTTTATTAATATTAGCAAACGCCAGATTAATAAAAAATAACAACTAATCCAAGATATTATACACGAAGCAACTTTAACATTTAACTTAAAATTCAAAGTTCCAAGAAACCAAGCCCGGTATTCCGAATAACTAAAAATGTTAGTATAATCAACTAAAGAAAATAATAATTATACATCCAGCAAGGTTGCCGTACAACTATATAATTTTATTTTTTTTAAATGGCTAGATTAACGACACAACAGGAAAGAAGAAAACCAAAAATAACTAAATCAAGAAAACTGTGTTAATAAAAATGATAATATAAAATAAGGAAGGAAAACACACATAAAACACACGACGAAAATATGACATACAGTCACACATATCACAAACACGACGAAAAAGACATCCTAAAATAAACACATTCAAAATAAAACGAACTTAGTTAAAAACCCCAAACGCATGTCTGTTGCCATTAATAAAGGCCATCAATTCTCTTGCATATAATTTCAAATGTTTAAAATCAAAATTCAATAAATCAAAATGTATATCACTAAAACTACGTCTAATAAAATCAGTCAATTGGCAGTCCACCACGAAGTGTTTGGCATCACCCAAAACATTACAATTTAAACATAGATCATTATCTTGTACATGAAATCTCTTTAAATAATGAGGAAACCTACCATGTCCGGTGAGAATCTGATTCATATTAATGTCATCATAGATTAAAACTTTATCTGAAATTTCAATATTATGCAACAAATTATTTTTCCTTGTTGAACTTTTCCACTCATCTTTCCATACATTTATATAATATTTCTTCATACTCATAATGGCAATTTGTATAGAACCAGAAATTTCCACAATGGGTGAATTAGTTGAAATACATGCCTCCTTGGCCAGACTGTCAGCACTCTCATTATTGGCATGGTCGGTATAAGAGTTTGGCATGATGGGTATAAGAGTTTTTTTAATTTTTTATACGAAATTATATGTGAAACGTGTGAACGTAACGAAGCTTTACGGAGAACTAAAGTAAAAGATCATCCAGTTTCGTCAGAAAGAAATGAAAAAAAAAAAAAAATACTGACGTTACAATCAAAGGAAAAATATTCGATGCAGAATAACTCCAATCGCTTATTCTAATAATAATACGCGGCATTTTATGCACAAATTCCTCACCACGAATCAGAATCGTGGCTTATGAAACATGTTCTTTACAACGAGTCAGACCCGGGGCTTTTGTTTATTGCACAAATTCTTTACCACGAGTCAGACTCGTGGTTATAGGCCAAAGGGTTAAATTCTTCGAATCGATTCGACGTAGATGTAGAAGTTCTTCTTGATGGGGAGGATGTCGACGTTGTTGCCAAAGCTGCTTCAAGATCTGACAAAGTTGCTATACATATAGCTTTGATCGTTGTTGGCTCATTTTTGGACTCAGAATTAGTCAGAGTATGAGCCAATATTTAAGGAGTCGTCCAACCGCTTTCACCGTTTGGGTCTTAGTTATTCGTAGTGGTTTGCCGATCAAAGAGAAATAATGCATGAATTTGCGGGAAGTTAAGCAGAGTTGTGTTGTAACATCTCTTGTGATTCTAGATCTCTAGATCTCTGGCTTGAGTTTATCTCAGATTACTTCGCAGGTACGAGTAGCGAGCATGAAAGACCATTTTTTTTAAACCATATAAAAATCGGCTGTCACAAAAGTAGCTATAAAATATTTAAATCACTCCTTCGTGAAGAGTATAATTCATAACCAATGCAAACAAAAACGATCATCTTCAGAAGTAGAAGAAGAGACACGGAAGTAGATTTACATGTTTCCGAAGTAAACTATTTAAACGTCAGTGTGAGAAACGTTTAAATATTTTAAGCGGTAGGTTTTCATGTATTTTCATACAGTTAAATTAGAATTGTGCTCAGTTTATAGAACAAAATTTTGAATTTGAAATCTCATGGAATTTGTCTTCAGGTAGCGGTAAAAAAAGTAATTGCTACCGTTAGAATTATGGAGTAGTCATTCTATTGAACAGGAACTTCATAACAAACATTGCGAAGGTGACTCGTCTAATTTCTCACGGTCACAGACCGTATAATGACAGCAACGGCGCTGCAATTCTATTTCTGTGCATTATTTAATGAATTAAACATTGAATCATGCTAATCATCTGGAAGATGTCACATTTTGCTGTAATTTGGAATTGAAGAGACAGAATAAGCAAAGAAAGAAACAAAGAATTTAAAAAGAAATATTAAAAATTCATTAACATTTTAGAGAAAACAAAATTAGGTAGCTTTCAGATTTTACATTACGCCCAGACAGGCGTTTTTTAAAGTGTTCTCTGTAACCTTTGTTTGTTAAATTTCATGTTCTTCGTACTTAAACCATAAAATTCACTTCAACAGCAATATTTCAATATAATTTTAAAATGGCCATATCTTTGGAATTTCCGACACAGTCTCACTGGCTAGAGAGAAAAATGTTTTTTTTTTTCGTACGGTGTGGCCATTGATTGCTTTGAAATCGTCGAGTTTATTAATCAAACATTCGTCGAAGTGTTACAAAATATGAAATAGGTAATAAAACAAATTCCAAATGTCCATATTTCGGTGGAAGATAACATTATTCAAAATTGGAGGGCCTCTAAGTAGTGTTGTTTTATCACAATGCGAGAAACAATACATACATTTATGCCAATTCTTCATTATTTAATTTTTTTAAACACAGGGCGGTAACATTTGGTGGCAACAATTTGAAATGTGAAACGGATACTTAAAGTCTTCAACGCAAAATGCCAAAACGAAATAAATAGCCCTTCCAGGCTAACGCCCTTTGGGTTAAAAATAAAACATCTGAAATCGATAAAACAATTTAGCTATTAATTTTTTTTATCTTAACAAGTTTGCTACAATTTTAACTTCAAAAGGAGACAAACAACTCTTATTAACATGTATTTGCGCAAATATAGGTTATTCATTGTTGAAGCGCATTAGCTGTAAGGTAACGGCAAGTATGTAAACGTATGCTTATTCGTTTTTTACATAATAATATTGAATTAATTAGGGAATAAGGTGACATTGAAACAGTAAGGTTTGCTTTGGGAGTATTTCATTCTTCTGGAACAGAACCTTTAATGTAATTTAATAATTTGTAATTAATTTAATTTGGGGATATCCCTTGCAGCTGCAATTTGTTACTCAAAATACTTCCGGGTTTTCTCTAAATAAAAAGAATCCGATGTAGCATTTTCTTTGAGAAACGAAATTCTGATGCAAGCTTGGGTTAGTTCCAAGACCAAATACAGTGTCTTATGAGCGCAAATAAAAGGAACAACCCAATTAATAAGAATGGTTATACACACGATTTACGACAATAATTCTTTTAAAGGAATATTTATATCACTTAGGATACTACTCGCATCGCAACAGGAAAATATTTTTTATAATCACGTGCTTTGCTTTCTAGACGTGCTTTGCTTTCTTTCAATATTAATTGATATGGGCATATTGTTTATGATAATCATTTCACTGAATTCACTTATATTTCCCCCTTTTAAAGTTGCAATTCTGTAAACAACTGTAATATTGTAACAAACTGTAATATTTAAGAATTAGTGCGTGTTCAGGAAGTTGACACAGAAGTAATACTTTACAATGAAATAGGGAAAAATATATTAAAAAAAATTCAAATTATGTCTGCATATGCTGTAAGTTTGTGTGTGTATGTGTGTATTTAATTATGGCAAAGCACACTAGGGCTATCTGCCTAAGAGGAGGGATGCCTTCATGGAGGACTTTCTAAGGGAAACTGGCTCGTATACACGTTACACATGGGGAAAACCATGCTGTAAGTTTGTGTTTTTCTGCATATGTGGGAGATAGTTTTCTAATTATATTTTGTAAAGTTAAATCTTCAACATAGTATCAAAAAAACCTGAAAGGTTTTAAATTACGTCCAAAGGGGCCTTTTATAACATTTTATGTGTTACCTTTATTTATTAAATATGTTCTTCGCACTTAAACCATAAAATTCAGTTCAAAGCAATATCGCAAAATAATTTTAAATTCAGCGCATCTTTAGAATGTCCCATACGCAGTCTCGCCCGCTGGAGATAAAAATGTCTTTTCTGTATAACGTTGCTATGGCTCGCTTTGAAATTCTTGAGTTTGTTAATCGAAAATGCGTTAAAATTTTGCAAAATATGAAATAGATAATAAAACAAATTCCAAATTGGGGCTTCCACATGCCCATATTTGCAGTAGAATTACGTCATTCAAAATTGAATGGCTCTAGGTAGCGTTCTTTTATCATAATGCCAGAAATATATATACATTTAGGCATTAATATATACATTTAGGATTCCTCATTATTTAATTTCTTTAAATATAACACAGGACTCTAACATTTGATGGCAACAATTTGAAAAATGAAACAACGCAAAATGCCAAAACGAAATTAATAGTCCTTCTGAGCTATTAATTTAACTCGAAATAACGGTTCGGACTTTCACATCTCGACTAACTTTTTGTATGTGATTACAGCAAAGCTTCAATGGGGCTACCTGCCTAACGAGAGGGATGCCTCCGTGGAGTGCTTTCTATGGGAAACTGGCTCATATACCCTCTGCACATGGGGAAAACCATGAAAACGGCTATGCAGCCAGTCCGTTCGTGGGATTTGAACCTCGGACGGAAGTACCAGTGTTCAGCAACTTTACCGCTCGGCCGTTGGTGGGCCATCTCAACCAGGAATCAGTTTAATAATCTTTGCTATAGGCCAAAATAAAGGCTTTTTATTATCATCACCAATCAAAACTATTTCACTAATTTTTGGTTCACTAGACGGTTTTTGATGGTATTTTTGAATAAGCTCACCTACCTATTCTTCTCTAAACCGCTTTCTTAAATCGCTAAAAAAGTGTTCTTCGGTATCCTAATTTCTTATTCTATTTCTGGGAATCTAATTCATAAGTATCCCTAACACTGGAACAATGATTTTCGATAAGAAACTCAGAGTTTAAGAGGAATCAATTATTGTGGATCTTCCGATACATATGCTAATGGCCTACTATTAATAATCGATTCACAGATCACGGTGTTCAATTCTTCCTAACTCAATAATTTGGTTTGGTTTATTTAATTATGGCAAAGCACACTAGGGCTATCTGCCTAAGAGGAGGGATGCCTTCGTGGAGGACTTTCTAAGGGAAACTGGCTCGTATACACGTTGCACATGGGGGAAAAACCACAGAAACGCCCATGCAGCCAGCCCGTTCGCGAGATTCGAACGACAGAACTATCAGTGTTCAGCGACTTTACCGCTCGGCCGCTGGTGGGCCCTAACTCAATAACAGATTTACTTAAAGTATTTTTTAACAATTCTTTTACAATGCGAATCAACCTTTCCCACCAGGCTGCGGTGGGTGGTATAAATTCCCAAATTATTTTGTGTATGAAGCTCTGTCTAGAGATCGTGTCCCAATCTAATTTGGAAAGATCATTAAATGTTCCTCGGAAACTGGTTCTGTCATCACAATAAAGTGTACTTGGCCTTCCTCGCCCTGTAGTAAACCTCCTAAACGCCGACAAAAAAGCATCTGAAAATAATGCATTTACCAGTTGTTTATGTAAGGATTCGAAACACCGCACTAGTAAACATCCACACCTTTTCCCCGATTTTCAAAAACAAAATGGCCAGCCAAATCAACTTCAAAAGTTACCCATCTATAAATTCGGTTTGGTGACAAAAATGTAGGTTCGGTTGAGCATGGATTTAACTTTAACACGTTTACATGTCATGCAGTTATATAAAAAATTCCTAATTGTTTTCCTAGCTTCATTTATCCAATATCTTTCTTGTAATAAGGTTAAGTTAGGTTAGGTTATTTAATTACAGCAAAGCCTCGAGGGCTAGCTATCTCGAGGGATGCCTTCGTGGAGGACATTCTAAGGAAACTGGCTCGTATACACGTTACACATGGGGAAAACCACGGAAACACCCATGCGGCCAGACCGTTCGAGGGATTCGAACCTCGGACCGAACTATCAGTGTTCAGCGATTTTACCGCTCAGCCGCTGGTGGGCCCTTCTCGTAATAAGCTTCGTATTATTTGAATTACAACATGACAGTTTTTCAGATGTATAAATGTGATTGATAACTTAGTAAATTCACATTGGTTTGGTAACAATATTTAAAACAAGAAGGATTCTTCATCATCTCAATGACTTATTTTGGTTCTTATTTTTAAGATATTATCTTTACCTTTAATCAATAGTCATCCTTTTAATCTTTTTCCTTTCTATGTGTAAGTCTTTAGGTTGACTACCAATTTCGCCAACCGTCCAACATTCAGTATTTCCCTTCAGCCACGACGACCCCTTCTACCACTTGGAAGCAATCATTCCTCGAGCAGACCAGCCACGTGACAGTAACTCAGCAATAGTCATACTTCCCGGAATATGTTTCCATGCCTGAGCGTTTGTCAACTGACGGATTTCTTTAACTCAGTTTGTCAAATGGCGAATTCACTTTAACTCGGTTTATCACGAAAACTAATCAGTTTCCCAGTTCTTTTATCCATCAAATGGCTCCAACAGAATCAGACCAAAATGTTATTTTAAGATTTGATAGACCAAGCGCTTTACTAGAATTTACAAGCCTGACGGCTATATACAAGCCATCAACAAGCCGGGGCATACTTAGGGGTTTGGGAGGAGCTACTCTAGACTTTGCTCTAACAAGAACTACCTTCATGTTGGAATTAAGTATTGATTGAACAAAAACGCACGCGCATACGCTCCTTTGCTAGCACCAACAAAAAATGCAATTCAGAAAATGAATTAATTGCCATATAACGAGGCAAAGTTACATTTTTTAGTTCATGTATATCTTTGTACCACACAGAGAATTTATTCACAGTACCTCGTGGTAAGCTACCCAGACGGTATAGTGATTAGAGAAGCCTGACTGCGATACCGAAGTGATTAGGTTCGAATCCCAGAGAAGGCATGGTTGTAACTGTCCGTCTCTTCATAGGAGGCGAAGGTGGCCCACCTAATAGGTGCCTCCATAATAAAGAGACCACCACATCTGGCCTTGTATAGATTAATGGACTGGGTTACACTGTAACTGTTCACAATCTGCCAATATAGGAAAAAAAGTATCTAGTGGTAATTCGCAAACTTCAGTTAATTTTGGCTTCCAGGTACTTACGTATTAACGCCACCGCAGCAGACGTTGCGCTGATGCGCCAATAAAGAGCAGTCCTGTTGTTCGCACACAGTTATCTTTTGAATTCTTTTTTGCCTTGTTAATTGCTGATTTTTGACGCCATTTTTAGTGCTACGAACATGCGTCTTTGGGATTTGCCAAACAGAGAAGAAGATGCAATTTTATTTTTTCAGAAGCAAAATATTTTACCAAAAAAAAAAAAAAAAAAAAAACGAAAATGTACCAATTGTCATGATATGAAACTTTATTTTGGTAAACGTGCGTTTTGGAAATGTAATTTAAGACAGTGTGATCAGCAAGTGGGACTTAGAAAAGACAACTGGTTTGAAGGAAGCAGAATTCCATTTTGTTCAGCTTCGAGATTCATATACTGCTGGTGCAAGGAGTTGACGTCGATTAAATTTTGTGAAAAGCAACTTGATTTATCGAATAAAACTGTTATAGATTGGAACAATCACATGCGTGAATTATATGTCTTGGATATGGAGAATAAACCAAACAAGAAGGTGTGTGGACCAGATTGCATTGTGGTAATTGATGAAAGTTTGTTTATTAAGCGTAAAAATCACTGAGGTCGATTATTACCCGAATAGTGGGTGTTTGGCGGTATATGTAAAGAGACAAAAGATTCGTTTGTTGTCACCGTTCCTAATAGAACTGGCTCTACCCTTAATGAAATCCTTGAAAACATTGCATATGGTAGCACAATGTATTCTGACAGTTGGAAAGTTGACAGTTTTCCAAACAAATAGAATAGAAAAAGAAGGATTCCTACCTGCTAAAGTTAATCATAAATACAATTTTATTGTTCCTGATACAGAAATTCATACAAAAACAGTTGATAAAATGTGGGGCAATGCTAAACGGAGGAACAAGAGACATAGGGGGACAGCGAGACATCATTTAGAATCTTAGTTAGCAGAGTTCATATGGCGACAGCATCAGGTCAAAGAAAATAGAGACTGTTTTGAAGCTATGTTAAACTCTATATCGGCCCATTTTACACCGGAATCCGATATTGATTACTTTGATTTTAAATAAAGTGTTTTCATTTATGATTTGTCGCAAAAATTTTAAGTGTAGATTGGCGGCACTTAAAAACCACCAAATCTGCACCTGCGGTGGCGTTAATACGTAAGTACAGACTTCCCCAATTCTTGTAACAGTAGATTGGCTTTCACAAATCTCGTTAATTGCCATACAACGAGGAAATGTTACATTTTTCAGTTCATGTATAGCTTTGTACCACACAGAGAATTTATTCACAATATCTAGTGGTAATTCGCAATCTTTAGTTAAATTTCACTTTCACAAATCTTGTAACAGTAGCTTCAGAAGCAATGTTGTTGGAGATACATGCCATGAGGATCAAAAATCTTTTGTAGGATTGACAAAATTAATCTCTTGGTAACTTTTATTTCATGTGCCAGTGGGTCTAAATTAGTACAACATCTTAAAGTGTCATTGTTTAAGTCCCAGATTATCTTTAATACGGAGGTTTCTCCAGAAGGCTTATCAACGTTTTCATAAGCAACATTGCTTTCGAAACCACGCAAATCAAAACAGCCTCTAGATAAGATGGATTTCGGCTGTTCTGTAACGTGAACTTGCTAGTTAGTATTAAAAACACCAAATACAGAACTGTCTGCACAGAATACACTTTTTGAACAGTTTCATCGTACTGTGGAGGACAGTTCTCTGAAAGATGTTTTATTGATGCATTCAACAAATAAGGGCTATAACCAATTCCAAATACAACTGTAGGTACTGTACTTACGGAAAATCCGGTAGACCATTTTTGCCTATTAAAGAAAAGACGCCAAACTAACTTTAACTAAACTTTTTCGCCAAAAATGCAAAGGTCTTCTTCAAACACGCTGGGTTTGGTGTAAGCTTGATTACATGTGTTAGTTGTTATTCTTGATTAAAGACTCCTTTTTTATTATTATTTGAGGCAAAAAAAAAGTATTTCTCGAGACTTATTTTTCCTCACTAAAATTAAAAACTAGGGAAAGTAATTGCTTTTACAGTATATCTCCTTAACAAAAAATTAAATAGAAATAAATCATAGTATAATAAATTTCAAAGAAAAATAAGAATAGAACGTTTTATCTCGTATTTAGTAAATGGATTTTTTTGGTTTGGCGCCGTCTTTTGTGGTTGACGGTATTTTCCGTAAGTACCCAACTGTACAATGTCCGTAAATTTCTTGGTTTGGTTTATTTAATTACGGCCAAGCACACTAGGGCTATCTGCCTAAGGAAAGGGATGCCTTCGTCGAGGACTTTCTAAAGGAAACTGGCTCGTATACACGTTACAGACGGGAAAACCACGGAAACGTCCATGCAGCCAGTCCGTTCACTGGATCCGAATCTCCTACCGAACTACCAGTGTTCAGAGGACTTTACCGCTCGGCCGCTGGTGGGCCTCTCTAAACTTCTTGTTCTTCATTACATGGGAAGAAAAATCTAAGAAAATCTCTCTCCTTTGGCGTGACAGATAACATCAAAAAAGCGTTTTCAAAGCCGACACCTAAGCAATTGGATACATTCTAAAACGATCAAGAATATTGGGTATCATTTCTGCTAGATTAATACCTTTAAATAAACAATCGTTTAAAGAAGGTTCCCCTTTCTGAAAGCGTCAAAAACCAGGTGAATTTTTCAACGTTTTATTATCTAATTTAATTGCTGGCCTATAGGCAAATAGCGACATTCGTAATTCAATTTCCGGTACGCGTTCAAGGATACTCATTTTTTCCCATTTTTAAAATACTTTCTGATAGTCATTTAAAAGTTTACTTAACTTATTAATCACTTTTTCATGTCACTTCTAGGTTAATTCTTAATTATCAGATAAATGCGTAGAATCGCATTTCCACGGCAATTTCAGTTCATATCTCCCGCCAGGAAGAGTTTTAATTTTTCCTTTAAAATCAGATAAATTAACTTTCTCCTTAACAGTTTGGGACGAATCAGCTATTCCTAAAAAAATTCCTTCAAGTTCCTATAGAGCCGCTGAAAGTAATATTTCTGACATGAATGGACAAAGTAGTAAAACTGTTAACCCTTGCACTTAAATTCTGTTTTCCAATTACCGCCCAATCAAGTTTAGTTCTGTCAGACCTGAATCTAACTTAAGTTATCAGTGAGCAATTTTCCCCAAATACCAGCCTCACTCAAAATACCAATCTCCCTTTCTTCATAAAAAGAATCTATGAAATCTATTTTATCTCAAATCCTCTAAAATTCTACAGCAGCTGTTCTCAAACTTTTGACTAACAGATACCATGTAAACAAAAACTGTAACACTCTAGTACCACCACTACATTTTACAATGATTATGTTTCAATATATCAATAGAAATATTAAAAAAATTTCGCTGTTAAAATTGTTTACGTTTTCGCTGCTGTAATTTTCTGAGATTATTAAATACACATTAGAAGATGCGATTTTAGTGAAAAATTATATACTTGAAGACTTATATTTTGGTATGCTTCTCTAGCCAATACATCCTTTGATATACTATTACTTAATTTGTTTTCAATCCGCGATGACAATTTGCTTTTTGTATAATTTTTATTTATTTATTTATTTATTGCCTAATGGAAGTAAAATGGAGGTAAAAATTATTTAAAATTACGTCCAGATGGGCTTTTTTTTAACATTTTGTGTGCTACATTTATTTATTAAATATCACGTTCTTCGCACTTAAACCATAAAATTCAGTTCAACAGCAGTATCGCAAAATAGTTTTAAAATGAGCCTATCTTTAGAATTTCCGATACAGAGACTCGAGCGCTGGAGATAAAAATGTTTTTTTCTGTACAACGTTGCCCTGGCTCGCTTTGAAATCCTTCAGTTTCTTAATCAAAACGGCGTTAAAGCTTTACAAAATATAAAATTGATCATAAAATAAATCCCAAATTTAAAATCTGGCCTTCCACATACCCATATTCGCAGTAGGATGACGTCATTCAAAATTCGATGGCTCTAGGTACCGTTGTTTTATCATAATGCGAGAAATATACATTACATTGATGCATATTTGTCATTCTTTAATTTCTTCAAATATAATGCAGGACTAACATTGGGTGGCAACAGTTTGAAAAGTGAAACGGACAAAATTTATGTATAGCCTTCAGTTATCTATTGAAAAGTTTAATAAATTTTATCGTGTGACATTTTATCTCGTGTTTCGTGAATGCGGAACCAGTAGGATGATGAGGAGCTGACACTTCGCTGGTACCAGCAAGCTTTAGGTACAGAATTAGGGACAACTTCAGGGCTAGCTGTAGCTAAGATTTAGGGGCAACATGCCACACGTCTATAACGAGTATGACTACGGTGGAATCATTTTTCCAGACTTGACTCCTTAAAGATAATGTGTACAAGCGACAAACCACACACCATCGATGAGTTACGTCAGAACATCTGCCGCCGTGAAACCCAAGCAATGACGCTCAACACTCTGGCAGAAACACACGCGAACATGCAGTGCTGTGTTGAACTTGGTATACAGGTGAAGCGACATCACTTGTAGCACCTCTTCGTGATGCACTTTCATTCTAAAATGCACTGCTGGCCATTAAAATTGCAGCACCAGGAAGGAATGGGCTGACGAACGTCAAAATTACATAAAAGGAAGAAGAGGTTGGTATGCCCGAATGGACTAGTATTTCAGCCCATTTAAAGACGAAGCAAGAGGGAGAAACGACATTTGAAAGCATGGTATAAAAAAGAAGTTGTGTAGTGATTTTTTATCATTCGGAAAGCGCTTTATAAGGTCGTAGTTTCCTCACAATATAAGCAAATGTCTCAAATGATAAGAATAAATGCTTACCAGCAAGTATCGGAATGCGACAGAGGCAGGATCGTTGTCTATGCAAAGTGTGGATTATCGTTCCGTGATTTCATATTTAATGGCATTCAGGATCACAGCGCCCTCCTATGCCTAACGCCCGACAGGACAGACATATTTTGAGGTCAGCCCTGCAAAACCGTACAAACACATCACTCACCATTAGTCAGGAAATGGGCATGTTTGCAGTACGCTTAGTATCTGCTCGTACGATGCGTCGAAGTTTGCAGCCGCGTGGACTATCAGAAACACGACCATTACTTCGGCTTCCCTTGGCAATTCACCATAGAGAGAGACGGCGACACTGCTGCGTTGAACGACAAAGCTGGATACAGGAATGGCACAACATCATCTTTTCAGACGAGTCCCGGTTCTTTGGTTAGTGTTCTGATGGCCGTATATGTGTCTGGAGGTTCCGAGGAGACCGCATGTCGCCTTCTCGCATTCGATATCGGCATAGGGGCCCTACACGTGGTATAATGGTTTGGGCAGCCATTGGGTGCACGACAAACGCATCTCTAGTTCGGATCGAAGGTAATTTGAACGCAGATTGGTACATTTCTGACATCTTACGTCCGGTGGTTGTGCCCTATCTTCGAGATCTGCCGAATGTAATCTTCCCACAAGATAATGCAAGATCATGTGTTGCACTTAGTGTTCTGACCTTCCTCGATACATAGGGTATTAGACTACTGTCCTAGCCTGCACGGTCTCCAGATCTGTCACCCATTGAAAACATCAGGTCATGGACTGCTGAGAGACTGGTTCGCAACCCTTCTCCAGCTAATACGGCTGATAAAATGTGGCATAGTCTGTCGCATAGCATGGAATCAGTTGCCCGGTTCTGTCATCAAAGCCCAGTTCGAATCCATGTTTAACCAGGCAAGGGCCGTTTTAGATGCCAAGCTTGGCAGCTGTTTCTACTAATTTCGCACCCCTGTAAACCTCCAAAATGCTTACAAATTCAATCATTTTATCTTCATGCCATATTATTTACGTACAATAAATCTTTTTTGTATTTGCTTTCCTTCATGGTGTTGCAATGTTAATGGCCAGCAGTGTATAAAGGTATGTCATGTAAAAGTGTGACTTCATTTCTTCTTGGTATCGAATTTATATCACACTTTTGCAGGGCCTTTTTCGAGTGGGACACCCTGTACAATGTGAGAGAAAAAAGGTGCTCGCATTTGCTAAAAAAGCAGAAGGAACACTGTGTCAAAGTACAAGTTTCATAGATTAGGCAAAGTTTAAATTACTGAATTCCGTCCTAACTAAATTCTTAGCTTACTTCCATATATATACTTACTCGTGTTATTGCTTCATTTTTGATCAACAATCCCGTGACCGAAATATTAATGTATATTCTCAACCAGGGGATCATTTTCAAAACTGTTACTATAAAAAAATCTGATGTGTACACCACATGACTTCCTTGTACAGAATATTTAATTATTAGACGCATTTTTCCCCGCCTTTCAGTTAAACTTATTTCCTCGAATTTCATTACAGATATATTTCTCATTCGATTAATTCAGTTCTTACTTAACGATAAGGCAAAAACACATAAAACCTCAAAATATCTTCATTAAAAATTGGAAGATATAGAAAAACACAAAACACCGAATACAGTTAAAACAATTTTTACAATCCAAATTAGATCTCCTACACAAAAACAAGCCATTCGGCCAACGGGCAAGAATGTAAATATTTCGGTGCACAACAAAACAAAGTTTCCTTTTGGTCTCACTCGGCAAAAAGATGAAGGTGCAGAAAGACTTAATTCAGTATTCTGCTAAGTTTCAAATGTAAACAAATGATCGCTGCTGAATTAAAAAATTAAGCTTAGCCGCATTCAAACAACTTTTAAATTGTTGATAATTTTACAACTATTGCATGCCAATTAATTAAAGCCATAAAAAGCTTTACCAGGAGGTAAGAACAATATAATTCAATCATTTTAAAGCAAAAAACCAAAAAATGTGCAATTTATAAACATAAGAATAAAAAAAAATGAGCTCGATGAGCATAGTAACAGAGTTGGTATATAGATAAATAGATATATTTATATACTTTTGGTGCTGTGGATTGCAACCGAGAAGAGAGGGGCACAACTACATGTAATAACAGTTCTACATACAAAATTTCAACGTTGAGGCTACTGGCTTTTGAGTTATGCCAGACGCCACGAAAAATACCTCTTCTTAATCCATTTTAAATCTGTTTTATAATTCGTTTGTGGAAAGAGTTCTTTATTCTACCCTTACTTACAGATGTCACGCAAAATTATCGTTGAATTGCATTCGATATCGATCAAAATATATATTTTCGTTGAAATACGATACTTGGAATTTCTCTTGCCTATAATACATCCTTTAATTCGTATAAGGAAGTAATTAGGCCTCGCGGTTTTTCGCAAAATTGTTATATTGCAAATCCGAGGTTGAGAAATTTTCACATTTACTGTGCTATCAACCAGCAGAGTTTGGCTGTCCTTTCCCTGATAAAATTGTTGGCTTAATGTAGTTAACTCTGCTGGTGGAATACAGAGGGTGTTCGCACATTTTTGTAACGATTTTGCAAAGATTTATGTATAAGAAAACCTTAGAATTTTAATTTTTAATATATTTCCTCTAATAGCTCTTTTAATCTCTAAGTAGATTTAGAGATATGGCTCGGAGCCTTATCCGAATAGAACGCAACATAGTAAATAATATTTGGATAAATAGATGGAATTTCGTTTTTAAAACTGGGTATTAAAACATATTTCTGATAGCAATCCGAATTAATTTTGACAGTTTTTTCTACTTTAATAAGTTTTCCGTTATAAGAGAATCCAGTAATAACCATAAGATCTTTAGGAAAATTTTCCTCGTTTTCTCTGAACCAACACATTAAGCCTTTTTCTCCTCTCTTTCCGTAGTAAATCTATCTTTTTCTATTGCAATGGGGTAGCTATGTCCAAGCCCCTTCAGTTGCAACTACTTATTTCCATTTTTCACCTGCCAAATAATTTTCATACACCAATCTGCACATAGTCTTACGCCGAAAAACATACTTCGGCGTTGGGCGACGAACATTTTTTGTTTTTATTAGTCCAAAGGGACTTGAGTTTCGAAGGACTATTGCTTTCGTTTTGGCATTTTGCGTCGGACGGATAAATGTCGGTTCACTTTTCAAACTGTTGCCATAAAATGTTAGAGTCCTGCATTATATTTGAAGAAATTAAATAATGAAAATCTGCGTAAATGTATGTATATTTCTCACATTGTCATAAAATAACGGTACATAGAGTCATCGAATTTTGAATAACGTAATCCTCCAACGAATATGAGCATGTGGAAGACCAAATTTGAAATTTGAAATTTGTTTTATGATCGATTTCCTATTTTTTAAAACTTTGACGAATTTTTGATTAACAAACTCAAGGATTTCAAAGCGAGCAATGGCAACGTTGTGCAGAAAAAACATTTTTATCTCCAGCGCGTGAGTCTCTGTATCGGAAATTCTAAAGATATGCTCGTTTTAAAACTACGAGTATTTTGCGATATTGCTGTTGCACTGGATCTTATGGTTTAAGTGCGAGGAACATGATATTTAATAAAGAAAGGTAACACACAAAATGTTAAAAAACGCCCCTTTGGACGTAATTTAAAATCTGAAACATTTCAGATTTTTTTTTTTTTTTTTTTTTTAGCTTTAAATCAGATTTTATAATTCTGTTTACAGTTCCTACAGAGATATTTAAAGATTTTTCAATAGCTCTTTGGGGGGTTGAAGTTTCTTTTAAAAAATGAGATGCGACTTGAGATTTACCAAGAGTCGTACGTACCTTTGTTGGGAATGCATTTTTTTTTTCTTTTTTCAGTCAGATGTAAATTTGATGTTTTTATTTTCCTTTCATATTAATTAAAATCGTTCTTTTCACGTCATTTTTTAATTATTGAATAAGAGTATACAGCGAAAAATACAGCCTTCGAGCCATTGTTTATTTTCCAGCGACATTTCTAACAAACGAACATTTTAAATGCTGCAGACAATACCTAAACCTTATTCCAATATGTTGCCAGTACATTTTGTATTTTAAGAGTAATATTTAAACTCATGGAGAAAATCAAAATTGCTACAAAAATGCGTGAACACGCCTTGTATATGCGTTTCAAAAGTTTCCATTTTTCATTGGCGTGTTTTTTCGAAAAATAAATGAATTTCGCAATAATGGAAACTAGAATTGGGGGGGGGGGAGATACCGCTTAGATCCTAGGTAAGAAACTTGATTGTTTCTTCATTATCGTTGTCGAAAAGGTAAAACAACAAGGAAGTCATATCAGCAGCTTTAGGAAAATCACGAGGAAGTTTTGAAAACACGTGATGTTCTCACGTAAGTAATTTTTTTATTTATTTATCTTTTCTACTTTTTCCAAGAACAGATTCTTTTCTGTATGGGGGAATATTAATACAATAATCACCCATGACGCTTGGCCTTAACATGTCAAGTTTGATAAGTTTAATAAGATATTTATGGTTTTTCAGGGTCAAGAAAAGCGAGCCATAAGTTGCTTTCACAATATTTCCTTTCTGTTTTTTTTTTTTTTTTTTTTTCTTTTTTTATTAATTGCTTCGGTGTTATTCGGATGCTTTAAAAAGGGCTGTTTTAAATTTATCATTATTTTTTAATTACATTCACAAAAGTAGGAGGAAAATTCGAATATTTACCTTCTTTACAAATATTAATCATAAATGCATCTAAACTTGATTGCTAATACATTCTTTACCCATCACAAAGAAAGGCTGATGGATGATTCAACATCATCCTGACACTTATTTGTGCCATTCATCCATTAAGTACGACACGAGCTGAATTATTTATATATTTTACGAAAGATATTTTAAGTCTCCATATTTGGCGATGCATTCATAGATATCTATATTCACAGAGTCATTACTTATTCATTCGTGTAAATTGCATTTAAGTTTGAAATACTGCCAATATTTTGTGTTTTGCATTTTATTTTCAAATATTCGGACAGAAAATACGATTGTTACGAGAGAACAATATTTTGCACAATTCTTTCAAGTTCTGATTTGCGAGCTTATTGGGAATATACTTTCGCTGCGGTTCCGAGTATTTCATATTCATGAATATACAGTCTTTTTCGTCATAAAGTGAACGCGAAGTAAAAATATAATTTTTAATTCCTTTTTTTCACATCAAGTAGTTTAAAGAAATCAGACATGTTACAGAACACTATTCACAATTAAAATTAAATATTAATATACACTGCATACAAAAAAGGACAGTTCTGTATCTCCCGTTCTAGTGGGCCGATTGAAGAAATTCACCTTGCGTTTTTCATGTCCCAAAAGCGAGACTTAGGATATGTGTTAGACTTATATATAGCATTGTTTGACACAAAAATCGGACTTTTTCTGAAATGAAATGCCAGTGTTTTTTTTTTATATTTAGATTTTACGACTAAAATTATGCTAAACTGCCCAGTTTTGTAAAAATCGCAGTCGTTTTCAAAAGATTAGTTCTCAAAATTGTAACACCTCAATGTTAATTGAATTTGATATATATTTATCAATATATCTTTTTTTGTTAAACGTATTTGATTCGTTTTTCCAGAATTCGATATTAAGGCTTAATCCAAATATAATATGCACATTTTATATGATTTATTTTTAAAATGTGTATTTTTAAATCTTTTTCATAAATTTTTCAACATCATCTTGGCGTAGATGTATTTCCAAGCATACCTACAAAAAATTAGAGTAGTTTTTTTAAAATTTTCCAAGATATACGCGAATTTATATATCTGCGCGTTTTAAAATTTGGCATGTTTGTTGAAAGCGATAATAACATCAAATGTGTCTTACGCCCTTTGTTAAAGTTATTTGAAAGTAGGAACGATTGTAGCTTTTTTTCCTTTCATTCACAATGCAAAAAGGAAAAGGAAAATAGGTTGCCGTAAATTAAGAAGTTCGCCAAGTGAATTAATTATTCTTGGCGCAAACTTAAAATAATGCGTCAAGAATAAAATTTTGAATTTCTCCGTAAATTTCGCACCAAATTGTACAAAATTTAATACTTAAGCATAATTTGATCCAAATATGGAAAACTATTGGCATGCCATTTCAGAAAAAATTCGATTTTGTGTCAAAATACCTATATTAAAACAATACTATGTATAAGTGTAATACATATCTTAAGTCGCGCTTTCGGGACATGAAAAGCGCAAGTTGAATTTCGTCAATCGATCCACTAGAACGGGAAATATAGGTTTTTTTTTTTTTTTTTTTTTTTTTTTTTTTTTTTTTTTTTCCCCAGTGTACATATGGAGTATTATATTCAACCTTTTCTCAGTTTTCTGAACATTTATAAGCAACGTGGTTTGGTGGAGAACCTTCAAACTGAATTAAATAAAACATTTTCTATTATCATTTCGAGGAAACGTCATTTACAAATGAAACCGAGTAGTTTAATGCAAGTCTGTGATTTTTAGTCAGCAGTTTTAATATCTTAATAAGAATTTTTTTTTTTAATAAAGAAGTAGATTGACTGTCAAAACATCTTGCTACTTTTGAAAATGTTGTAGTCAGTCATTTTATTTGTACTGTTTATTATTCAATTAAATAGAACTAAAAAACGAAAGCCACGAGCCCATATTTGTCACTTTTTCAGATCATTCCTAGAAAAGGGGTCGACCGCAATAACGGGTCAACAATTTGTGACGCCCAAACGACGGCGACGCCCTTCGTTTACATATCAAGCAACTCAATATTTTCGAAAGTCGCGCTAACGGTTTTATGATACACAGAAAGGGACAATACGAATCTTACAAAGTTTTGCTTCGCAAGGGAATTTCGATTGCATATTCAATACAGTTGTAAAATGCTAGGATTGGTGCTCATCTGCTGTAAATAAATTGCTACCGTTGAATGTGACCCTTCGAGATTTCTCTTCTTGAGCAAATGTAAGTGAAGGCATGTTTCTGAGAAATAAGGACCCTAAAATACCCATTCCATAAAAGGGATAAGCTTTCGAGAGGAAATTAAATACAGATTTAAAACTAGTGTAAATGATTTTTACAGATTTAACTTCTCTGAACGTGTAAAATGATAGGAATTTTTTAAACCGTATACATTATTTTTAAACAAAGCTATCATTCTGCATCACTTTAATTCATGTCTTCATTAATGTCTAAATGAAAAAATCTAATGCCTGCACCATACGACTTTCTTGTACGGAATATTAAAATTATACACATTTTTCCCGCATTTCATTTAAATTTATTTCCTCGAATTTCATTAGACATGCAGTTCAATTAATTCAGTTCTCACTTCCCGGCAAGAAAAAATACACAAAAACTCAAAATATCTTCATTAAAAATTAAAACGTACGGAAAAGCATAAAACACCAAATATAGTTAGTTAAAACAATTAAAAAATAATTTTTACAATTAAAAGTAGAGTTTCTACGCAAAAAGAAGGAATTCGGCCAGCAAGCAAGGCTGATTTTTCGATGCACGAAACTAAGAGTTTCCTTTTGGTCCCACTCGGTAAAAAGACACTGATTTCAAAGATATCTAAAAAATATGGGGTATGAGTCTTTTTTTCCTACGCTACTTACGTACACCTACAAAAGAGATATGTCCTAACGCAACATTGTTATAAAACAATTCTAAAATTTTTAATTAGATAAACTATGAATTAAATGCATTTTTTTAAATATCAATCGAGTAAAAAGTACAAAATAATATTCTCAAGAACTGCATGTACTGCTTTTAAATAGTTTAGTAAAATAAGTTAAATAGTTCAGTAATTGTAAATATGCAATTTTTAGACCAAAGGGGTAATTTGTCCAGAAGGGCTATTAATTCGTTTTGGCTTTTTGCGTTGATCCACTATAAACAGCGAATGACTTTTTAAATTGTTGCCACCCAATATTAGAACCCTGTAATATATTTAAAGAAATTAAATAATGAAGAATATGAAAAAATATATGTATGTTTCTCGCACTGTGATAAAACAACGGTACCTAGAGATATCCAATTTTGAATAATGTACGTAGCCCAAATGGAAACCCAAATTTGGAATTTATAATTTGTTTTATTCTCTATGTCATATTTCGTAAAGCATTTATGACGTTTTGATTAAGGAACTCAACAATTTCAAGGCTAGCAATGGCAACACTATAAGAAGGAAAAAAAATTATCTCCAGCACACGAGACTGTGCATCAGAAATTCTAAAGGCATGCTACTTTATAAAATTATTTTGTAACACTGCTGTCGAATTGAACTTTTTGGTTTAAGTGCGAAGAACATGATATTTAATAAATAAAGGTAACACACAAAACGTTATATAATACGCCTTTGGGCGTAATATAAAATTTGAAAACTTTTTTTAAAAAATTTATTTATTTGTTTTCGGGCGTAACACACTGAAATCAATCAACTGATGATTTTTGAACTAGTAAAGAGAAGCCCATAGCATCGCTTAATTTTTTTATCACTTCGCTTTTTGCAGACAGGGCATAATTTTCGCTCATCGACTTTGATCCAGTTTTCTTTTGAATCACTCACTCATTCCTCGATAGCAAATTGCGCACGAAAACTCTCGCTTCCTCTGCGATCTACTAATGTTTTTTTCCTTTCGAAACAGTTTCGATAATGCCCTGAAATTAACGCATATTGGAAAATATATTTCACTCATTTACTTGTGAATTCGAGGATACTGTTCCGTTGAGGTTACCTACATCGCACCGGTTTTGAGTGATGTTGCAGTTTTTGCGAAGATAAAGATGAAGCCAATTCACTCTTAATCATGGTCCGATAAGACTTGCTTAGATGACGACAGAACGCGAATATCACAACTGGTTTGATGGTTGAAACATAATTTTTTGTACAGGAACAATTATTCAGTAACACATTTTCGTTTAACTGAAACAACGCTAGGGGTGCTAAACGCGTCGAATTTATAGGTGAGTGAGTCTAAATTGTTTTCCACGAGTGAGTCTAAATTGAGTCCACGAGTGAGTCTAAATTAAGAATAAGTGAAATGATAGTAAGCATCCAGACGAGCAATGGTTACCATGGAACATATCTTAATACTCCACTCTGAGAGGCAGAAAAGAGTAAAATTAGAATTTCAACATGAACTCATAAAAGCGAATGAGCGATTCCAAGAAATGCACAAAAACTCACAGTAAGTGTTCAAAGTGGCGGCCACTTGTTGCACAGTTCCACACCGGCGAATGAATGACTGGCGCACTCTCTCAAAGATTCCTGGTGTTGCGTTGATTTTCTCTGTGGAAATAACGATTCTGGCTACAACACCTTCAGATGAGTCAACAGGAGTCTCGTGAGCTAAAGATTTTATGTGCCCCAAAAAGAAAATATCCAGTGGGTTGATGTCCGGTGAGCGAGGAGGACCGGCACGTCCGATCCATTGTGCTGGGTATTCTGCCTTTCAGAGTGGAATGCGAAACATGGTAATTATTGCTCATCTGGATGCGCACTATGACTTCTGTTATTCTGTAGAAGCAATTTAGATTCATCCTGTATATCCCCTCGGGGTCGACGTAGAGAACTCTGCGAAGCTACTGACAAGGATCTGTATCTAGACAGTTTCGAACGCGGGGATATAAAATTTGATGAACCTAGTGGTTCTGGAGGTCCCCGTAAGGTCATTTATTGACCGGCCCGGTGGTCTGGCGAGTCCTACAGCGGTGTGGCTCTAGTAGCCAGGGGGTAGCGCCCTCGGGATCGCTGGGTAATGTTCCACTGCGACGGGCAACCCGAGCGACTGGCAGGTAGCAAATCGGACGACCAGTGTCGCCCGCATGGCGATTAGTGCCAGTGTCTCCGAGGTGCTGGGAAGGGGTTTGGACCCTTGGAGTTGTTCTGAGGGCGCAATGGCCATGTAGTGCCGGCACCTAGAATGGCGGAGCACGTAGAGAGAACTAGTCACCGTGTATTATACCCGGTGGCATATAAGCATTCTGTACCGCGTCACGCACATAGGGAAAAATCTCTCATCGTGATTGGATATGGTTCCCGAGGACATCATTTTCTCTACGCTTAGGAATACCTTGACTTTGCTTGGACTCGAGGGTATACTTCCATACGTTTGTTTATATTTTGATAGCAATACCAAAAAGATTATTACGTGCATTGTATTTTTGTTGCTGTGAGATTACACTTCTTACAACACCTTATTGTGGCGAATTTAACATAAAAAATTTAGTAATTTTTTTTCCTCGAAAGGAAAAGTGTTATTTCTTTTCCTGTTAACTTGGTAGATGTGTATTAAGTACACAGATTTTTAACAGATGTATTCTTAATTTAAAACGCTTCATATTAAAGGTGTTGTTAGCATTACTTCATGTTCATTATATATCATTTTCTGCAGTTGCAATCTCCGAAAACATGATTCAAGTCAGTTTTCGGAAGTAGCAAAAACGACGTTGGGAGATAACATAGTACACTGTGAATTCCCAATATTTATAATCAGTCTGAAAAAATAAATTTTATTTTTGAAGTTAGACTAATATAGATTTAGAACAGAGAAATATATATACGTATTCAAAACTTAAATCATTACTTTCTGAATATTGCCCATTTTTTAATATGTAACATCTTCTGTACCTTTGCATAAAATTAGTATTTATCAGATAAGGAAGTTTTTTTTCTTATACATGTACATCAAATTCAGCGACAATACTGAATGCGCTTTGTTCTTTCATCTAAGGCAACAGAATTTTAGAAATGACATGGACGTTAACATGGAAATAATGTAACATTTGCAGAGGAAATATTTTCTCCAATGTGAAAAGAACATGATGCAACAAAATTGCAATAATGACAATATACTTACTGGCACGCAATACCTTTATAGTTGGACCGAGATCTTCGCGCTTTGCATTAAATTCATGAACTCAGCTATCAGCTATTTATATAATCTAAACGTTTAAGATTGCTTCTGATATTAACAGCGTCTTTGAAGGATATTTTAATTTTATTATTTCACGAAACAGGAAGCCATCTGCAGAACGCTGTTGTTACATTTTTTTCGTTTCAATGAAAATAAACGATAATTTCCGTACTTCCGTTTAACTCGTGCGTGTCATTCAACGAAAACAAAACCGTATGAATCCCGCCTAAACGTCATTACGCCAAGAGAAAATGATGTCATCGGAAAGTATGTCCAATCACAAGTATGAGTTTTTCCCCATGCGCGTGATGCGGTACAGAATGCTTATATGCAGCCCGGATATTCGTTGTTCTTTTCGTGCGGCGAAGCTTGAATTAGCAGTCCGTTTCATGGTCCGTCCGTTTTGCAAATCCCCCTAGTGGAATAATAATAACAAAAAGTAAAAAACATTTTTTTTTAAATTCGTACGAATGGTCCACGAGAAAGCGATGGAAAGAATGCTATAAACGCTTAGCAAGCCTACAAGGTACTCACTACGCCACGAATAGAACAAAGAAAGTAACAACACATTGCGATAATTGCAATGGCAAGCCTCCACTTTGTTTAGCCTGCTTTAAAAAATTGCATAGAAAAAATTAATAATTAGATTTAATTATATTTAATTTATAAGTTACGTTTTAAGTTATTTGTTTTGTATTGGATGTTTGATTATAATTTTGAAATGTTCATGTATACTGTTGAATAATTAAAATAAAATTTTGTACTGCGTATTTTTTTATATACAAGCAGGATCCATCGGTGAGGCATGCCGGCCCGCGGAACCATCAAGCACCCACGGAACAGAGAAGTATGACCCACCGGTGGGTCAATTTTTAGAATGAACTGGATTTTATTATAACTATTTCATTAAGAGCTGGCAGATTGTTTGTTAGCTTTACATATTCAAGCATTTTTAACTAAAGCTGCGCGAAACATTTGTGGAATTTTCCGTGTTCAGATGATAAAATTTTAGAATCAACAATCGCGTTTCTAGAAAGATTCAGTACTTTTTAGCTATAGGCAAAAAAATAGAAAAATTGGTCTTACGCGCAAGTTTCTTGCGTCACGTTTGCTGCCTTTGTGCTGGCCGATTTTAAGGACAGATGACACTGCACCTTTTTAAGTGGGAAGTATATTTAATGTCTTCTAACTGTAAGTTAAACTAAATAAAACATTTATCTTGAACTAGGTACAATATATGATATTTTATAATTGTCTCTTTCACAGCTCCAAGCAGTTTAAGTGTGAAAGGCAGCGAGTGCAATTAGCGATACAGGCATAGTTTAAGTTTAGCACTGAAAACTGTTGTTGTTACTTATGCTCACTTGTCTAACAGTAACATCAGATCAAGCCCAAGAAATTCCTGGTGGCAAGGATTACGCCTGTCATTGGCAACAGCCTTGAGCACATTGCAGGTGAAAGTGCGATTTGGCTCATTTCCGCTCCCCAGTTTGGATGGTCAGCACCCCGAGGGGGACGGATCCGAAGGCCTCCCACCCCTCTTCCCTTCCACCAAACCACACGACAGGACTTTCGGCTCGCCGCATATTTAGAGGGCCACCATGCCGAAAAAAATATCCGCTTAAAGAGTTTTCCTATTTAAGAAGTGTACTTTTTCTTAATTTAGTCCTAGTGGAAAACTTACTTAGCTGCATTTGCTGTTACTTTAATCTTTATAAATCACATTAGAATCAACATATCAGTGACAGCTTTTAAAAATCACATTCTTTTGTTTTTATTAACACGTATGTTATTTATTTCTAAAGATTTTAATTTACGTTTGGAGAGCTGTTCGGGATATTTTGCTGAATATCTGAAAAATATAAATAATCAAATATTAACTATAAATCATAGCTTACGCCAATTTAAAGAAATTATAAATATGAACTGTATTACAGAAATTACCCTAAATAAACTAAGTTTTTTTCATATAGATCAAAACCTATAAAGCATTATACTCAAAATACGAAGCCTAATTTTTAAAGAATATAAAAATTTTAAAACAAATCTCTTTAACAACTTAAAGTACGAGACGCTCATTCTTTAACGTACATATTTATTTCAATAAGAATGAGACGTACTTTCTCCTAAAATATTTCTTCATGCTCTCATAAATAGTTTTCAACAATCACGTTAACACTATTTTCTAGCATGTTTTAGACTAAATGGTTGTGGCCCATTTTCAAATTTCGCTTACATTTGCTGTCTCAGAAGAAGAAATAAAATTCAATATTTAAAGTTTAATTTGAGCAATGCATTGCATAAAATGACTATAAATATATTTCTACAACTTAAAATATATAAAAAAAAAAAAAAAAAATCAATTATAATTTTTTTAATAAAATTTCGCAAATCAATAAAAACAATTTGTCTTCCACTTCATGTCGAGTCATTCTGTGGCATAGCTAAACTAGTCAAGCTAAGTTTGACTACTTTGAATATGTACTGACCCCCTTTAGCAGATTTACAAACTAATTGGGGGTAAAATAATCTCAATGTAACGGACTTAACATGAAGTGGAAGACAAATTATTTTTCTATTGATTTGTTAAAGAGAAAACTTCAAACAAAATCTATTACAAGAGATAATCCACGCTCAATTCATCAAATATACAGTAAGACGGACAGACAGTCAGTTCAATTTTTAAAATATTAAATTTTTATCATCAATATAGTATCATCAATATAACACTAATAGTTCCTATTTAAAACAATGAAACTTGATAAGATAAGAATGGCTGGAGAGGAGTTAAGCTACTGGCGCCATCTATTGGTAAAACACGAAAACAAGTATAGTTTCCTTAAAGGCTGAAGGTAAAAGATGGATTGGAATTAGTATCCTTAACAAGAACAGAAAGATTTATCATCTGTGCATCTCTATAAATATCTAACATTTATCATCTGTTCATTTCTATAAAGACTTCATCCTTTATAGAAATTATGTTTTTATTTTCTTATTTCATCAATAGATGGCGCCAGTAACTTAACTCCTGTCAAGCCATTCTTATCCTACCTTTCACTATTTCTTATCTCGTTCATTTACACTTTGGCAGCTGAGGATGATGGTTCGGTAAAACCGTCGAAACTAGTCCTGTTAAAATTTGCAAATATTACGCTGATTCATTTCTTATCTCCTTCATTTACACTTTGGCAGCTGAGGATGATGGTTCGGTAAAACCGCCGAAGCTAGTCCTGTGAAAATTTGCAAATATTACGCTGATATTTCTTGTTTGACTTCTAAATTAATGAAAATACTGCTTATTCACAAGGAAATTCGAAATTTCAGAGCTATCATAATAAAGGCATATCATCAAACTTAATAAATATCATCAAATCATAATCAAATATAACAAATCATAATAAAGGCAATTTTATTGTGATTTGTACATCAAAGTTGGTGTCAATTTAAACACTTCGTATTTTCTCATGGGTGTTTCGCACTATGTATTCTTTTCTACATTCTTGTACATATCTTGTTTACTTTGTACGCAACATTTTGCAAATTCTCACCTGCGTTCATTTTTATTATGATGTTGATAAATGTATATGAAAAACTGTCATAAGGAGGAGGAGGTTGGTGCCTCCCACCCATCTCTGGTACCTAAGCAGCAAGGCTGGGTTAGACTCTAATCCTTGAGTGTGACAATTGCTCCCGAACTGCGCCCTCACGTATTGCTTCACGTCATATTATGAGCCTCTCTTTCAAGCACAGCATGAAAATCTTTGCCAACTAGTGTCGAGAACATCAGGCGTCTGCCGAGTACATATTAAGCTGTTTGAGCCTCTCTACGAAGGATATTTACTCCAATCCTCTCCTTGTACTCGACTTTCTTACAAGTAAACCTTCTTCCTTTGATACCGGTTTTCCGGAAACCCGTATATTTTCTGAAAGCTTATGTCACAAGTAGAAAGACTGTGAAATCTTAGGGGCAGAGGATCAAGCATTTAGAAGCTAAGGACCCACAAATTATCAGTAAAGTGCTGAAAACATGACACCAAAAGTCGCTAAAATGCTCGTTTCACTTATTTATATGAACATTTACTATTTATATGGTATAAAGGTGAAGATCTCAAAATAAAGTAAGAAACAACTCGTTGAAAAGAAACAATGTACTTTGGGATGTTGAAAACGTGACTTGCTGTTGACTTCAAACAAAATATATTACAAGAGACAATCAATGCTCAATTCATCAAATAAACAGTGAAACGGACAGACAGACAGTTCACAATGGGCACATTTTACAAAAGCGATAGCCTCACACTTTGTACACTCATTATTTGTCAATGAAGCCAAGCAGTAATCCATTGGCGCAATCCACATTCCAGGTTCGTCGTTCTCATGTCTGCCCTTATAAAACGTATAATTAATTAAGTTCTTGAAGCAAGAAGCGCTGAACTGATATAGTGAAAATGATTGCAGGGCCAGAAAACTATCGCGATGCCAAATGTACTCCTGTGTCTCCATAATGATTATGTCCATTATGTAAAGAACAAAAGATTTGTAGTGTCTGAAAAAAAATATTCAGAGGCTGGAGCTTTCCCGTACAACCTTCAGGTAACAGTTCTTTTTGTAGGACTTTACCATCAGGTACTTTGAAAGCAGACAATGCATGAACATGCAAGAATTAGAGACGTCATTACGGGAATACGTCCATCTATACACATTTTAATGATACTTTGTGGGTCCTATAGCTCCTAAACGCTTGTCCCTCTGACCTCTGTCTACCCCTAAGACTTTTCAATAGTTCTACTTGTGACATAAGCTTTCAGAAATTATATAGGATTCCGGAAAACCAGTAGCAAAGGAGAGAAGGTTTATTTGTTAGAGTCAAAGGTTTTTTGGTCCTTGTTTGACTTCGTCAAAAACCGGAGAAAAGAGCAACGAGAACGGAAAGCTGTAAACGGAGCATAATTTTTCCAAATTTACAACTGCCGGAGACTTATCGAAGGGATAAAATTACACGATGAAATCTCAAGAAAAACATTTTTCTGGCACGATCATTCTGAAAATAACTTGTATTTCTGAAAACATAAATAAGCATCATCTCACTAATGCGGCTGTCTCTAATGAAGACTAAAATTTATTTAAATTGTGAATAGGTTATAAGGATTTTAAGTTTTACTAACGTTTATTTTAATTTTAAACTTTACTGTTCCCTCTTATTTTCTACTTCCGGCAAGAAAAAACGCGGTTAGTTTTAGTATGCAAATTGAGCTTGCAAACTGTTAAGTATATAAGTTGTGGCTTTTAGCTAACTTCTCGCCACCTTACTTCAAGCGCGCGTTTCAGTCTTGCTGTCAGCTTTTAAGGCCAGAAATTCAATCCTCTTGATAAATGAAGACGTATTGTAGTTTTCCCGCATTCTTCGTCCTACATAAGTAAAGATTAAGAGGCGAATCTTCGCGTTAATAATCTTTGTAGTTCTTACTTAATTTAGTTAAGTTAGTGATCGTTCTTATTTTTTTACGTTCAGAACACAAGTACTGCTCTTTGTATCTCGAAGTGCGGGAGCAGCTGTAAACTATGAAGAATAAAGTGTAATTAGACCCCTCCCATCTGTGTCGTATCTTCTACAATTTCAACGAACATAGCTTAAAGTAAACTCACTCTTCTACATCAGGACACCCACATGTTTGCCAAAGCAATTAGACGAATAGTAGTCCTGATAAGATGTCTTAGAGAGGGTTCACAGAAAATAATAACAAAGTGGTCGAGTGCGTGTTAGCAACTTTAGAGAAAACTTTCTGGAATTATGATTTCTCTAAAAGTAAGAATTACAGGAACTGGGATTCAATAAGAACTTTAAACACACTGATTATAAATTATCTGGGGTGTAATGTAGTGGACTTCCTCATGGTGCACACTGGGTAAGTGTTTGTGTTGAGTGTACTTGTCACGCTCTAGTCAATAAATTATATGTTCAAGTGCTACGATGAAAAATAAAAATTGAAAAAATAAAAAAATAGTCTGAAAGGTTTCAGATTTTAGATTAAGGGGCATTTTTTTAACATTTTGTGTCTTACCTTTATTTATTAAATATCATGTTCTTCGCATTTAAACCATAAAATTCAGTTCAACAGCAATATCAAAAAATAATTTTAAAATCAGCGTATCTTTAGAATTTCCGATACACAGACTCGCGCGCTGAAGATAACAATGTTTTTTTCTGCACAATGTTGCCATGGCTCGCTTTGAAATCCATGATCAATTAAAATCAAAAATTCAAAATCAAAAATTCGTTAATCAAAAATTCGTTAAAGTTTTACAAAATATGAAATATCCAAAGAAAACAAATTTCAAATTTGGGCTTCCAGATGGACATATTCAGGTGAAAACATTTAATATTCAAAATTGGATGGCTCTAGGTACCGTTGTTTTATCACAATTCGAGAAATATACACACATTTATGCAGATTCTTCATTATTTAATTACTTTAAATATAAAACAGGTCGATAATATTTGGTGGCAACAATTTGTAAAGTGACACTACAGCTACAGTTAATCAACGCAAAATGCCAAAAAGAAATTAATAGTCCTTCTGGGCAAATTGCCCCTTTGGACTAAAAAAAAGTACCTAAAATTGATATGGGTGAATGCATAGTATGCATCTTATGAAGCTTTTCTATTGAAGAGCTTTATAAGATGGAATTTCTTACATTTCGTGATCCATTTTTCATAACATATAAAAATCGTAACTATAATTTAGAGACACTATATGAGGTATTTCTCCCGCCTTCTAGGCATGCCTTCGTAGTGTAGTGGTCTGCACGCTGGCGGCGTATTCCAGAGATCCTTCGTTCGATTCTCGGCGAAGGGATTGGTCCTTTTTCAATCGCTCTTGCTTCCCCCCCCCCAAAAAAAAAACCTAACGTCATTACAATGGCTCCCGAACTAACAGGGTGGTGGATAATGATTCTCCTCACCCAGGATTTGGCGATTCGGTCACCTAAAAACCCCAGTCGCCATTTAAAAGGGAGAGTATATAAGGTATATCTTTCGCCTTCTTGGCATGCCTTCGTGGTGTGGTGGTCTCCATGCTGGGAGCGTATTCCAGAGGACCGTGGCTCGATTCCCGGCGAAGGCGTTGCACATTTTGCAATCTTTCTTGTTTGCAAAAAAAGAAAATACCTAATGTCTCTACAGTGGCGCCCGGACTAAAAGGGTGGTCGATGACGATTCTCCTCACCAAGTGTTTGGCGATTGGGTCCCTTAAAAACCCCAGTCGCAAAAAAACGGGTAGTATATAATGTATTTCTCCTGCCTTCTTGGCCTATATTACATATTTATGCCTTCGTGGTGTGATGG
The DNA here is from genome assembly GCF_044657685.1 of Stegodyphus dumicola. NCBI lineage: Eukaryota > Metazoa > Arthropoda > Arachnida > Araneae > Eresidae > Stegodyphus > Stegodyphus dumicola. The sequence continues at coordinate 184,241,774 of NC_140777.1, read as the reverse complement.
TCTCCACGCTATGGGCGCGTATTCCATAGGCCGTGGTTCGATTCCCTGCGAAGGTGTTGCTCATTTTTCTTCTTTCTTGCTTCCAAAATACCTAATGTCTCTACTACTTCAGTATTTGCCCTGTATTTTGTGTTGGCAATACATCATTTAAAGAATTAAGTTGTTCGGTTACATATTTATGTCTTACTTTTCCATACTTTATGAAATTTAGAAAACACTGTTGAAAGCATTTAGCTTAAGAATTTGGGTAAATTTTGATCTACTAAAAATTCAACAATTCCTGTAATACCTTTCATAAATCTGACTAAAGGTACGCTATGTTCATTAGTGGGAAAATGATTTTGCAGTTTCGAATAATGAACACACAGTTTGTGATTTAAAGAAAAAAAATTAAAAATCCAATTTCGAAATGGGAAAACTACGGTTAAACAAGTTTTTGATAACATGACAAGAATCGTGCCTCGTTATTCAAAGCAGCTGTTGTGTCCACCCATGATTAGCCTCCGGGTGAAAATGACGGAATAATAAGGACATGAAGAAAATCAGAAACGTTTTGGGTCGGAAAGAGTGAGTAACGTAGCGAAGACAGAACAGCGGGTTATATACACATTAATAATAGTGTTACTTTAAATACACTAAAATTATGTTTTATAATAAATTCACAATTATTATAAGCCCAAAGGGGTAATCTGCCCAGACGGGCTATTAATTTCGTTTTGGCACTTTGTGTCGGTTCACTATAAATGTCGGTTCACGTTTCAAACTGTTGCCACCAAATATTACAGCCCTGTATTATATTTAAACAAATTAAATAATGAAGAATCTGCATAAATGTATGTATGTTTCTCGCACTGTGATAAAACAACGATACGTAGAGCCATTAAGTTTTGAATAACGTACGTCTCCATTCGAATATGGCCACATGGAAGCCCAAATTTGGAATTTTTTATTATCTATTTCATATTTTGTAAAGCATTTATGAGTTTATTTATTTAGAAACTTATAAGGCATTTCTCCTGTCTTCGTAGTGTAGTCGTGAGCATGCTCGATGCGAATTCAAGAGGTCCGTAGTTCGAGTCCCGGCGAAGGCATTGCCCATTTTTCATCTCTCCTGCTTCGAAAATAAACTAATGTCTCTACAGTGGCACCCGAACTGAAAGGTGGTGAAAGATGATTCGTCACCACCTGGATTTGGCGAATGGGAACCCCTAATCCCCTGTCGTCTTTTAAAAGGCGAGTATATAAGGTAGTTCTCCCGCCTTCTTAGCATGCCTTCGTAGTGTAGTGATCAGCACGCTCGACGCGTAATCGAGAGATACGTGGTTCGAGTCCCGGCTACTGTATTGCTCATTTTTCGCATTTTCAGCTTCCAAAATACTTAATGTTTTCACAAACTCAACGATTTCAAAGCGGGCAATGGCAACACTGTACGAAAAAAAAAAAAACATTTTTATCTCCAGCTCGCGAGACTGTGTATCGGAAATTCTAGAGATATGCTCTTTTAAATATTTGCGATATTGCTGTTGAATTGAGTTTTATGGTTTAAGTGCGAAGAACATGATATTCAATCAATAAAGGTTACACACAAAATGTTTAAAAAATGGCCCTTTGGGCGTAATATAAAATCTGAATGCTTTCAGGTTTTTTTTTTTTTAATGCAATAAATTAGTCGGAGGCCTAGCTGCATATATCTACGTATTGTAGGAAAATAAATAACTTTTAAACAAGCTATTCGAATTTTGCGTACTTTACAAAATTTGCTTTCTATATGTACACTGCTGGCCACCATAAATGCAACACCCTGAAGGAAACATGCAAATAGCACGAAATTTACAACATTGCATTAGCGGAGGTGAGATATGCAAATGATTAGATTTTCAGCAAAGACGCACATCACGCGCGCCCGTGGCGCCACTTTAAAGCGCTATTTAAGACTTGGGAGTTTTCGACGATTTCAAGTTAGGCAACTGTGTTTTTTAGTGGTTTTCAAAAAAAAAAAAAATTATCAATTATGCCTCGTAGTAAACAGCGATCATCGTTTGATCAAGAATCCCAGTTCGACAGAGGAAAGATAGCGGCCTACCGAGAGTGTGGTTTATCTTTCAGGGAAATCCGTAGTCGTGTTGGGCAAAACCAAACAACTGTAAGGCTGATATGTAACCTTTGGATGCAGGAGGGTACGACGGACCGATGTGTTCGATCGCATCCACCTCAGTGCACCACTTCACGTGATGACAGGAACATTGTGCGCATGGCAGTGACGGATCGCTGAGTCACATCACGAAAAATAGCACAGCACATTCAGTCTGTAACGCATCTTCCAGTGTCTGCGCGTACCATTCGACGCCGTTTACAGGAGAGTGGTCTGTGCGCAAGACGTCCATTGCCTTGTCTACCCTTGACGCAGAACCACAGACGTCTCCGCAGCCAATGGTGCGATGAAAGAAGGATGTGGACGGTAGAATGGAATGGAATTGTCTTTACTGACGAGTCACGCTTTTGTCTGCCACACCACGATGGTCGGATTCGAGTCCGGAGACACCGTGGAGAGAGGATGCTGAACAGCTGCGTTATGCACCGCCACACTGGTCCTGCACCGGGTATTATGGTATGGAGTGGTATTGGATATCACTCTCGCACTCCTCTAATACGCATTGCCGGTACTTTAAACGGCAAGCGCTACATCTCCGAGGTGTTGGAGCCAGTTGTTCTTCCTTACCTTCAGCGCTTGCCCACAGCCATATTTCAACAGGATAATGCGCGACCGCACGTGGCACGCATTGTCCAAGGGTTCTTCGTCAATCGCCAGATTGATTTGCTTCCCTGGCCGGCTCGCTCTCCGGATCTTTCGCCGATGGAAAACATGTGGTCCATAGTTGCTTAACGATTGACCCAGATTATATCCCAAGCTGCCACACCAAATACACTTTTGCAAAGTGTGGAAGCTGATTGGTCTGCTGTACCCCAAGAACACGTCCAAAGTCTCTTTGAATCAATGCCGAGGCGTGCGGTAGCGGTGATCTCCAACAATGGCGGCTAATCTGGCTCCTGATTCTGAAAGGAACCACACTTCACCGAAGTCTATAAATTTAATCATTTGATACTTAGTCAACACATTATCTACTAAATAAATTTTGTTGTGATATATCTTGTCTTTCTTGGTGTTGCAATTTGGGTGGCCAGCAGTGTATATCTTTTAAAACATTTTCATTGCTATTACAATTCCAAAATTGATTGTATTAACGGTAGTTAATACATTGTAAGCGACATTTTAATGTACGTATATAACCAAATATGTGTATACTGTGATCCGAATGTTGCCATATGTACAATACTATATATAATAATGTATCATATTAATGTGTAACCAGAATTTTAAGTGCAAGCAGTAACTTATGTAAGTAGTAATTTATGCGTCATCAGCAGGCAGTAACTTATGTGTAAAGCAGCAATTATGTATAGTGCAACAGTATATGTGCGTAACGCAACGGTATAGTGCAACTATGTAGTACATTCTTTAACTGAAACAGCATTTTGTTTCATACTCCACGCTGAATAACCCAATATGAGTGAACTGCGATCTGAATGTTGCCATATGTACAATGTATTATGCAGTTGTGTATCATATTAATGTGTAAGCAGTATTTGTATCATAATTATGTGTAATTACTTGTATGTATCAAATTAATGGGTAATGTTGCATGTATATGTAACTGAGCATCATATTAATGTGTAATCAGTATTTCATGTGCAAGCAGTAATTCTTGTGTAAGCAGTAATTTAGGTGCAAGCAGTAACTTATGTGTATGCTTTACGAATAAGCAGAATTTATATGTTATCAGTAGGCAGTAATTTATGAGTAAGTAGTAATTTATGTATTATGTAAAGCAGCAAGTCTTATCTCAAGTTTAGGGTAATGTTATGTGTCAAATATCATATATCATGTAAGTTTTATGTTTATGTCATATCAACAATGTAACTAATGTAAACCAACCAACATGTAAACCAATGTCACTCTGAAAAGAAATAGCCCCTGTACGGCCATATACACCTTTTGTGAAGTATCAATAAATTCCCAGTGCGCCCTTATGGAGCCCCAGGGAGTTGTTGCGTCTGGATAGGGAAGGACGTGGGACATATGCCTGTTTACCTCTGTTAAACGCCAGGCGTCCCCGTCCTCCGTCACCAGTGGAAGCTGCTTGGTCTGCTGTACCCAAAGAACACATCCAAAGTCTCTTTAAATCAATGCCGAGGCGTGTGGCAGCGGTGATCTCCAACAATGTCGGCTACTCTGACTACTGATTCTGGAAGGAACCACATTTCACAGAAGTCTCTAAATCATTTGATACTTGGTCATTTGATACTTGGTCAACATTGTATATACTAAATAAATTTTGTTGTGATACCTCTTGACTTTCTTGGTGTTGCAATTTGGGTGGCCAGCAGTGTATATAATGCTGGAATTATGTTTTGGAATGGAAGATTCATTTCTGATTTTGTATTTTCTATAAGATAAATATATGGATGCACGCATTTTTAGCGTCATTAAAATTTGAATATATGTGTATGCGAATTATTTGGATGGTAACTCTACCCCAGAATGGGAAGAAATACAAATAAAAATGAATTGCGTAATTTTCATTCCTACTTAAAAATTAAATTTTGGTAATTGTAAAATTATTAGAATAAGTTAAATAAATATCAATATTGCTAAAAATTTTTGGCAACCGCCTACTGCAGGTGCTTCGAACCCTACTGGCGTCGCGACCCACAGTTTAAGAAACTGTGCTCTAAACCTTTATTATAATTTGTACATCAAAGCTGGTGTCAGTGTAAACACTTAGTATTTTCTCATTGTGTGTTCACTATGCATTCTTTTCTTCATTCTTGTACATATCTAGTTAACTTTGTACGCAACACTTTGCAAATTTCACAGTTCCAATAAACTTTTAACCATGTTAATTCTCAGATGTTGGGTTTATGAGTTGCCCGTTTTCTTAATACACTTGAAAGAAAAGTAAGCAAATGTAAAACAAAGCTAGAATTCATTTTAATTTACAAACTAAATTCAATATCTTCCGTTAGAAGTCGGAGTATAGTGAATCTTCGAAGAAACATTTTTGTACTATTTACAGCTACTGCTGAATTACTATGATAGGAGTTAAGTATGCCGAATTGATTCAAATAGTACAGGGATACAAAATACAGTGGATAAAAAAAGTATTGGCTGTTCCCTATAATTGATCATATTTCCTAACAAAGTAAGTGCTTGATAATTTTAGCTGAACATAACCAACACAGGAGGTAACAAACACATAAATCTAATGAAACTTTCGTTTTAGCAAGCCGTTTACACAAAATATACAACAAAAACATAAATTTGCATGTCAAAAAAGTATTGGCAAAGTTCTAACTGCTATGCAAAGTTTGTTATGTTGAGGTCACCTGTTTAGACTTATAAGAAACCCTGTTAGCATAAAGTCCGCAGTGCTCTTCTAAAACGTTATTTTGCTAAATCTGTGATAAATTGCTTTCGAAGTCGAAGGAAATGGACGTAATGTTAAAAACATGATTATTCAGGTCAGAAATGAGGGTTTAACTTATCGTGCTATAGGATTACCACTGAACTTAAGTTTATTAACCATTAGAAGTGTTGTAAAAAAGTTCTAAGAGACAGGATCGACGAAAAATAAGATTAGAAGTGGACGGCCTTTTTGCAAGGAAAAACGAGGCATTGTGTTTGAAAGATTAAATTGTGTGCGAAAGTTTCTTCTTGGGCTAACTTCGTAATGTGTACAGGAATTTTTAATACGTGTGTTCTTAATTTAGAGCCATTAATATTAAAGGTATTGTGATTATTAATTCATTATTTCATGTTCATTATATATCCATTCTCTCTGCTGATGCAATGTGCGAAAGCATGAGGCAAGTCAGTTTTTAAAAATAACAAAAACGATGCTGGGAGCTAACACAATATTTATAACCAGTTTGAAAAAGTAAAATTTATTTTTGAAGTTTGACTAATATACATTTAGAACAGAGAAACAGAGATATGTATTTTAAATTTAATATTATTACGTTATGAATATTATTAATTTTTTAATGTGTAACATCTTTTGCACTTTTGCATAAAAATACTGTTGGTCAGGGAAGGAAGTTTCTTTTCGTATACACGTGTATTAAATTTAGCAACAGTACTGAATGCAAATTTTTCCTTCATAAGGCATCAGAATATTACAATGACATGGAAATAACATAATATTTGCAAAGGAAATACGTTTTGCTATGTGAAACAAACAGAATGCAAAAAATTACAATAATATACTTACCATCACACACTGCCTTTAGAGTTGGGTCGAGATCGTCATGTTGTGGTTTTTGTACTAAATTCACGAACTCGGCTATTTATACTATAACGTATTTCTCCCACTTCCCTAGCGTGCCTTCGTGGTGTAACGGTCGCACGCTGGGCCTGTATTCCAGAGGTCCGTGGTTCGATTTCCGGCGAGGGCGGTTGCATATTTTTCACCTTTTCTGCTTCCAATCAACCTAATGACTCTACAATACAATCTAAGCGCTTAAGATTTTCTGATATTAACAGCAACTTTGAAAGGTTTTATAATTTTATTATTCCATGAAACAGGAAGCTATCTGCAGAACGTTGCAGCTAAACCTTTTCGTTTCAAAGAAAACAAAACAATAATTTTCACGCTTCCGTGTCACTCATGCGCGTCATTCAATGAAAATAAAACCGTAAGAATCTCGCCTAAATGTCATTATGCCCAAGACAAAATGATGCCATCTGAAAGTATGTGTTACCTTTATTTACTACATACCATGTTCTTTGCACTTAAACCATTCAATTCAATTCGATTCAATTCAGCAATATCGCAAAATAATTTTAAAATGAGCATATCTTTAGAATTTCCGATACACAGTCTCGCGCGCCGGAGATAACATTTTTTTTTCATACAGTGCTGCCCTTGCTCGCTTTGAAATTCTTTAGTTTCTTAATCAAAAATTCTTTAATGTCTGACAAAGTATGAAATAGATAACAAAACAAATTCGAAATTTCAAATTAGGACTTTCAGATGTCCATATTCGGTGGAGGATTACGTGATGCAAAATTGGATGGCTCTAGGTACCATTGGTTTATCACAATGCGAGAGACATACATAGATTTATGCACATTATTCATTATTTAATTTCTTTAAATATAATGCAGGGCTGTAATAGTTGGTGGCAACAGTTTAAAATGTGAATCAACGCAGAAGGTGAATCGACGCAAAAAGCCAAAACGACATTAATAGCTCTTCTGGACTAACGCCCTATGTACTGAAGGTTCTAATGTTTCTGGAGAAATAAAAAAAAAATATTTGTAATACATTTTGGCATATAAATTACATTACGACACTAATTAATCAAAAATATTAATTCCACAGATTAGGGACTTGGTTAAGGACCATAAGCTGACTAGCATTTCATTAACTTAGGTTTTGCTTTTTTTTATTTTAAAAAACACATTAGAAATTTGTGTTTGAAGAAGGCATACGATAAATTCTCTTCAACCTTTACCAATAAAAATTTTGTTTTAAATTTAACACGTGAAGCAAAACAGGGCATTCTTTGAAATATAAGAAACAAAAACGCTGGTTTCACTTTAGGTAATACTACTTAAACTTTTTCACTTAGTAATGCTAAACCAAGAAAGAGTTTACTTCATTTGATTTCAGGCAGTAACTGCATGTCAAATTATCACAGCAGAAACTTGTCTTTGCTAATGTGCTGTTAACAAGATTTCCCTTTTGTCAGAAAACAAGAACATTTTAGTAATTTTAAAAGAAAGTTCTTCCCACCCAGATATGTGATATACTCTATGATTCAGCATTTTATTCCAAATTTGGAAAATTCAAAATTTTATTACATGATACATTATGTATTATTCTATACTTCATATATTATTCTATACTTTATTTTCTGTTTTTTTTTACATAAAGTATTATTCTAAATCTCTCATATGATCTATTCTATGTTAGCTTAATGTAAAACTTGTTTTATTAGATTTCCCTCCTTTCCCAAAGTGTTCGAGATCTGGTTTCATCCGGTGGGCTAATGGTTGATTCACCCATTACACAGTAACCCTTCTTATGGTTTCCTTGTAATAACCTTTCTCCCCTTGTAAGATTCCAACCTGTGTACCTTTAAGTTACAGTTAAAATGAGGAACCTTAAGAACTGATAAGCGAATAGTCGCTTGAGTTCGTGAGACAGAGAACAAAACGTGAGAAGGGTTAAGTACCCTTTATTATCCCAAATAGAGTTCACAGAATACTCCTTCTTGGAGTTACAATAAAGCCTCCACTCGGGCTTGAACTCAGGAAACTAAAAAATTAAACTTAACTAATCTAACTAAAAAGATATAGCCGAAGTTATCAAGATTCTAACAGCGTTACCCCTTAACGCTAACTAACGGCGAGCTACCAAGGGCCTAAAGTACGGCCGAGCATAATAACAGCTTAAGAGAGAGGGAGAGATTAGCCTAAAAAGGCGAACGCGTGCTAGTCAGAATCTCTGGCTCTCTCACGAAGTCAGTAGAACTTCACAGTTAAATACTTCTCCTCCTTTGCAATCAAATACGTTCTGGCTGGAAGTTGTAATCTGAAATTCAGGAAGATAGGAAATTAACTTTTAACTAAAAAATGACTGTTAGAAAATTAAACATAAACCTTGCAGCTTTTTAGTCCTCCTCTCTTAATAATAAACTTCTAAAGAACTATCATCAACTTTATTCTTCTTCTTATAGTCTGTTAGTGATTGGGAGCTATACCAGTTCGATCTTTAATAAAGCTACTGATGCCCCCAACACTTTTACCTGTGCCTGTGATGCTGTTGTGAATTAAGTGACTGATGCATTACCTGGTACTACCTTCCTTTTTGCTGGCACGTTCACGACGTCGGAAACGAAGTATCACTAGAATTTCCACGATTTCCTTCTGATTTCCACGAATTTCTTCTGACTGGCATTGCAACTGCCTTATACAGAGGATCCCAAGTAAAACGTATACCCAAACCTAATAGAAAAGCATGCGAATTTGATTGATTAAAATATTGATACTGTTAGGGAATATCTACTTTGCAAGGTATTACTCCTGCCTTCCTAGTGTGCCTTCGTGGTGTATTGGTTCTGCACGCTGCGCCAGTATTCCAGAGGTCCGTGGTTCGATTCCCGGCGAATGCGATTGCTCATTTTACATCTCTCCGTCTTTTTCAATTAATCTAACGTCTCTACAACTTTTATAGCAGTGCCAAATACAATTGTAGTGTTGTAAGTAAAACTGGAGGAAAGACTGTCAGTATTTGGAGCAGCCTACTAACAAGTTGAGTAACTGGGAAGCTGCTTGAAATCAAATCTTGAGACTGATTACTCGTTCAGTAAAAGCGACTCGAATCCAGGCTATATTATTGTTTACCGATAATAAACCAATTGAAGTGGTTATTGAGGAACAGGCCTTGTCTCCATTTAAAAAATTAATTCGTCTTCCAGGCAACATATACTGGGTAAATTCCGATACATAGAAAAATCAGAAGATTGAAATTTTTCCCAAGACAGATCTAAAAGTTTTGCTTCATGACAAGTCATTGCCGATTTTGCTGCTTTGTCCGCACCTTCATTTCTTGATAGTCTTAAGACGTGCTTTTATCCAAGATATTCTGGTGTTAAAGGGGAAGAAATGCCATAATATTAAAAATTTGTTGTATTAAGGGTTCGTTTTTAATGAAAATTAAAATAATATAAACTCGGTCTTGAAGAAACCTCAAATCTCGAAAGCTTTACAGCATCGTATTGAATTGTTTTCACTTGCCTCATAAGAATGCTTCGGGGACCACATGAGACCAGTGTACACGAACAGCTAATAAATGAGGTCGCTCTTCATTGAGATAACATCTCATTATTCAAATTTGGATCACCCTATTCCTAAACAACGCTTAATTCTATCAAAGAAGTGCATCGGACACAGATGATAATCGGTTGTTCGAGCTTTCTAGTGCTTTCCAGATTAGATTTGAGTTCTAAATTACTTAAATATTCAACTTCATTTTAAGGCTTTTTACTCTATTTTACGAAAATACCCGTTGCCAGTTAAGATTGAGTATAATGTATCTAACAACAGAGAGAACAATACCGCTGTAATCCTTTTCCAATAACGATGCAAAAAAATACGATTCATAGTCATACATTTTTCAGTCGGATGCGATATCGAGCCCACATACAAAATTTCGATAGAAAATTAAACGAATTCTCTCTCATTATATCAGCAACGATTACACGCAGTTTTTAATCATTTTCATTTTCTAATCAAATAGTCATAGATGTTCAAGCACATATTTCACCTATATTCAGTTTTAGTCGATTCAGTGTGGCAAACAATGGATCATAATTGACCAGAAATCAATAAAACGAACAAACAAAACAAACACACATTCTTTTTTATGTATATAGATTTTATAAAAATTTCAAATTTTCTATTAACAAACTCTACGATCTGAAAGCGAACAGTGGCAACACTTCTCGAAATAAAGCAGATTTTTATCTCCAGCGTACGTATCTGTTGGCACTCGGAAAAATGAGGTTGAAATTGAGCGTTTTCTGAGTTTTTTAATTAATATCTCTGATTATAGCTACTTTTTTTACGGGAACAAAGTGGAAGTCCACCGTTTCCAGGACTCAGAAAAGAATGATAAAAGGTTTGGTGACGATAGCTACAGTGACTGAGTTAATCGCGAACAAACACCCAAACAGACGTTCTTTTTTATACATATATGGATATCTTAATTATAGCACATGCGAAATAACGCCTGCATTGTTACTCTAACCGGATAAGACAATTAGTTGCAAAATATTGCTCAGTGAATGGTGGTTTGTTTACCTCCAAGGTCGTACAGAAAGGGAAACATTAAAAAAGTTATAAATGAGATACGATGTAAATCGACTGAAACTCGAGACCCGTTTCCGCAGGAGTCGCGTCGATGAAAGACATTTCCAGGTCGACACAATGACCTGCCATTATTCGAATGGGGTGGTTGATATACGACAAATAAGTTTTACCTACATACTCTCACATACCTCTATTCCATAAAGAGCTCTAGAGCTCTTTTGCGAAGTGTGCGTACCCCTGTTAATGAAATCGAGAAAGAGAAATTTCGCAAACCCCCTGACATTGAGAATTGGATAAATAATTGCTAGTTATCGAGATAAGAATCGCAATAATGCAAAAATATGTTTTCTCTCATCATTTGATAAATCTGTTTGTATCACTTTGTTTCGGCATTGTCTTTCGAGCTACAATCATTTCTGCTACAGAAAGAAAAATAATAAAGGAAATTAAATATAAAGGTATACACACTCGCCTACAAGGACTTCTTTTATTATTTTAAAAAACAGTACTTATAGCTTTTAGTTTGATCAAAAATACCATAATACAGTAATCTCAAACCGATTGACTGTGGGCCACATGCGACCTTCTAATGCATTTTGCGTAAATTAATTAGCATTATTGTGATAAGGATTTTAAGAAAATGTTTATGATTTTAAATAATTCGGAGCCCAACTTTACATTAATTTTATCAAAAACGAACGTGCATGTCTAAAAAACGAAGTTAGTTGGCTTATACTGTGATATGAATCTTGTACAAACATCTGAAGATACCAGTTCAATGAACGTTTATTTGTACTTGTCAAAGATAGATACCCTCAGTTACGAATTTTTGGCAAAAGACTCGAATGAAAAGTTAAGGACTCATTTTTAGTGATTCGACGCAAAATTTCATTTTGAGACTAATAGCCTTTCTGAGCTAATAAATAAAATAAAGAGGACATGGCACTATTTATTTTCAAATTTGTCCCCCTTGAGAAGAGGCCACCAGCGGCCGAACGGTAGAATCGCTATGAAATATCTGCATGAACGGATATATGTTTCTTGCATTGTGATAAAACAACGGTACCTAGAGCCATCCAAATTTGAATAATGTAATCTTCCATAGAATACGGGCATGTGGAATCCCTAATTTCAATTTTAAATTTGTTTTATTATCGATTTCATATTTTATAAAATTTCAATGAAATTTTGATCAACAAAATCAAGGGTTTCATATCGAGCGAATGCAAAGTTGTACAGAAAAACCATTTCTATCTCCAGCGCGCGAGACTTTGTATCGGAAATCCTAATGATAGGTTCATTTTAAAATTATTCAGCGATATTGTTGTTGAACTGAATTTTATGGTTTAAGTGCGAAGAACATGATATTTAATAAACAAAGGTGAACACAAAATGAAAAAAAAAAAAACGCCTGTTTGGACGTAATTTAAAATCCAAAAACTTTCAGATTTCTATATGATTTTCTTTTTAATTTTATTTTTAGCAGTAGCACTTTAACATGCATTCGTTCACTAGTATGTAGAAAGCGCATACAACACAAATGCATAAAGAGAAGAAAAAAACACTATGAAAAATATCAAAATGCAAAATTATAGCATGTCAAAAGACAACACACTTCAAACAGACTGGAGATCTTGAAGTCTCTCTCTGCCTGCCAGCATCTATCATATAAATGTCCAGTCACGTCAAGGCATTCTTTGAAATGAGTCTGCCCCATACTACACAGTTACGAGACGAAAAGATGTTAAAACTAAAAAAATTTCCTGCAAGGCAATCATGCCCCATTTCTAATAGAAAAGCTGCAGCAGCAGTTTAAAAGAGTTTAAAAGAGATTCCCTCCAGGACTTACTTTTTCTTAATTTGATCTGCTCAGCTGTATCGAAAGTCATCATTCGTGCGTTCTTCTATTATTCGCACTGTGTACAGACAGCAGATTATTTTGAAGCAGGAAAAATCTGCAATGCTTTCGCCGAGACTTGAATCTGGACCTCTCGAATACGCGCCGAGTGTACTACCGTTACAACCCGAAGGCATGCAGAAAGGAGGAAGAAAGTACATTACCTACTCCCTCTTTCAAAGGGTGACTGGCGATTAGGATACATAGTGGCCAAATCCTGGTGGTGAAGAATCATCATCCACCGTCTTTTATTTCGGGCGCCGTTGTAGAGACGTTAGGTATTTTCGAAGCAGGAGATATGAAAAAGCAACGCACTGTCGGGAATCGAGCCACGGACCTCTGGAATACGCGCCCAGTGTGCTGACCACCACACTACGAAGGCATGCTAAGAAGGCAGGAGAAATACCTTATAAGCTGGTAATGGAGGCACATAAACACGATCCTCTATGAATCCTCACAGGTAGAAATCACATCAATCTCTTACTCGCTCAGTACTCTCTTCCCTTTGCAAAGGCAACCGGTATTTTCAAGCTGATGATACCATCTACGGATGTTATTATCACTTGAAAGATCAGATCGGAACTTGATCCGAAACGCACGTTGCACGGTAACTACAAAATTGGTCTCTGCAAACTGCAAAACACAAAACGCTTTCTGTTCACTAGTCGTAATTTTTGCTACTATTTGCCATTTTCGGTACTATTGTACCAACCAACAGAACTGTTTGAGTTGCTTTTTCATTTCATGTATTGATTATGATTTTAAGTTTTATGTAAAAAATACTACAAAACGTTAAAACCCCGGTAGTCATTTAGAAACACCCTGTACCTCAAATGATGTGGTAAAAGAACCAAGGACGAATAGACCGCAAACGAGTCAGAGAAGACACCAGTTCACGCAATTCCATCTTATAAAAGGCGGGATCCGTCCGTGTATACTGAGTGTACCGTAAATGTTGCGACAAACTTCTAGAGGAGGTAGGGCACATCATAGGGATTAAGAATTGCATAAAAACATTAGGTATTTTTTGGAGCAGGCAAGATGAAAAATATGCAACGCCTTCGCTGGGAATCGATCTGTGGACCTCTGAAATACGCGCCCTGCGTGCAGACCACCATACTACGAAAGTATGCCAAGAAGGCGGGAGAAATACCTTACACCTATACCCGGAAATGTTAGGGGTAAGTGGTATCAGAGGTAGAAGATATGAAAGGAAACAAGAGAGTGATTAATTTGAAACATTTATTGGACATGAATACAAATGGTGTTTTGACAGCTTAAATGTTACATGCTCGAAGCTTGCACCATCAGACCCCAAACATGCCTGACACCGACGGACTATTGATTGCCGAACATGTTCAAACACACCTGGAGTTTCCTTAATTGTAACAGCTGCGCAGGCGAGTCTTGCCACGAGATCCATTTCAGACACAACAACTGGATCGTAATGCATGTTACTTTTGATGGCTTCTCACAAAATCAAGACTCGATAAATCCGGTGAGCGTGGGTACTGGTACACTGGTACACCACGTCCAATCCTTCGATGCGGGAATGAGCTGTTCAAATGGATACGAACATCCAGTCCAAAATAAGTCCACTTCTTTAATGACCTGTAGTCGCACAAATTATGATGCAGACATGCAAACAAACTATGGTGTGGTTATGGTCTGTCGGAGAAGCGTTCTCGATAAATGCATGCAGCGGCTCGTCCATTACCTTCAGCTATTCCATACACTAAGTACATGTCTGCAAGCTCTCCATTCGTATATCGCTCCATGCTCTTAGTATGGTGGCTACCGCTCGAATGAGGCAATCCTCACTTTCCATTAGCACGCTCCTGTAGAGCAACCCTGGCGGCGTACAGTGACGTTTCTAGGCATGGGTGCCTATGCAATTCTTAATTCTAATGATATGCCCTACCTCGCCTAGAAGTTTGTCGCAACATTTACGGTACACCCTATATATGCAACCAGTCCTGACTGGTAATAACTGGATAATTGATGTGTATAGTTTCAAAGTCTCAAATGGCATAATTTTGAACTCTAATTAGCTTTTTATTATCTTAATTGGATCAAAGCTGACCAAAGCCTGTAGGATCAAATATAGGGCGATAATATTTGGTTGCAACAATTTCAAAAGTGAAATTTCGTTTATAATGAAACGCCACAAAATGCCAAAACGAAATTAATAGCCCTCTGGGCTACCAATTTGAATAAGCAATGCTTGCACAAACGAACTAGTAAATAATGGATATTATGTAAAAATAGTTTTCTGACAAGTATTTCATTCAAATTACTCATGCATTATCAGAGATTAAGACACGGCATTAGCTGTTGTAAGTTAGAAAAGCACCAATTATTCTAAACTCTTGTGCGCAAGACACTAACTGCTTTAAGTCTTTATAAGTGCTAAAAACACCAACTGCTCTTAATTTTTGTAAATTCAAGAAGCATCAACTGCAGAATAATTTTAAAGGAACTCAGCAGGTCTTTGTGCAACCCCGTCGTGTTTTGCGTCCTAAATAGTTAGTGTACACTGACTACACTGAGATTACTTGTGTCCATTCTACTTCAACCTATTATAATGATTATTATAATTGAAAAAGTTCGTAATTGAGGGTTTGCTGTTGTTGTTGTCTAGTCCCTAGTATATGGAACAATGCTACAGCCTGCTCCGAAGAGAGGTTGGACTTCTAATTTTCCACCCCCGATTTTGAGGAAGAGCACCTCTGGGTTATCCGGGGGTCTCCCACTCCTATCCTTTTCCACCAATCCACACAAGAGGACTTTCGGCTCACCTCATAATTAGAGTGCCGCCATGCCGTACCGACACTATATATTTACAAACATCCATGTCTTCTCCGGGATTCGAACCCGGGTTCTTCGGTACCGTAGTACGCTCCCTTAACATTGCGAATAAAAAAAACTCTAATTTTTAACAGGTGTGCCTAGAAACAGATCTATTTTAAGATGACGGACAAAATTTTATAGGTTTATAATACAAAAAGGTTTTCGAACAATTTACCAAAAATATTTAAAAATGCAAATTTTAAAAATAAATCATAAGAAATGCGCGAATTATATTTGGACTAAGCCTAAATTTTGAATTATGGAAGAAAGACGCAAGTAAGTTTAATAAAAAAAAGATGTATTAATAAATATATATCAAATGAAATTAACATCGAGGAGCTAAAATTTGAGAGCTAATTTTTAAAAAAGTACTTGTGCGACTTTTACAAAACTTAGTAGTTTCGCATAAGTCTAGTCTTATGAACGAAATTTGAAAACAAACTGATATGTTATTTCAGAGAAAGTTCGATTTTTTCTCAAAATAGCTATGTTAGAACAATGCTATATATAAATCTAATACATATCTTAAGTCGCGCTTTCGAGACATCATTGTGTGTTTCTCAAGTTTTCAAGTCAGTTTACCTCCGAATTTAAATGATGTTCAACTCTGGTTAAATTGTTAAACCCATTCGCTGTTTCCGTGTCTGCTGCCCCCAGACTAAAACACATTTTGCAATACATTTCTTGTTTTTGCATTTCATAAGCACAATCTGAAGATATATTCACAATTAACAATGAATTTGACGCATGTAATTTTATTACGAAACTAAAGAAAAGACAGCACTCTAATAAGGAGGCATAATAAAAGCTTCTGTTATATCAGTTTCATAATTTTCCCCTCCATATTTTCTTGCAAAAACAGAGATCAGATGTTTTCCTGTTCAGTATTTCATCCTGACAACAAGTGATTAAAGAAGGAAATGCAAGATACCCCTGCAAGGCACTTTATTGCGAAATTCGCTATCAATTTCCATTACCTCAATTTTTCACAATTTCTACCGTTCGGATTGGATTTCAGAATAGTTTGGGTTTGCAGGATTTGTTTTATTAGCATATTAGCGGAAGTACCCGATGCCCGTTAAGTTAGATTGAGAGCAATGCATCTAACAACAGAGAGAACGATACCGCTGTAATCCTTCTATAATAAAGATGCAAAAAATACGATTCAGAGTCAGACATTTTTCACTCTGATGCGATATGGACGCCATAAAAAAATTTCGATATGTAAATAAACTAATTATCTCTCATTGTATCAGCAACAATGGCACACAGTTTTGAACGATTTTCGTCTTTCTAATCAAATGGTCGTAAAATCTCACGTTTCATCCAATATTTCACCTATATTCAGTTTTAGTCAATTAATTGTGGCAAAATATTGATCATAATTGATCAGAAATCAATAACTCCAACATTCTTCTTTGTATGTATAGATATTTTTTGAATTTACATATTTTTATTAACAAACTCTACGATTTGAAAGCCAGCAGTAGCAACACGTTTCGAAATAATGCATTTTTATCTTCAACGCGCGAGTCTGTCGCCACTCGGAAAAATGAGAGCGAAAATTATCGCTTTCCGAGTTTTTAATTAATATTTTGGGCTGATTAAAGTCGTGCGAAGATGAGGCTAGTCAAAATGGCTTGCCCCGAACTTTTGGAATCGGAAATAATGCATTTAATGTTTCGCAATGGTACTTTTATTTCAATGTAAACCTTGGAATTTTTCTATTAACAAACTCTAGGATTTGAAAGCGAGCTGTGGCAAAAACTTTCGAAGCAAACCAGATTTTCTTCTCCAGCCTGCGAGACTGTTGCCACTCGGAAAAAGGAGGGCGAAAATTATAATTATTAAGTAATATCTCTTACTTATTTCAGTTTTTTTTTTTTTTTTTTTTTTTATTATTTTTGAAAAAAGTGAACGTTG
Organism: Stegodyphus dumicola; assembly: GCF_044657685.1. Lineage (NCBI taxonomy): Eukaryota > Metazoa > Arthropoda > Arachnida > Araneae > Eresidae > Stegodyphus > Stegodyphus dumicola. Next base: position 184,224,168 of record NC_140777.1, on the reverse strand, counting down.
CCCTTTTCCAGGACTAAGAAAAGAATTTTAGAAAGTTTGGTGACGATAGCTATAGTAGTGACTGAGTAATTAGAGGATAAACACACGTACTTTATATATATGTAATAATAAAATTCCATAGTCAAGAATGCACTTAAAATTCTAACTGTATGTTCTTTTCATTTTTAATGGCGACGTTCTCTTATTGAAAGTACGTGGAATTAAATCGACAGCCCCGTAGTCAAGTTATTTTTCCCGCCTTTTCTGCACTTACAGTTATAGAGTGTTCTCGAGATATTTAAAGCGAATTGGATTGGCTGACGAGGCTGACGTCATTTCTTGGAAGCTCCGCCTTTCCAGAGGCTATAAAAAGACTCGCAAAAGAATATCGGGGTTTTTCTTAAATGTCACGATAAAACTTCATACAGAAAGTTATTAGTAATCCTTTTTATTTACTCCGGATATATGAATTTTGTAACTGCTATTTCTCCTGAATAATAATAAATGGATCCTGTTTTTTAAACTTATCGTCTGATTATTTAAGCTACGACTAAAGCTGATACATCACATATATATATATATATCAGGATATATAACAGATAATATGATTATTATAAGAATGATGTAAAATTCGTGGTGTTGTTCCATTTGTAACTATCCAAAATACAAGTTCTTTCAATAATGAATTTATTAATACTATACGTTAGTAAATCTGGTATCTAACACAGACGTAAGTCACGAGAATTTTGTTTTGTTTCCAAAATTCCATTTGAAATGTTTTGAGATTTTTACAACGAGACATTTATAAGGTATCCGGAAAAAAGGTCTTTCGGTACCATCTTAATTTTTGTTGAAAGAAATTATTTTACGAACAATTTCTTCTAAATAATCTCAAGCGAGAGATCGAAATAAACGAGCTGTTACTTGAAACATTAAAAACAAGTACCTTCAATTATAAGGTGATGTGGCTGTAATTAGGGCAAAGCATCGAGGGCTATCTGCTTATAGGGAGGGGTGCTTTCGTGGAGGACTTTCTAAGAGACACTGGCTCGTATGCATGTTATACATGGAGAAAAGCCCACGCAGCCAGACCGTTCGCTGGATTCGAGTTTCGGACTGAACTAATGTTCAGCGACTGAACCTCTAGGCCGCTGGTAAGCCTTTAAATTGTAAGGAATGAGCCTTTCACTGAATGTAACCTGCGTCTTATCGCTATGTCTTCATCATGCATTACAGAGACTTGAAAAGGGTGTTAAAGACCGTTTATTTTAAAACTAAGATGAACAGAAGGTTCACCTGGTGCTTATATTCAGTCAGCACTTATGGCGAGAACTCAAAATAGGAATTCAGTGCAAATCTAATTCTAAAGAGCTAACAGCCAAAGGCTACTCAGGGTAATTTAAACGCGAAACTGACTCCTGGAGCTTTTCCAGTGCGAAATATTATAGGCAGTTATAAGACATGGCCGAAAACAGGAACTCCTATCTTAGAATAGCCCACCTAGCAAGCCGCCCAACCAGTAGAGTGGTTAGCCTCACTGACTGCCGTGCCAAAGAGCCCAGATTCGAATCCCAAAAAGGGCATGGATGTTTGTAAACGTACAGTGTTGTAGCGGTATGGCGGCATTCTAAATGTGCGGTGAGCCGAAAGTCCTCTCGTGTAGTTTGGTGGTGGGAGAAGAGCTTTGGCAGACCCTCGGACTCGTCCGCTTCCGAGCTGCTTTCCATAAAAACTGGGGGCCTGAACTGAGCTAAATCGTACTATCACCTGTAAGGAGCTTAAGGGTGTTGCCAACGAACGGCGTATCTTGTGCTCCTTGCCACGAGGAATTCCGTGGGCTTAGGCTGATGTTATTGTCAGACAAGTGAGCATAAGTAACAACCACACCTAGCAATGTGGCCCTCTTTAGCCTGGTACATTCTGGCGGGAAATTGGAAGTGACAGTGAAGATTCTTAACATAAAATAACTGGTTAAATGAAAAAAGTATCTCCTTTGAAATGTTCTCGTTCAGGAACATTAGCATATAAATTATTAAAGTTACAAGCACAGGAAGAATATTGTGATGGATGTAGCCCTTTTCTTAGCTATCTTAACCTCCAGGACAGCGGTTCTCAACCTTTTGACAAACGCGTACCATCTAAACAAAAATTGAAAACCTTTCAGTACCACCACTACAAGGTACTACTACCACCACCACTCTTGTACAAAGCCTAGATCGCATAACTTTACGAGTGTTAGAGAAAAAACTCAGTCAAGATGTTGGAGTTTTAATTGTTAAATTTAATAGTTAAAATACTTTGCTTCTTTGCGTACCACCAGTTGAGAACCTCTGCTCCAGGATATAAAATCAGACAAATTTTGAAAACTCATCATCAACTTCAGAAGTGTTCTTGATTCGCTGGATTGATTATCAGTAACGCTTAAATTCACAGTTTATATGCATGACAGTAAGTTAAAGAAAATTTGTTCAATAACAATAGCTACCGCTTTTATATGATAGAAATGAATACTCACATAGTAGTTCAAGAAAAATGCAAAAATTGTAATTTTTGTTCAAGAGTGATGATCTTTAGTTGTTAATACAGTTTCATGGACAATATCCAGGAGAGTCTATCAATGTCCAGGAGAAGACGTTTGCCCAATTAGTTAAGGTTGCAGGCGATCGGATGCACGGAAATGAGTATGTTAACAAACAGATGCTGCTAGACGTTTCAATGTCTCTCATAGTGTGGTCCACCGACTATGGAATCAGTTTGATTCCAAGGAATGTGTGTGTCTAAAAGACATGTTCCAGGCAGACCTAGATTTACAACACCTGCGGGAGACCGCTATTTAGCTGTTTCGGCCCGAAGAAGGAGTAACATTACTGTGCCTCAGCTCATGGTAGATCATTTAGTGGAAACAGGAACAAGATTCTCAGCTATTACAATGCGCAGACGTCTGCACAATACAGATCTGTATGCAAAACGGCCAGTTGTTTGTTTCCCTTGACCTGAGGACACAGAGGTATATGTTTATGTTGGGCAAAAGAACACGTCTCCTGGACCAGTCAACAATGGTCATCTGTTCTCTTCACAGACGAGTCCAGGTTCACATTGCAGAGTGATTCGGATCTTCAGCTGATCTGGACGGAACAACGCACCAGATACAACCGATCCCATATTGTGGAAAGATAGTTACAGAGGTGGGGGAATAATGGTTTGGGCTGGAATCTCTCTCGGTGGTCACACTGACCTGCATGTGTTCCGTGGATGAACTTTGACCAGTGTGAGATATCGGGACGAGATCCTTGATCAATATGTCCGACCATATGCTGCTGCTATTGCTCCTGGATTTCTTCTGATGGACGACAATGCGCGATGCACCCAGCTCGGGTTGCTAAAGAATATCTTGAAGGTCACTGTATGGAACGGATAAAGTCTCCAGCTCAATTCCCAGATCTGAATCCGATAGAGCATCTTTGGGACTACCTTAGAAGTCCTCCTCCAAAGTCTTTAAATGAGCTTGAACAAGGATTACTTTTATGAACAAAGATCTGAAGTGTCTAATCGTTGCTTCCCATTTTACTGACCGACATAACTGACGGCAAGTCGCTGTTGCCGATGTATTGCAGCTAGGGGAAGACACATTCCTTTATTAGAACCCTTTTTTTAAATTTTTTCACCCCATTTTACCGAAAAAATTTGATATATACTCTTTCTCTAAGACTGGATTTCTGTGCCAATAGCGTAATTTTTTTTTGTTGAGCTTTAGAAAAATTCTATGTCGCATTCATTAAAGAACTGTTTAGTGAACATGTCCTGTAAATTTCATGTTTCTGTGTTGCTTCATTTTCAAATCAGACACAAAAACATGTTGTTTATTAACTTTTGGAGGGCAGTGGCTTTAAAATTTAGGAAACGAAATGCTGTTTGTTCTCACCTATGATCGCCTGTATCCTTAGTAAATAGTAAGTAGCAATTTATTTGTAGACATAAATAATTGTTTTTACCGGATAAATTACATCCACATAATTGTGATTTTTGCTTAACAATTACATTCAAGAATCATTTCCATCTCATTATCCGAAGAGGTTCTTTGGTAAAGGTGTAAGGACTACTCTTGATGAAGAGATATGTCATACGTACTATAACAATAATACTATTCACCCACTTTCATTTGAGTGACATGCTTAGAACCACGAATGCATTACACAATATGATAATGGATCGCTTACCGATGCATATAAAAAAAGGGCTCTACTCACTGACAATACTAATGAGACATCAGAAATACAGTAAGCAACACCGATTGTGAGATTTTTAAATGGGCATTGCTTACATGCATTTGTGTGGACCGCAAACATAACCTTTTGTTTTTGGTCTAAACAATAGAGATAATGAATGAGAGTATGTGTATATCACACAGGTTAAATTCCGCTATAACGAAATCATAACAGTTACTTAAGCATTTGGTTGCGCAGGAATAATATTAAAATAAATCAATATGAGAATGAAATGCGATTTTTGCATCTTTGATAACATTCAAGAATGCATTGAAACAGATTTAATGCAACTAGCATTAAATCAAATAATCACTAAATCTGTAGCATTTAATGCAAAAATTCCGGCCGTAAGATGAAACAATATTACATGTTTTTGAATTTTGTTCTTTTACATACAGGTTTAAAAAAGTTAGTAAATATTTTACCTGAATTGAACCTTTTCAAAGCCTAAAATCGTATATTATTTTCTTACCATTTGAAATAAAACAGCTTTTTACTTCCTTGTACGAAGTAAAGGAAATATCGTACACACGAAAAGTTCTGGGTGCCATATTTCAACGAAAATATCCTCTTTGACCACTATCCAATGCAATTTAACGACGTTTTTGCGTGGTATCTCTACATAAGGACAGAATAAAGGACTCTTTTTCCCAAAACGAATTATAAAACTGATTTAAAATGGATTTAGAAGAGATTTTTCGCAGCGTCTGTATGTACGTACGTACGTATCGCGCACAACTCAAAGACGAGTATCCTCAACGTACATTTAAATTTTGTAAATAAAACTGATATAATATGTAGTTGTACACCTCCCTTTTTGGTTGCAATTGGCCGCACCAAAAGTATATATATATATATATATGTGGGAAATCATACCGTCCAATGCTGAATGAGAATTGCCCGTTATGACGTCATCAGTACAGCATCACCCAGCGCAGTAAGAATCATCCCAGACAGCGCTGAGACCTGGTCGAGAGTGGAGGGCAGACGTGAGCAGACGGCTCACACGTCTTCAAGAGTTTATAAAAGGACTGTTGGTGCATCATTATGTTAATCCTGCATACCGTTAACTTCATCTTTATATACTTTTTTTATTTACTTTTATTTCTTTCTATTAAATAAACCATTTAAATATTACTTCGTGATCTCATGCTGTGAATCAAGTCAAATTCTACAAAAAAATATGGCGACCAATCGTGCGGCCTCGAATTCCAAAATGTGCGAGTAGTAGAACTGTGCTTTGAACTGTGAACTGAGTGAACTGTTGTCACAAGTTATTCGATTTATTGGATTACTCGTATAAAGTGTGGATTACCCAATTGACGACGATCATCTGTCGGGTGAGTACAAAACTTTCTTTCCAATATAAAGTTAGTAGAAATTCCAGAATTGGAAGCAGCTTTAAAGAACAGTAAAAGTTCTGAAATCAAAAGTTTGCATAAGCTTATTTTTAATACTGATGGAGATCGAAATAACCGGAAAAGATTACGTGAATTTTCTGGCTTTATATTTAAACCAGATTCTGAAGAATTTAATAAGAAAATAGATGCAGTGCAGAATAGTTTTACTTTGAATGAGTTAATTAAAGTTTGCAATGTACTGTGCATAAATTCAGAAGGTTTAAAAACGGAAGTCGTAACCCGAATTCTCTCTTACCTATGTGATTTATCTGTATTATTTGAAAATATTTTGCATGAAGAAAATAGTGATATTGAAGATGAAACTATTAATAAATTTTCTGAAGTAATGCTTGATGATAATCAAAGAGACAATCCTGGTTTTAACGAATCTCAAGTAAATAACAGTATGCAGCTTCCAATTCAAGATCATTTTAAACCTCATCTTAGTTTTTCTGATATTGAAAGTATTGTTAATCCTTTTTCTGGTAATTCATATGAAAATGTTGATAAATGGATTGATGAATTTGAAGATGTTATAAATTCTTTGAAATTAAGTGATTTGCATAAATTAGTTTTTGCTAAAAGATCATTAAAAGGTAAAGCGAAACTATTTATTCAGAGTGAACCTAAAGTTAATGACTGGTGTAAGTTAAAAAAGCTTTTGAAATCTGAATATGGTAAAGCTTTTAATTCTGCTGAGTTGCATGAAATGTTATGTAAACGTAAATTAATGCCTAATGAATCCTTAGATGAGTATTTTTTGAAAATGAAAGAAATGTGTTCGCGAGGTAACATTGAAGATGCTTCATTAATTAAATATGTTATTGATGGTATTCCTGATTCTGTGGTTAGGAAAACTATACTATATGGTTGCGGAACAATATCTGAATTTAAACAAAGGCTTAAAATTTATGATAAGATGAGATCGGACAATGATAAGTTTAAAAATCCGAAACCGAAAGTAGACACTCAAGTTAAAGATAGAAGTAAGCTTTCGTCATCAAACCGAAATCAATCTAACGTTAATAAGGTCAAATGTTTTAATTGCCAGGAATTTGGGCATTATTCTAAGCATTGTGTAAACAAATCGAAGGGTGTAAAATGTATAAAATGTAAGAAGTTCGGGCATTATTCAACGAACTGTCCAGAGCAGACCCCCGAGACACAGCAGCTTTATTACAACGAATTTGTGACAAGGATAGAATTATGAAGACTGTAGAGATAAATAATCATTTAGTTGATAGTTTAGTTGACACTGGTTCAGATGTAACGATATGCAGCGTAGAGTTATACAAGCAGATTGGTTCTCCTAATTTAAATTGTAGTGATATCACATTAAACGGAATTGAATCAAAACAAACGTACCCTATCGGCTTTTTTATTTCTGATATTTCAATTGATAGTTTTTCACTGCGTACGAAAATTTATGTTGTTAAGTCATTATGTAATCAAATTGTATTAGGTTTAGATGTATTGAATCAGTTTAACTTCTCTTTTACCGAGAATGGCCTTCAAATAATTTCTCATCGGAATAAAAGTAATGTAAACTTGATAACTGCTGAGTCATATCGAAATTCTAACGTTCGTTGCGTTATGGGAAATTTGAATATTGCTGTCTCATTGAAGAATGTTTATGATCCTTCGCGATCGTCTGGCGTCTCTGTTAATGTAAACAAAAGTCCCGAAAGCGGAAGTAGCTCGACGTTTAATTACCTTTCACATCTGGTGAATGCTATTTCTGTCAACGAGATTGATTTATCGCATATTTCGAATGCAGAACATAAAGAAAGACTGTGTAATTTAATTAATTCGTACCAACCACGGAAAAATGGACAATCTGACTTCAAGATGCAAATAAATTTATGCGATGATATTCCTGTCTGTCAAAATAGAAGATACATGTCTTTTGCGGAACAAAAATTTGTTGACGATCAAATTAAGGAATGGTTGAAAGAGGGCATAATAAAGCCTAGCAATTCTAATTATTCGGCGCCTATTGTTTTTTGTAACAAGCGTAATAATTCGAAACGTTTATGTATAGATTATAGGAAATTGAATAAGAAGATTATTAAAGACAAATTTCCACTGCCTTTAATTCCGGAAGTACTTGATCGCTTAGAACAGTCAAAAGTCTTCACGACACTAGATTTGAGAAATGGCTTTTTCCATGTAGACATAGACGAAAATTGCACCAAATATACCGCATTTGTAACACATAATGGTATTTACGAATTTCTTAAAGCTCCTTTTGGTTTATGTATTAGTCCAAATGTTTTTCAAAGGTACATTTATTCAGTATTTCGTGACTTGCTAAATGAAGGTGTACTAATTATTTATATGGATGATATAGTCATACCGGCTAATGATGAAGCTGAATGTTTAGACAAATTAGAAAGAGTACTCAAAACTGCTTCGGAGTATGGATTACAAATAAATTTCAAACTAACTATTCGGAAACGGAACTATTCAACCATCGCCTTCCAAAACTGTTGCTGTTCGAAACTTTCCACAACCGCGTAACTGTAAACAACTACAAAGCTTTTTAGGACTAACGGGATATTTTCGTAAATTCATTCCTCAGTATGCTAAAATAGCTAAACCTCTTAGTGACTTACTTAGAAAAGGTATTGGTTTTAAGTTCGATTCCGAACAACAGGAAGCTTTTTGCAGATTAAAAGAAATTCTCTCTCAGGCACCTGTTCTACACATATTTAGGCAAGGATATCCATTAGAACTTCATACTGATGCTAGTAGTCAAGGCTTTGGTGCGGTATTACTCCAATTGTCTGATGATGGTAATTATCACCCAATCCAGTATATGAGTAAGAAGACTTCACCGCAGCAAGAGAAACTCTGTAGTTACGAATTAGAAGACCTTGCAGTAATAGAAGCTCTGAAGAAATTTCGAAACTATTTGTTAGGGACTAAATTCAAAATTGTAACTGATTGTAGTGCTTTTCAGAAAACTTTAGATAAGAAAGATTTAACTCCTAAAATTGCGAGATGGGCAATGTTTATTGAAGAATTCGATTACGAAATTGTACATCGTTCAGGAAGCCAAATGAAACATGCTGATGCTTTAAGTAGAAATGCTTTAATTTTAACATCATACACATCCGATGTAACTGAGAAGATTCGGTTAGTACAACAACAGAATGAAGATGAACATGTGAAATTAATCAAGAATTTAGTTGAGAAGGGAGAAGAAAATGGATTCTTCGTGAGAAATGATATTTTGTACAAATTTGAAAATGGTAAAGATCTTCTAGTAGTGCCAGAATCCTTACAGAATGAAATCATACAGAAGGTACATAAAAAAGGTCACTTTGCTGTAGATAAAACTGTGAATGCTGTAGAGCAAGAATTCTATATTCCCAGACTGAAATGCAAAGTTGAAAAAGTAATTGCTAACTGTATAGAATGTATACTGTACAACAAGAAGCAAGGAAAAGCAGAAGGATTTCTTCATCCTGTACCAAAAGAAAACGTTCCTTTGAGTACGTATCATATCGACTTTATTGGACCTCTTCCATCGACGAACAAGAGATACCAACACATTCTAACTGTTGTCGATGCTTTTACGAAATTTACTTGGTTCTATCCAGTGAAATCACCAACTACACAAGAAGTTATTTCAAAATTGAAGCAACAACAGACTGTATTTGGAAATCCAGCCAGAATCATTTCAGATCGAGGTAGTGCCTTTACATCGAAAGAATTTTCAGCTTATTGTACTGAAGAAGGAATAGAACATGTCAAAATTACTACCGGTATTCCAAGAGGTAACGGACAAATTGAGCGAATTCATAGAATTTTGATTCCTGTTTTGTCAAAATTATCACATGAAGATTCAACGAAATGGTTTAAATATGTTTCAGATGTTCAGAGAATAATCAACAGTACAACTACGAGAAGTACGAAATATTCACCGTTTGAGCTTCTCATAGGCACGAAAATGAAGAATAAAGAAGATTTGAGAATTAGTGAGATATTGAATGAAGAATATCTAAAACAATTGATGCAAGAACGTGATGAAATGAGAGAAGATGCGAAAAACAACATTTTGAAGATACAAGAAGAGAATCGAAAACAATTCAACAAGAAACGTAAGAAACCGAAACTATACAAGATTGGCGACTTGGTAGCCATTCAGAGAACTCAATATGGGACTGGTTTGAAACTACGACCTAAGTTTCATGGACCGTATAAAATCATAGCTGTTCGATTAAATGATAGATATGATATGAAGTCGAGAAAGTAGGATGCCATGAAGGACCAAATTTGACATCTACTGCGGCTGACCATATGAAGCCATGGTCAAATTGATTTAATGCTTGTATCAGCTCAAAACCTAAGGACCTGATACTCTCTTTTTTTCTTTTTTTTATTATCTTTGCAGGTACATGATGGTGATGTCTATTCAACAGACATCGAGGACGATGCCTCTTCAGGCTGGCCGAAGCTGTGGGAAATCATACCGTCCAATGCTGAATGAGAATTGCCCGTTATGACGTCATCAGTACTGCATCACCCAGCGCAGTAAGAATGATCCCAGACAGCGCTGAGACCTGGTCGAGAGTGGAGGGCAGACGTGAGCAGACGGCTCACACGTCTTCAAGAGTTTATAAAAGGACTGTTGGTGCATCATTATGTTAATCCTGCATACCGTTAACTTCATCTTTATATACTTTTTTTATTTACTTTTATTTCTTTCTATTAAATAAACCATTTAAATATTACTTCGTGATCTCATGCTGTGAATCAAGTCAAATTCTACATATATATATATATATGTGTGTGTGTGTGTGTGTGTGTGTGTGATGTACCAGCGTTTGTCCGGAATAAATAGAATTGGTGAAGAAATATAGATGAAGTGTCGTAGCTTAAATTATCAGACGATAAGTTTAAAAAACAGGATCCATTTATTATTGGTCAGGAGAAATAGCAGTTACAAAAAACATATTTCCGGAGTAAATAAAAAAGAATTACTAATAACTTTTGTATGAAGTTTACTGCATCGTTACATTAAAGAAAAGACCCCGATATTACTTTGCGAGTCCTTTTATAGCCTCTGGACAGGCGGAGCTTCCAAAAAATGACGTCAGCCTCGTCAGTCAATCCAGTTCGCTTTAAATATCTCCAGAACATTCTATAACTGTACGTGTAGAAAAGGCGGGAAAAACAACTTGACTATGGGCAGCCATGTTTATTTATATTTGAAACTTAGCAGAACAGTGAATTGTGTCTTTCTGCACTTTGTTCTTTTCTGCACAATGTTCTTTTCTGAATTACTGGCGCTCAGTGTCTTTTTGCCGAATGGAACCAAAAGGAAAATTTAGTTCAATGCATCAAAATATCTGTCTTCCAGCCTGCTGACCAAATTGCTTGTTTTTCCGTTGAAACTGTAATTTTAACTAATTTAACTGCATTTGGTGTTTTATGTTTTTCTATATCTTTCCATTTTTAATGAAGATATTTTGAGTTTCTATGCAGTTTTGTCTTGCCGCGAAGTGAGAATTGAATTAATTGAATGAGAATTTTATCTCTAATGAAATTAGAGCCATACGATATGTTACCATTTAATACCCATTTGTTGTAGCATAAGTAGCAGTCCTTCCAGCTGATCGATTTCCAAGTAACATATAATAGTTGCTAAATTAACTGGTTTAATATTCGTAACGAAGAAAATGTAACCAAACTAAGTGAATTATTTTTTTAATTAATTTCTAATAGCATGGGCATTTACAAACAAATATCTCTGGTGTCACCTAAAATCATTTAAAATTTTTGATTGTAAATTTCAAACATCAGAGGTGCATATTAGCTTTCAGTTAGTTAAATGATATTTGTAAAAAAAGAAAGTTTTTCCCCTACCACTTATTTTCAACTGAAAAAAAAGTATACTAATATTTTTATTACTACACTTTTATTATTATAATTTATTTTTCTGCCTTTAGCCTGTTACTTTTGAATTTCAAAATAACAGTTATAATTTAATATAAATATTCCTTTTCTTTCATGTAATAATTGCGTTTTGTAACTGACAATCAACTTTCAAAATGTCGAACAGTTCTTTAAAACCCAAAAGAATGAATAGAAAACATCGCTTCATGCGTTTCTTCACATGTCTTTCAAATACGAGCTAGTTTCCATTAGAAACTGTGGCCCACCAGTGGAAAAGTCGCTGAACACTGGTAGTTCTGTCCGAGGTTCGAATCCCGAGAACAGGCTGGCTGCATGTGCGTTTTCGTAGTTTTCCCTATGTGTAACGTATATTCTAGCCAGTTTCCCTTAGAAAGCCCTCCACGAAAGCATCCATTTTGGCAGATAGCCCTCGAGACTTTGCTGTTATCACATAAACTAGCCAACCATTAGAAAGAGCATGGCCCGTCTGGGCAGTGGCCTCGCCTCTAGTGACTGAGTCTATAAGTTTGCTGAGGGTTTGAGTCACGATGGCTGTTTTCATAAATTCCATAGATATAAAGGAAAAATTAACCAGTTTCGCTTAAAACGTTCTTCCGCAAATTACCGTTCCTTCAGAAACGCACTCCTCGTGTTCTTTGCCACATTTAAATGTATACTCACAAAGGCATATCTTCGCTTAAACGGAGAGTCTAATAATACATTTTTCCAGAATTGAATAATAGTTTCCTCCTTGCGCAGCAGCAATTTTTTACTCATTTTTAAATATTTATTTTTGCTAAAAACTAATTGATATTTCCTTAACACAGTTTCATGCGGCTGGTACACAAAAATAAACACAAGAGAAAATGGACTATATACTTCACTTTTATACAATTACACTAGTTCTAATTATGCGAAATTTACTACAACATATCGAGCCATTCTACACTGGTTATCACAAGAACGAACTAAATAAAAAGTGTACTAATATTTTTTTTTTATTTTCCTGCCTTTAGTCTGTTTCGTTTCCATTTTAAAATAACAGTTACTATTAAAATTTTAACATAAATATTCCTTTTCTTTTCTGCAATACTGGCGTTTTGTAATTGGCAGTCAACTTTGAAAACGTCGAACAGTTCTTTACTAAAATTGAAAGGAACGAATGACAAACATGGCTTCATGCATTTCCATGGGTTCTTCATATGCCTCATATTCACTACTCATTTTGTTGCCACACGCGACAAGTATTAAATATACATTCCAAACGATAAATCATATATTAGTTATTTTAAATATTCGGGTGCGAGCGGATTGCTGATTCAGCCATCAGTAAACAAAAACCAAAACAATCGTATTTTCATAGGGTCGCAATTACTCACGTGAACACTAATATTTAATTTTGTAGCTATTCCTGACATGATTGTTATTCAATCACTGGAGTGAAGCTACATTTCAAATAGTTTTATTTAAACTTTGATTCTGAGACATCCCAAAATTAGCTTAAACACACTGGCTGGAATGATGTTGGTGTATTTAATTATGGCAAAGCACACGAGGGCTATCTGCCTAAAGGGAGGGATGCCTTTCGTGGAGGACTTTCTAAGGGAAACTGGCTCGTATACACGTTACACATGGGGAAAACCACGAAAACGCCCATGCAGCCAGCCCGTTCGCGGGATTCGAACCTCAGACCGAACTACCAGTGTTCAGCGTCTTTACCGCTCGGCCGCTGTTGGGCCTGGCTGGAATGGATATACGCGCTGTCGCTCAAAGTGGCAAGGTTGCTAGTAAGTTTCGAGAAAACAAAGCCGGCAATCGGCTGCGCACTATTTATAGTTACGGATACCCTTTCGAATGATAGACATAACGATTCAGATTCACTGATATTGACTCAAGCTGTTATTCTGATGCGGCAAACACTAAAAGTTTAAACAAAAATATTTGACAAACATACATAATATTTCATTTTTATCCAATGAATAAGTTGTGAAACGATGAAAAAGACAACTAACAAACAAATGATACGAAATAAGAGTCTTTTTTTATGTTTTAATGCATAGAAAACGTAACGATTCAGTATTCTTCAGAGACGAGAATCTGTTTAAAATGCTCGAAGATACCAATGTTCTGTTTGCCTCTGTAAATTAGATAATATACAAATCTCTTCTCTTTGTGTTATCAGTAAACGCTTGTAAGCAACAGAGAAAGCTGTTTATTTCAGTCAAACTGAGTGGGGCATATTTTGATACGAAGGTGCATCAGCCAAGATTTTGATACTGAAGATTAACAAGTAATGTAAAAAAAAAGTAACTTCCTACTTAGGTCAACAAAGAAAAAATTTTAAAATACAAAAAAGAAATCTAAAAATACAATTTTTTTTTAAATTAAAAATTTAAAAAATTTTCAGTATGAGATAAAAACTGTATTAACATCAAGTGTCATCCACTACAAATTTAAAAAATGTATTTGAACTTGAGTGGATGAATAAGAAGTATTTCGTTAACGATTGAAAGTTTGAACGAGATGTAGGGAGAGTGTGAGCTAATAGAATTAAGAAATTAAATTAAGCAACAGAACGTTAAACAAATTTAAAAAGATTACTCGTGATACTTATTATTAGCCATTATTGTATGTTTCTTTCTCGCACTTTGATAAAGCAACGGTGCCTAGCCATCCAACTTTGAATAAAGTAATCCTCCTCCGTATATGGGCACCTGGAAACCCAGATTTTGAATTTATTTTATTATCGATTTCATATTTTGAACACTTTAACGAATTTTTCATTCAGAAATTCAACGATTTCAAAGCGACATTTTGCGTTGATTCACTGCAAATGTCCGTATCACTTTTCAAACTGTTACCACCAAGTATTATCGCAATGTGTTATATTTAAAGAAATTAAATAATTAAGAATCTGCATAATTGTATATGTTTGTTTGTTCCTCCCATTGTGGTAATGGCAACACTGTACGGTTAAAAAAACACATTTTTAATTCCAGCGCGAGAGACTGTGTATCGGAAATTCTAAAGATAGGCTCATTTTAAAATTATTTTGCGATATTGCTGTTGAACTGACTTGTATCGTATAATTGCGAAGAACATGATATTTAATAAATAAATGTAACACACAATACATTAAAAAAATTCCTTCCTTGGAGGTAGTGTAAACTATGAAAACTTTCAGTTTTTTTTTTTTTTTTTTTTTTTTTACTTATCATAGATATCTTCTTTAATTCTTGCCTTCTCGTAATTAAGAAGCGTTTTTGAATGATATTCGACGATTTCGATAGACGTCTCAGTTGTGGATTCAACGCAACGGCAGATATGAACCTCAATCTGGATAAACTACTCCTGGCATACCTTAAATACGTTGATCATCATTCCATGAATACTGAACGTCGGATGCTTAAAAAATGACGAATAATTAGAAAGAGATGAAGGCTACTGCAACCCTACTATATCTATCGATATTTAGAGGCTTTCTGTACGTATTATGGTAGTACGCTTTGTTAAGCCTCGTTATTTAGGTTAAAAACGATGCTTAGTGATAAGAGCCACACAAATTCTACAGTAAGCCAGTTAAAAGATTGGTAGTATGCCAGACGATGTACCTGCGAGTTCTTCACGGAATTCGGGGTGATTTAGCATAAACGTTTCAATAGATATGAGTGCATTGTATTATAGGATACAAAATTCTGTATAATATAATCAGAGCCATTTTTGAACTGCGGATGAAGAAGAGAAGGTAGACCAAAATGCAATTAATCACACTGCTGGCCATTAAAACTGTAACACCAGGAAGGAAGGACCTAACGAACGTCAAAATCACATGAAAGGAAGAAGAGGTTGGGATATGTAAATCATTAGTATTTCAGCCCATTTAGACGACGCAGGAGGGAGAACCAACATCTGAAGCATTGCATAAAAGAAAAGGTGTCTAGTGGATTTCTCATTCGGAAAGCGCTTTATAAGGTCGAAGTTTGCTCAGAACATCGTGCTATGTCCCGAATAATAAGAGGAAATGCTTACCAGCAAGTGTCAGAATGCGATTCGTTGCTTATCGAGAGTGTGGATTATCGTTCGGTGATTTCACCCGTCGCACTGGTCGACATCCAACCACTGTCATGCGAATATGGAATCGATGGCCTGCTGATGCTCCTATTGAACGGCATGCAGGATCTCAACGCCCTCCTATGTCTAACGCCCGAGAGAACAGACATGTTGTGATGTCAGCTGTACAAAACCGTACGATCACATCGCGGACCATTAGTCAGGAAATGGGCATTTTTGCAACATGCCTAGCATCCGCTCGTACGGTGCGCCGACGTTTGCAGCAGCGTGGAATATCAACGCGATGACCATTACTTCGGCTTCCCTTGGCAATGCAGCATAGAGATAGACGGAGACTCTGGTGCGATACAAAACCAAAGTTGAATACAGGAGTAGCACAACATTGTCTTTTCAGACGAGTTCCGGTTCTTCATGCAGTATTCTAGTGGTTGTATAAGTCTCTAGAGACTCCGAAGAAACAGCACGTCGCCTGCTTGCATCCGATATCGGCCAAGGGGCCCTATACCTGGTATAATGGTTTAGCACATCTCTAGCACCAAGATCTCCACGGTAATTTGAAAGCAGGTGGGTTCATTTCTGGCATACATCCTGTGCTTGATGCACCCGTGCTTGATGCACACCGTGTGCAGGATTTGCATACATCCTGTGCTTGTGCCGTATCTTCGAGGCCTGCGAAACCCCATCTTCGAATAAGACAATGCAATTCCATATGCGCACGTCATGTTCTGACCTTCCTCAATACACAAGGGACGTGGAACGTGGGCCCTGTCCTTCTACCATAGTGTTAATTAGCACAGCACCACGTCCACCATTATCTAGACCACTCCTGGATTATATATGGAAGGATTCCACGTGCTCCTCGTGCCGTACGTCCAAATCAAGCACCTAAAAGCATACCAAGAGCAGTCCGCAAGACCAAAATGCTGCCTTGGAATTTATTTATATTAAAATAAGGTACGGGCTGAGTCCTAGATACATAGGCTAGATTGCTGGTCTAGCACGGTCTCCAGATCTATTGTAAGGATCTTAAGTTTTACTAACGTTTATTTTATTTTAAATCTTTACTATCACTTCTTATTTTCTACTTCCGGCCAGAATTAAAAGCGTTAACTTATTTATGCAAAATTTGTCTGGCGAACGCCAAGTACTTGAGTTGCGGCTTTTTGCCAAGCGAGAGAGAGGAAGGAGTTAGTCGAAGCAGGCAGCTTGCCTTAGAAGTTTTACTCGGTTGCTGGTTGCCTTCCTGGCCAGAGGTTTAATCCTCTTGATAATTTTAAACGTATTGTAGTGTTAACAGTTCTCTGTACTACATACGGCTTCCTGTTAATATAAGGCCAATCTTCCACGTTTATTATTCCAAATTTAAGTTAGAGTTTAGTTATATTTTTATATTCTTACGTTCAGACCACAAGTAGTTGGTCTCTGCATTCCGAAGTACGGAAATTATTGTAAAGAGTGAAAAATAAAGGGTTTTGTATACCCTTCTTGTGTATCTTGTCTACTTCCCACAGTTATTGAACATAGCTTTAGTAAGCTCCCTGTTCCGAGTCAGGTCCTTGCATGTTCCCAAAGAAAGTTAGGCGGAACATTGAACCTGATACTATAACCCATTGAAAACATCTGCTCACGGGTTGCTGAGAGACTGGCCCGCCAACCCTCTCCAGCTAATGCAGTTGATGAAGTGTGGCATACGCTTGAAGCAGCAGGGAATGAGTTGCCCGCTAAGAGGTAAGGGCCGTTTTAGCTGCCAGAGGTGGCAGCTGTTTCTAATAATTTCGCACCCCTGTAAACCTTCAAAATGCTTACAAATTTAATTGTTTTGTCCTCCTACCATACTGTTTACGTACAATAAATATCTTTTTTTTGTATTTGCTTTCTTTCACGGTGTTGCATTTTTAATGGCTAGCAGTATAGACCATTGGACTGAAGACCAACTAGACTGTATTTTCCTCTAATACGGAAGTGGAAGTAGCTTATTTCTAATTTAAAATGCATTTAAGAACATTCGTACAAGAATATTTTATGTTCTAGAAAATTCAAGACCTGGGGTACTTTTAAATGGCTATTTGAAGAAATATAAAATAACTTTAACATGGCTTTGCACTTTAGCATTATTTTTCATTTTGCAGAGATTTCTGAATTCCTTACTTACGTTTTGCTTAGGGATTTCAAAAATTACTTCGAAACACACAGGATTTTAAAAAAATTAAATTTATTCTTATTTAAAGCCTTTCAAAACTGTTTGGTTCTTATTATTTCAAACGAGTCGATATTTAAATGGATGAGATGTGCTTTCGTAACATCAGTTTGTTAATGCTTGAGAGAGAAATTCGGCAAAGCTGAATAATTGAAACGTAGTACAAAACGTTTTATGAGTATGAAGAATCTGTTAGAAACGGAAATCTAAATTTTTGCGATAAAACAAAAAATTTTATCACTGCTAATACAAAATGGAATAAAAGAGATTGAAATGAAAATGTAATAGAAATTTTGACAAAAAATAATTTCAAAAAGCTACCTAAGCCCAAAAGAGCGTTAGCCCAGAATTTCGTTTTGACATCTTGCGCCGATTCACTGTAAATGTCCGTATCACTTTTCAAACTCTTGCCACCAAATATTACCGCACTGTGTTATATTTAAAGAAATTAAATAATGAAGAATATTCATAAATGCATATATGTTTCCAAAATTGTGGTAAAACAACGGCACCTAGAGCCATCCAATTTTGAATAACATAATCCTCCTCCGAATATGGACATCTGGAAGCCTAAGATTTGGAATTTGTGTTATTATCGATTTCGTATTTTGTAACACTTTAAAGAATTTTTGATTAAGACACTCAACGATTTCAAAGCAAGTATGGCAACAATGTACGTGGGGAAAAAAAGATATTTTTAACGCCAGCGCGGGAGACTGTATCGGAAATTCTAAAAATAGGCTCATTTTAAAATTATTTTGCGATAGTGCCGTTGAATTGAATTATTGACAGCGAAGAACATGATATTTAATAGATAAAGGTAACACAAAAACCTTTAAAAAACGCCTCTGCGGACGTAATATAAAATCTTAAAACTTTCATTTTTTTAATTAGTTGAGAATAATAGAAATTTCCTCAATTCTGTATGAAATACGTGATGCGGGAAATTAACGCTATTCTTTCCTTGAAAATATACACAAAGCATTTTCAATGCACATTTTGCTTTCAAACGCATTTCCTTTCCATAAGGAATCCATCAAAATAATTTTTAACAAAGACGACGTATGGAATATATGGCATACATATCTGTATTAATTATTCGTAATTGGCACTTAAATTAGTTTCAATTTAATAAATTATTTTCCGCGGAATAAATGTCGTCATATTTTGTCTAAACAGTTACGGTGTAAATCAGCTCGATATTAGTATTTCATGCAATCTTGACATCTCTAAATAAGCTAAATGATTTATTATAATTCCTAAATTTTTCCTCACTTACACTCTAGAGTAAAGTGTTGTAAAAAATCTTTAATAACAGCGTTTAAAATGCAGCGCATCTATCACAGCTAATTAAACGTCAGGTAATTGGACGCGACGAGCGTCGGTTTTGAAAATTCCTTCTGTAATTGGGTAAGTCTTAAGGACATAGAACTACGCCTGTATCATGTGTCGGGTTTTTAGATAGGGAAAGGCGCATTATCATGAAAGGAAGCGGATTAGGTCAAACGGTCACTTAAATAATTGCCATATAACGGCCAAGGTAAAAAGTTCCGTATTTCATCAAGTTTGGCGTATTACTTTATCCACAGTTTTGCAGGTGAAAGCGTTACCAGATACTTTGCTGGAGTATAATACATAAGAACTGAGAGTGAAATAAATTTTCTGGAGCGACGAAAAAAAATATTTTTCCTGTACAAAGCATTACATTGACAGTGAGTAAGACACTAAAATTACTTATAAAAACTAGCAAAAACGAAAACGGCTTCAGAATTTAAATTACGTCCAAAGGGGCGTTTTTTTAACATTTTGTATGTTAACTTTATTTATTAAATATCATGTTCTTCGCACTTAAACCATAAAATTCAGTTCAACAGCAATATCGCTAAATAACTTTAAATTGAGCCTAGATTTAGAATTTTCGATACACAGTCTCGCCACGCTGGAGATAAAAAGGTTTTTTTCTGTACAACGTTGCCATGGCTCGCTTTGAAATTCTTGAGTGTGTTAATCGAAAATTCGTTAAATTGTTACAAAGTATGAAATCGATCATAAAAGAAATTGCAAATTTCAAATTTGGGCTTCCAGATGCTCCTATTAGCAGGAGGATTACGTCATTCAAAATTGGATAGCTGTAGGTAACGTTGTTTTATCACAGAGAAACATACATACACTAACGCAGATTCTTCATTATTTAATTTCAAATATAACACAGGGCGAGGATATTTGGTGTCAAGAGTTTGAAGAGTGAAACCAACATTCAGAATGATTCGACGCAAAATCTCAAAACGAAAACCCTCAGAAACAAAGCCCCTTTGGACTAATTATTAGAAAACAAAGTATGTTCTTAAATGCATAAAAAAAAGATGAAATGAAGATACGTTTAACTAAAATTTCAAAATTTAATGATACTCTTATAAGTTATTTGTCCCACCTTCTTAGTGTGTTTTCGTGGTGTAGTGGTCTGCACACTGGGCCGGTATTTCAAAGGTCCGTGGTTCGATTCCCGGCGAAGACGACTGCTAATTTCTCATCGTGCCTGCTTGCACAAAATCCTAATGTCTCTACAGTGGCGCCCGAACAAAAAAGGTGTTGAATGATGGTTCTCCGCACTCAGGATTTGGCGATTGGGTCCCCAAAAACCCCAGTCGCCCTTTAAAAGGCGGAGTATATAAGGTATTTCTCCCACCTTCTTAGCGTGCTTTCGTGGTGTAGTGGTCTGCAGGCTGAGCTGGTATTTCAGAGGTCCGTGGTTCGATTCCCGGCGAATGCGATTGCTAGTTTTTCGTCTTGCTTGCTCCCACAAAATCCTAGTATCTCTACACCCTTATTAAAATATATGCGCATTTCCCATTTAAATAAACTGAAATTGTCTTAAATCGTAGAAAAATTTAATTGAAGTTTAAGTTCTGCAAATAATGGAAATAATTCCTAAAAAATTATAAACAAAGTTATCAAAATTGATTTAAGAAATACAAATCTTTCTAACTGTCAACAACACAGACCGAATCTTAACCGCTTTCCATATGTGAGTAGAGGTTTTATAAATTAAATAAAACTCTAGAAGTATTCTTAAAGTAAAAATTTTAAGTACACATTCCGTTACAAATTGTAGTCTTTCTACATATTGTTTGCTTGTGGACGAGTTCGTAATACGTTGAAAGCACAAGTCCGATAAAAGGGTTAAAATTTTTTCTTATCAAAATAAATATAAAAGGACGCTGGAAATTTCCTCAGAGATATTCATACACGTGTTCACATTATGCCGTAATATAATAAGTAGTTATATTTCAAACTACTAAAAACGTTAAAATAGAACGTTATGCAAAGAGAAAGCTAATCCGATCTTATGCTGAACTCGCAACGATAACAAGAGAAATTATCTAAATAACTGCTGAACTGAGATGTCTTTTTGCGGCTTTAAATAGTTTTCAAGCACCCGCGCGAGATAGTTTTTACATTTTCTGCTTCTCGAGATTTCTGAAAAGCAACAAGAGGATGGAATTACAGTTGCAGCTAACATTCAATTTCAGTACGAATTACCGAGATATCCATTTATTCAATGTTAAATTCACGTGCCCTGTATTTCTACTTTTCTGGCAAAGCTTTCTCTTAAAACTCGCCTCGTGCTGCATTGCACGGAGAAATAAAACAGTTTAAATTAAAATTCTACTAACATTAGCTATCTAAATACAAAATTCGTAACAATATGTTTTCTACATATTTTAAGACATATTTCGATATTCCTGTATAATATAATTTTGAATTCTCGAAAACACTATAAGATTCTAATTCTTGGAAAGTTTCTCTTTACTTCTCTTCTTGAAACATCCACTACAAAAATTTTAATTACAGATCTATAGGTTTTAATGTAACTGAAAATGCTAATTGGATTCTAATGCTGAAAGAGATGAAAAATGAGCAATGCCATCGCGGGAACACGGACCTCTCGAATACGCGCCCAGTGTACTGACCACTACACCACGAAAGCATGCTAAGAAGATGGGAGGAATACATCATGTACTCCCTCTTTTAAAGGTCGATTGGGGATTAGGGGACCCAATCGCCAAATCTTGGTGGCGGAGAATCATCATCCAACACCTTTTTAGGTTCGGCCGCCACTGTACAGACATTAGGTTATTTTAGGTTATTTTGCATGTCTCCTGGTTTCAAAACCAGGAGACATGAAAAATAAGCAATGCCCTCGCCGAAACTCGAACTACGGTCCTTTCGAATACGCGCCAAGTGTGCTGACCACTACTCCACGAAAGCATGCTAAGAAGGCGAAAGAAATACCTTATAAAGGCAGGCACTACGTGAGAGCAGATGCGAAGAAGTAGTGTGTGAAGAGCTGCACTTGAATCACGGATGATGAACGTTGTGGTCCAGAAATCTTTTCCTCCTAACGCAAATCACTGCTTCCTGGACGAACGGATTTCGAGCTTGAACTACGCTAAATTTCGCTAAAGAAAGAACTCCAAAATTTGATGTAAGGCAATCGTGGATGTACGGTTCACAATTAACCCTTTGGGTACACATTTATTTGAAAATGTATTTGCGCTTGAAGCATATTTGATTTTGTGGGCAAGTAAGAACAGTAGATTTTATACAAGAATTAAATTTATTTCGTATTATTCATTATATATATGTGGGATGGTATCGTTCATTATAATCGGATGACGCGACAAGCTGTGAGAATAAATCTTTTACTTTTCCGATGATAGAAGTCAGACGATTCCGCCATTAAGACGATGACGCGACTGAAAGATGTTTGAATATAAAAGACGAATCCTTCTCTTCATTTGTAAATAATCTCACCTATTTCCTTCTACGTATGTAATTACTTTGTAGTTTGTAGCAACTATTCATGTTTCATTAAATATTCAAGTTTTACATAAATCGGACTAGTTTATTAACCCCTAGACAGCCACCTAAGAAGTAAGTTTACAAACATCATATTCCTAGGCAGTAAGTACCGATTCTACATATACTTCTACATAATATTGAAATAAGCAGATAACATTATATTTTTAAGCAAATAAACTTTGATTAATTTAGAAGTCAAACAACAAAAATCAGCGTTATATTCGTAAATTTTCACGCGATTTCGATGGTTTTACCGAATCACCATCCTCAGATGCTAAACCGCAAATGAACGAGATAAGATGTAGTGATTACATATGATAAGAATGGCTGGACAGGAGTTAAGTTGCTGGTGCCATCTCTCGATGAAAGAACTAAAACATAATTTACTTAAAGGCCGAAGGCAAAGATAGATTGGAATTGAAATCGTTAACTAGAAGAGAAATATTTTTTCGAATGTGAAACGCCTCTAGGAAATCTAATTCAGCAATGGAAAATGTTTTTTGAATAATTTTGGCTGCAGAAAAATTTAAAATGTGATTTTCGGACCAACAATGCTGACCAACAGTGGACTTTAGTGTTGCTTTCTTTCTAACATATTTCTCATACTCCTTAACGCGAAATTTTAAGGCTCTCTTAATTTGACAAATATAATTTAAACCACACTAACAAGGAATCCTGTAAATACCCCTTGAATTCATATCCGAAAGGGGTTCCCTGAGTACAGAACTCGAAATTTTATTGATAGGAGAATAAACGACGGGAAGGTTGAATTTCTGCAAAATACGTGCATTTTTACAGCTAACTGAAGAACAAAAAAGAATGACAGCAGAATTCTTAGCGTGCGAGAATTTTTTAACTGCTTGATTAATAATTTTCAGTGAAAAGCCCCTGTCAGTAGCTAAGTAATTAAATACACTCTGGTTATAATGAATAACAAATTATCAATAATTTTTAAGCGTGCTATACTTTTCAAAACAGGTTGGTAAATACGGAAGTGCGCCGCCAAGCCATCACAGATATTTGGTCAATCAGTTGAATCTGTTCTATCAGTCTATACTTTCTAAGCCAGTCAGATTTCGTATATAGAAGTTCTAGAAGACTAACATTCCACGATGGTTATTTCTATTGCTGAGCAGTAATATGGGCGAAACATTCACAAAATTCCTTACAACATTAAATAAAAGAAGTTTTAAGAGAACTTGAACGAAAAAAAAAATAGTTCGTTTCATCTTGTTCACTTTGCACAAAAAAATGGAACAGTTCTATACCTCCCATTCTACTGGACCGATTGTCGAAACTTAACTTGCGTTTTCCATGTCTGGAGAGCGTAACTTAGGATATATATTAGATTTACACATAGCAATTGTTCTAACTTGAGTATTTTGACACACAATCAAACTCTTTTAAATAGCATACCAGTTTTTTTTCCATATTTCGATTCTACGACGATTCAAATTATGCCTAAATATTAAATTTTGTAGAATTTGGTGAGAAATTTTACCGAGAAATTTAAACATTTATCTTGGCTCACTTTATTTCAGCTTGCGCCAAGAATTAACAAAATTTTCAATTTATGGTAACCGATTTTCCTTTTCCTTTCATTGTGCGAGAGAGCAATTAAAAGGTGCATCGTTCATTCTTTCAAATATTTTAATCGAGTGCGTAAACCACAATTGGCATTATAGCCGCTTATAACAAATATGCCTAATTTCAAAACGCGCCAAATGTAAATTCACGTATATCTTCGGAAATTTTTTTTTTTTTTTTTTTTTTTTTTTTTTTTCAGATATGCTTAGAAATACATCTACTTTAAAATGGTAGGTTCTAATTCAAAAGTTTCTTCGAAAAATTTATAAAAAATTTTAAATAAATCATGAAAAATAGGCTAATTGTATTTGAAAAGAACCTAAATTTCGAATTGCGAAAGGAGAATCAAATAAGTTTAATAGAAAAAAGAGAGATTAATAAATATATACCAAGTTAAATTAACACGCAGGAGCTAAAATTCTGAGAGCTAATTTTTTAAAAACTACTCTTACAATTTTTAGAAAACTTTGCACAATGGCATAAGTTGAATCGTAGATTCGAAATATGGAAAATAGTTATCTTATTTCAGAAAAGTCCGATTTTGTGTCAAAATACCTATGTTAGAGCAATTTGGTCTATATATATCTAATACATAACCTAAGTCGCGCTCTCCAGATTTGGAAAACGCAAGTTAAATTTCGACAACCGTTCAAGTGGAACGAGAGATATAGAACTGTCTCTCCCCCTTTTTGTGTGTGTGTGTGCGCACGCAAGGTGTACACTAACCTTACCTAGGGATTCTAGATGACGAAATTCGTAGATCTGAATTTTTTATCGCTGCGCTATGTTGCAACAAAACGAAAAACGCACATACGGGCTCGTTAGTTTATTATTATAGATGAGATTTTCAGTTTTATTATTTATATTTTATAAATTATTATTGTTAAAAGGCGCCCATGATAGCAACAAGTAAAAAGACAACTACACGCATAACGTATGAGCCAATAATTTTAAATATCAAAAATAATGATTTATAGAATTTATGAACATGCTGATATCATATCATCTGAAATTTTGAAAAAGGGGTCCGGAATATAATTAAACAAATTATGTAGGTAGCTAAACAAGAAGTACTTCGAAAAAGCAAACATTTCAATTCGTCAAGTAGCTCGAAAATGGCAATATTCATCAATTTAAGGGAGGTACGGTTATAAGGTATTTCTCTCGCCTTTCTTAGCATGCCTTCGTGGTGTAATGATCAGCACACTCGGCGCGTATTCGGGAGGTCCGTGGTTCGAGTACCGGAGAGGTCTTTGCACATTTTTAACGTCTCCCGTTTCAAAATAACCTAATGACTCTACAGTTGCGCCCGAACCAAAAAAGGTGATGGATGATGATTCTCCATCACCAGGATTTAGCGACTGGGCTTCCTAATCCCCAGTCGCCCTTTAAAAGGGGGAGTATATCAAGTATTTCTCCCGCTTTCTTAGCATGCTTTCGTGATGCAGTGGACAGCCCACTCAGCACGTATTCTGAGGTCTGTGATTAGAGTCCCGACAAAAAGCATTGCAAAAATTTTTAAGTCTCCCGTATCAAAATAACCTAATGACTCTACATAGTCTTAAAATCATATACCAAAAAT
The DNA here is from genome assembly GCF_044657685.1 of Stegodyphus dumicola. NCBI lineage: Eukaryota > Metazoa > Arthropoda > Arachnida > Araneae > Eresidae > Stegodyphus > Stegodyphus dumicola. The sequence goes on along the minus strand of NC_140777.1, from coordinate 184,198,320 downwards.
GAAAAAAATGATCAAGAAATTTTATCAAAATTTTACCTTAAAATTTACAAACTACTAATTGATCAGGTTTAATAATTTTTTTCTTCTGCTTCTGTGCGGGGAAGAAAATGGGGATGTACGGAGAAGAAAAATGATCTATGAAATTATCTATGAAATGATCTAGTGAACTGTGTTTTGCATTTCTGTGCATTCCAACATGTAGCCCAATTAAAAGTTCACAAGGAAGGTAATTGCATAGCACAGGCAATGTTTTCAAATACTTTCGACATTACTTTTTTTCATACTAAAAGCTCTGGGGGGAAGTTTCTGCAATCATAAGTTGTCTGCTTTTCGTTGAAACATCCTTGTACTGACTGCGGTGTCAGAGGCATTAACTGTCTAGAAATTATTATCTATTTGCCCCCTGTGGTGGTATTATTGTATTATAATGATCTATGTGCCATTCGCATTAACCATAAAGACCGTGTAAATTTCAACCTAAATTGTTTTTGTAACGGTAATGTATTTTAAAACATTTTATGTGCTACTCTCCACACCCTTCTTTCAATTGGTACGTTCAGTTGAAACAATGAACATTCCTGTAGTGTGAGGAATGAATTTTGTAACACACGTTATAATGACGTCTTCGTGTTGTTTAGTGTTATTTGGGTCCATTAGTGCGACTCGTAACCCCCCTGAAACTTAAATGTTTCATTTCTCCTCATCACCACACCCAGCGACGGCACAAACAAATTGAGACACGAATAATCCGTTTTTTATTATTTGTTTATTTTTAAATCTCGTTGATCACTCTTTGTTTGAGTGCCCTTCCGCTCTGGGGATCGCAGTTGAAGTACAATTTATTTGCAAGAGTAGAAGGTACTGAAGTTAGATTCAGTTGTTAAACAAAGCAAATGACATGAATTAGATACATAAAAGTTCAAAAGAGCTTCATTAAAAATTGAAGGATATAGAAAAACATAAAACACTAAATACAGTTAAAATAAACAAAAATCAAATTTATAATTAAAATTACAACTTCTATGCAAAAACAAGCAATTCGGCCAACGGACAAGAAGGCAGACGTTTCGGTGCACAAAACTAAGTTTCCTTTTGGTCCCACTCGGCAAAAAGACACTGAACATGCAGAAAGCATTAATTCACTATATTGCTAAGTTTCAAATGTAAATTATTGCTGCTATGGTGAAAAAATAGGCTTAGCCGCCTTTAAACAACTTTTAAATTGTTGATAATTCAACAAATATTGCATGCAGATTAATTAAAGGCTGATTACAACCAAAAAGGCAGATGCACAACTACATGCAGTCCTATATACAAAATCTCAACGTTCTCAGGCTACTCGGTATTGAGTTGCGCGAGATACATACCTACATACGTACAGTACCTACTACGTCGCCATGAAATAATCCATTTTAAAACAGTTGTTTAATTCGTCAGGGGGGAAGTCCTTTATTATTAAGTTCTTACGTACAGATGTCAGGCCAAAACATCATTGCAAAAATGTCACGCAAAAACACAAAATGCATTCGATAGCGGTCAAAATGGATATTTCCGCTGAAATAGAGGGTACCCGGAATTTTTCGTGATTACGATACTTCTTTTACTTCATACAAAGAAGAAAAACGCAATTAAAAAAAAAAAGAAAGGAACTGTCCCTGCAATTAAAACATTACATCCATATATATGTGGGTTCTTTAATTTAGAAATCACAATCCATATTCAAACAAAACACATTTAATAAAACATTAATACATCTATAATATAATTCATCTATTAATACAACATCTATAATATAATTCATCTATTAATACAACATCTATAACATCGTATATCTATTACCACGACATCTATAACATCATACATCTATTAATACAGCATCTACATCATCTTACATCAGCTAAGCGCGCGAGGAAAAATATTAAGCTATGGATTTAAAATCTCACACACACATATATATATACATATATATTATACATTATAATTATATATATATATACAGTGGTGGCCAAAATTGTGGACACTTTTGGAAATTTTTATGTTTTTGAACTTTGTATGCTTATAGAAAACGTTACGTTTCACAAAATGCAAACTTGTATATATCATTTTAAAGCGAATTTATTACTGAATTCAATACAAAACACAAAATTCAATTATTTGCAATACAAAAAAGGTAAACGATAATAGTTATCGATATACATTACATAGTGATGATTGCAGTGAGTTATCAGTACTTAGTAGGGTACCCTTTATTTTTTATTACAGCTTCACATCGGCGTTTCATTGAGCTGACAAGAGTTTTAAGCTCTTCTTTTGTTATTAAATGATGCCAGGAAACAATTATAGCCTCAATTAGTTCCCTTTTGTTTGATGGGCGCCTCATTCGGAAAAGAGTTTTCAAACGGTGCCACAAATTTTCGATAGGGTTGAGGTCAGGACTGTTTCCTGGCCATGACAACAATTTAAGGCTCTTTGTACGAAACCACTCTTTCGATATTTTGGCCGTGTGGGAAGGAGCAGAATCCTGCTGAAAAATAAACGAAGCATTGTTGGGAAAGAGATCTTTGATGGAAGGTAGAAGTTTTGGTTCTAGAATAGTGTCAATGTATTTTCTGGCATTCAGTGTCCCATCGATGACATGAAGGCGACCAATACCATCTGTTGACATGCATGACCAAATCATAACACTAACTGGGTTCTTCACATTTGTTTGAATGCAGTCAGGATGTAGCTCTTCTCCTATTCTACGTCTTACATATTTTCGCCATCACTACCGAATAACGATATCTTAGTTTCATCACTCCATATAACTTGTGACCACTGATCATCTGTCCAATTAATGTGTTCCTTTGCCCACTGTAGTCTTTTTTTTTTTTTTTTTCCGTTGCTGAAAATTAAGATAAGGCTTTTTTCGTGGAATTCTACCTCTCAGTCCAACATCTGTCAATCTTCTCCTGATTGTTCTTGAACTGACAGAAGCACCAGCATCATTCAGATCACTTCTGATGGCCGCTGATGACATTTTTCTATCTTGGAGACATAGTCTTTTTATTCTTCTGTCATCAATAGATGTGGTGCACCTTTTTCGGCCTTTTCCTTCTTTGTTTTTTTATTGAATTTGTCTCCTGATATCGCAAACAAAACTTTCGGACTCCTGATATAGTCACTGAACCACCCACCTGTCTTGCAATTTCAGCATAGGAAAGACCACTTTCTCGTAACACAATAATATTACATCTCTTTCTAGGTGTCCAATGTACTCTTGTATTTGATGTCATTGCTTCTTGACTAAATATTAAACATTTTTACAAAAATTCCTTCTTGTAATTGCAGTTTATAAGAAACAGGTCCTCCTTCTACAGAACAAAGCAAAATAATGGATTGTTTCAAGTGTAAACATGATGTCAGCTTCTACTGGCAGTTACTAACATTTGATTGGTTCTCAGAACAAGAACAGTGATTGGCCAGGAAAGCTAGACATTACAAACCACTTTATAACTGTGTTTTTTATTTATATTAAAGTACATATAACTTTTATTGTATTGCAAATAATTGAATTTTGTGTTTTGTATCGAATTCAGTAATAAATTCTCTTTAAAATGATATATACAAGTTTCCATTTTGCGAAACGTAACATTTTCTATAAGCATACAAAGTTCAAAAAATAAAAATTTCCAAAAGTGTCCACAATTTTGGCCACCACTATATATATATTAATTTATAATAGGAAAACTTTCCATATACCACCTCCAAGGAAAAGGAATTCAACTTAAAAGCACGAATGAAAGAACGTTTTCTTATTATAAATTATTATGAATTATTGGTTTATTACTTTGCAGCTTTAGCGCAAGTCGTAGGCTTTTTAATTTTACTTTTATTTAGAATATATACATAATTATCTCCGATGGTGAAAAAAGATTTTTACGGAGTTTTGGTTAAGCTAAACATTGAAATTCTCCAAAACGTTTGAAAAATGCGTTATTTTTGTATATTTCTCAGTGAATTTGACCACAGTCTTTAAAAATGCCTTTACGATTAAATGCATTGATTTCTTATTTTCTCTGAATCTGAAGATACGTCACCTTTAAAAACATGGCCTGTGGTAAACAAAATATTTCTAAAATCTTTAGTCATTTCGAGAAAAGAAATAAAACTTAAAAGTATATTTTTATGGGATTTACAGTATACAGTATTACAGAACGTTTCACATATTATGAGTTTTAACTAGTTTATCTCAACATACATGAAATACGTACACAAAATATACAGATAAATGCAGCGTTACAAGATAAGCAAAATCTCTTATTCATGTGGTCATATCTTATTCAGATGGTTAAAAATTGACCACATCTTGGCTTTGATGAATAAGCATCATTAATCCTTTTAGCACACATTCGTAATTGAGCATTTTCGTAAAATGTAGTGAAATGAAATGATGGCGATTACTGTAAACGCATATGATCGTAAACTTAGGTTTTGAGAACAAAATATGCTCCGAAACACGTACGATCAAAATTTAAACAGTACAGATAATCGGAAAACAGCTATGACAGAGTTAAAGCCCCTCTTAGTGGTTTGATGCTTTAATAATAAATAAGTTATTTTAAGGTTGGTTTGTTTCGGTTTCTGTGATTACGGTAATGCCTCGACAGCTATCTAGCTGAGGAGAAGGATGCCTTCATGAAGGACATTCTAAGGGAAACAGGATCGTATACACGTCGTAGAAGATACAACAAAGATAAGAAGGGTTAAATTTACCTTTTATTTCTCGTACAGCCGTTCCCGCACTTCGAGATACAAAGACCAGCAATTACGGTCTAAAATGTAAAAAATATGAAATAAACTAACTTAATAAGAACTAAGGTGGTTTACGGAGAGCAGTAACGCGAAGATTGGCCTTTTAACACTATGTATGTAGTCAGCGGCATGCAAAAAAACTACTATACGTCTTCAAATATCAGCGAGAACTAAGTTCTGTCCTTAAACGCAGACATGAACTGACTGAAAAGCACGCGCGTGGTAAGGCAGCGAGAAGTCTCTCTCTCTCTCTTTTTGGTTAAAAGCCATATGTTAAATACTTATACAGTTTGCATCCTCATTTGCATAAACAATTCTCCTCGAGGCCAGAATGAGCCCTAGGATAGCAAAGTTTTAAAATAAAATATAAAATCCTTACAACGTTACAAATGCAAGTTAATTTAAGATCATGCCGTAGTATTTTATTAGAAATCTCAATCATTGTCATTCTTTATCTAATAACACGAGGACTGCTTAATTGAAATGGGATATTTTAGTGGAAGAATTTTCTATGGGTTATTGTGTCGTATTCGTGTTATAGAGGAGAAAAGCATAAAAGCTCCCTTCTTAGTGTGTGTGTATGTGATTATGGTAGAACTTCGAAGGCTATCTGCCTTCAAGGAGGACTTTTTACAGGTGATGGTGCGGTGTATTTAATTATGACAAAGCATACTATGGCTATATGCCTAAGGGCAGGGATGGCTTCGTGAAGGACTTTCTAAGGGAAACTGGCTCGTATACACGTTACACTTGAGGAAAACCAAGAAAATACCCATGCAGCCAGCGTGTTCGCGGGCATCGAACCTCGGACCGAACTACCAGTGTTCAGCGGCTTTACCGCTCGACCGCTGGTGGGCGACTTTTTAAAGGCTCGTATATACGTTACACATGCGGAAAACCACGAAAATGCACATGTAGCCAGCCCATTCACGGGATTTAAACCTTGGACGGAACTATTAAGTGTTGAGCGACTTACTGGGCCGCCCTTCTTAGGGATCTAAATCTAGACGAACTAACACTGTTTAGCAAGTTTACTAACTCGCCTATCGCAGCCCCAAAATTTTTACTCGAAAGAAAAATTTAATTACATTTTGCTTTCTTTTCTCATCTCCTCGTTTTTGTCAATAGAGTTAATTAGATATCACTTATGTCTCGTCACATTCTGCATTCTTCATGTCTTTCTGCATTCCGTCGTGGTGTAAAGGTTAGCATACTTGACGCATATTCGAGAGGTACAGGTTCGAGTCCCGACGAAGGAATTGCGGATTTCTTCCTTTTCCAGACATCGAAAAAGGCATGCAAAGAATGCGGGCATTTCTCCCGCATTCTTAGCATGCCTTCGTAGTGTAGTGGTCAGCACACTCTGCACGTATTCCACAGTTCCGTGATTCGAGTCCCGGAGAGAGCATTGCTCGTCCGGGTTTTTTCATGTCTCCTGCTTCAAAAAAATCTAATGTCTTAAAACTCAACAGTGGCGCCCGAAATAAAAGGTAGTAGATGATGATTCTTCACCACCATCATTTGGCGACTGGGTCAACTAATCCACAGTCACCCTTTAGAAGGGATTTTCTCCCTCCTTTTTGTACGCCTTCGTGGTGTAACGGTTAGCACACGCGGCCCGAGAGGTCCAGGTTCGAGCCCCGGCAAGGGCATTGCTCATTTTTCATGTTTCCTGCTTGAAAAAAAAAAAAAAAAAAAAAAACTAATGAATCTGCATTATTTGGATTTTTCTCATTTTCGCACATAAATGTTTTGCTACTATGTGAAAATTCATCCAAAGAGTTCCTAGGTCATTTCCATATTAGAAATGCTAACAACATAAGTTGAATTAGTCCTAGCCGGGACTCGAACCTGGACCTCTCGAATACTCGCCGAGTGTATATTCATTACAAAAATATGTTATTAGTCCAACGAAGCAATTTGCCCAGAAGGACTATTAATTTCTTTTCGGCATTTTGCGTTGATTCACTTTAATCATTGTTTCACTTTTCAAATTGTTACCAACAAATATTATCACACTGTTCAGTATTTAAAGAATTAAATCATGAAGAATCTGAATAAATGTATGTTCGTTTCTCGAATTGTAATTAAACAAGGGTACCTAGAGTCATCGAAACTTGTATAATGTAATCTTCCGTAGAATATGGGCATGTGGAAGCCCTAATTCGAATTTTAAATTTGTTTTATTATCGATTTTATATTTTGTAAAACTTTAAAGATTTTTGATTAATAAATTGACCGATTTCAAAGCGAGCCATAGCAATATTGAACTGAAAAAAATTTTTATCTCGAGCGCGCGGGACTGTGTATTTGAAATTCTAAAAATATCCTCATTTAAAAATTATTTTGCGATATTGCCGTTGAACTGAATTTTAAAGTGCGAAGAACGTGATATTTAATAAATAAAGGTAACAACACAAAACGTTAAAAAAAAGTCCCTTTGAACGTAATTTAAAATCTGAAACCTTTCGTTTTTTTTTTTTTTTTTTTTTTTTTTTTTTTTTCCCTCAAAGGGGCTTTGTTTCTGAAGGACTATTGTTTTCCTTTTGCAATTTAGCGTTGAATCACTATAATGGCGAATCACTTTTCAAACTGTTGCAACCCAATGTTAGAGTCCTGCATTATATTTGAAAAAATTAAGTAATGAAAAATCTGCATAAATATATGTATATTTCCTCACACTGTGATAAAACAACATGAAATCGATCATAACATTGATCGATTTCATATTTTGTAAAACTTTAATGAATTTTTGAGTAACAAATTCAACGATTTAAAAGCGAGCAATGGCAACTCTCTACGGGGGGGGGAGAGAAAAAAACTTTTTTATCTCCAGCGCGCGGAACTGTGTATCGGAAATTCTAAAGATATGCTTATTTTAAAATTATTTTGCGACATTGCTACTGAACTGAATTTTATGGTTTAAGTGCAAAGAACTTAATATTTAGTAAATAAAGGTAACACACAAAACGTTAAAAATCGCCCTTTTGTAATTTAAAATCTGAAAGATTTCAGATTTTTTTTTAAAATTTTTATTTATATTAATGATGTATGAGTATTCCCTGACTATATTAGCCCTCGCCGGGAGTCGAACCTGGACCTCTCGAATACGCGCCGAGTGTGCTAACTGTTACAAAAATATGGTTTATTTTTACTTATATTAATGATGTATGAGTATTTCGAATTCTTCAGGCGATTCACGATAATATTTGCATTGTGACATATTTCTGTTACATTCGTAAATATATTTGCATAATTAGATGGACGGTTCAGATTAAAGTTCTCAGTTATGATACTATTGCATAGAATATACTTTCGAAAGAAATAATTGATATTCGTTGGGAAATTTTGATTCTTTTGACGATAACAAATGTCACAAACATTGCGGATGAGAGCTTTTGATGCTGTCACGGAAAGACAACAGATTCCTTCTAGTGTTTCGCTTTCTATGGGGTCATACGATCCGTTCGAATTCTCGTATAAGTTTCTTGATTTGATGGCTCAGCAATTTAAAGATTTCTGGCTCCTTATCTGATGTGAACTCTTCTTCGTAACGGAAGCGTATTGTTTGTGGATTGGAGTGAAAGTGCAATCGTCAGCGCAGCCAAGTGTGAAAAGTTAGATTTAAGGATAGCACCTTTGTATCAAACAAAACACGCACGTAAAGCCCTTCTTTGCTAGTTACGATGGCAGAGTTTTAGTTTTAGATGCAGGAGGTGTAGTATGTAAATTACTTTGATTTGTGAAATCACATGACTTCTTCTACGGAATATTAAATTACAAGCATTTTTTTTTTCTTTGCTTTTAATTTAAACTCATTGGTTTGTCAATTTTGCAGAGACTGAAAGTCACCTTTTCTGTGATCTAAAATTCAAGTATTCAGCTCTGCCTCAAGTTCAGCCCATTATGCAGCTCCCCTTAGTAGTTTATGTGAGTCATAGATTACTGTGAGTCGCTTTTCTTTAAATTCTCTTCCTGATTCCGCCAAGTTCTTATCATTTTCTCCATTGGAGGTGGCCCGAAATGCCTCTCTGCAGCCCTAGCGATTCTCAACCGGTGGTACGCAAAGAAATGAAGTATTTTTAACTATTAAATTCAAAAATCTCGTGAATTAAAAGAAAATTGATAGAAATTTCCTATCATCGAAATCTAACTGAAAATTTCAAAAACAGCAGACTTGTTAACTTTCGGCTGAACAAAAAAAAAAAAAAAAAAAAAAATTAAGAAAAGCATTTCAAATAAAAGTTTTAAATTTTTATTGCCTTTCTGAAAAATCTATTTGTGTGAACAAGGGTTTTCTTCCATGATGTATTTGAAAAATAAATACAAAACAAAATTAAAAGTGGATCCTAATTTAGGGTTAAAACTAAGTGAAATACCAGACATAAAGAAACTGATCTATCTTTAAACAGGCCCAAATTTTACACTAAATTTTAGATTTAAAGTATTGTAACTTAAATTTTGATAATTAAAATGATGACCTATTTTAATCCAATATTTACTTTTTACAAATAGCCAACAGGTTGTGCAAATAGCAAAATATACTATTTTTTATATTTGAGAAATTGGAAAATAATCATTGTAAAATGTAGTGGTGTTACTAAAGTGTTTCAGTTTTTGTTTAGATGGTACGCCGTAGTTGACAAACGTTGACAAACGCTGGTGTAGAGGATAGAGAACAACAAATTTACGGAATTTTTAAGTGAGCACGGATAATTAATTCGGATATGTGTTGTACTGCAAACAAAACTAGTAACATAAAACAAAGTATTGTTTTAAGTCATTCTGTAACTATCCTGTTACTTTTTAAAAATCTAGTATTATTATGTTTCTTCGCCTTCTTCTCCAGTGGTCGAGTGGAAATGACCAGTAGAACGCTGCCAACATTCACTGTAATTAGCAACGTACACAAGTACCGAAACTATTAAAATTATGCTATTAATGCCGACGCAGTCAGCATTTGGAGGCCTTAATACGTGAGTACGTTTTCCTTGAGAATTGTCTCTATCAAGCCAACTCTCCACTTGGACAGGACTCTGTGTTCTTTAATGATCAAGTAATCCAATCCAATATATTTTGTGTTAGATTTCAGAGTTAAATTCAGTTTCATAGCGATACTAGCGGAAGTATCCGCTGCCAGTTAAGATAGATTAAGAGTAATGTATTATTTTACTAATGACATTATTTGAAAATTCATATAATAGCATATTACACGTCGTAAAGAATAGGATGCGCCATTGTAATGCATCAGAAATTCCAAAGAAACAAAGTAATATTCAAAAAATGAATCACAACTGACAACGTACTCATAGAATCACGTGGTATATATATCCATATGACACATGGAATTGCCATTTGGGTCAGCAAAAATGAAAACGAATACATCATTATCTTAGCAAAATGAATTATTTTGACCAATATGGAAGGCGCATAAAAATTTCGCTAGAAAAATACTAATTATCAGCAACAATACCACGCAGCCATTGTTGCTTATATATCACTGCTGCTATCAGCATTGTTGCCACTCGGAAAAATGAGGGTGAAGTTTAGCATTTTAAGTCTTTTTAATTAATATCTATGATTTTAGAGATTTTTTTTGGGGGGGGTGTAGACGTCGATCTTTTCCGGGACACAGAAAAGAATTGTAGAAAGTTTGATAACTATAGTAGTAATTAAGTTATTAGCGAACAAACCCACAGACTTTTTGCAAGATATAGATTAAAGGCATTATAAAATTAAAGACAACTGTTTAAGATTTTTAAAGGTTGCTCATTAATTCATTTTAGTAAATACTTTTTGTTATTACAATTTGCATTTGCTATTTGAAATAAAAGTTTAGTTGAGAATATATTTTTTTAATCTTTATGTCAATTATAGCTCTAAAACCAGAATTTAATGGGTTCTTTATAGAATACTCAAAGACTATAAATTATTATTATTATGTTAAATCAATTATAATTGATTTAACATGCAATCAATAGTATCTGCATACAACTTGATGAAAACATGTGTCGGAATAGTTTAAAATGCCGTTTGCAAATATAATTACGTTCAATCACTTAATGCTTTTTTAAACACATTTTGTAAATCCAATTTCTTCAATCATGATAAAGTTTCGAAACGAAAACTAAATATATATATATATATATATATATATATAACAAAAAATAATGTTTGTCTCAATTTTTGGATCAAGGTCGTTGTGGCCAAAATATTATTAACTTTCAGAAGTCTTTACTTAAGAGGTCAATTTTGCATGTAAATAAAACAGCTGTCAACTTTTGACAAGAACGATAATTTCTCAGTTTAAAATACTCATACGAAATGGACAGCAATGTAAAAAAAACGAATAATGAAAACAATTAAATCGCATTTGCTGTCACTAATACGCAGGTTAACAATCATGCAAAGTGTTGTTTAAATTTACAAAATTTACGATCGAGCAAATAAAAAGAACTTTGTGGAGATTGCGAAGCTGATAGCAGTGTAAAGAAACGTAATCGATGTTCAATCTATTTTACTTCCCACGCTGTTTCGATAGGCCAGTCTTCCGAATCCAATGCTGAGGAGCTTTTCACCCAAAACAATTTGTAAAAAGTCCCTTCGAATAAAAAAAGAAAAAGAGCTTTTGCAAAGAGTTACATTTTTTCCTCCTTGACCCTTTCATCCTAATCTTAAGAGTCCATTTTTCCATTGTATGCTCCGTATTAGCAGACCCGTAAATCTAACAGCGGAACATAATGGGCCAGTATCTCCCCGGATGCTGACCTCCTTTGCACACAGATCAGATGGAAAGACAATTTGTAAAACCCTGGTATTCACTTTCACCATATCGCGTTTGGCCACGCCACACCATTGTTAAACACAGGTATTTCTTTTATTCTTTTTGATTTGTTTTGGTTCTTGTCCACAAGTCCATTCTTTGTTGAAGTGGGGCTCCGGAGAGGTTACATAACTATAAAAGACCGAGCATTTGTCCCGAGAACTACATTGATCTCCAGACTTCCTTTGGACTTAAGTCGCTCAAATACATCTCTGTTCAACATGAACGTGGTAAGTCGGATTCTACTGAAATCAATTTCTATTTCTGCATCCACAGAAGGATACGGTAACCATTTCGAATTTCGTTTGGGTCCGTAATAAAAAGTTACGCTTCAGTGCCAGTTTCTCGACTTCATTTGATGGATACTATCTTTTGGTTTTTACGCGCCCTATCTGTAATTTTTATCGCATGGACAGCCATCAGGCTCCGAAAACCTAACGCTGGAGTTATAGCGGACGTCGTGAAATTACTGCGCAAAAGATGACGTCCACCTAGGGTTACAGTCAGTATAGCGTAAGTCACAAAACAGACAAAGAGTCTGTAGGGATTTATACTTATTTTAAATAACCAATTTTATTTAATTTGTTATCCTTTCCTATAAGCCTTCATTCCCTTAATTGTAAGTGCCAGAATATTTAAATTTGGTAGCGCTCGTGAAGGAATGCCAATTCTACGTTGAAGAAAGAGTTTTAAAAACCAAGTTTCAGTAGGAAAGAGAGAGTTAGGCTATTTGCCGTCATCTCCGCTGCTTAAGCGTCTGCTCACATAGTTATCGCTACTTCGCGTGGCTTAACTGCCTTTAGCAGCTGCCACTAGTTTTCGACGGGGTTTAATACACAGGAATTATTCCGAGCCCTGGTAGTTTAGTTCGACGACTTGTACATATCTTAAATCTTTAGTTAATTCTTTTTGATTTTAGCTACCGCCCCAGCAGATGCGTAGTGCGTAGTTTGTTAGCGTCGAGTTGTAAATTTTAAAGAATTGATCAAGGGTACTTTTAACCCTTCTTCTGTGAAGTTACTACTATTACAGTTCTCACACAGGAATTATCCTATTAGACTCTACAGTGGCGCCCGAACTAAAAGGGTGTATGACGATTCTCCACACCCGGGATTTGGCGATTGGGTCCCCTAAAAACCCCAGTCGCTCTTTGAAAGAAGGGAGTATATAAGGTATTTCTTCCGCCTTCTTAGCATGCCTTCGTAGTGTAGTAATCAGCACGCTGAGCGAGTATTCCAAAGGTCCGTGGTTCGATCTTCTGCGAAGGCGCTGCTCATTTTCCACATCTCCTGCTTCGAAATAACCTAATATCTCTATAAGTTTTTGAAACAAACGATAACTTAAAGAACAGTTTTTCTACGGAAGTTTACCTTTCTTACAATTTTCTGTTGGCTTTAAAAGATCTTTGCAGTCTGTTCCAGTGCTGTTGCTTAGCTCTACATATAATAAAAGAAAGAGTCTGTCTCTGTGTGTGCTTCTTTCGTTCGTGCTGCGCGCATTCTAATAGACACAAGGCTACGAAATTTAGTATATAAGTGCATCTAGACAACAGCCATTGCACCTTGAAGCGATTTTTTTCAGAACTCGAATTAGATTTTCTTAAATTTTATCTTTTCAATGAAATCGCATCAGTTTGAATAGTTTCATTCTTTTAGAAATGTGGTTTAGGCAACAGTTTGTCCTTCAGTGCTTTGTATACTGGACTGCTAACTGTTTAAAATATTATTAATTATACACGCAACACGCTCATCACAATCTTCTTATTCTGACGTGCATGCGTCTCGCGAGTCACAACAGAAAATAATTTCCATTTTTCCACCTCTCTTTCTTTATTAGCTAATGACAAAGATGTTTGTATGTTTTGAATTATGTCAGCCACAGCACAATTTCGATGGGTTATTGCTTTCCGATCACAGTTTCATCCTTTTAGAAATGTGGTTTGGCAACGGTTTTTCATTCATTGCTTTGGATACTGGACTGCTGACGGTTTTCTCTTGAAAATATGAGATTTATTGCTTGTTTCATTGAAATTATTTTATATTATGTTTTAATTACATATAGTTTTAGTTATATAAAAAGTTTTGGACGATTTTTTTAGGAAACAAAGTTCTTAACCTTTTTTATACCATTTGAATTGAGCTTTTGCAACAGGAAGTTTGTTAATTTATTTATTAGGATAATTAATAATTGTATTAAGGGATACTTCTTATTTCACTGTAATGTTTTCTACATATAATACACTTTTATTGAAATTTCCGTTTTTATTTATTTGATAAAGTTGTTCTGCAGGGTCAAATTCTGTACAGTTTTTAAATTTAATGTTTGGTGTTTCCTTTAGGCATTTTTATGGTACATTTAAAAGCCAGACGAAGGCTGGCCTCGTAGCGGCTAGTAATATACTATGACCAGAAATAATATAAAATATCAGGGAATAAGTTTTGTGCTTTTAATGTTCTCTAAAGAAATTCAGTTTCATAACACCTTTAAGGCAATGACAAATACGCGACAGTTGCTGTTCGATATTCAAGTTTACTTGTTCCGTCAATATAATTGGCGAGTTTTTAAGAAATACCATGCTATGTAAAATCCTATCACGCTCAATTAACGAGTAATACAAAAAATTGCGTTAGCGCTCATAAATTTCGCTTTTATTAGTTTCAGGAATATTTTTGTTAATAACATCAGTTACCGATTCAATGAATTTTAGATTTAAAACAAACAATTCAAACTAACATTTGACTTGTCACTGTTATGTGCAATTAACCCTTTGCGGCACAGTGTGTCCGGTGTGGACACACCTAAAAATTTCCTTCTGTACGCACAGAAAAATTGAATGAAAAAGGATTTGTAGGTTACTGGGAACCTTCTTTAGTTGTAGTAGATGGCAGCTCAACACAAACGAGTCCATATATTTTAGCCATGTTTACTTTTTTAAGATCCTCATTTTTCAAAGAAATCTTCCAGATTTTTTTAGGGTATAAAAGGAATTGTTTTAAAAGAAATTTCTATGTTATTTTTTCGCTGTATGCTAATCTCCCTATTCTATATTAGTTTTATATTTTTACCTTGAAATCTTGCCTAAAATCAAACGGCGAATCCTAAATGTGCCCATAGCGGGCTCACGGATCATCTAGGACAACTGAGAATCTGTATTCTTTGTTTCTACGCATCTCATCGGTCAGTTCATTGACAACAATGCTCGTTTCAGCACTCTTTTCGAAGCTCTATTCAATCAGTGTGCCCACTTTGGGCACACCCACAGAATTAAAACGATAAGTGCTTTCTTCACAAAATTTTACTTGTATACTCCTCTGGGTCTAATTAGACTGCCTATCTTCTTTATTTTTTAATCAAAACCCCGACTTTAAGAGGTAGCGTACCGGAATGGGTTAAACAACAGCCTCTCTGCTTTCGCAAAACGTCACTTTCTGGATTATTACTGGATATTTTTGTCTTGTGATTTTTAGTATTATTCTACATGCAATAAGTTTCTTCAGTTAACATTAGTAAACTATAGGTAATACTTCAAGATTTTTTCTCTCTGAGAATGATTGGTGGGAAAGGAATTCATCATTACTTAGATTAAGGTCTTGATTTGCAAAGAGAGAGAGAGATAAACAATAGCTCAGTTTTAAAACACAATTTGTTGCATCACCTAATTTCTGGGTTGTCAATCTGATAGCTGAAGACGTTCATAGTTAAAGGTGAAAGGATGTTAAATAGAAGATTCCGGAAGTTTTTCGGCACAAAAGCTGCATCCTTATGAAGATGGATGTTATCGGTACTGTTGGAAGCCCAATTCATTGTCTTCCTTGAAGACAAAGCAAGATTTGACCAGATTGGTCTTAATTACTGTTCTATCAGAAATGTGTACGATAGGTTTGCTTTTAAATCGATAAATATTATATGGAGATTTCACTATGGAGTGTATATCCGCTTTTATCATATGAGTAAATCTCTTATCAAAATATGAATGTATTACGTATAATTCTATGAAAACTTTTCGGCTGTTTTTGAGTAATATGATTATTTAATTTCCAGTTCCTTTGTGCAATAGAAAACAAAAGGATTTATTCAAATCGATTGGATTCTATTGCAGTAGTACATTGGAGTATTACAATAATAATTATTCTTGTCTGATAGATAAATAGGAGGAATTTTTTGCACATTTACTAAATGTTTCACTTTTATTGGCAAAATGTTTGCGGCATATCTTTTATTGCATGTTGTGATAATTTTTCGTATCTAACTTATGGCTGACCGAGTATAACTCTGCTGTTCATATTCCAAATCCTTTATATGTTTTAAAAAAAGAATATCAGTGACTTATATTTACTAATAAATAAATGAAGAGTAACAAAAGAGTATTATATATGCTGAAAACAGTTTAATTCATAATGTTTATTAAGTTAGATAAATTAAAGTTATTTCACGGCAAGAATTATATTACTTCTTTGCACCTAGTAATGAAAGTATTGCAATCACGAAAAATTCCGGGTATCATATTTCATCGAAAATTTCCATTTTGATCTCTGTCAAATGCAATTTAACGATTTTTTCCACGACATCTGTACGTTCGGACTCTTTTTCGCCTAACACATTATAAAACTGATTTGAAATGGATTCAGAAGAGATTTTTTCGTGGCGTCTGTACGTACATATGTACCTCGCATAACTCAAAAACGAGTAGACTGGCGTCAGACCATTGACATTTTCTATATAGAACTCCTACAAGATGTAGTTGTGTACCTCCTGTTTTGGTTGCAATCGGCAGGACCAAAAGTATATATATATATATATACATATATACACCTCTGTTAGTCGGCTCCGAGAGCTCAGTTTTTTTATTCTTATATGTTGGTAAATTGCGCATTTTTTGCTTTCAAAATGATTGAGTTATGTTGTTTATATCTTACGGTTACGATTTTTATGCCTTTAGTTAACCTGCATGAAAGAGTTGAAGAATTATCAACAATTTAAAAGTTGTTTAAATGCGGCTAAGCCTAATGATTTTACTGTAGCAGCCATATTTATTTACATTTGATACTCGGCCGAAGAGTAAGTAAAATCTTTCTGCACCTTCACTGTCTTTTTGCCGAGTGAGATTAAAAGCAAACTTGCAATTCTGTGCACCAAAAAGTCTGCCTTTTTACCCTCTGGCCGAATTGCTTGCGTAGAAACTGTAATTTTCCTGGTAAAATTAATTTTTTTAATTGTTTTAACTGTACCTGGTATTTTATGTTTTTATGTGTATTCCAGTTTTTAATGAAGGTATTTTGAGTTTTTATGTATTTTTGCATTGCCGCGAAGCTAGAGTAAAATTTAGTTAGTTTAAAAATAAGTTTAAATGAAATGTAAGAAAAAATGCGTATAAGTTATTATTCCGTACAAGGAAGTCATGTGGTGTACACATCAGCTTTTATTATTTATTAACATTTTACTGTTTTAAGCTAGATATAGCTAGCTATATCTAGCTTAAAATATATATATAGATAGATAGATAGAGTATAAATCTGATATATATAGATATATGTAGATAAAATATAAATCTGTTCAAAATATGCATTATAGTGTATCTTAAGCAGTAAGCTGTTATTACTCTGATGTCTAACTACCATCATTTGCTATCTCATTAAATCATTAGAGTACTTAGAGTACAACATTTTCAAATGACAATAAAAGCTACTTATTCTAATATCTCTTTGCTTCTAAGACTATAGATGGACTTTTTTAGTTTTTATTAGTTTGGCCCATAAGTTCTGGCTATTTTTAGATTTCCATTAAAATAAACAACAAATGAACAATAAATCAATGAAGAATGTATTCTCCGTTGGTCTTTACAGATTCTTCCCAACGCTCTGGATGGTAAAAATCAGTCTTTTAATAGCGTAAGCTAACGTTAGCCGTTCTAAGAGGCATGGCTTCTTCATTATACACTTCACAAATCTCTCGAACAGTTTCTAATGCTTTGGGCACCTCGAATAAACGCAGTCGAAAGTTCTGTTTGTTTGTCGCCTTGACACTTCATTTTAATGACAAGAAAAGAACAAAAGGTGTATCAGTATAAAAAAGTTGAATACACTATTTTGCAGAGTACATAATTCTCTATCAAATAACATAAAATGCGTTGCCAAAACGTTCTATGTTTCACACAAAATTTTCACTTAAATAAATTAACGCCAGAACTAACCCAATAGTAGTATTAAGCGTAATTATAACGCAGTTTTAATGATTATTTGCTACATATCTCTGGTATCGGATAAAATGTGTTACTTTGTGTTATAAAATTTCGAAATTCTTCTATACATCTTTGATATAATAACAGAGTTCGAAATCTTAGCCCTTTTTTACGACTGAAAAGAAGCCTTTATTTCCAATCAACTTCAAAGAATGCGGAAACGTTTTGATTCTGATACATAAGCTTACTTTTTAGAAGCAATCCATAAAAAATACATTGTAATTGATTATGTAATATACACTGCGTAGAAAAAAAAGAGACAGTTTTTATATCTCCCCTTGTACTGGGCTGATTGACGAAATTCAACTTGCGTTTTCCATGTCTCCAAAGCGCGACTTAAAATATGCATTAGATTTATATATAGCATTGCTCTAATACAGGTATTTTGATCCAAAAATCGGACTTTTTCTGAAATGACATGCTAATGTTTTTTCCCCAGTTTCAATTCTACGACTCAAATGAGGCCAAACTGCCAAGTTTTGTAAAACTCGCCCGAGTAGTTTTTAAAAAAAATTAGCTCTCAAAATTTAGCTCCTCAATGCTAATTGAATCTGGTTTATTAATCTCTCTTTTCTTATTAAATTTATTTCATTCTTCCTTTCACATTTCGAAATTTAGGTTCATTCCAAATAAAATTCGCCCATTTTTTACGATTTATTTTTTAAATTTGAATTTTTAAAAAATGTTTATTAATTTTTCGAAATATATTTTGAATCATAAACTATGAAATTTTTACCATCCTCTTAAAGGAGATTTATTTCTAAGCATACCTGCAAAAAATTAGAATTTTTTTATTCAAAATTTCCGAAGATATACGTTAATTAATATACTGGCGCGTTTTGAGATTTGACATATTTTTTGAAAGCGATAATAACATCCAATATGGTTTAGGCACTTTGTTAAAATTATTTGAAACGAGGAATTAAGTGACTTTTTTTTTCTCTCGCGCACAAAGGTGGTGTGTTTAATTACGGCAAAGCTCACTAGGGCTATCTGCCTAAGGGGAGGGATGCCTTCGTGGAGGACTTTCTAAGGGAAACTGGCTCGTATATACGTTACACATAGGGAAAACCACGAAAGCACCCATGCAGACAGCGTGTTCGCGGGCTTCAAACCTCAGACCGAACTACCAGTGTTCAGAGATTTTACCGCTCGGCCGCTGGTGGGCACTCGTGCACAATGAAAAAGGGAAAGAAAAATAGGTTGCCATATATTAAGAAGTTCGTCGAAAGAACTATTCTTGACGCAAACTGAAAACAAATGCGCCAAGTTACATTTTTGAATTTCTACGTAAATTTCACACCAAATTTTACAGAATTTAATATTTTGGCATAATTTGAGTCGTAGCATCGAAATATGGAAAAAAACTTGGCTTGCCATTTCAGAAAAAGTCTGATTTTGTGTCAAAATACCTATATTAGAGCAATGCTATATATAAATCTAATATATATCCTAAGTCGCGCTTTCGAGACATGAAAAACGCTATTTAACTTTTGCCGATTGCCAGTAGAACGGGAGATATAGAACTGTCCCTTTTTGGGGGGTAGTGCACTTACTATATCTGAGTGCTATGATTGATGCTCTATATGATTTTTTTCCCAATTTCTTTTATAGCTTGTTCTGGCAACTTTACTACTCTCAGCTGCAGTAGCACACGCAAGTCTTGCCTATCCTACCTACGGACATTTGGGTGCTTCATCTGCACATGGCTATGGGTCTCATGGTCACCATCTCTCTGGTTACGGCTCTCATGGCAACAGCTTGCTGAGCAGTCACGGTCATCATGGAGATTCAGGCTATGGCGCTCACGGTAGCCATGCTATTGGCTCTCATGGAGCTCACTCTGCAGTAGGAGCCCATGGCGCAGATTATGGTAAATACAGGGATGTTGGAGTTTACAGCCACGACAAAGGAGATGGATATGAGAAATCTTACTATTATGACAAAGTAAGTATTACCATGTATGGCGTCACTTTAACTTTGTTATGGGTTGTAGAAACTGACGAAAAGGGATTTTTCATCAGATTTATAGCAAAATAATATGCTTAATTTGAAGCCATATTTACTTTCACCTTCGTGTTTTATTGAAGGTAAAGACAACCGCCCTTGAAACACCGTTCTAATTTATGGACTTTCTTAAATAATAAAGATAATTTTTTATGTAGCTCTGTATGTGTTTACAAGATAACATCCCTTAAAGTATGAGATTTAATTTCTTTCTTGTGACTTCCATTACGGTTTTCGTTCTCCATAAAGATTTTGAGTTTATTGTTTAATTTAATAACTTAAGTACATGCTGTTGCTTGTATTTTGTTTCCGTTCTGTGCGAATATTAGGCCAAAGATTTCGCATACAAATCCATTTAAGCCGATGGGAAAATTTCAGATGTATACGAGGTGTGATACAAAAATAAGAGACTATGTAGCTTGAAAAAAGAGTGGAGTTGGCAACAACTGTTTTGGTGACGTTATCCAACGCATCTCCTTTATCCATGCGGCCAGTTTGGACTTAACCGTTCACACCAGTTGGGAGTACTGCCTTATTAAGTGAACATGTGCAACTGCATTCTACTGGAAAAAAAATGTCTAATGCAGGGGTTTTCAACCGGTGGTACGCAAAGAAGCAAAGTATTTTTAACGATAAAATTCAAAATTTAAAAGCCCAACATCCTGATTGAGTTTTTTCTCTAACACTCGTAAATTTATGCGATCTGAGCTTTGTACAAGAGTAGTGGTGGTGGTGATAATAGTACTTTATAGTAGTGGTACAAAAGGTTTTCAATTTTTGTTTAGATGGTACGCGTTAGTCAAAAGGTTGAGAACCCCTGATGTAATGTAAAAATAGAACAGCGAATCAACATCAAGTTTGTTGTGAAACTTAAGAAATCAGCCACGGAAACATTTCAAATATTAACTGAGGCTTATGGAGATGAAACTTTGTCTCGTGTGTTTGAATGGCATAAGCGGTTTTGAAGGGAAAGAGATAAATCACGCATGTCAAAATCAAACTTCATGGCAATGTTAACGGTCTTCTTCGATATTAATGAAATTGTGTTGATTGAATGGGTTCCCAGTGGTCAGACTGTTAATCACCACTACTTCATTGAAGTACTAAGAAGACTTGGTGAAAAAATTAGGGAAAAAAAGGCCACAGTTGTGGACTTATGGATGGCTGTTGCACCAAGACGATACACCCGCTCACACGGCCCTATCTGTCAAGCAGTTTCGGACCAGAAAAACCATTACTGTGTTTGGGCATACTCCTTATTCACTTAATTTGGCTCCATGCGACTTGTTGTTATTTCTTAAAGTTAAACTATTTTAATAAAATTAATTTACATTGCTTTTTGCTGTAAATTTGGCAATATGAGTTGTCTAGTCAAATCAAACACTTATTTTCTCTTTATCATACTATATTGTTAAAATAATATTTTGTTAATCTAAACTCTTAAAATGATTTTTAAGTGAAAGCATTTTTTGAGTATTTTTAAATATTTATCAAGTATGCAGTAGTATATCACTTATTCAAATTTAATCTTGAATTATGCAGTAGCATTTTATAAAATAATTATTCTCAAGAATATTTAATACACTACAACTCCAATTATCCGAACTCTGAATATCCGAATCTCTGATTATCGGAATCGCTTTCAGAATTTAAGAAAAAAATTAAGATAGAAACATAGTGTTGGACAATCAATGATAAAAAAGGAGCAAACCTACACTTTTAAACTTCCTGTCACTGCTTGAAAACGAACATGGTATTTCTTCAAAAAAATCAATGAAGGCAGCAACAAAAAAAAAATTTAGATGATGTCCTTTTCAAGTGTTATTTGCAGCAATAACGGTTTGTTTTCTACGGGAAACCCAACTTCGGGTCCGATTCTTTGTGAAAAAGCTAAGGTATTAGCTCAGAAGCTTGGCTGGTCATCCTTTAAAGCAAGTAACGGCTGGCTAAGAAATTTTAAGTGCAGGCACGGTGTCCGTCAAACAGATTACTTTGACCGAGATGTTCAGCAAGCAGTGACGTTTAGTACTTTAAGTACTGTACAGTACGCTATATAACTTGTACGTTAAAGTTTTGTCTTTTCATTTTAATTAAAATCCTATTTTTCTTTATAAATAGGTTTTTTTCTCAAATTTTCAACAAACAGTAATTAATTAAAGTGTACGTAGACCCTTTCTTCGGAAAAAAATCGGGTTATCCGAATGGAGGTCGAGTCCCAATTGATTCGGGTTATTGGATAAAATAATTTTAAATATAAACCTACATTTAGAATTTCCGATACACAGTCTCGTGCACTGGAGATAAAAATGTTTTTTTCTGTTCAACGTTGCCATTGTTCGCTTTGAAAGTTTGTTTATTAAAAATTCGTTAAAATTTTACAAAATATGAAATCGATTATAAAACAAATTCCAATTTCAAATTTGGGATTTCAGATGCCCATATTTGCAGGAGGATTACGTTATTCAAAATTGGATGCCTCTAGGTACCGTCGTTTTATTACAATGCGAGAAACATACATGCATTCATGCTGATTCTCAATTACTTAATTTCTTTAAATATAATACAGGGCGATAATGCTCGGTGGCAACAATTTGGAAAGGGAAACAGCTCTTAAATCATGAATCAACGCAAAATGCCAAGACAAAATTAACACGCTGAAAGCGGCGCCGAATTTGCTGTTCTTTCCGTTCAGCCGGTTATCTTGGTAATAAAATCGGCTTAATTCAAATTCATAACAAAATGTTACCAAAATATTGTTCGTATTTTAATATGTGTAAATCTAAGCCATATCTTTGTTTAGAATGTTTCAATAAATTTCATTAAAACTACATTTGATCACATTTCATTGAGACTATATATATTTTTTAACTCTAACACTGTCGGCCCCGCGGACCGACGCCAGCCAAACGAAAATTCCATTGCCTGTCCCCACGGACCGACGCCGGCAAGACGGAAAGTTTACTGACGGTTCCCATGAATCAACGCTGGCCACATGGAAAGTTCACTGACGGCGCTGGCCTAAACGTGTTAATAGCCCTTCTGTGCAAATTGTCTCTTTGGGCTAAAAGAAAGACTATATTTAAATTTCATTTGAAAGATGCATTATTTATATTTTATCTTAACGTTTTATTTCACGTTTAGGTCAGAGGTCATCATGACATCATAGCTGATCATGGCTCCAAGCATGCTTCTTATAGCGATCATGGAGTGAAGTCCTATCACGACAGTGGTGCCCATGGTGCCAGTGGCCACAGCAATTACGGCGCTCACAGTAAACTTGGAGGACATGGCTACGGATCTCACGGCTATGCCAAATCTGGATATGGGAATAGTGGCCACGGAAGCAGTGGCTACAATACAGTTGGTCACGGAATCGGAGGCCTTGGTGGAGCTTATGGAGTTGGACATGGGCTCGGAGGGGGTTACGCTGCAGGTCATGGACTTGGTGGTGGCCACGTCGCTGGATATGGACTTGGAGGCGGATATGGTGCAGGGCTTGCACATGGAGGATATCCATCAGTCCATGGACTTGGCTACGGTAGTGGTCTTGGTGCTGGAGGATACGCAACAAAATACGGATCATCTCATGGGTATTCTAAAGTCTACTTTAAAGGACCTGGTTACGGATACCACTACTAGAAAGGGGCACCAAAGAGGAAGATGCTGACTTATAGTAAGTATTTCAAATACGTACAGTATTATTAAAAACTAGTAATAGTGTTGGATATTTTCTTTTCATATAATTAAAATAAGCTCATTGTTAAACATATTTGCCATAAAACATTACATGCGTTTAAAATATAACAACGAAACCCTCCATTCTAATTTATTATCATGGATGAATTAGACCCTAATCATTATATTACCTATACACAGTAATATACAGGGTGATTCTAAATTATTTTTACAAATTAAGAGGGGAGATAGTACCCATCCAGACGAGCAATGATTACCATAGGACATAGGGCCGCATTCCACTTTGAGAGGCAGAAATGAGGAAAGTAGAAACTCATCGAGGACGACCAAGGAGAATATCTCCTAAAGATTATCAAGAATTAACTGTATGTAAGTTTCCAGTGTGAAGAAGAAGCATTTTGCTCTTAATTGGTACTGGAGAAAGCCAATCAGAGCAAAAGGTGTCCTTGAAAACGACACATCATCATCGTTTCAAGTATTACCTTAGTAGCATCTTCCGAAACTTTTCGTGAATGCTATGGCTGAATACACGTACGAGGATTTGGCAGATATTCACCTCACATACGGCGAAAAAAAGGGAATGAACGCAGAGCACGAAAGATTGTACGAACAGTGGTTTCCACTCGTCGGGATTCCAAGTCATCCAACCTTTTCCAATGTTGATCGAAGAATGCCAGAAACCAGTTCTTTTGCCATCTCAAAATGCAAAGCATGACGTTCGCGAAATGTACGAAAGCCAGAAATGGAAGAGCGAGTTGTCTGCATTTTGAGCACTTTCTGGGAATTTTTCACAATAAATTGTGCAACTTTTTTGTCTCGTTCATTCGCTTTCCAAACACTATTGTAAGTTCAGGTTGGAATTCTAATATTCCGCTTTTCTGCCTCTCAGAGTGGAATGCAGTCCTATATTCTATGGTAATTTTTGCTCGTCTGGATGGGTACTATAACCCCTTTTAATTTGTAAGAACAATTCAGAATAATCCGATATATACACAGTAATTGTAATATTGCGTACGTATATTAGACTAAAGAAATAGAAATCAAAATTGCTTAAGAACAAACAAGAAATAGCCTTACTATTTTAAATCAAAATACGTAGCATATATCAAAATATTTGCAAACATAATTTTTCAAAGTATTGACCAGCACGGTCGAATCCGTTTTGCTTAGCATCTGCATAAACAAAATGAACAATGTATGAAAAGAGAATTAATCAACAACAGGACTCTAAAAACCTAAAAGGTTTCAGATTTAAATTACTTCCAAATGGACTTTTTTTAACATTTTGTGTGTTACCTTTATTTATTAAATATCATGTTCCTTGCATTTAAGCGTATCTTTAGAATTTCCGATACACAGTCTCCTTCGCTGGAGATAAAAATGTTTTTTTATTATTATTATTATTTTTCCGTACAGTGTTGCCATGGCTCGCTTTGAAATCGTTAAGCTTTTTAATCAAAAATTCGTTTAAGTGTTACAAAATATGAAATCGGTACTAAAATAAATTTCAAATTCAAGTTAGGGCTTTCACATGCTATGGAAGATTACGTTATTCAAATTGGATGGCTCTAGGTACCGTTGTTTTATCACAATGGGAGAAACATACATACATTTATGCAGATTTCTCATTATTTAATTTTTTTAAATATAAGACAGGGCGGTAATATATGGTGGCAACGATCTGAAAAGTGATACAGCGTCTTATTCTACGCAAAATGCCAAAACGAAATTAATGGTCCTTCAGGGCAAATTGCCTCTTTGGACTAATGATTTGTCATTGTACCTTTCTGTTAAAGATTTTGCAGCTAAAAATATATAAGAAAGTTAAAGCAAATATTAAAATTTAAGCATCATAAAGAGTGCACAAGATCAAAACACAAACTTGCATGTTTTGTGGTTTCTAAAAAATGTGAAAAGAAAACTCTTTCTTATCATGTTATTTCTTTAGACAGGTTCAAAAGCGCACAACAGCAGATGGGAGCACTGTGAACCGATCTTGGGCGCTTATAACAAATCGTCGACGGCAGCTACACCATGGTGGATGAAAGAACAAATAAAGTATAATGCTGTAAAATGTGCAATTTTCTTATACGAGGAAATAAATTTGTATTTATGTAAATTATTTTTAAGGGTATACGGATTCTTCATTTACTTTCATTTTATACTGTTTCACATTTATTATATACTAGCGGAAGTACCCGATGCCAGTTAAGTTAAATTGAGAATAATCTAACAACAGAGAGAACGAGACCGCTGTAATCCTTCTCGAATAACAATGCAAAAAATACGATTCATGCTCAGACATTTTTCACTCTGATGCAATATGGAAAAACCACATAAAAAATTTCCATAGAAAAATAAACTACTTTTCTCTGATTATATCAGCAACAATGGCACACAGTTTTGAATGATTTTTTTCTTTCTAATCAAATGGTCGTAAAACTCATGTTCCATCCAATATTTCACCTATATTAAAGTTTAGTCGATTAGTTGTCTCAAAATATTGATCATAATTGATCAGAAATCAATAACGCAAACAAACACACATTCTTCTTTATATATATATATATATATATAATAATAATAAAACTTACAAATTTTTATTAACAGACTACGATTTGAAAGCGAGCAGTATCAACACTTTTCAATATAAAGCATTTTTATCTCCAATGCGGGAAACTGTTGCCACTCAGAGAAATGAGTGCGAAAATTAGTGTTTTCAGTTTTTAATTAATATATCGGCTGATTAAGGTCGTACGAAGATGGGAACAGTCGAAATGGCTTCCCACGAAATTTTGGAATCGGGAATAATGCATTTAATGTTTGGCAATGCTATTTTTATTTCATCGTAAAAGTTGGAAATTTTTTTAATAACAGATACTACGATTTGAAAGTGAGCAATGGCAACATTTCTCGAAATAAAGCAGATTTTTATCTCTAGCTTGCGAGATTGTTGCCACTGAGAAAAATGTAGGCGAAAATTAGTTTTTCCAGAATTTTTAATTAATATGTCCGATTTTAGCTATTTTTGGGGGGGAAGTGGACCCCCCACCTTTTCCAAGACCCCAAAAAGAATGGTAGAAAGTTTAGTGACGATAGCTATAGTAGTGACTGAGTTAATAGCGAACAAACAAAGAAGCAGACATTCTTCTTTATATATTTATATGGATATTAACAAGAGGGCGAGGCAAAAAGTGATTTAAAACAACATATTTAAGAACAAAAGACATTTAAACAGCGTATTCTGAAAAGGGCTCCGAGTATCTATATCGCCATCAATTGTTTTGAACGTGATCATTGAGAAAACCATGTTGTTGGTCAATATTTTGAATACGGCAGCAATAGTCAAGGAAACCGCATAAAGCTTAACTGAGAACTTAAATGTGGGGATCATACATTAATATCCTGGCCTTCTGATAAAGAGTATTGGACTCTTTAAATTATGAGATAGCATGCAAGGCTATCTGCTTAAGAAAAGATACCTTTCTGGAGGACGTTTCTTAAAGGAAAACTATCTCGTAGTCCTGTTACACAAAAGGAAAACCACGAAAACTTCAATGCATTTACTGGAATTTGAATAAAGTTTGGTTATTAGATTACGGCAACACCTCGAGGGATGTTTACCTAAGGGGAGGGATGTCTTCTTGAAGGACTATGTAAAGGAAACCAGCTCATATACGCATTGTACAGGGAGAAAAACACGAAAACTTCCATGCACCAGCCCGTTCACGGGATTCGAACCTCGGACTGAACTAGCAGTATTCAGCGACTTTACCGCTCGACCGCTGGTGGGCATGGGATTTGAAGAAGAGTCGAACTATTAGTACTCGATAATGTAGCACTCTCGACAGCATGCAAGGAGACGAAACGACTGCTTAAAAGTTACGTAACACAAAAATCAACGCATTCATGCTCCATCTGGTAGCATTTGAATGCTTTTTGAGGCTTTCCAGAAAATGAAAAGTGTTTATGTCACCGTGAAAGACCGATATTGGAGAATGTCGACTTTCACCGAAGAATGTCAACATTCACCAAATACGTCGGTGAAAGATCGAATATTGCATTACATTCTTGTCTCCTTACCGGAGTATGTCGACAATCACAGATATGCTCTGGTGTAGGTCGAAAAGAGAGGAGTGTATGTACACGCCGTCATTGCAAAAGAAAGTATTCCACAAATAAATGCAGTTGTAAAAGCAAGGGCCTCTTGTGCAATTCAAAGTGTCGTAATAGTTTAAGTTGTTGCAATAAATAAGATATTAATAACATACTTTAATAAGTTTTTAACTTCTATTATTCTCCTTTCTCATTTTGAATGTACTGTGTGTTTTAAGTTCTTATATTCTTAAGTTCTTTTAAGTTATTTTAAGTCTCAAATGCGTTTTTTCGCGATAATTACGGAGAAAAAAATATAATATTCTTATATGTTTAAAATTCTCCATTAGTACACGGTGAATGTCGACATTTGCCGGTATAAGTCAGAAATAAGAGTATTTGAAAAATATTTCGGACATACACCAAGCGACTATGTGAATGTTGACATTCACCGGTGAAAGTCGACATTCTCCAGATTTCGGTGTTTCACCGTAACATTTACACTTTTCTAGAAAAGTCGTCATGTCGTTTAAGCACTGTTAAAATTGCTGAACCTTTAGGTTGGTGTGTAATTTTCTAAACGATTAAATCAGACTTCGTTAATAAATCCTTAGTTAATAATAGTACTCCTAATTCATCTTCAAGAGATGATTTCACTCGTTGTCTTTGCTACACTGATGAAGACAGCTGAATATTAGTAGTTCAATCCAGATTTGAACCCAAACGAACGGGCTGAATGCATAGATAATTTTCGTGGTTTTTCCCTTATGTAATGCGAATACGAAGCAATTTTCATTAAAAGTACTTCACGAAATGTCTCTGCATGTAATCAAATCCAACACTATCTAATCCATCAATATCAGAAACTTAATCCTTATGTCTTCCTGAGATGGTAGCATAGTTGCAGTAGAAGGATTGTCTGCATTGTTCGAATTTTATCAAGCCTCCAGTTATATCACGGGAGCTGCTTTCGTATCGAAAAATCTTTTAGAGAATCATAATTTCCTGGAACTTTCTCCTTTTATGGACTGAAAGGATCCATAGCTGTGCGATATTGCTTTTTAGCTTCACTTCAAAGCCAGCTTACATTAGAATAAAAAGCGCTTTAGCTCTTTAAAAAAGAAAAGTAAAGAAAGAAAGAAAAGAGAGAAAAATATTTAAAAAAAAATCTGAAAGCTTTCAGATTTAACATTACGCCCAAAGGCTGTATTTTTAACATTTCTTGTGTTACCTTTATTTATTAAATATCATGTTCTTCTCGATTAAACCATCAAATTCAATTCAACGGCAATATCGCAAAATGTTTAAAAGAGAATATCTTTAGAATTTCCGTTACACACTATCGCGCGCTGGAGATAAAAATGTTTTTTCTGTACATTGCTCACTTTTAAATAGTTGAGTTAGTTAATCAAACATTCGTTAAAGATTTATAAAATATGATATCGATAATAAAACAAATTCCAAATTTGGGCTTCCAGATGCTTATGTTCGGGTGAAAACGTACGTTATTCAAAACTGGATGGCTCTAGGTACCGTTGTTTTATGACAATGTGAGAAACATGCATATATTTATGCAGATTTTTCATTATTTAATTTCTTTAAATATAATACAGAGCTCTAATACTGGGTGGCAACAATTTGAAAAGTGAACCGACACAAAATGCCAAAACGAAATTAATAGTCCTTCTGGGCAAATTGCCCCTTTGGACTAAAAGGAGAAAAATATTTTAAAAAATCTGAAAGCTTTCAGATTTTATATTACGCCCAAAGGGGCGTTTTTTAAATGTTTTGTGTGTTACCTTTATTTACTAAATATCATGTTTTTCACATAAAATTCAATCCAATAGCAATATCGCAAAATATTTAAAAGAGCATATCTTTAGAATTTCCGATACACAGTCTCGCGCGCTGGAGCTAATTTCTTTTTTTCGTGCAGTGTTGCTTTCGCTCGCTTCGAAATCGTTGAGTTTGTTAATCAAAAATTGTTTAATGTTTGACAGATTACAAAATACAAAATACATAATAAAATAAATTCTAAAATCGGGCTTTCAGATGTCCATATTCGGTGGAAGATTATGGTATTCAAAATTGGACGGCTGTAGGTATCGCTGTTTTATTACATTGCGAGAAAAATTTCTTTAAACCTAACCCCGGGGCTAAACCTAACATATTGGGTGGCGACAATATAAAAAGTGATTCGCCGTTTATAGTGAATTAACGCAAAATGGCGAAACGAAATTAATAGCCCTTCTTGGCTAACGATCTTTGGGCTAAAAATGTTCTCCAAACTGTAAAAGAAAGATCGCCAGGGGCGTTTTGTTTCCTTCGCTCAAGCGATTGAAGATAGAGAGATGGTTAGTGGGAAAGGTTTTGCTATTCTCTGCTGTCTGTTTGCACATTATCACACTTTTTCCTTTAAATTTAAATGGCAATCAAACTTCGTTGTCGATTATTTTCAATGTGATAGCAATACATCGGATGCGCGAAAGAAAATTAATTCGGAGAAAATGTAATTCTTTTTTCTTAACATACTTTAATAACTCGGTCAAAAATCTAACGCTTTCTTAAACATTACAATGAAACAAGCGGTATCCCTTAATACAAACATTAATTATCCTAATAAATAAATTAACCAACTTCCCGTTGCAAAATCTTGAGAATTAAAATGGTATAAGGGACGCTAAAAACTTTGTTTCCTAAAAAACAAGCAAAACGTTTCAATATCTTAAAAAATTTTAAATAAGCAATAAATTACATGAAAGTAAAACAAACATTTCTGAAAAGAAAAGTATAATTCATAATATTTTATATCATATTTTGAACAGCCAGCAGTCCAGTATATAAAGCATTGAATGAAAAACTGTTGCCAAAACAACATTTCTAAAGAATAAAAATATTAAAAATGATGCGATTTCATCCAAAAATACAAAATTAAAAAAAATCTGATTCGAATTGGCTCTTGTCTAGATGCACCTATGCACCAAATTTCGTAGCCCTGGGTCTATTAGCTTACGCGCAGCACGAACGAAAGACGCACACACAGACAGACAGTTTCTTTTGTTATTTGTAGAACTTAAACATTAAAAAGCTAGTCAAACATTAAAAAAAAGGGCCCACCAATGGCCGAGGTCCCTGGACACTGGTAGTTCGGTGTCCAGGGACCTCGGCCATTGGTGGGCCCTTTTCCCTGGTAGTTCGGTCCGAGGTTCGAATCCCACAAACTGGCTCGTTGCATGAGCGTTCCCATGTATAACGTGTTAACACGGGCCAGTTTTCCTTAGAAAGTACTCCACGAAAGCATCCATCCCTTCTATTCTACACGGAACACGTAAATAATAATAATTATAAAACATTAAAAAGCTCTATCAAACATTAAAACGGTATTTTAAGTCGTATTAAAGACCTCTTTTGGGCAATCGTTAAAATCTGAGGTTCGTTCAGACTTTTTTTCTTTTTTGTTCTTCGTCGAAGTACTTATTTTTCTGTGGATAATAGCATGTATTCATTTACTCTTTAAAAGCATTTGAAAGTGAGAAAAAAATTAATATTTTGATTGCGGGTGCATTGAATAAATTGTATAACCAAAAGATATTATTTACTTTTCATAAAGCTTATTATTCAGGTCTTGACCTAATTCCCAGAAACATTTTGTTTAATAATTCAAACTATATCTTAATGAACTATTTTTAAATACATTAAAAAGACTTATACAAATAAAATGCCTTATAATGACCTCTTAAATGCTATGTAAAAATATTAGCCCCAAGCTTATTAATGTAATTAAAAATACTAAGAATTTAAAATCAAGCCAACTTGCACAAGCAGTATTTCACAAGAAACAAGACCGACAGTGACATGCTAATACCAGTTCACGAATCCAGAGTTTCGGGTGATTACACGTTTATTGCCAGCTACAGGCTTGACCTCCGGTTACTTTGACCCGTCGAAAGGTCAAAAAGCATAATCACATCCGATATCTGGTGGCATAAAAAATTTAAAAAAGCACTATGTTAGCTGAACGAAATAGAACCTGAAACACTCTTAATTCCAAGCGAATTCGGCGTATACAAAGAAATCTAAGTCACCAACCACACCCTGGTTTGCTAGCTATTGCATATTATAAAGCCCCAGGGTTTATAATCTCTGCAACCAGCAATGAATCATTAAAATGATAATTCCTTACTTTTCCCTCCCGCTACGTTCCTTTTCACTAGCAAGTAGTTTCCGTGCTATTAAGCATTGTTAAAGAAAGGAAAAGTTTTCCTCAAACAAAGGCCAAGGTTTATAGTAGTCTCAAGGGCGTGCTGAATACGGAAAACGCAGCAATCGTGAAAGTATGTCAGTGAGGAAACACAAAAAAGGCATTCATTAAGTGTAGAGTTAAATTTACAGGCTTCAATATTCAGATGACTTATCTTCACAGATAAGGGAAATAATTACCTTTTTTCATCCATTAAAAGTCAATTACGTCTTCAATAATACTTAAAAGTGTTATTTGATTCAAAGGCTGAGTCATTAAAATTTTTAATTTTAACAGCGTGTGTATTAATTATGTGCTGTTTTCCATTTTAAAATCCTGTAACTGAATGTTTCATTATACGCTGCGTTTTAAAATATCGGCGAAAGGAATAAATCTTTTTTTTTTTTTAACTTTTTTTTTTTTTTTTTTTAGCTTATTACGTGCTTCGCCCCTAGATACTCCACGGAAAAGGCGGAATGCTCCGCGGACGTCTTTTTAAGGGAAACTGGATCATATTCAGGTTACACATGCGGAAAACCACGAAAACGGCCATGCAGACCAGCACTCTAACCGTGGACCGAACTACCAGTGTTCAGCGGCTTTTACCGCTCGGCCGCTGTTTGGCCGAAAGGAATATTTGGCGCATTATTTCGCTGTCCTAGCTAAGGCCTAAGTGTCTGTAGTGTTTCGTTTTATAATTATAATGAGTTTAAGCGGTTATCACCCCCTCACGTACTTTAACCGGGGCCTAGGTTTGGATTCAAATATTCTTTCCTTCTTTTTAAATAAATGCAGTATATTAATAAAAAGGATTTCCCAAATAAGAATGATTTTAAAATAAAACAGATAGACGGATGCACACATATTTTAATAGTTATAGATTGTTTCTAATGCTTCGAGCTAAGTGTAAATAAAATGAAACATGTGTTTAAAAACAAAAGAAGTTAAAAAAAAAACTGAGAGCTTTCAGATTTTACTTCACGCCCAAAGGGTCTTTTTTCAACGTTTCGTGTGTTGCCTTTATTTAATTAATATCATGTTCTTAGCACTTAAGCCATAAAATTCAATTCAACAGCAATATCTCTAAATAATTTTAAAGTGAGCATACCTTTAGAATTTCCAATACACAGTCTCGCGCGCTGGAGATTTTTTTACCGTACAGTGTTGCTATTGCTGGCTTTGAAATAATCGAATTTCGTTAAAGTGTTAGGAAATATGAAGTCAATAATATAACAAATTCCAAATTCAGACTTCCATATGCCCATATACGGGTGGAGACGTACGTTATTCAAAATTGGATGGCTCTAGGTACGGTCATTTCAGCACAATGCAAGAAACGTACATACATTTATGCTGATAATCCATTATTTAATTTCTTTAAATATAACACAGAGCGATAATATTTGGTGGCAACAATTTGAAAAGTGAAGCAGACATTTTCAAGTTTTCAACGCAAAATGCCAAAACGAAATTAGTAGCCCCTCTGGGCTAACGCCCTTTGAACTAAAAGAATAAAAACTATTTTTGATACCATCACACTTTTTATATGATTTTGAAATAAAATTTATAGCAATATTATGTTTTGAATAAAATGGGGAAAGTGCAAAAGCACCCACTGTTTGGCACGTTTTTAAGAATTGCACATACTCGGTATCCATGTACACATCGACCTATAATCACTTAAAAAAAAAAAAAAATCGCAGAATTGTACAAAAATGGTATTGCGCACTCCCTTGATTTTATCCATGTGCACATCGACCAATTTTCACTTACAAAGTCAAAGAAAATTGACCGAAATCCAATTCTTCTTACTCTTGTAAAAAGCGCCAAACAAATAAGTGGGCGATTCTGCACTTTACCCTGAAACAAAAATAAAACCCTAAAACATAAATGCCTACTCCGATTTAATGCATGTCAGTGATTTCGATGTACCCATTGTTCGATGACTCTATGCAATAACTGCAATAAAATATAAGAAAAAATACGTAACCAAAATAAAACAGGCAATCCACTTCGGATT
Organism: Stegodyphus dumicola; assembly: GCF_044657685.1. Classification (NCBI taxonomy): domain Eukaryota; kingdom Metazoa; phylum Arthropoda; class Arachnida; order Araneae; family Eresidae; genus Stegodyphus; species Stegodyphus dumicola. Next base: position 184,164,407 of record NC_140777.1, on the reverse strand, counting down.
TTACACTCAAATTTTGTTAATTAAATTATCAATTACCAAAATTTTGAACTTAGTGCTGGCAATTTCTTATATTCATACATTCCTGAAGCTAGTTCTTAATATTCAATATTCAACAAAATTCATTTACAGTCTTGAACACATTCCAGTTATTATATCTATGTATGATTGATATCTATGTATTGAACAACTCAAAGGGAATAATCCAGTAGAAACGATTGACAAAGTTATATAGTAGCTCTTAAGAATACTTTAAATCACTAAAACGTTTTTATGCGCACGAAAATCTTAACCTCAACTAACTCGACGAAAAGAAGAGGAATTTCTAAGCACGAAATTCATATAAATAAAATTAGGTGTACTCAACAACAAATTTATGCTTGATAGCTTTGCCAAAAGTCCTAATCATATATAATATAAGGTTATAATATATAATATAATATAATAGAAGGTAATAAATATATAATATAAGGTTTTTCTCCCGCCTTTTTAGCAGCTTCATGGTGTAATGGTGAGCACGCTTGGCGCGTATTCGAGAGACCCGAGGTTCGAGTACTGGCGAGGGCATTGCTCATTTTTCAACCCTCCTGCTTTCAAAAAATACCTAATGTCTCTACAGTGGCGCCAAACTTAAAAAAAAAAAAAAAAAAAAAAAGTGGCGGATGATAATTCTCCATTACCAGGATTTGGCGATTAGGTCCACTAATGCCCAGTCGCCCTTTAAAAGGGAGGAGTGTATAAGGTATTTCTCCCGCCTTCTTAGCATGCCTTCGTGGTGTAGTGGTCAATACACTCGGCGCGCATTCGAGAGGTACGTGGTTAGAGTCCCGGCGAGGGCATTGTTCATTTCTCACGTCACCTGCTTCGAAATAACCTAATGTCTCTACAGTAAAAAGTTTTCTAATTATAAATTATTGGTTTATTACTTTGCAACTTTAGCGCAGGTTATAGGCTTTTTAATTTGCTCATAACGACTCTTATGTAGAATGTATATATAAGTGGACAGGCTCATGGAAGAAGTTTCTAGCCAATAACTGTATTTTAAAGTTCTGAAGAAAGTTATGAACAGATTTTCGATAAGAAGAAGCGTCTTTGTACCTAAACTAGCAAGGTGCTTCTTTGACGTTTATCTGCAGTGCAACAGTTAGCGCATTGATTTGCTAAACTAAAGATTCCATCTTCGACACGAAGCGAATGAATTTTTGAGTACTCTGTGTTTTTCAAGACAACCGTTCCAAAAGATCTTTCTAAATAAACTTTTGATTGACAGAGGTCAAACTCCACTTACAGAAGGTGTTCACACATTTTTGTAATGATCTTAATTTTCTCCGTGAATTTAAATATTAATTTTAAGATCTAAACGTGACTGGCATCCAATTGGAATAAGGTTTATTTGTCGTCTGCAGCATTAAAAATATTCTTTTCTTTAAAATGTCGCTGAAAAATAAACAGTGGATCGGAGGCTATATTTTTGCGCTGTCCGAACAGAAAAACTCTTATTTAATTATTAAAAAAAAAGATGCGAAAAACATGGTTTTAATAGTTCTACACTCAAAATAAGTGGCATAATTAATATGAAAGGAAAAAAACGTCAAAGTTTACATCTGACTGGGAAAAGGCAAAACATCCATATGCACCAAAGGTACGCACGGCTCTTATTAAATCTAAAGTCTCATCTCATGGTTTAAAGGAAAATCAAGCCCCCCAAAGAGCTATTGTAAAAATTTTAAATATCTCTGTAGGAACTGCGAATAAAATTATTAAATCTAATTTAAAGCTATTTAAAACAAAACAAAAAGAAATGATGTTCATCGCCCAACGCCGAAACATATTTTTCGGCTTAAGTCTATGTGCAGATTGTTGTATGAAAATTATTTGGCAAATGAAAAATGGAAATACATAATTACGACTGATGAGGCTTGAATATACTTATCCGATTGCGATAGAAAAAGATCGATTTACTACCACTGAAAAAGAGATGAAAAAAAAGGAGTTAATATGTTGGTTCACAGAAATCAATGAAGGTTTTTCAAAAGGTTTTTATGGTTATTATTCGATTATCTTATAACGGGAAACTTAAAATAAGGAAAGTAGAAAAAATGTCAAAAGTAATTTGAATTACTAACAGAAATATATTTTAACATCGATTGTCAAAGAAGAAATTCCATCTCTTTATCCAAACCAATCTTCATTGTGTTAAGTTCCATCCGGATAAGGCTCCGAGCCATACCTCTAAATTTCGATAAAATTTATATTTCTCTATATAATTCTGCTCTATTTTTCGATAAAATAAGAAATGAAATCAGAATTGAAACTGTTCCCTCTAAATGCATCCCATTCGTCCTCGGATGTGTCTCTTATGGATTACTGTGCATGTGGACTTTTAAAACAAACTCTTTATAAGCGGCATCCCAAAATATCGGATGGACTCTGGAAGATTGTGTAGGAGGAGTAGAATAAAATCAGCTTTGATGTTTTAAGAAAAGGGTAGTTCAACAAAAAGACTATCAGATTCAGCGTACTAGAAAAAAAAAAAAAAAAGAAAAGAAAAAGAAAAAGAAAAGAAAAGAAATCTGAAAGGTTTCAGATTTTAAATTACGTCCAAAGATAGGCTTTTTTTTAACGTTTTGAGTGTTACCTTTATTTATTAAATATCATGTTCTACGTACTCAAACTATAAAATTCAGTTCTACAGCAATATCGCAAATTAATTTTTAAATGAGCATATTTTTAGAATTTACGATACAGTCTCGCGCGCTAGAGATAAAAATGTTCTTTTTTTTTCCGTACAGTGTTGCCATGGTTCGCTTTGAAATCGTTTAGGTTTTTAATCAAAAATTCGTTGAAATGTTACAAAATATGAAATCGATAATAAAACAAATTTCAAATTCAAAATTCGGCCTTCCACATGCCCATATTCTATGGAAGATTACGTTATTCAAATTTTGATGGCCTTTAGGTACCGATGTTTTATCGCAATGCGAGAAACATACATACGTTTATGCACATTCTTCATTATTTAATTTCTTTAAATATAAGACGGGGCGATAATATAGGGTGGCAACGATTTGAAAAGTGATACAGCCTTTTAAACGCTTCGACGCAAAATGCCAAAACGAAATTAATAATTCTTCAGGTCAAATTGCCCCTTTGGACTAATAAAAATCTAAGGTTTGTTTATATATAAATCTTTGCAAAATCGTTACAAAAATGTGTGAGCACACTCTGTATGTACATATGCAATTAAACATGTCTATGCAGCTAACTGCTTAAACAAACCTATAAGTTAGCTAGCTACTTAATTGATTTTAGTTTATACCAATGTGGATAGAGACGTTTGTCAGTTTTCAGACGTTAAAATTCCCATTGAAGGTCGTAATCCGTTATTTCTCAGGTAAGATAACCGTCAATAATGAGTGCATACTTAATGAACGACATAAAAAAAAATCGTGAAATCGAAATCCATAGAAAGTGAAATCTATGGGCCTTGCCTGAGGGTCGTAGACTGTGTCCGAGATCAGGGTCAGGCTTCGGCCCCGATCGAGATCGAATCGGGAACAGAATTGACTCCACCTTTGGTTCCACCCTTTCGGCTAACAAAATACAAATTTGAGAGCACCACGGTCGGGTCAATGGAGAGGGAAATCGAATATAAAAAGGCCCACCAGTCCTGCAGTCAGCATTCGATCCTCAGCAGAAGGAAAAATCAATCAACAACCATGAAGGTGGTAAGTAGTTCCATTTCCACTTCAGAAACTTCTGATATCGTTCGCTGAAATCATACATTCTCTGCTGGCCTATGATGTCTGGAATAACTTTATTGGCTTAATACCAACTTTTTTACAGTGATATATTTCTAAAATTTAATATTTCCAAACTTACCAAATAGCATTTTTTTTCTATTTCTTATTCATAATTTATGAAGTATATTTTAATACTCATTCAGAAACCTACAGCATAGTAGTGTTCTTTAAATTTCTCATTATTCGTAAGCTTGCATTTTCAATATTTTACACAAATTTAAAACTGGCACATGAAGGAATTTATTAGAATTTCTTCCGCCTGCTTAGCGTGCCTTCGCGGTGTAGTGGTCTGCACGCTGGGCGCGTATACCAGAGGTCAATGGTTCGATTCCCGGCGAAGGCGTTGCTCATTTTTCATCTCTCCTTCTTCGAAATAACCTAATGATTCTACAGTTGCTCGGAGAGGTAAATAAAATCGCAAATTCAGTTTGCCGTGATAGAACTGGTATCAACGTTAAGCATATAAAGCTTAAATTATATTAAATGCAATAGACAGTTATTTGAATGATAATTATCCTTATAATGTATAGCTGAAAATATTAATTAGTCTTAATTAATTTAACTTTCTTAATTAAAGTGAAATCTTAAATTATTTAAAATGTATTTTTAACTAAGAAGAGATTAGATAGAGAAAGCATTTGAAATATTTTCTTTTAAAAGTAATTTAATTATAATTATTTCCTTCTTGCTATTCTGTGCATCGAACATTTGCATAAAAGGATATTAGATGGGGGAATATTTTATTTAAAAATCGTGAACATTTTATTTTTTTTTTTAAATCGTGAAATATTTTGTTTAAAAAATTGTTTAACTATAATTATTTCCTTCTGTACACTGAACATCTGCAAATTTAAAAATTTATAAATAATGTTACAATACAAAAGTGTAGTTAAATAAATTTAACTCTTAAAAATTTCGAAAAAAAAAAAAACGTGACATTCTCTCTTCAAAATAAAATTTACTAATTATTGATGAAAACATTAAAAGCTACAAAATGTAAATGCTGTTTAATTTCAACTTTGTGCTTTATTTATTTAATTTAATTTATTTTGTTTATTTGTTATTGACATCTTAGCTGTAACTTATATTCGTTTTGTTAAAATTTTCTCCCCGTAATGCGCGCGCATCCTCCAAAGACACAAACAGTTCTTCATGAAACTATCCCCGTAAGTTCTCAAGTATCAGTATGTAAAAAGACTGTATATGTTCATATAATTATTTCTTTTTACTAAAGAATAATTTGTTTGCATACTGTTAATCAAAGTATTATGCAAACTGCTCTTGCAAGTTTCAAATCTCCATACGATCGCAATAAAAAGAAATCTCATATCTTCGCCATTTTAAATCTTGAGTGCATAATTTCAATGCCATGGCTTCAGCATCTAGATCAGAACCTTGTACAGCTACTGCAGATTGGCGAGAATGAATCTGATGCTAAGCTTTAATACCAAATTTTCAAATAAAATTTTCAGTAGCGTTGAAGAAAGCTCTGAAAAAGAACGACATTTTAAATCGTTAGTGCATAATTTCAATGCCATGGGTTCAACATCCATTTCAGAACCTTGTACTCTACAGCTGCTGCAGTTTGGCAAGATAGATGCTAAGTTTTTAATATCAAATCTTCAGTAGCTTTGAAGAAAGCTCTGAAAAGAACGACATTTTAAATCTTCAGTGCATAATTTCACTGCCATGGGTTCAGCATCCAATTCAGAACCTTGTACTTTAGAGTTACTGCAGATTGGCAAGACAAAATCTGATGCTAAGCTTTAATGCCAAATCTTCAAAATTTTCAGTAGCTCTTTTTCTTCTTCCTTTTCCTTTTCCATTCCTACCCGTACCTGTTGGCACAACGAAGCACATTTTGCAAATCACTGCCCTCATTACTTTTCCAGTTTTTATCTTTAATCCTTTCAATAGCGAAGGTTCTTTGCGTCAGATTGTCAATATTAAATTACTGACAGATATTTAAAGACATTTAAGCCTACTTCTGTTTTATCTAAATAACGATATTTCTTTCCTAGCTCGCTATTGTTGCTTTGTTGGTGGCCGTTGCCGTGGCCGAAGAAATGATGGCAGCTGAATCTTACCCAGTTGCCTCCTACCACCACGGACCCTCCCTCGCCGCCTCTTCCCAAGGACACGCCTATGGAGCTCACGGTGCCCGAAGCCACGGATATGGTGCTCATGGACAGTCCCACTATGGAGACCACGGACGTTATGCCGACAGAGCTCATGCCGCCCACGGACACCACAACGTTGGTGGATATGGTGCTCATGATGCTTATGGTGCCCATGCTTCCAAATACGGCAAATACCGTAATGTTGGTGCCTACGCTCAGGACAAGGTAAGCTTATTATCAGTGATTTCTGTATACATCAGGAAAAATGATTCCGCCATGCACAATATAAAACTTTAAAATATCTCGAGTTTTAACAATTTTCAGCTAGAATTTATCAAAAATACGCTGCTAGCTTCAGCCGGCAAGTGGTCCCACCTCCCGGCTGAGCGGTAAAGCCACTGAACATTGGTAGTTTGGTCCGAGGTTCGAATTCCACCAACGGGCTGGCTGCATGGACACTCCCATACTTTTTCCTCATGTGTAACGTGCATACGAGCCAGTTTTCCTTAGAAAGTCCTCCATGAAGGCATCCCTCCTCTTAGGCAGATAGCCCTCGAGCGCTTCGCCATAATCAGATAAATCAAATTAAAAAATCTTCAGCAGGCAAGTAGTGTTGCATTCGAGTCCCGTTAGAAGGAAAGATCATTGACCACTTATTGAAAAGATTTGATCTTAAATAAAAATTTTACTCTGGTATATATAAAGCGCTACAAAAATTAAATTGTTTCGTGGCCATATATACGATAATCAAGAATACTAAAAGTATATTTCGGGGTTTTTGAGATGTTTCGTTTAAAAAACCAAACAAGAGTTATTGATAATCCATTTACCTTAATTGATAATCTATTTAATTTGAGCGTAATTTATAAAGTTTAAATTCCGTTTAGATTACTTCTCTTTCTGTGGCAACACGAGCGGTGCCAAATAAAGGCAAATTACAAAACTTGTAAAATAAATTAATAAATAAAATGCAGGAGGAAAATTAATACTCTTTTTTTTTATTCTGCTTTTTAAAAGGTTAATAAATTTTATCAGGAATCGATACGGTAATTAACTGTTTCGTTGAAAGCTTAATAATTCTTCGATTACACTTTCTAACACTGATTTTATAAATGGCGAATTTAAAATAATAATAATAATAATAATAATAAGAATAATAATAATAATCTGAAAAGTTTTGAATTTTAAATTACATCCAAAGGAATTTTTTTTAACGTTTCGTCTGTTACCTTTATTTATTAAATATCATGTTCTTTGCACTTAAATCATAAAATTCAGTTCAATAGCAATAGCCAAAAATAATTTTAAAATGAGCATATGGTTTTAATTCTGATTTTTAAATGTATATAAATTTTATCAGGAATCGATACAGTAATTAACTGTTTTGCTGAAAGCTTAATAATTTTTCGATTACCCTTTCTAACATTGATTTTATAAATGTCGTCAAAATAAATAAACATTTTATTTCCTTATAAAAGCCCTGAATAAAATTAAAACTGAATATTTGCTTAATTGATTAATTATAAGCTATTTACTATAGGGTGCAGACATTTGTCAATCAGTCATTTTAGACGAACTTTCCTTAATATCAAATATTAAATTTTGGGTCTTTAATATTTTTTAATATTTTATTTTGTTTATGTTTTGGTGCTTTACAATATCAGATTTTCTCTTAGCCTGTTTAAGAATCACATCAAATTTATATTCTGAACTATAAAACGAGAAGTTTTCATGCAAATAATAATTCTCGTGTGCTAGACAGAAAATATGTAATTTGAATTAACATTGAAGAACGTTTTAGTTGAATGAAAGCAAGTCGAACACAATAATGAAAAAATAATTGTAATGGAAGAATCACCATTATATGAACAAGTACGTGTAGCCACAGTATGAAGTTTTAAAATATACTATATTACAAAAATCACACCGATAATTAATCTTAGTATTTTACTCATTTATTTTTTGAATCTCTAATCTCTTTTGAAAGCACATAATTTCCATTGAATATGTGCATTAGTAACATATAATTAATTACGAGCAGTTCTTAAATTCAGCTGTTCTCACAAAACGGAAGCGAAAGCGGGTGTTTATTGCTGCTTTCAAAAGCTGTTCTAAGACAGATCTATTAACTATAATTGATATGGGATTTACAAAAATTCACACCACACTTAAACTTTAAATTCACATTCTGTCTCTTAAAATTTCATTATAATACAAAGAAATATTAGTGCAATGTGGGTCATTATTTTCATACTGTAATGAGCAAGAAGAAGCATTATTTAGACAGAAATCAAATTAAATATTTCTTTTTACTCTTTAGGGTGCCGGATACGAAAAGGCATACGCTTACGACAAGAAGGCCGGCCACCACGCCATCCTTGCCGACCATGGTGCTAAATCCGGACACTACGGAGTCCACGACAGGAACGCACACCACAATGTAGGAGCCTACGCTCGTGCCGGACACGACCGTCATGGAGCTCACAGCAAGTACGGAGGTGCTGCTCACGGAGTCCACGCCCACGCTAACTCTGCTTACGGACGTTATGGACAGGGACACGCCCAGATGGTCCACCATGCCCCAGCTGTCTACCAGGTCCACCATGCCGCCCCCGTCTACCAAGCCGCCCCCGTCCATCATGGATACAGCCGATATTAGATTAATAGTAAGTACGCATTCAACGTGCAAAGTCGATGCAAAACTTTTTTTTTTTTTTTTTTTTTTTTTTTTTTTTTTTTTGTTCACCATGTGAATTTCTAGCAAAATTCACACCAGGCGAATATTCAGCTATTAAGACGAAAAAATATTTATTTTTCTGCAAAATGATAAAATCATAAATGTAAAGAGAATTTTTAAGGCTACATCTATTTTGTTGCATATTAGTTAACGATTAAGTTTCTTAGCTAAGTAGTTTAAAAAATCTGTTTGATGATTTCTAATAAAATAATTTAGATAGGTGATGTCAAAGAAACTAGCAAAATTAACACCATGCAAAGATTGAGCTATTAATGCAAAAAAATATTTGTTTTCTAAGAAATCAGGCTCCAAAAATGGTAAAATCATAATAACTAAAGATTCTTTCCCACCACATCTCTTTCCTTACATATTTAACAATTAAATTTCTTATCTAAGCATTCTGAAAATTTCCTTGAATATTTATAATAAAATAATTTAGATATGTGAATAGAGAATGACGTTAATGATATTAAATTTAGCTTAAGATGGCTTACAAGCCGAACAGAATTTTTTTGTAACATCAATATAAAAACCTTCAAGTAAAATAAAAAATGAAGAAGGCTACCATAGAGACTTAAGCAACCAATTAATATAGAAAAGTATTGAAGATGTGCTTAAGTTCAATGTCATAATAATGAAAAAGAATTGAAAAAAATCTGCCGAATTATAAAAAATATTCTGTAAATTTGACTTTGGTTAATTTTAATACTTTTACTGATTTTTTGTATGGATAAGCAATACAAGCAATTAAATATAAGGCAGCTTATTTAGAAAATATACTATCGAAAGTAATTCGCTTGATTTTAAAGCAACAATCAGGCAAATGTTTAAAAAGGGCATTTTCTCATCAAAGGTATTTTTACAAATAGATGTATTTTAATGTAAGGATGAGGCCCACAGGAACCGACGATCAAAAGTCGCGACGCTCCGCTATTTCTCAACGGACTACATTTTCTACTATGATTTTCTTCATGTTTAATGCGAATATGAGCCAGTTTCTCTTTATTGACCACCAAGGTATTCCTTAATGCCTTTCTCAAATAGACTTTCTCATAATTAACGAATCGACTACACGTAGTGGTGATGAATTTAAAACGGTCTTCCCATTAATTTTGTGCTCACCAGCGGCCGAGCGGTAACGTCGCTGAACACTGGTAGTTCGGTCCGAGGTTCGAATACCGCGAACGGGCTGGCTGTATGGGCGTTTTCGTGGTTTTTCACATGTGTAACGTGTCAGTTCCCCTTAGAAAGTCCTCCACGAAGGCATCCCTCCCCTTAGGCAGATAGCCCTAGTGTGCTTTGCCATAATTAAGTAAACCAAACCATTAATTTTGTTGTTATTTGATGCTCACTTGTCTGACGTAGTGAGACCAAGCTCACGAAATTCCTCGTGGCAAGAAGTGCTAGATTATGCCTACCGTTGGCAACAGCCTTGAGCGCTTCCAGGTAATGGTAGCTCAGTTCCGCCCCCAATTTTGATAGAGAGCACCCCGAGGGGGACGGGTCCGAGAATCTGTCCCCTCCCCTTCCACCAAACCACACGAGAGGACTTTTCGGCTCGCCGCATATTTAGAATGCCGCCATGCCGCGCCGACACTATACATTTACAAACATTCATGCCTTCTCCGGGATTTGAATCCGGTCCCTTCGGCATAGCAGTCAGCGACGCTAACCACTATATCAGTTGGGCGGCTTTTACCATTACGATTTCCCTTTTCCATTAATGATGCGTATAATTAAAACTGCAGATATTAATTTAAATAAAATATTTCCATTTTCATGAATAATCCATTGTCTGGAGCGATCCCTCTATCTACCAATCTGGAGACCACCCTTGCCTTGAAATTTTCGTCCAAATATGTCAAAATTAAGTACTACTTAAAAGAATTTTTGCAAAGTGATTGGATATTATCATAATTGTTATTATTCAAAGATCTAAATCTGAATATGTTTAGAAAACAATTAAATTTTCTCATTGTCATTAATTTATATAATCGATTTTCCTTTCTTTCTTTTCAGAATTAAGTGACCTTAGAATAGACCCTTTGATGACGCACACAGAACACTTCCTCGTCGTTGTTGATAATGATGAAACCTTCTGTTGTTAAATTTATTTATTGAAAGCATTTGTGTTTGTCCTTTAATAAATATTTAAAAAAGATCAATTTGACAGCTTTTTTCTTTTGACAATATTTTCTGTGACAACATTTGCATTCCTGCAATGAGCATTGGTATTCACGAAGTAACAAAAATTATTCATTTTCATTTGACAATTTTAAGAAAAAGTCATGTGTAGATTTTCGGTCACAACATTTGCCTTCTTGCAATGAGAATTTGGTCTAAAAAGCATTTCTGATATTCATGAAGTAACAAAAATTATTCGTTTTCATCAATAATTCATTTTCATCAATTAAGAAAAATTCTTGTTTACATTTTCTGTCACAACATTTTCCTTCTTGCAAAAGAGAATTTGGTTTAGAATGCATTTCTGATATTTATAAAGTAACAAAAAATTATTCATTTTCATCAATAATTTTAAGAAAAAGTCATGTGTACATTTCTGCCCCAAGATTTACATTCCTTCAATGAAAATTTGATCTAATAAGCAAATCTGGTATTCCTGAAGCAACAAAACTCATTTGTTTTCATTAATAATTTTGAGAAAAAAAGTCATGTGTAATAAAGAATATCAATACTATGGTAGAAGTCACTTCCGATTAGATCAGCATTTACATTTCTACTATGAGAATCTTATAATTCTATAAAGCTTTTCTTTTATTCCTGAATTATACATCAAGCAGATGGATTGAAATAGGAAAAATGATATCAACACTAAATGCATTTTCAATTGCTTTACACTGCTACAAAAAAAGATTTTTCAAAAGAAAAAAAGTCTGGTGTGTACACCACATGACTTCCGTGTACGGAATATTTAATTATAAGCAATTTTTCCTGCATTTCATTTAAATTTATTCCCTCGAACTTCATTAGAGATATATTTCTCGTTCAATGAATTCAGTTTTCACTTCGCGGCAAGGCAAAAATACATAAAAACTCAAAATATCTTCATTAAAAATTGAAAGGTATAAAAAAGCATAAAACATCAAATGCAGTTAAAACAATTAAAAACAATTATTATGATTAAAATTACATTTTCTACGTAAAAACAAGCAATTCGACAACGGGCAAAAAGGCAGACTTTTCGGTCCCCGAATTCAAGTTTCCTTGTGGTTCCACTCGGCAAAAAGACACTGAAGGTGCAGAAAGACTTAATTCACTATTCTGCTAAGTTTCAAATGTAAACAAATACGGCTGCTATGGTCAAACAAAATTTGCCTTAGCCGCACTTACATTCTACTATTGCATGCGGATTAACTAACGGCATGAAAACATTAAAAGGAGGGTAAGAATAACATAATTCAATCATTTTTAAAGCACAAAAATTCACAATTAAAACAACAGATATATATATATATATACAAACTTAAAGCATCTAAATTAATTAGTAAATTATAATAAAAGCAAGGCAATTCCTCTATAGTCTATAATATAATAATTATAATCTATATATATGTAATATATTCAGGAGTAGGAATTTTGATGGCGTAGAAGTGTTGATCCATAATGACTAGGAAATTGGAAGCGAAAGCAGATTAAATGTTCAGTTTTATGTTCAGCAACATGTTGCGGCTACACACAAGTCGGCACATTAAATGGGCCTGTTCCAAAAGGCTTACATTTTTTATAACTTTATAGCAAGAAAGCAGCAGCAGACAGACAGCAGTCAAGCTAGGCCAAAGCGTGGAAAGCAAGCGCGTTAAGTTCAGACTTCTTAATTCAAAACTGAGTTAGTTGTAGTTCTCAAAGCATTTTGATCGGATAGTTAATATTGCTGTAAAATTATTATTGGCTGCTTGAGTTTTAGCTCAATTTACATCACCAGAATTATGCAAGAGTTGTGTGACATAGAATTTTCTGGAAATGACGCAGTACAAATAGATGTTGCTATTTTTAGAATAGAGAAGGGAAATTAATTTAAGCTGGTAGTTTAATCTTTTACATATTCTTTCTTTACCTTTCTTACACTTTTGGTGCGACGGATTGCAACTAAAATAGGAGGTACACAACTCTATTATAACAGTCCTATATACAACATTTCAACGTTCTAAAGCTACTCGTTTTTGAACTATGCCAAATACAGACGCTACGAAACAAAACTTCTTCTGAATCTATTTTAAATAGTTTTCATAATTCCCGTTTGGGAAAAAAGAGTCCTTTAATGTGCACTTACGTACAGATTTCACGTAAAAACATCGTTGAATGGCATTCGATAGCGGTGAAAATGGATATTTCCGTTGAAATATGATACCCGGAATTTTTCGTAATTACAATGAGGAATTCCTATGAGGAAGTACAAAGAGAGAGAGAGAGAAATAAAATATTTAGCTGACTTTACCTTTAAAAAAAAAAAAAAAAAAAAAAAAAAGCTTTGAAGCTTTGAAGACACAAACGCATAACAATCCTCCTCTATTAACTTGCAGCAGTGGTATTTCAATAATGGTAGCATCAGCACGTATTCTACAGTTTCCTTCTTGTAGTATACATTCTGCTCATTATTCTAAATCTGCAAAAAATTAGCCTTTCCTTAAAGTTGTAATCATAAGAAATTAAGTGTGTTCCGTATTCGACAACATATATCATCTAAAACAGCTGCTGTTCTCAACCTTTTGACTAACGCGTACCATGTAAACAAAAACTGAAAACCTTTAGTACCATCACTACAAAGTACTACTACCACCACTGCTCTTGAACAAAGGTCTGATCGCATAAATTTACGAGTGTTAGAAAAAATAAAACTCAAACTCAGTGTTAGGGTTTTAATTTTTGAATTGAATAGTTATAAATACTTTACTTATTTGCGTTTTTTCTCTTTGTTGTTTATTGCAATACTGTTAACACGAATGTAAAGATCACAATAACTGATACGTAAACAATAGGTGAGAATTTTACTGGTTATCAAAAGTTATTACACAGCAAAAATATAGCATCTGTTCAAGAAGCTCTGAATTGGAGTTGGTCTAAAACTGGCGGCCTCTGAATCAATTTTATACAACTCGTGAAGACATTTCAATTATATATTTGTTGCAAGTACACTGTCTCACAAAAATGATAAGTTACAACAATATTTTTAGTTTTCTACGTAATATTAGAAAAGATTTGAAATAAAATAATAAATAATATTTTCCCTCTCTCTCTTTGTACTAAATAAATTTAAAAAAGCTAAAAAAAGGGGGGGGACAGTTCTATATCTCCCGTTGTACAATTCCGATTTTTCATGTCTCGAAAATGCGACTTGGAATATACAGTGGTGGCCAAAATTGCGGACACTTTTGGAAATTTTTATGTTCTTGAAATTTGTATGCTTATAGAAAATGTTACGTTTCGCAACATGCAAACTTGTATATATCATTTTAAAGAGAATTTATTACTGAATTCAATACAAAACACAAAATTCGATTATTTGCAATACAAAAAAAAGTTATATGTACTTTAATATAAATAAAAAACACAGTTATGAAGTGGTTTGTAATGTCTAACTTTCCTGGCCAATCATTGTTCTTGTTCTGAGAACCAATCAAATGTTAGTAACTGCCAGTAGAAGCTGACATCATGTTTACACTTGAAACAATTCATTATTTTGCTTTGTTCTGTAGTAAGAATGACCTGTTTCTTATACACTGCAATTAAATGTAGGAATTTTTGTAAAAATTGTTAATATTTAGTCAAGAAGCAATGACATCAAATAAAAGATTAGATTGGACACCTAGAAAAAGATGTAATATTATTGTGTTACGAGAAAGTGGTCTTTCCTATGCTGACATTGCAAGACAGGTGGGTGGTTCAGTGACTACATCTGGAGTCCGAAAGTTTTGTTTACGATATCAGGAGACAAATTCAATAAAAAAGAAAGAAGGAAAAGGCCGAAAAAGGTGAATCGCATCTATTGATGACAGAAGAATAAAAAGACTATGTCTCCAAGATAGAAAAATGTCATCAGCGGCTATCAGAAGTGATGTGAATGATGCTGGTGTTTCTGTCAGTTCAAGAACAATCAGGAGAAGATTAACAGATGTTGGACTGAGAGGTAGAATTCCACGAAAAAAGCCTTATCTTAATTTTCAGCAACGAAAAAAAAGACTACAGTGGGCAAAGGAACACATTAATTGGACAGATGATCAGTGGTCACAAGTTATATGGAGTGATGAAACTAAGATATCGTTATTCGGTAGTGATGGCGAAAATATGTAAGACGTAGAATAGGAGAAGAGCTACATCCTGACTGCATTCAAGCAACTGTGAAAAACCCAGTTAGTGTTATGATTTGCTCATGCATGTCAGCAGATGGTATTGGTCGCCTTCATGTCATCGATGGGACACTGATTGCCAGAAAATACATTGACACTATTCTAGAACCAAAACTTCTACCTTCCATCAGAGATCTCTTTCCCAACAATGCTTCGTTTATTTTTCAGCAGGATTCTGCTCCTTGCTACACGGCCAAAATATCGAAAGAGTGGTTTTGTACAAAGAGCATTAAATTGTTGTCATGGCCAGGAAACAGTCCTGACCTCAATCCTATCGAAAATTTGTGGCACCGCTTGAAAACTCTTGTCAGAATGAGGCGCCCATCAAATAAAAGGGAACTAATTGAGGCTATAATTGCCTCAATAAAAACTCTTGTCAGCTCAATGAAACGTCGATGTGAAGCTGTAATCAAAAATAAAGGGTACCCTACTAAGTACTTATAACTCACTGCAATCATCACTACGTAATGTATATCGATAACTATTATCGTTTAACTTTTTTTTTGTATTGCAAATAATTGAATATTTTTTTATTGAATTCAGTAATAAATTCTCTTTAAAATGATATATACAAGTTTGCATTTTGTGAAACGTAGCGGTTTCTATAAGCATACAAAGTTCAAAAACATAAAAATTTCCAAAAGTGTTCACAATTTTGGCCACCACTGTACATTATATTTATGTATAGCATTATTCTAACATAGATATTTTGACATAAAATCGGACTTTTTCTGAAATAACATACCAATGTTTTTACATATCTCGATTCTACCGACTCAAGTTACGCCAGTTTTGTAAAATTCGCGCGAGTAGATTTTAAAAAAGGAGCTCTCAAAATTTTTGCTCCTCCATGTTAATTGAATTTGGTACATATTTATTAATCCCTCTTTTTTTATTCTTCCTTTCACAATTCGAAATTAAGGTTCATTCCAAATGAAATTCCCCACTTTTTTATGATTTATTTTTAAAATTTGTATTTTTAAATATTTTTTCTGAATTTTTGGAAAAAAGTTTTAAATTATAACCTATAAAATTTTTACAATCATCTTAAAGTAGGCGTATTCCTAAGATATACCTGATATTTCTAAGGTATACCTGCAAAAAATTAGAGCTTTTTTATTCAAAATTTCCTAAGATATACACGAGTTTACATATTTGTGCGTTTTGAAATTTGGCCATATTTATTAAAAGCGTTAATAACATTAAATGTGGTTTAGGCACTTTGTTAAAATTATTTGGAAGTAGGAACGAAGTGACCCTTTTCCAATGGACAATCATGCACAATGGAAAGGAAAGGAAAGGAAAATAGGTTGCCATATATTAAGAAATTCGCCAAGTGAATTATTCTTGGCGCAAACTGAAAAAAAATTCGCCAAGATAAATTTTTGAATTTCTCCATAAATTTCGCACCAAATTTTACAAAATTTAATACTTAGGCATCATTTGAGTAGCAGCATCGAAATATGGAAAAACAATTGGTATGTTACTTCAGGAAAAGTCCGATTTTGTCTCAATGTTAGAGCAATGCTACATATAAATCTAATATACAGTAAGACCCCGCTTAACGCGGGGGATACGTTCCATCAAAGTAGAGCGTAATGCGAAACAGCGCTAAACGAGGCTATCTTTACATGTAAATATTGGGGTTAGGGGAAGATGGCTAGGAAATTGGTTAGGTATTAAATTTAAAAAGTATGTTTTTTTAATAAAAATAAAACCAAACATTTATTTCTTAAAGCCCAAATTAATACCACATTATTATTTCTTGCAAAAATAAAAACAAAATATAAATAACAAAACGAATATTCTTAAAAAAAACAAATAAAATTCTCAGTCATATTTAGTTAGCCTTCAGCGTTTTCAGTGTTTTGCCTTTTTGTGACAAAAGCATCTAATGTTGTTTGCCTTTTTCTTTTGTGTTGTTCTCTTAAAAGTTCTTCATAAACGGATAGAGCATCTCTAACACCACGCCTTACTTTTGAGCTCCTGTCAAAATTCGGATCATTTTCAATGAATGGATCCATTATTTCAGTTATGGTAGACAAACTCCTTTTTACAAACGCCATCGAAAGTTCTTTTTGCTCTTCTTCTGAATCACTGCTGTCAACATTTTTGTTTTCTTCTTGTTCAGTTAATTGAGCTCATCATTAGAAAGACTAGCCGCTGCTTCTTGAATTATTTCTTCGACATCTTCCACATTTACCCCTTCAAAATATGTCTGTACAATACCGCACCAAACAAGAAATACAAGTACACTCTTTCGGATATGTATTTGAAACCTATCGCTGCATAATATTTCGGGGAATCCCCGTATGCTGCGAGCAATTTCGTGGAATCCCCGGGTTGAAATAAAAGAGCGCTAAACCGAAACAGCGCTAAACGAAACAGCGTTAAGCGGGGTCTTACTGTATATCGTAAGTCGCGCTTTCGAGACACGAAAAACGCAATTGGAATTTCGCCAATCGGCCCAGTAGAACGGAATATATAGGAACTGTCCCGTTTTTTTGGCAGTGTACCACAAAATTAATCGGGCATTAAATAACTTCTAATTAAAATCGTCTGCAATAAATAAAATGAAATTTTATGAAATTAACTTGAATAAAAAAGTTAAGAAAAAACAAAACAAAAAAAAAAAAAAAAGTTCGCTTTTATAATTCAAATTTTCTTTTTAGAAAATATCCGTTATTTTAATGTTTTCTTGCAATGGCTCGGTCACGAAAGGAAACGTGGTTAGAAAACTCTCAGAGTACTTATAGATTTGCATCAAAAGAAAGGGAAACCTATTAGAAAAATTGCTTATTTAATCAATTTAAGTGGTTGTACACTTTTTGATATTTTTAAGCGTTATAAGACGCAGAATCGTATTCAAAACAAAAATCTGGAGGACCATATAAGCTATCTCATGGAATCAAACGCTTTATTCTAAGGCAATGGTGCCCAACCTTTGGCCTGTCGCGAGCACATTTCCAAAACATCAACATTTTTGTTAAACATATTTCCAATCTTATTTGATACATCTGAAACATTAATTTCGGCAAAAGGTTTTGAGATGAATAATAATATTGGTCGAACTTTATTGGAAATCAGAGAAGCGGAATTAAAAATTATTTTTCAGTGCATTTATGTTTACCGAGTATTTCTCTGTTTCATTTGCCTTGTGGTTATTAATATGGTTTGATAAATTCTGAAAAATGGGTGAACTGTTTTTCTTTCATCTGATTTATCCACAAATTTAACTTTATCTGAAAAACAGTTACAGTCCAAGTCAATTGAAAAAGGGTTTATTCTTTTTCCTGGAGTTCTTCGCTCAGTTTAGCTGTTATATCCATGAGAAAATACAGATCGGATAACCAATTATTATCGTCTAATTTTTTGTAACTCTCGTTTCCGAATTACAAAAACTGCTTTATTGGCGAAAGAAGTTCTACAAATCGTTGAAGTACTTTTCCTCTGCTGAGCCATCTGACATCGAAATGAAGCAATAAGATTTCATGTTCGCTATACAGTTGATCAGTCAGCAATCAATTATTTTATAACGTCTTGCAAGATATCTCTTATGACTATAAATGCTAACCATATTTTAACAATTAAGAAATATAAATGAATGGTTATTTTAAAAATATTTTTTGGTCATAGTACCTAATCGGGCTGGCGAGCACACAGGAAACGATCGGCGAGCACATTGTTGGACACCGCTGTTCTAAGGAATATTAAAAAGAATCCAAGACTGAGTGTTCCTAAATTTGGTTGCGGGGCTTCTTGAATTATATGTAAATCTAGAAACTGTAAGAAGAGTAATGTGATCTGCAGGATATTATGGACGAGTAACAAGAAGAAAATTTTATGTCAGTAAAAATAATCGAAAACTTCGACTCACTTTCGGAAAATCGATGAAACAAGACACCCGACTACTGGGAAAAAGTGTTTTTTTCTAATGAAAGGAAATTTAACATCTTCGGCTCAGATGGACGAGTGTTGATGCAGAGAAAACCCAAAGAGGAATTTCGGAAGTAAAATTATTTTTTCAATCTCATTCAATTAAGTGTTAAACATGGCGGAGGAGGAGTTATGGTATGGGGATCCATGGCACATTTTCCGATGTCGGAAATATAGAGCTTATAGATGGTATTATGGATCAGTATAAATACCTTTAATAACACCTTACATAACATTTTATGCCCAAAGGGAGTTAGCACAGAAGGGCTATTAATACCGTTTTGGCATTTAGGATCGAAAACTTAAATGTCCGTTATTTTTTTCAAATTCTTGCCACCCAATATTAGAGCCGTGTGTTACATTTAAAGATATTAAATAATGAGGAATCTGCTTAAATGTTGGGATAAAACAACGGTACCTAGAGCCATGCAATTTTGAATAAGATACGTCTCCACCTGAATATGGGCATCTGGAAGCCCAAATTTGGAATTTGTTTTATTATTTGTGCCATATTTTGTAAGGCGTTTATGAGTTTTTGATTAAGAAACTCAACGAGTTAGAAGCGAGCAACGGCAATACTGTACGGGGAAAAAAAAAAAAAAATATCTCCAGTGCGCGAGACTGCGTATCGGAAATTTTGAAGATATGGTCAGTTTAAAATTATTTGGCGATATCGGTCTTGAACTGAATTTTATGGTTTAAGTACGAAGAACATGATATTTAATCAATAAAGGTAACACACGAAACGTTAAAAAAAATGCTCCTTTGCTCGTAATATAAAATCTGAAAGCTTTTGGATTTTTCCCTTAGCATTTGCTTGTTTAGTTGAATATTCTGAACACACCGTAAGCCGTTTCTGCGGAGAGCTTCCGCCACCTATCGTAGAAAAGTGCAACGATTATTCTAAGGAGAATTTTCATTACTACTTCAGGTAAAGTTTTAAGCAACTGAAATAAAACTTTTGTTATGATAAATGTATTTTGAGAGGTATATAAAGACACAGAAAATTTACTTAAGCAATTAAAACAATTTCAGCAGCTCATATGCAAGATATTTTGTTATTCTTTTTAAAGAGATGATAAATGCTATTTAATAATTAAGTATAACTCATCTTTTTAAAGAGATGATAAATGCTATTTAATAATTAAGATACCTCATCTTATAATGTGATTATTTTCGGGATTTCAAAAATCAGACTTCTCAGAAGTAAACGCTAAATTAGGTGAGTAAATTTTTCTCCGGAATGAAGTTCTTTCTCACTTATTAAGTTTACCCGATCGGACGCCTAATTCGTTGTACTTACTATTAAAAAATTTTATTTAAAAATAAATAAATAAAATCGGTGAGTTTTAAAATTCTGTGAAATAAGTAGTTGAATATAAATTATTACTACTATTACAAACAAAAAGCAATGTAAAAGCAAACTAATAGAAATAAAAAGCGTTCAAAAAATGAATAAAAAGGTTAGTCTAAAACAGATGTCTCCAAACTACTGCCCAAGGGACAAATATGGCCCGCGAGCACTAATGATCTGGCCCGCCCGGCGTTTCTTAAAAATAATTTTATAAAGCTTAAAGTAACAAATAGCATACACATTAACCATTTTATGTAACAGCCAATTTAGAAATGCATTGCCTATCATACACGTTCTTTACAACGCGTACCACAAACATTTTACAACCTTTTCTAAATTTACAATCAGTGAAATACAGTGGCACTGCATATAAAAAATCTTATGTGGACACACATAACTTCCTCATATATCCTTTAAATTATACACATTTTTTGGCGCAATTCATTTAAACTTATTTCCTGGAATTTCATTAATGATCTAGTTCTCATTCAATCAATTCAGTTCTCACTTCGCAACGACGCAAAAATACATAATAACTCAAAACTTCTTCAAGTAAAAAAAGAGTTTAAAATGTATACAAATGGCGACTTCGTTAGGCTTACAAGCACTAAACAACTTTTAAATTATTGATAATTCTAAAATTATTGCATGCAGATTAACTAAAGTCATGAAAACCTTAACCGGAATATAAGAACTAGATAACAGAGTCACTTCGAAAGAAAAAATCGCACAATTTACAAGCATATAAGAATAAAAAAACGGAGTTCGCCGAGTCGTGTAACAGAGTGAGTAGATATAAATAGACTTTTGATGCAAACAATACAGAGGAGCACGACTACATGTCATAGCAGTCCCATATACAACATTTCAACGTTTTGAGGCTACTCGTTTTTGAATTATGCGACATACATGCATACGTACGTACAGGCGACACGAAGTCTCTCATGAATCCATTTTAAATCCATTTTCGGGAAAAGATTCCTTTATTCTATTAGGTATTTCTCCCACTTTCTTAGTGTAGGACCTCCCGCCTTCTTTGGATTTAGCATGCCTTCCTGGTGTAATTGTCAGCACGCTCGGCGCATATTCGAGAGTAGTTCGATTCCCGGCGAGGGCGCTGCTCATTATTCATCTTTCCTGCTCCCAAAAAAATACCAAATAAAAAAATTACCGAATAAATCTACAGTGGCTTCCGAACTACAAAAGGTAGTGGATGATCATTGTCCACCACCAGGACTTGGCGACTGGGTCCCCTAATCCCCAGTCGCCCTTTAAAAGAAGGAGTATATAAGGTATTTCTACCGCCTTCTTAGCATGCCTTCGTGGTGTAATGATCAGCCTGCTCGGCGCTTATTCGAGAGGTCCGTGGCTCGATTCCCGGTGAGGGCGTTGCTCATTTTTCACATGTCCTGCTTCAAAATAACCTAATGTATCTACAATTCTGTCCGTACGTACAGATGTCACGCCAAAAAGATCGTTGAAATGGATTTGATAGCGGTCAAAATGGATATTTTCGTTGAAATATGATATCTGAAATATTTCGCCATAACAATACTTCCCTTACCTCGTAAAAGGAAGTCAAAAATTCTTATTGTACTTTTTACAAGAATGTGTTTTCTTTCCTACTTTCATAGTAGTATTTTAAGTTGGTTCATTGAAATTTTCAGTAGTGATTTTATTTAAGTCTTAATTTTGGTTATATATATGTTGTAATTTATTTTAATTTTGGAGATTTTCTTTCACCCAAAACTTGCTCAAGATATAAAATACTTATGAGCAAAAGTCTGCACCTGATCGAAATGTAAACAAAATGCACTGATAAATCGACTAAAAAGTAAAATACATACTAAACCGAAGAAATCTCTAATATTTTGGGACAAAAAATATATTTTGGCAAATGTGTAAAAACAAACTTTAAAAATTTATGTTAGATGAAACTACATGAAAGTCTAAAAAACAAAGCTCTTCGTAATATCATAGGGTATAGATAAAATCACAAAAATCTCACTGCATCTTTTAAAGACTTGTATGTAGTTCATCATAGCTGCATCGCCACGGCATGATGAGTTAACTAGATGCTGGCCCTCGAAGCTTCGTGAAAGAGACTATATGGCCCGCGGGCTGAAAAATTTGGAGACCACTGGTCTAAAATATAAGTCTTTCTTCTTAGACTTATTTTACAAAATAACTAACTATGTCTGCTGCTGGTATTCCTAAAACCAATCACAAAAATTTGATTTGATTATGAGAAATTGTTAGCCTACAAAGGCTATTAATTTCGTTTTGGCAGTTTGTAGTGTTTCACTTTTCAAATTGTTGCCACCAAATATTATGATGCTGTATTACATTTAAAGAAATTAAATAATGAAGAATCTGCATAAATGTATGTATGTTTCTCGCGCTGTGATAAAACAACGGTACCTAGAGCCATTCAGTTTTGAATGACGTAACCTTCCAACGAATATGGGCATCTAGAAGACCAAATTTGGAATTTGGAATTTGTTTTATGATCAATTTCATATTTTGTAAAGCATTTATGAGTTTTTAAGAAACTCGACGGTTTCAAAGCGAGCAATGGCAAAACTGTAAGGGAAAAAAAAAAAAAAAAAAAAAGACTTTTATCTCCAGCAGGCGATATTGTATATCTGAAATTCTAAAGATATGTTCATTTTAAAATTATTTTGTGTTATTGATATTGAATTGAATTTTATGGTTTAAATGCGAAGAACATGATATTTAATAAATAAAGGCGGCACACAAAACGTTAAAAAGAGGTCTTTTTGGAAGTAATGTAAAATCTGACAGCTTTTAGATTTTTTTCAAATATTTAATTTTTAAATTAATATATTATTTTTAAAATAAAATGGAGAACAGAAAGTCTTTTTTCTAATCCATCTGCTGAAATTCTATTGTAATAGCTATTATCATATTTAATAATTGTAATCTACTGTCAGCTATGAAAATCGTAGAGAAAGATTTCTGAATAAAAAGTTTTAAATTTTTAATGAAATTTATTTGCTCATCGTTATTCCTCATGTGACTCACAAATTAGGAAAATATTTTTACGTGAGCTACAAAAAGTGCTGCGAAGATCTACTAAGTAACTCATGATACATATTTTGACTAGGTTATCTACCTTTTAGGAAGAGTGCGCTCTGATCAATTGCAAACCACACGAAAACCGTCTATCCGGCCTTTTGGAATGCTTTTACCCGAAAATGTCTTTTCTACACGCTAAATACGCGGAAAGTTCTGAGTTTTTTTTTTTTTTTTTTTTTTTCCCTACCCCAAAGGGGCAATTTGACCAAAAGGACTATTAATTTCGTTTTGGCATTTTGCGCTGATTCACTATAAACGGCGAATCGCTTTTTAAATTGTTACCAGAAAATACTACAGCCCTGTATTATATTTAAAGAAATTAAATAATGAAGAATCTGCAAAAATGTATGTATGTTTCTCGCATTGCGATAAAACCTAGAGCCATCCAGTTTTAAATGACGTAATCTTCCACCGAATATAGGAATCTGGAAGTCCAAATTTGAAATTCGATTTATTATCGATTTCATATTTTGTAACACGTTAACGAATTTTCGATTAACAAACTGAATGATTTCAAACCGAGCAATGGCAACATTTTACGAAAAGAAAAACATTTTTATCTTCAGCGGATGAGGCTGTATATCGGAAATACTAAAGATATGCTTATTTTAAATTATTTTGCGATATTGCTGTTGAACTGAATTTTATGATTTAAGTACGGAGAACAGGATATTTAATAAACAAAGTTCACACACAAAGTGTTATAAAAATGCCCCTTTGGGTGTAATGTAAAATCTGAAAGCTTTCGGATTTTTTTGATGGGGGAGGGGGTAAATTTTCAAACATGGGCGGTTTGTTTGCAGTTGTAATGATATACAAAGATATCAAAACTAATAGTATAAATAACAGCTAATACCGCCTGTTACACAATAAATCTTATAATGATGCAATGAAGTCATAGGTTCGTACAATAAATAAATTCTTTTGAATCATGCAAAATTGCGTAAAAGCTTCGCTCTAAGCTTTTCAGAAAAACTTTCCTTAGGAGTAAATAGTAGGTTTTTTTCGCCTATAGAGGGCACCACATTTGTAGCCTTATTGTTCCGATTTTGCGAAATGAAATACACAAAGTGAAAAACATTTCAGCTTTGCTTTAAATATTAGCAAAATTTAATAAATAAGTTTAAAGATTTAAGAAATGGAGTTGCCAAATTTAAGGATTTGTTACATATTATTGCTTGTGTTATTACTTTTGATTTTGTAATTAGCACGAGTCATTTAATTTTGTGCTAACTTATAAATTTTCCTAGTAATAATGCCTGTAATATTATTATCGTTTGATGCACGAAAAAAAAAAAAAAATAAAAGATGTGAATTTCTTTTCGTTTATGTAAAAGTAAACCTAAAAAACATTTTTAGCAGTGTCAGTTTATAGTTCTTTCACAAATAAAATTGTAAATATTATTATTATTATTATTTAATACTTTGAAACAGCTTTAAAAATCTTGCTGTTTGTACAGGAAAGAGGGCTGTGGTCGGAATCATGCAGTCAGAATCGGAGTCGGACAGATTTTTCGGTAAAAGGAGTCGGAATTGGGGTCGCTAAAAAACACTCCGACTCCAGATTTTGTCGAACAGTTTGAATTTGAAATGAAATTATAAAGTGAATTGAAAAAAAAAATAATAATGACGCACTGATTTAATATTTTTATTTATGAACTATATACATTAATAAATAGTTATTTTCTTTTTATTGACATATTAGTAAATAAATATAAGGGAGGATAATGGACGTGATATTTGCCATTATTGATTAAACTGATTCATTTACTTACTAATCTCATTGGTGAATTAAGGTAAGCAGCAAGAACACCCAAAATGGATTCCTGCTAGGAAGCGAGCAGGAAAAGGAGCAACACAATGGAGAAGTATATATTTGATGATATAAAAAAAGTGGTTGTTAGGATTAAGAACTTTTTCAGAAGATGTATTCTAATACTTCCCTAACAGAGAGACTGTGGAATGACCCTGCAGAACTGGAAATCCTTCTTTCAACACGTATATAGCCACAAAAAAGGTTACAGTCTGAAGAATTAACAGGAGACGAGAATGTTAGAAGATGCAGATAACCCTAATGTTTCACTAACAGAAAGACTGTAGAATGATCTTGCCCAATTGGAAACTCTTCTTTCTATACCGTATATAGCCACCAAAAAGCTACAATCTGAAGAATTAACAAGAGGCAAGACTGGAAGAATGCGATATTTGTCCTTTCTGAAATGGAGAGTTTATTGCAGAAGGAATCATTTCTCCAATGAAGAAAAGAGAAACTAGTTTGCTAGACAATAAGATCGCGCTGGGTTCGATATATATAGATCCGAAACACCGAATTTTCTT
This sequence comes from Stegodyphus dumicola, assembly GCF_044657685.1. Taxonomy (NCBI): domain Eukaryota; kingdom Metazoa; phylum Arthropoda; class Arachnida; order Araneae; family Eresidae; genus Stegodyphus; species Stegodyphus dumicola. The sequence continues at coordinate 184,138,659 of NC_140777.1, read as the reverse complement.
GGATGACGAACAAATTAAAAAGGCAAAGAAAGTCATCTATGAACTTTCATTAAGAATGAAATTTTTCTCAGAATAATTGGAGAATTCGAATCAGGACAGTCAAACTGCAGACAATGGAATTGAGTCTGTATTATCCTCTTCCAGTGACGAATTAAACTTTGAGAAATATTTTTGGATAATATTGAAAAGGCTAAGGTAAAGCGAATGAAAATAAAGAAAAAGAACTAATAGCTCTTCCTCCTACTCTTCAAGCTAGTGTGGAAAGTCTATTCTCAGCTCTGAAGCTTTGCGACAAAATTTTTTGTCATGTTTCATCCTTGTGCGCATGATATTTTAAAAATGGTACATAGTTGAAATTGGATGAAATTCTTTATATGGGCACTATTTTCTAACTGAACCCAAAATCTGATGAATATTTTAGTATAAAAAAATTTTATGCACGAAAACATTACAGATTTTTTTAATAAAATATATTTTATAAATTCGACTCCAAATAAACTAAAAATTTAACATTAAATTCTTAGAATTTTTTGTTCACAGTAGTTTGCAAATGTTAAAAAATAAATAGTAAGTAGTTTGCAAATGTAAAATAAAAGCTACATATGAAATATGGAATTAAATTATGCGACAGAATGTTTTAAACTGTGCGCGCAAGGTGGAAACATGACGAAACATTTTGTCTCAAAGCGGATTAAATTATAAAAATATTTGTGGCAACACAAACTTTCTGATGACTATTTCAGAAAGCAGCTATATTATGTAGTCATTTGTAAAAAGTTGGAAGTAATTGCTTTTAAAATATATAAATTATCCTAATTCTTGCAACAATCACATATTCGAAGATCTTATGGGTTTTAAGGTGTACGAGTCCCCTTAATGGTTAATCGATTTTTCCTCTGAGGCTTTTTTGAGAATGGGCTAAGCTAGCTAAAGCTACAGGTGAATGAAAATGGTGATGGTTACATCTTTCAAATAGAACAGCATAGTATAGAATAGAATAGCTTACTGATACGGATACAAGTATAGAGACCATCTGTGAAATCATGTCTGCAGAAATTTGACAACAAAAATAAATAAAGAAAGAATGAAAACCATAATCCAAGAGAGTGTGAATCAAATTTTGCCATTAAATTGGATAAGATGTGGATATAACATGTTAATGCAGTAACCACGTCACTTTTCGGAATTAATTTCATGTCACTTTTTCCTGTTGAGGTTCATCATTGCCTTCGTACCTCTGCTTCCTGTATATCTCCAGGATCAGCAGAATGGTATCACGATATTGTGGCTCTGATCTAATTCTCGTGATATACTGGGGTTGAAACGGATTATCGCATTGATTATATGTGCCCATATCAGCAACGTTTCACATATTGAACGTTTGTAACATATTTTATATTTTATGAAATTTTTTAAGGCTCCCTTTATAATTATAAACTACTTTTTTCACCATTTGTGCAATACAATTTTTTTTTTACGTGTGCCTCTTCAAACAGTATTTTTAAGTATACAGAATTGTAGAATAATTTTTGGTATGGGCTAGAAAGAAACTTGTGAAACCTAAACCTTAAGCCATTTGTCTTTTGAGAATGCAAGAGTTCAACCAGTTAAGTTCAACTGATCCAAGAGTTCAACCAACCTTTACCAACCAGTAGATTTCACACGGTTCTGATTATAAGAAGCTGACATGGATATAAAGATCACTCCTTTGCCTCAACTACTACAATTTAAACTAGGCACGCCTAGGCATTTAAACTAGGTATTTAAACTAGGCACGCCTACCACACAGAATGCGGTGCACAACTTTTTAATTATTTTTTTGGACGTTAAAACCGCAAGCTATGTTTCAATTTTTAATTTTTTTTAATCTTTTAAAATCCGTGCAGCCCTGTCGGGGTCGGTAATTTAAAAATTTAATTTCCTCGACGCAACCTTGACTGACCTGCGAGTTCAAATTCGAGGTCAGCTTTCGCAACTGGTTTCCCTTTCGCTAATCGAGAAGAAGACAAGAACGAAGAAGGAAAGTTGTTCATAACTATAACTGCCAAAGGTATTAATTAAGTATTTGCACGGAATAATGGCAATGCATTTAAGTTAATATTCATCACCCAATGATTTCTCGGAAATTATCACCTTGAAATGATTAGATTTCGGGTCACTTAACGATGAATTTTTATTTCTCATAATCTACAGAACAAGAGCAAATCATACTCCGATGTTACGCCCTGCGTGTGCTACCAATGTTGACCTCTAAACATACATTAATCCTTCGATCAGAAAGCTGATGAAATCTTTGATTGTGGTTGCATGTTCGCTATTCTAATATAATTGCTCTTAAGTCTCGAAAATTTAGAGCATTGTTTGCCTATAGCGTTCCAATCAGGAACAAGATTCTATGATGAGGCTCACTGAATCAGGCTTAATTTCCAAAAGGTCTATAAGGTATTTCTCCCGCCTTCTTGGTGTGGTGGTCTGCACGCTGGGTGCGTATTCCAGAGGACCGTGGTTCGATTCTCGGCAAGGGCGTTGCTCATTTTTCAAGTTTCATGATTCCAAAAAATGCTAATGTCTCTACAGAGGCGCCCGACCTAAAAAGGGTGGTGGATGACGATTCTCCACATCCGAGATTTGGCTATTGGGTCCCCTAACAAACTCCAGTAGCGCTTTAAAAGGGGGCATATAAGATATTTTCTCCCCCTTCCTGCGTGCCTTCCTTTTTCATGGACAGCTTTTCCAGTCCAAAGGGGCTTTGTTTTCGTTTTGCGATTTTGCATCGAATCACTCTGAATGTCCGTTTCACTTTTCAAACTGTTGCCACCGACTATTGTCGCCCTGTATTATACTTGAAGAAATTAAATGATGAAGAATCTACATAAATTTATATATTTTTCTAGCATTGTGATAAAAGAACGGTACCTAGAGCCATATAATTTTGAATGAAGTAATCTTACAGCGAAGATGGGCATCTGGAAGCCCAAATTTGGAATTTGTTTTATTATCTGTTTCACATTTTGTAAAGTATTTAAAAATTTTTCATTAAGAAACTCGACTATTCCAAAGAGAGCAGTGGCAACACTGTACGGAAAGAAAAACATTTTAGTCTCCAGCGCGCGAGACTGTGTATTGGACATTCTAAAGCTACGCTGAGTTTAAAATTAGTTTGCGATATTGCCAAATTGAATTTAATGATTTAAGTGCGAAGAACATGATATTTAATAAATAAACACACAAAACGTTAAAAAATTGTCCTTTACAGAGTAATCTAAAATCTGAAAGCTTTCAGATTTATTATTATTAAAGCTGATTATTTGCGATCGTTTCATAATAAACAAACCCAATTTTTTAGATAGTGTAAGGTGGATCTGGATTTGACTACCAGCACGTTTTAAATTCTAAACATCTTTAAAATCCAAATAACCAGGGTATAGTGTAATTTTGTATAATTTACATGGATTATTTTTACTTTTGCCTTCGCATGCGTATCCTTTCCGACTTATCTCATTTCCATTACATCCTGTTCCAGTTTATCCGCCTCCCTCTTGAAAATTTTGCTAATTTTCTTGTGAGTCAGAACTTTGGGGAATATCAGTCCATGAAACAAAAACTAATTATTCACCAGAAATTATGAGGAAAAGAAATGATTTGTATCCTCTCTGTATAAGGTTAACATGAACAATACTGAATAGTGTCCCAGCTTTACCCTCAAATGACAAGAAGGGAAGGAAGTAAGAATCTATTATTTGATTTATGGAAGCAAAACATAAGGAATATACTCACGTAACACTCACTTCCGGGTAGCCAGAAACGTGAAGAAACAACATTCCTATAAGTTGAAATTATGTAACGGGTATCTCTTTCATTTGCAGTCATGTTATGTAATTATCTCAAAACACAAAGCTGCTTTTCTTCAACACAAAAAAAAAAAAAATGTTTGCGTGGGTCTATACTGAACCAAAGAATCTGACTGCAACTCCAAATTTGGCGGTATTTTAAAGGAGGTCTAAGCATTGTTTTAATGAAAAAAGAACTTTAAACTGTTCTTGTCACAATTTTAAGGCATTTTTCTGGTAGAGATGTGAGTAGTTTTTCTAAACGCAATCTGTCTTTAATCTGCATTCAAGTTTCACTTAAATTACAACGTCTATGCATGTAGATTATGTATTATAAAGTATACCGAGGTTTTAAAAAGTTAAATATAACACACATAAATCCAAATAGATATATGTGCCGTATATAAAATACCTGTTGTTTTATTTTCTCAATTTTCTGTATTTTTACATGATTTTTTTTATACGTTTGGAGATTTCTTATACTTTTTTGTCAGGGTTTGTACGCATTTCTGCACATGGAAATTAAGGATTTTAAGGACACTTAATGAAAAAAATTAAGGACCTATCAGCAAATACGAGCTAAATAAATTAAGTTCAATCAGCTTATATCTGAACTTCACTTTTGTAATAACGTTCTAAGAATAAAATAGATCCGTAAATAGGAAGCATTCTTAGTAAACATAATTTAATAAACATAACTATAAAATAAATTTGAGAATAGAATCTACTTTATAAAATTGATCAAGTAGCATTGGATATTTCACACGTATAATAGTTGGACATATTTGAAAGAAGATTAGGGACCTTTTATTTACATTTTATTAACAGCTTTATGTTGATCTTTTATTTTATGTCTCATTTTGCTATGTATTTACTCAGTCTAGAGGTTTAGTAAATAGCAGGTAGATTTTATGTCGAATAGCATAGGTTAAAATGAGAAATAAAATCATAATCAGCATGATTCGTAACAGAAGATTAGCTGTTGCTAGTGCTGCTGCTTCCCGAGGGAGAGACCTGTTGATCAGAAAAATTCAAAAAGCCTGATGCAGGCACGGTTGGCAAGTTTTGAAAGTTAGTTGTGCTTCGTCTGTCTGAAGCAGTTAGTGTTGTACCTACATATAGAGTTTCTGGGCTTGTAACCTGGTTAATATATTTTAAGGTTCCAATAAGCCACTAATACAGAGGTGATAAGTTGTTTTGTATTATTTTAAGTCTCGCTAGATGCAAAGAATAAGCTTACAATAGTTTTTACATTTTTGTGCTGTATCTTGTGGCCATAGTAATGATTAATGGAAAGCAATAACTTGCTTCAATACGCAGAGATAACTTTAAAAGATGAGCAGTTAGTTATAAATAATTAAATTAGGTAGTTAAATATCCTTAGTAGTTATAGATTTACATGACCACTATTAAAATCACAATCTAATAACCCTTCACAGTTTAAAATACATGTAATTATGACACTGATTCTTAAACAATATTAGGATAATTGCACATTAAAAGTTACAAAACAAAATATTTATGCGTCTTTTTAATTCGAAGTGTTCCCGGACATTTTGGTTAATTTATATTAATTTTCTTCTCTTTAAACATTTTTTCTAACAATTAGAAATCTGTTTCAATACACAAACCAATGTTCCCACTAGTTTCTGCATGCTTTATCTCCTAACATGTCATCTCTCAACGGTGTACCTAACGAGGTTTTACGTGATCTGGTAAAGTTAAATAATCCAAAACCTCTGATAGACATGAAACAAATTATCGTTATGCCTGAAGGTAACTACAGCGTCACATAAAGATTTAAATAAACCTCTTATTTAAATAGAACTCTGAACATACAGGCACGTTCTTATGTTGACAAAATAAACTACAGCTTGTGGTGATGCAATTAAAATGGAACAGTCAAATTCAAACTAAGAATGTAGACTAGTAGTCAAAGACTACACAATTTAAATTTAATCTAAGGTGGCTCATTAATTTTATCGTAGTAACAAATTCAAATATTAGCAACGATAATGCAAAGATGAATAATTACAAATTATCAGAGCTGGCAGGAACTAAGGCAACATCCAAATGGAGGGCAAAAACATTCTGTCTTACAATCCAAAAATCTCAGTTTAAAACTATCTGATTTGCATTATGGTAAGGAAAGGGAAAGTTATAGTAAAGGCTAAAATTCTAAACAGCTGATTAATTTGCATAATAATAACTGTACATATCTTTGAAGAAGAATTTCCTTCATCTTTATGTATTCAGTTTCTTTCAATACGTTTCCTCTTCCCTTTAGAATTTTCGGAATTAAAGATTTCTGTTATTCTAAAAACCCAAATGCATTTAGAATATAAAGAAAAAGCTGCTAACTTTATTTCTTTAGTAATATGAACATTCAGAATAAATATGAAATGATATGTGGTAAGGGTTGGTTTCAGAGCCGATGAGGCAGACTTTTTAGATTTTAGTGACACACTGAGCAAAAAAAATCTAGAAATGACAAACTTTCAGAATTTAGAACAGGGACTGGGAGCAGAATTTAGGAGAGCATTAGGCAGCATAATTTAAGAAGGCACTAGGCTGCAGGATTTAGGATCCACAGAGATTTCATCAGGTGGGAAAATGCCCAGTGCCAGCCTTGTGTATGACTCATCGTGTGTATGATTCTTTTTTATAAATTATTTTATTTTTTTATAAATTACATGCGAAAAGATTAGGAACATTTTTGATATTTTCTATGCTTGTGTCTAGTGAAAAAATGAGAAAATAAAGAGAAGATAAACATGTTAAGAAAAAGACTTCTAGCATCGGAAGCAAAACATTCAAACATTATATTTTCACTGTCCTTCCAAAAATTCTTCACCATGTAAGAAATTCATCATAAAATTTCTGTAAAATACATCCATTATGTGTTAATACAATGAAGCTTTTTATCATTTTGTCACATTTTTCTGGAGCCTTCTAGAATTGTGGGCCCGTAAATATTGCCTTCAAATCCTTCTAAACTTTCCAAGTTGCAATGTCTAAAATCCTAAAGAAAAATTAGCTCTACCAATTCTGTAATAGAAAAAAAAGCCAGAAATATTTTTAAAAAAAGAATCAGTGGAATAAAGTGTGAAATTAATTTTATAGAGAAAGCTGATGCATATTCTGGTAATTCTGTATATTTTGAAGCAATTACATGGGACAATTACAATTCTTATCATTAAAAAATTAAAAGGAAGAAATTTTTAATTAATTACGTAGCTATTTTGCTTTTGCTGTGAATTGTTTTGTAAACTGTGTTTTATAGCATTTATTACCTTGTTTACTTTTCATATTCAAAATACTGTACAATAAGTCAGCAAAACCGAAAATAATGTCTCTTCTTAATATGACAGCAAAAAATATAAATGTTTTATTTTAATGTTATTTCTTAAATATAATTTCAATATCTTACCACTAGTTTAGTTAAATTTATCAATGTTCTAATGTTTAAAAAGCAATAGTCGAAAAATTCCCAGATCTCCGAATTAAAATTTATCTATAGAAATTGATCTTAAAATCGCCGACATCTTGATACGTCACCAAATTTCAAGCCGTTTAATAAAAGAAATCACATCCACAAAAGCGAAAAGTTGTTTAAGAGCTCTTCATTAGTAAAAACTGAAATAATTTTGAAATGCTTATGTTTCAGGCCCTCTATACTAGAAATAGGAACAAATTATATACTAGAAATAGGAATAAATTATAACCCATGAACGCATTGAAAAGATAATCATCTTTGCCAGTGAATCGCCAAAAATATTCCTCGCAAATGATAATTCGCACTCAAATTAGCAGTTGTGAATACAAGACAGAAAATTCAGATCATTAAAATTAAAGACCTTCTGGGCCGAAATTAAGGACTTTAAAGGACCAAACATCGATTACAAAAAACTTAAGGACTTTTAAGGACTCTTAAGGAATACACAAACCCTGTTTTTATACGTTTATAATTTTTTATATTTTTCTTGCATTTCATTTAAACTTATAGGATTGAATTAAATCTACTTCGTCGATAGCGCATAAAACAGAATAGAATAAATGCACTCTTTAAAATTCACTATATTCGCTATATTCACTACCATAGAGACACTCTGGCCGTAGGATCACTTAACAGCGCTACATTTCAATCATTTTTTAACTCAGAATGCACAAAATTTATATCATCTTCAGAATTATATAATCGTTTCCACATGTTCTATTCAAATACTATAATAAATCTAAAACGATGTATAAAAGAAAATAAGCAAAGAACAACAAAAAAAAGGGGGGGGAAGAAGAAACAGTTTTTCACACAGGATTCAGTATTTCTCATTCAATTAATTCAGTTCTCACTTCGCGACAAGGCAAAAATACATAAAAACTGAAAATGCCTGTATTGAAAATTATGAAGTAAATCTTAAACACTAATTTCCTCGAATAAATTCCAGAATGGATTAAGCATGATTTAATTCGCAATAATAAAAGAAGGCGTTATCTTTGTTATTGCGAAGCTTACTTTCTCTAGATTGGCAACAAATCTACTATTCTGTTGTTTCAAATGTAAACAAGCAATGGCCGACATGGCAAAAATTATTAGGCTTAGCGGCACTTAAACAACTTTTAAATTGTGAATAATTCTAAAAATATTGCATACAGATTTTCCAAAGGCATAAAACCTTTAACCGGAAGATAAGAACAGCATAAATGAATCATTTTTAAAGCATAAAATGCACAATTTATAAAAATGATATTACGTAAGAATAAAGAAATTAAGATCACTGAGCGGAGTAACAGAGTGGATATATATATATACATACATTTATATACTTTTGGTGCGCCGATTGCAACCAAAATACGAGGGGATTTTGGGGGGAAAAGAGTCCTTTATTCTGTCCTTACGAAAGATGTCAAGCAAAAACATCGTTAAATTGCTATCGATAGCGGTGAAAATGGATATTTACGTTGAAATATGATGCCTGAAACTTTTCGCGATTACAATACTTCCTTTTTACTTCGCACAAGGAAGTGAAAAAGGCGTGGAAATGATTTTTATTAGCATGTACAGTTGTACTTCGGTATAGCTTTGAATTACAAGGTGTTTATGAAGTCTCTATACATGTTTGCTTAATCAGGCTTTATTCTGAAATATAAGTTATTCGTCGATGAACTTTGTGGGGTTCCAAACTTTATCTATCAGCTAAGCGTGTAGAAACCTTGTAAACTGGTAAGCAAATAATCACTTTAGCTCAGGAACAGAGACGTAAACATCAAGAAGAGTTAATTACCATTTATTTCTCAAAATACGAATTAAACAGATGGCCCCTTTTTTAGGACGTACAGCAAAGCCTCCCCTTGGGCTTGAACTCAAGAGTACTAAGAAGTAAAACTTAACTAATGCTTAACTAAAAAGATATAGCCGAAGCTATCAAAATTCCAAGTATTGAAAGTCACTGAAAGTCTTCCAAGTCACTGAAAATTTCACTGTCATTGAAACTTTCATTTATTTATTTATTTATTTATTGTTTCTCTTCAGGTGTTAATTATTACTACTTATAAAATCCACATTAATCGGGAGAAAAACACTACCACATGAAACTTGTTGAGACATTAGGTATTTTTTGGAAGCAGGCAAGAAGAAAAATATGCAACGCCTTCGCCGGGAATCGAGCCACGGGCCTCTGGAATACGCGCCCAGCATGCAGATCACCACACCACGAGGGCATGCCAAGAAAGCGTGAAAAAAAACCTTACATACTCCCCCTTTTAAAGGGCAACTGGGGTTTTTAGGGGACCCAATCGAAAAATCCTGGGTGAGGAGAATCATCATCCAACACCCTTTTTTAGTTCGGGCGCCACTGTAGAGACGTTAGTATTACTTTTGGAACCCGGCAAGATGAAAAATTAACAACGCCTTCGCCGGAAATCGAACCGCGGACCTCTGGAATACGCGCCCAGCGTGCAGACCACCACACCACGAAAGCGTGCCAAGAAGCCGGGAGAAATACCTTATAAATGCAATAAAACTCAATAACATGGATTACAATTTCATGACATATTTCGTTTTTATCGACGCAAAATCTTTTCTTCAGACATAAAATGCTTTCTATTTCAGTCAATTACTTTGAATAAGGATAAATAATAGGACAGGTTAAATAAAAAAAAATTTAATATGAAAGTTTTCATATTTTACATTACACCCAAAGGGACGTTTTTTAACGTTTTCTGTGTTACCTTTATTTATTAAATATCATCTTTTTCACATTTAAACTATAAAATTCAATTCAACAACAAACAATACCGCAAAATAATTTAAAAACAGCATATCTTTAGAATTTTTGGTACGCAATCTCCTGCACTGGAGATTTCATTTCTCTCTCTCTCTCTCTCTCTCTCTTTTTTTTTTTTTTTTTTTTTCCGTATAGTGTTGCCATTGCTCGCTTTGAAATCTCTGAGCTTGTTAATCAAAAGTTGGTTAAAATTTTACAAAATATGAAGTAGGTAATAAAGCAAATTCGAAATTCAAAATTCGGGCTTCCAAGTGCCCATTTTCGGTTGGAGGACCACGTTATTCAAAATATGAAGCCTGAAAAAAAAAAAGTTTAATTTAAGGCCTCAACAGAATTTGGAAGGAATCGATAACAATGGTATTATGCAGTATATCAAGATCAACATAATGGTTAGGTTATTTGAATATCACAAAGCGACGAGAGCTATCTGCTTAAGAGGAGGGATACCTTCATGCGTGGACTTTCTAAAGGAAATTCACGTTACACATGGGGAAATCCACGAAAACCAACCATGCAGCCAGCGCGTTCGCCTGGGATCGAATGAAAGCAGGTCGAACTTAGCGGCTGGTGGGCCGATCAATAGAATGAGTTTCATTTATTTAATTACGGCAAAGCACCCGAAGCTATCTGCCTAGAAAGAGGGATGCCTTCGTGGAAGACTTTCTAAGGGAAACTGGCTTATATACACGTTACACATGGGGAAAACTACGAAAACATCCATGCAGACAGCCCTCTCGCGGGGATTTGAACTCCGGGCCGAACTACCAGCGTTTAGGGATTTTACAGCTCAGCCGCTGGTGGGCCTTCAATAGAAAGAGATCTGAATATGAATGGGCTGGATTTATTAGAATATGGCAAAACATATCAGAATTATCTGCCTAAGAAGATGGATGCATTCGTGGAGAAGTCTCTAAGAGAAATTGGTTCATACTCACGTTACACATGGTTAAAGCCATAAAAATCTTCCTTGCTCCTGCTCAATCGAGTGGGGTCGATTCCTAATTGAAGCTGCCAGTTTTTAGCAGTCTCGGCCATTGATGGGTAACTCGGCGCGTTACGAGAGTGGACACGGGAAAATCAGAAATCACTGAAGTTTTAACCACAAGAAAAACAGGAAACAGAACGCATAGGCCAGACTGGGATGAAAAGGGGATGTTAAGGATGATTTTAAGGCCCTAAAAGCTCAAAGCTAGAAAATCTTAACCAACGGCCGCGCGGTCAAGTCGTTGAACACTGGTAGTTCGGTACGAGGTTCGAATTTCGCGAACGAGCTGACTGCATGGGTGTTTTCGTGGTTTTTCCCATGTGTAACGTGTATACGAGCCAGTGTCCCTTAGAAAGTCCTCCACGAAGGCATCCCTCCCCTTAGGCAGAAAGACCTCGAGGCTTTGCCGTAATTAAATAACCGAACCTAGAAAACCTTAGCCGAAATGGACAACACAGAGGAAGATCGGCAACAGCCAAAAAGGAAGCTTTGAAAAAGGCCCATACTCATATGGGCCATATGTATATTTTACTTCAATCATATGGTATGAATATAGACACATTTCACACCATATTTCAATATATGGTACGAATATATTCTTACCATATATACACATTTCACTATATGGTATTCATACCGCATGAAATATGGTATGAATATACTCATATTTATACCATATGAATATTCATTTCATATTCATACGGGCCATTCATATTCAATATGGGTTGCAGATGCAAGATGATGATATTCACCACTACTGTATGAGCGCGTATGATTATCTCATAAATTACTCCTTAAATTCAAGAAATTAATTTTTCATGCCAAATTTGCAGTGACGTTAGGTAATTTGGAACCAGGAAAGATGAAAAATGAGCAATGCCCTCGCCGGGTCTCGAAACACGGACGTCTCGAATTCGCATTGAGCGTGCTGGCCACTACACCACGAAGGCATGCTAAGAAGGCGGGAGAAATACTTTTAATAGTGGAGAAATTTTTATGTATAAATTTGTCCGAGAGTCCTTTAAGAGACATCAGTACACTTTGAGAAATATTAATAAGGATTATGCGATAAACGCTTAAATTACCCAGGAAACCCACAAATGTGCTTAATTCTACGATTTAGTAGGGGGGAGGAGACAATTCTTCGTTATCGTTCCAGCCCAGAAGGCTATGGCTTTTAAAGCTCCAAAAGTTCCCTGTAATGCTTTGTTTGTGCCAACTCACTGGTTTTTACTTTTACAAAAGCAAGAAAAATAGTTGGTACATTTCTTTCCTTTTAGTACTTTCTATTTCAGCTTAACTAGCAGTAATTAAATCTTAAGATAGACTAACTACCTGCTGAGTTCCAGCACACAGATAAAATCAGCCAAAGCAAATCAGACGCATTTGTGATACTTTCCACTAAAAAGTGGAAGTAATTGCACGACAAGCTATAATTCCCGTCCATCTACTCCAGTAACATGAACACAGGTCGGAACGGACGAGTTCGGTTCTGCGACTCAAATTATGCCAAACTGGGCAGTTTTGTAAAAATCGCAGGAGTACTTTTGAAAAAAAATGAGCTCTCAAAATTTTAGCTCCTCCATGTTAATTGAATTTGATACACATTTATTAATATCCCTTTTTTTATTAAATTTACTTGATTAATTCTTCAAAAATTGGAAATTTAGGCTTAATACGAATATAATTTGTACATTTTTTATGATTTATTTTTTAAATTTGTACTTTTAAACAATTTTTATAAATTTTTCGAAAACAATTTTGAATTATAACTTATAAAATTTTTACCATCATCTTAAAGTAGACTTCTTTTTAAGCATACCTGCACAAATCTAAAGACTTTTATTCAAAATTTCCTAAGATATATGTAAATTTACATACTCGCGCGTTTTGAAATTTGTCATATTTGTTATAAGCGATAATAATGACAAATGTGTTTTACGCACTTCGTCAAAATTATTTGAAAGTATGAACGATGGATATTTTTTAGATCGTGTACAATGAAAAAAAAAAGGAAAGGAAAATAGGTTGCTATAAATTAAGAAATTTCGACGAGTAAATTATACTTGGTGCAAGGTGAAAAAAATGCGCCAAGATAAATTTTTAAAATTCTCCATAAATTTCTCACCAAAAATTGCAAAATTTAATTTTTAGGTATAGTTTGAATCGTAGAACTGAAATATGGAAAAAACATTGGTATGTCATTTCAGAAAAAGTCCGATAGTTTGTGTCAAAAAATACCTGCACTAGGACAATGCTATATATAAATCTAATATATATCCTAAGTTGCGCTTTCGAGACATGGAAAAACGCAATTTGAATTTCGTTAATGGGCCCGGTAGAACGGGTAATGTAGAACTGTGCAGTGTAAGTTAATAGTTATTACAAAAAGCAGTTTGCCAAATTCATTTAAAAACTTGAAATCCTAATATGTTAAACTTTTACTTTGATATTGTGGAATATTTTCGGCACAATATTTAAAAATTAAGTTTCCTCTATTCTGTCTCATATTATACGACAAAAATGGGCAAATGAAGTGATATTTTTTAAACCAAATTTTAATTGTATTTTTGCGTAATTTTACTTTTTTATGATTTCAAATTATTCACCAAATAACAGCGTACCTATTGATACTTCAAACTGTTCTTTCATTTACCTTAATTTCTGCCTTATATTTAATATTAAACTTCCCACTCTGTCTTGCCATATTACAGATTATTTTAGAGTACCGCGTTAAAATCTAAATTAGTAGTCGTCGAGGTGTATAAACTTTATAATTTTAAATTCCCTGTCCTTTGAAACTAGTATCTAAATTTCCCTTCTAAATCTGAATCTACGTTTCGAAATCAGCATAAATTCTAATTAATAGCAAAGGATTAAAGATGTTATAAATTTCGTTTTATACCTGCACAGCTACATCACCCATGAAAAAATATTTTATTATCTGTATGTAAGTCAAACGGTGAAAGCTTCATAAAGAAGGCCACACCAAGTCTTATCACGTCAAATCGAATTCAGGAATGCAATCATTTTCATTTGAAATGAAGAAATGAAATAGTTAGAGTCACGTGTACGTTATTAAAGATAAAACGGTCATTTTTCTGAGAAAGAAAGAGAAAGTATGTTTCCATATCCTGTATAGATTGTTTTTACCAAGCCCCATATCCGGGGATTATAAGCCGCATATGAAAGATCTCATGAATAATCGAGGGTGGAGTTCATAAGGTGCGCCGGTCGTTCCCCACAGTCTTTGTTTACATACATAAATATAATTCAGGAAACAAAGTAAACTCTACATATTTATTTAAGCATCGCCTTTTGTAGCACATATATGAAAAAGTGAAAATCGCTTTTCAAATCTTATAATAACGCGTTGGTATTTATTAGTCCAAAGGGGCTTTATCCCTGAAGGACTATTGTTTTCGTTTTGCGATTTGCGTTGAATAACTCTGAATGTCCATTTCCCTTTTCAGACTGTTGCCACCCAATGTTAGAGTCCTGCATCATATATGAAGAAATTAAATAATGAAAAATTTGCATAAATGTATGTCTGTTTCTCGCATTGTGATAAAACAACGGTACATAGAGCCATCGAATTTTGAATGACGTCATCCTACTGGGACTATGGGCATAAGATGTAGTTGTACATCTCCCTTTTTAGTTGCAATCGGCCGCACCAAAAGTATATGTATATACCCACTCTTTTACTCGGATAGGTGGGCTCAGTTTTTCGTTCCATATGTTGGTAAATTGTTCATTTGTTTTTGCTTTAAAAAATGATTGAATTAAGTTGTTCTTTTCTTCCAGTTAAGGTTTTTATGCTTTTAGTTAATGCGCATGCAACAGTTGTAAAATTATCAACAATTTAAAAGTTGTTTAAGTGGGACTAAGCCTAATTTGTTTACATTTGAAACCCAGCAGAATAGTGAATTAAGTCAGTTTCTGCACCTTCGGTGTCCTTTTGCCGAGTGGGAGAAAAAAGTAAACTTTTAGTTTTATGCACCGAAAAATCTACCTCCTTGCCCGCTAGATTGCTTCTTTTTGGATAAAAATTCTAGTTTAAATTGTAATTTTTTTCAAAATTCTTTTAACAGTATTTGGCGTTTCATCTTTTTCAATTTTTAATAATGATATATTTTGAGGTTTTATGTATTTCTGCTTTGCCGCGAAGTGAGAACTGAATTAATTAAATGAGAAATCTACCTGTAATGAAATTCGAGAAAATAAGTTTAAATGACATGCAGCAAAAAATGCGTATCATTTTCCGTACAAGAAAGTCATGTGGTATCCACATAAAACTTTTTTTTCACCTTCTTATTATTACTCTCATTTGAGGATTCGAGAACATTTTGAGTTCGAATTCATATTCAAGAAAATTTAAGTTTTCTTCCCCTATCTTTAAAAATAATGATGGATATCAAATAATATCAAACTGAACATAAGTGAAGTGGTTATTACATGGAGAAATCATACTGTTGTGCGCGTACGAGTTCGTAATAAATTGAATGCGCAAGTCCGATGAATAGTGAACGCAATTTATTCTTATCACAACAAATAAGAACCAAATGCTCAAATTCCCTTAAAGATATTTGCACAATATCCCAAAATCTCACAGCAGTTATCTAGCTTATCCGATTTCACCGCGAATTCGCTACAGTAAACAACTACAGTTTTCTAAACAAACTGAATTGAGATGTTTTGATCCCGCTTTTATAAGCTTTTCAATCGTGCACGAGAATATTCTGGTATGTTCTTGATTTTACTAGATAGCAAAAGAGTACAAGTAAGAGATATCTATTTATTTAATGCGCGTGCTCTTGCGTTTGAACGTTTCCCATGCAGCTTTCTCTTCAAATAAGTCTCGTGCTGCATTGCAGAGAGATTTAAAACAATTTTAAATAACTCTACTAAGCTAAATAAATACAAAATCCGTAACAATACATTCAATCTAAAGCTTTATAAATATTATATCCCAAGATGATACCTACTAGTATTTATTTTAAAAGTTTCCTTTTGATATCATATATATAACACAGTTATGAATTTGACAGGTGAAAGAAAACATATCTTGTTTTCTTTACTTCTTTTTTTCCTCTCACTATTAGTAAGAAGTTTCTTACCAAAGACATAATTTTCAAACAAGAGTGAAAAATGAACGAAACGAAACGAGAAATGATTAGTGATCACTATGTCAGCTTTTAAAAAAGAATGGAAAAAACTGGGATAAAATATTCATCCCATATGGCGTTTTCGACTCTGGCATTACCGAAATGTTCAACTGAATAACAAGTAATCACGTGAACGTAATCCATCATTTTTACGTACGTCTTTGTCTACTCACTGTTCTGTGGACCTCCAAAGCTGTGGGACGCGACCCTAATATTGTTCGAGTTATCACGGGTGGGGGTGATTTCCACTGTGTGTTCCAGCAGATCGTCTTGACCCTCTTTCCATGAATCGTAACACCATATTGTTGAAAATTCACTTAAAAAAGATGTTGAATGAAACACGACTCCCTAGCAAAATATTCATAAACACAAGCAACGTAAATTCTATAAGTAATCAATAAAACTGTACAAATAGGAAATTTAAATGTGTTCGGAGGTCTGTACTCGTGACAGTTCTATGCAGAAAGAAATTTACATGTTATTATTTAACTAGCGGAAGTACCCGATGTTACCGCTGTAATCCTTCTCTAATATCAATGCAAAAAATAGGATTCATGATCATACATTTTTCACTTTGATGCGATATGGAACCCATATAAAAAATTTCGATACAAAAATCAACACATTCTCTCTCATTATATCCGCAACAAAGACAAGCAGTTTTTAACGATTTGAGTCTTTCTAATGGAACGGTCGTAAAAGCTCAAGTTCCATCCAGTATTTCATCTATATACAATTTTAGTCGATTGAATGTGGCCAAAAGTGGATCATAGTTGATCAGAAATCAATAACGCGAACAAACAAACACACAAACAGGCATACTTCTTTATATATAGAGATTTCGTAAAACTTACAGATTTTTGATTAACAGACTGAATGATTTGAAACCGAGCAGTGGCAACTCTTTTCGAAATAAAGCATTTTTATCTCCAAAGCGCGAGACTGTTGCCACTCGGAAAAATGAGTGCGAAAATGAATGTTTTTAGTTTTTAATTAATATCTCGACTGATTAAAATCTTACGAAGATGGGAACAGTCGAAATGGCTTCCCACGAATTTTTGGAATCGGAATAATGTATTAAAAGTTCTTTAATTTATCTTTGAAACTAGTGCATTTCTCCATCAGGTGAAAAACACATTAAAAAGAGCAGAAGTTTTAATAAATCTGTCCTTAGAAAGAGTTTAGGGTTGTCTTCAAATGATATAAGGTCTTTAAATTATATTTCAACCTATACCATTTCGCTGCTTGTCAGCAATATGAAACCAATATACTACAAATTTACATCTAAACAATATTATCAACATCTGCATTAAAAAAATCTGATGTGTACACCACATGACTTATTTGTACGGAATATTAAATTTTACTCAGTTTTTCCTGTATTTCATTTAAACTTATTTCCTCGAATTGCATTAGAGATATGTTTCTCATTCAGTTAATTCAGTTCTGATTTCGCGGCAAGGCAAAAATACATAAAACCTCAAAATATCTTCATTAAAATTTGAAAAATAGAAAAAAAAAACATAAAACACCAAATACAATTAAAAAGTTTAAAAAAAATAATTAATTTAAATTAGAGTTTCTATGCAGAAACAAGCCATTCAACCAGCGGGCAAGAAGGCAGGTTTTTCGGTGCACAAAACTGAAAGTTTATTTTCGAGCTCACTCGGCAAAAAGACACTGAAGGCGTAGAAACTGACTTAATTTGTCGTGGATGGTGTGCTATATCAATATATGGGACAATTTAATAACTTAAATGATAATTCCAGAATGGATTAAGGATAATTCAATTCACAATAATTAAAGAAATCGTTCCTTTGTTGTTGCGAAGCTTAGTTTCTCTAGAATGGCAACAAATCCACTATTCTGCCAAGTTTCGAATGGAAACAAATAAACAACTTTTTAACTGTTGATAAGTCTAAAACTATAACATGCAAGTTAACTAAAGACATAAAAACTTTAACGGAAGAGAAGAACAACATAATTCAATCATTTTTAAAGCATAAAATGCACAAACATATAAGAGTAAAGAAATTGAGATCACTGAGCCGGTTAACAGAGTGGATACATATATAAATATATTTATATACTTTTGGTTCGGCCGATTGCAACCAAAAAATGAAGTGCACATCTACATATTATAGCAGTCCTATATACAAAAATTCAACGTTCTGAGGCTACTCGTTTTTGAGTTATGCGAGATACATACATCATACGTACATACCTACGTACGTACAAACGCCACGAAAAAAACCTCTTCTGAATCCATTTTAAATCAGTTTTATAATTCGTTTGGGGAAAAAAAAAAAAGAGTCCTTATTCTGTCCTTAGGTACAGATGTCCCGCAAAAACATCGTTAAATTACTTTCGATAACAGGACAAAATGGATTTTTTCTTTGAAATAAGATACTCGAAAGTTTTCGAGATTACAGTACTTCCTTTTTACTTCGCACAAGGAAGTAATGAGCGATATTTCTAAGGCCATTTATTATATACCTCCGGTAGAGCGTTTCACCTTTACATTTCAGACAGAACATTCTCAACAATGTAAAAAGAGAAGTTGTTTCCCCCTTACAATTTTTACCTAGTTTTTTACCCACAGCTTGATTACTGTTAAATTTTATTTTTAATTCGTCATTATATTTTACTTTCGTTGGTATTTTTTGGGGGAGGGGGTGGAAGGGAAGAGATTTTCATTGTTACTTTATTTTACTTTTAACAATATAACATAATATCGTTTAGCAGTTTAAAAATTTATCGGTTTAAATATATGTGTCTCTTCGTATCTGCGGAATATTTTACAATCCTTTTTTGCATTAAGTAATTATAAATAAGAGAACATGACGAAAGCTTATGTAAATGCATGAGCTTCAGAAAACATATTTGCTTACACAATTTTAACTGACCTTGACAGAACATCAAGACGGAACGTTTTTCTTTTAAACTATAGAGACATTAAGTTATTTTGTAGCCAGAGATGTGAAAAATTAGCAATCCCCTTGCCGAGACTCGAACCTGGACTTCTCGAAATACGCGTCGAGTTCGTTAAACGTTATACCACCAAGGCATGATGGAAGGGGGGAGAAAATACCTTATATACTACCACTTTTAAAAGGCGTCTGGGGATTAGGGGACCCAAACGCCAAAATTCTGGTGGTGGAGAATCCCCGTCCACCATCTTTTTTAATTCGGGCGCCACTGTAGTGACGTTAGGTTATTTCGAAGCAGGAGAGATGAAAAATGATCAACGCCTTCGCCGGGACTCGAACAATGGACTGTCGATACGCGCCGAGTGTGCTGACCACTATACCACGAAGGCATGTTAAGAAGGTGGGAGAAGTAGTCTTATATAATCTCCCCTTTTAAACGGCGACTGGAGATTAGGGGACTCAATTGCCAAATCCTGGTGGTGAAGAATCATCATCCACCACTTTTTTTAGTTCGGGCGCCACTGTAGAGACATCAGGTTATTTCGAAGCAGGAGAGATGAAAAGTGAGCAATGCCCTCGCCGGGACTTGGTGTCTTCCTGTTTCCGCGAAATCATGTCTTCATTAACCCCCTTGGGGTCGAGTGGATCTTGGCCTCCCCCCAAAATGTAGGAAAGCAAAAAATTTTTAGATTAAAAAGAATAATTTTTAAAAGAAATAATCAAAAACTATTTATGATCTCAGATCTTTGCATGAATGAAGCTAATACTGCATTTAAAAGAAGAGAGAGAGAGAGATGTTCAAACTCTGCGATGATTTTGGCAATGAACTAGAGGATCGTTTTCTAAAGTAAAAAACAAAATTTCTCCAAAATTCTGCATAAAGGAAAGTTATAATAAAATCTTTCAAAAGAAATATTCGTTCTGAAACGAAGCTCTAAATTGGCGTTCTTTCTTCTAAAACAACTTCTTCTTTGTTCGTAATTGCGCCTTTGCAGCTGTAGAGTTCCTCACTTTGTAATTTTAAGTTGCTGTTGGAAGTGAAGAATCTTAAGAACTGATAAGCGAATAATCGCTTGAGTTCGTGTGATAGGAAACGAGATAGAAGGGTAAACTCGCCCCTTTATTATTCCAACTAAAGTTCAACAAAACTCCGTCTTGGAGTGTACAATAAAGCCGACACTTCGGCTTGAACTTAAGGTACTAACAATTAACCTAAACTAATCTAAACTAAAGAGGTATAGCCGAAGCTATCAAAATTCTAACAGAGTTGGCCCCTTAACGTTAATAGACTGCGAAGCTATCAAGGGCCTAAAGTACGGCCGAGCGTGATAATAGCTTTAGAGAGAGTAGCCTAAAAAGGCGGACGCGTGCAGACAGAATACCTGGTATCTCTCTCACTAAGACCGAAGAAGTTCGAGGTTAAATAAAGTCTTCCTCATTATGTATTCAGACGTGATTCTAAAACTACGTTCTGGCCGAAAGTGGTAAGTTCAAGTTAAGAATTGATAAGAAAGGAACTTTAACTCAAACTTTAACTGCTAATAAAATTAACATAATCCTTACACAGGTTTTAATTCTTTCATGTATGCAAATGCAATAAACTAAATTTTCCTTATTCTTATTCCGAATTCTATACTGATTACCTTTATCAAGGGCTAAAGGTTTTTTTTTTTTTTTTTTCCTCCTTTTTAGTTTTAATAATGTCTAAAATATTCATATTGATTTACATACATAGAATACGAAAATAAGAGACTAAAGACACGCCTTCAATCTAACGAAGAAACTGCCCAGCTCTTTTTAATGACTCATCGAGACGTCTGAGGAGCTGTGGGAGGGGGACTTTACCCTCCGATTTCGCGGGAACAGAAAGGATTTTGAAAAACGCGGAAAGATGAATCGCGGAAACAGGCCTAATTCCCGTTATTCGAACCACGGACCTGTCGATACGCGCCGAGTGTACTGACCACTACACCACAAAGGCATGGTAAGAAGTTGGCAGAAATACCTTATAAAGTAACTAAAGTCTATAGGAAATTGGAAACAGCCACATAGTTCATTCGCTAAATCTGGGGGGGGGGGGGGTGTTATAAAATTTTTTGTTCGAAATATTTACAAGGTTCTTTATATCCAACTTTTATACATTTGGAAGTTCGTCAGAGCTATGAAAAATAATATTGCCTATAGGAAACTAAACTGGACTACAAAGTTCGCTCGTTATATCGGGGGGATCGTTATAAGCCGGCTTCGCTATAGCGAGGTTCGACTGTATTATTGAAATGCAAATGACGCCTGACAGAACATACCTGTCTAATTGAAGGAGGGTTTTCCTCTCTCAGACTCTGTCAGAAATCACCGCCCATAGTGTAACCTTTTGTTTTTCTGCACCTGTTCTATTAGATTAATTCACTTGGCCTTTGCATAGCTCCATCAAAATCACAAATGAATCAAGCCTGTAATCTTACCTGACCCATTTAGAAGAGCGAGGTCACGGACATTCCAAAGAAAGAGAAAGGGGAAATACTAGCCAGAGGCATATTTAAATGAGTATATCATAACAGCTGATTCTCATATCTCAATTGAAGGAAGACTTGTTCTTCGAAAGGGATTAGAACTAGGAATAAAAAATAATAATAGAAAATGCTTTCGAAATGATCGCGGCTGCTTTCGTAAAATTAACAACAATTTGTTCGAAATGAAATCTATCGCAAGAGCTTATTCATATGCAACATAAAGATCGTAGTTTTATAGTAATTGACCGAATTAATGATAATATTTCTTTGACAAGACATTAATCTTATTCTCTTATCGTGCATTGGCAATGACGAAGTTTAAAGGTAATTACTTTGTTAATTTCTAGGTGAGAAAAACTTTCGGATAATTTTAACATGAAGTTGTGATTTTCATAAACAACTGTTTACTGTCGTGAGAAAAAATAAAAGTAAAGATAAATAAATAAATAAAAATTTAAAAAAATCTCAAAGCTTCCAGATATTACATTACGCCCAAATCGACGTTTTTTAACGTTTTGTGTGTTACCTTTACTTATTAAATATCATGTTCTTCGCACCTTCAATTCAACAGCAATATCGCAAAATAAATTTAAAATGAGCTATCTTCAGGATTTCCAATACAGTTTCGCCCGCTGGAGATAATTTTTTTTTTTTTTTCCCCGTACAGTGTTGCCATTCCTCTCTTTGAAATCGTTGAATTTGTTAATAAAAAATTCTTTAACGTCTGACAAAATATGAAATCGTTAATAAAACAAATTCCAAATTCGGGTTTTCAGATGCCCATATTCCAGTAGAGGATTACGTTATTCAAAATTGGATGGCTTTAGTTACTGTTGTTTTGTCACAATGCGAGAAATATGCATACATTTATGCAAATTCTTCATTGTTTAACTTCTTTAAATATAATACAGGGCGATAATATTGGGTGGCAAGAATTTAAAAAATGATTCGCCGTTTATAGTGAATCAACGCAAAATGCCAAAACGAAATTAATACCCCTTCTGGGCTAACATCCTTTGGGCTAAAAATAAATAAATGAAAATAAGAGATAAATTTGGAACATTTTTACAACTCCAGTAATATTTTTTACAGATGAAGCTATCCGGAGTAAATCATTCGGATACTTTCATTCACTTACCTTCCACATGTAACTAGTACTCAGTGAATGTAAAAAAAAAAAAAAAAAAAAAAGTCTGGCAATATTTAATACTCTGTAAACGTGAACATTGATTGAATGTCCTTCCAAGGCACACACATTCGCATTTTCTAATATTGTATATGAATTTGATGAATTTTTAAAATATGATGAATTACAAAATCAGTAATTTAAAACTGAGCAGCGACAACCCTGTTCGTAATAAAACGTTTTATTCCCAGCGCCAGAGTGCTGCTATTCGGCAAAATGTAAGATCTTTCAAGTTTAATCAGAAAACATTTCGCATTTTATTTTTCATGCATTCGTATACAATTTTTTTTTTAAATTTAAAAGTACTAAAACATGGCTTCGCTTTATTTAAAGCATTGTTGTAAATGGAAGTACATGTCTACAAGGCGGAGTTCAATATAAATCCACATAGCAATATAAAGCAATCTAAATTTAAATTCACATGTTTTAGTATTATGAATGTTAAAAAAATTGCTTTAATAAGATATTTTGCATAGTACAGTTAGAATGAATTTGCGCTGTTAAATAATATCTTTCGTTGCGCCCAGGATGAGGTGCATATTCATATATCAAATTTTATACGAAATCTACTTTTGTGGACAAGATCTATTTCAGTCTAAATGTCCCGCCGTCATAAATCAGAATTTTTTGCACACTTTGAGTTTTAATATATCTAATCTTACCAATACTTTGTGGTGTAATGGCCAGCACATTCGGCACGTATTCGAGATGTCCGAGGTTCGAGTCCCGGCGAGGGCAATGCTCATTTTTCACTTCTCCAGCTTCGAAATAACTTGATGTCTCTACACTTTTATTTCTAAGACTTTCTTTAAGGAATTCATACGCTGTCTACATATAATAAAAAGAAGAGTCCGCTTGTATGTGTGTGTGTTTGCCTTTCGTTTGTAAGTAAGTTTGTATTAGCGTAAGCTAATAGACCCAGGGCTACGAAATTCGGCACATAGGTGCATCTAGACAAGAGACAGTGCACCTCAAAGCGATTTTTTTTTTCAAAATTCGAATAAGATTTGTTTCAAAATTCGGTTGAGATTTTTTTTTTTTTTTTAATTTTATGTTTTTTTGATGAAATCGCAACAAATCAATAATTCTCTCTCATTACATTAGCAACAATGGCATGCAGCCATTGTTGCTAATATCAGCACTGCTGCCGCTCGGGAAAATGGGGGCGATCATTCTGTGCAGTTTTTAAATTCAATGTTTCTCTTGGATACTGGACGTTTGTCGAGTGCGAGGTAAACGAGCGCTATTCAGGAATCCTAACCCTCTCTGTCAGTGGAACTTGACTTAAATACTATTCTCCTTCTCATTTGCATTTAACGCGATTATAAAAACTCATTCTCGTAAGGAGTTGTAAGCTGAAGCTAGGAAGGATAGGAAAGTGGTGTAAACTTAAAATAACTGTTAAAAATTAAAATATACTATAATGTACTTCTCCCGCCTTCTTATCGTGCCTTCGTGATGTAGTGGTCTGCACGCTGGGCGCGTATTCCAATTAACCTAATGACTCTACTGTGGCGCCCGAACTAAAAGTGTGTTAGATGATGATTCTCCACACCCAGGACTTGGCAATTGGGTTCGCTAAAAAGACCAGTCCCCCTTTAAAAGAGGGAGTATATAAGGTATTTCTCTCCCTTCTTATTGTGCCAACGTGGTGTAGTGGTCTACAAGCTGGGCGCGTATTCCAGAGGACCCCGGCGAAGACGATGCTCATTTTTCATATCTCCTGCTTCCAATTAACCTAATGACTCTAAAATACCTTACAAGCTCTTAACTCCTTCCCCAAAAGAAACTACTATTCAACAGTTTTACCCAGATCGCAACATAGTTAAGAAAATCACAATACATATACACGTTTCTGAGTGGTAAACGATATAACATGTCTAATAAATGCTTCAGGCATTTTAGTAAGCAGTAAAAGAGTACGTGGGATAAATTTTTAATTATTAAATTTTTTAATGAAATTTAAGGTTATTTATCTTCTGCTTCTTCTTGCTAATAACGAATGACTTTCCTAAATTTTGAAATAGGAGGAATAAAATGTTTCCTGTTATAATAGTACATTAAATTTGTATGACGATGTAAAGAGTCAGATTCATCTGCCAATTGATATAGGTCAGGGAAAAAATTATTTCACCAATACAATGCTTTCAAAGAAGATACCAAGGCAGGTAAATTTATAAGGTATTTCTCCTGCCTTCGTGGTGTAGTGGTCTACACGCTGGGCGCGTATTCCAGAGGTGCGTGGTTCGATTCTCGGCGAGGGCGTCGCTCATGCTTCCAAATAACCTAATGCCTCTACAGTGGCGCCCAAACTAAAAGGGTGGTGGATGATGATTCTCCATACCCAGGATTTGGCGACTGGGCCCCTTAAAAACCCCAGTCGCCATTTAAAAGGGGAAGTATATAAGATATTTATCCCACCTTCTTAGCGTGCTTTCGTGGTCTCCTGCCTGGCCGCGTATTCCAGAGGTCCACGGTTTATACCCAGCAAAGGTGTTGCTTATTTTTCATCTCTTCTGCTTTCAAAAAATACCTAATGTCCTTATAGTGACGCCCGAACTAAAATGGTGGTGGATGATGATTCTCCACACCCAGGATTTGGCGATTGAGTCCCCTAATCCCCAGTCGCCCTTTAAAAGGGGGAATTAAAAACATTAAATAAATAACAATAAAATTCACTGCATGGTTTAGATAAATGAAAATGCACCTCATTCTGAGAGCAACAGAAGATATTGTTTAACAGGGCAAATCCATTCTAACTATACTATGCAAAATATCTTTTTGTTAAGGAAAATTTTTCTTAACATTCATCCTACTAAAACGAGTGAATTTAAATTCATATTATTGAAGTATTGAACATCGCCTTTGCCTTCTCACTTCATCAGCAAGAAAAAAAATGGGAATCATAATTAAGCATTTTTTAAATAAAATATTAAGTTCAATATAAAAAAAAGAAAAGAAAAATTTAAAAGCTTTCAGATTTTTATCAAATTTTATTTTTACACATTTAAGTTTCATCAGCAACAAAAAATGAAAATGATAATTAAATATTTTTTAAATAAAATAAGAAATTCAAATATAATAAAAAATTAAAATGAAAATATAAAAGAAATAAAATTGAAAGGTTCAGATTTTAAATTACGTCCAAAGGGGAGTTTTTTTAAAATTTCTGAACATCTTAATTTTTTTATAATATTTCAACCTTTATTTATTAAATATCATGCTCTTCGCACTTAAACCAGAAAATTCAGTTCAAGAGCAATATCGAAAAATAATTTTAAAATGAGCCTATCTTCAGAATTTGAGACACAGTCTCGCGCGCTGGAGATAAAAGTGTTTTTCTATAAATCATTGACATTGCTCGCTTTGAAATCCTTGAGTTTATTAATCAAAAATTCGTTAAAGTTTTACAAAATATTAAATCGATAATAAAACAAATTTAAAATTTGGGCTTCCAGATGCTCATATTCGCAGGAGGATTACGTTATTCAAAATTTGGGCTTCCAGATACCCATATTCGGTGGAAGATTACGCTATTCAAAACTGGATGGCTCTAGGTACCGCTGTTTTATCACAAAGCGCGAAACATACATACATTCGTGCTGATTCTTTATTATTTAATTTCTTTAAATATAATACAGAGCGATAATATTGGGTGGCAACAATTTGAAAAGTGAAACAACGCTTGTAGTGAATCAAAGCAAAATGCCAAAATGAAGTTCATAGACCTTCTGGTCAAATTGCCCCGTTGAACTAACAAAAAAAGAAGATAAAAATAAAAATCTGAAAGCTTTCAGATTTTATATTACACCCAAGGGAGCGGTTTTTTTTTTTTTTTTTTTTTTTTTTTTTTTTTTTTTTTTTTTTTTAAGTTTTGTGTGTTACCTTTAATTATTAAATATCATGTTCTTCACACTTAAACCATAAAATTTAATTCAACGGGAATATCGCAAAGTAATTTTACAATGAGCATACCTTTAGAGTTTCCGATACACAGTCTCAACGCGCTGGAATTAATTTTTCCCCCCTCCGTGCAATGCTGCCATTGCTCGCTTTAAAATCGTTGAGTTTGTTAATCAAAATTTCGTTAAAGTTTTACAAAATATGAAATCGATAATAAAAGAAATTTCAAATTTGGGCTTCCAGATGCCCCTATTCTAGTGGAGGAAAACTTATTGAAAATTTACTATCTCTAGGCACCACTGTTCTTTCGCAGCGCGAGAAACATATATACATTTATGCAGATTCTTCATTATTTAATTTCTTTAAATATAATGCAGGGCTCCAATATTGGGTGGCAACAGTTTGAAAAGTGAACCGACATTTATTGCGAATTAATGCAAAATGCCAAAACGAAATTAACAGCCCTTCTGTGCTAAAGCCGCTTGGGCTAAAAACTCAAATGCTTAATAAAATTGCTTTAAATTATCGCATTCATATAACCAGTTAATTCCCGAAAGCGTTCATTTTGGTGTGTTTTTAGACAACAATAAAATCCCTGTATCTTAAGTCGAATTTTAAACAAACATTCAAAATTCCAATTGAGATAATACATTAATAAACAAATAATAAAATCCTAAAAAAACTCCAAATATATATTTAAATTAGCTTATAGTATTTATATTATAAGGTATTTTCCCTCTCCCTTCCGCATTCCCCGTAATGTAACTCGACGCACGCACGATCGATGGGTATTTGGGAGGCTGGAAGTTCGAATCCCGGCTAGGATATTGCATATTTCCATGTTCCTGCATCGATAAAACTTGATGATTTCTATAGTATAACCCAGGAATGGGTCAATTCCGGCCCACCGGAAGGTTCTATCCGGCCCGAGGATAGAATTTTAATTTGCTGGTCGGAGGTAAATTAAAAAAAAATATATATTTATATATTCATCTTCTTTTCTACTTTGTTTAAATATTATTTTTTTCATTCCTGTTTTTCAAAGGACTGATGATCTTTTTACTTTCTCTATTTTTGTCCCAAAAAAACAAAAAACTGACGGAAATAGCAAGCACAGACAGCTTTCAATCGATAAAGTGTTAAAAGCGGAAGTTCTTTGTTAGTTATAACTGTAGATTGGTGCCAACAAGCGTTATCTCTTTCTCGGGGAGCAGACATATGGGAATCCAATATAGGTGGCTTAGACCTCTTAGAAAAAACTTAATCTTAATTTAACCCTTTGTTGCGTACAAATAATCTAGAGAAGTTAAACGAAAATGTTTGTGTTTTTTCTACTTAAAATAACCTTAATAATAAAAAAAATTAATTTTATTCAACTTTCGTTATAAATAACTGCTACAGTTTGTTCACTTTAGTGGACAGCATTCATACAAATCTCTTCCCAATGATTTACGGTCATTGCATCTGAAGTCATTTTTTGCCTTGTTTGCAGTGATCGTTACCATCTTCTAAATGGTACTGACACGTACAACTGACTTCACTGTCTACAACTGACATGTACATACAGATCTTCCAAAATACCTTCATTTCGTCGATTGTGATTGCATTCGTTTTGTTACGATTTTGTAACCTGTACCTATTGGATTCAAATGTCAAATGTTCTAGAAATTCCTTGCCAAACATAAACATTTCCAGTCTTGTTTTGGCTCGATAAGCAGTCCATTTGGGTTTCAATTCACTCTTTTCGGTAGATCTTTATCTACACACTCCACAATTTTCTCAAACTGACATTTAAAATAAAATGTCTAAAATGACTAATTATGAATAAAAAATAGCAGTATAAGAAAATGTAAGCAATATTATATAATATTTACTATGAGAAATTGTACTAACTTGGAAACAGAAGTAGCAGCCATTTTCCAAATAGCAATGCTTTACTTAGTGATGCTATGCAGCCATCTATGATCGAGTGTTGAAAGTTCTAATAATACAGAATGAATAAATACAGGAATGGAATCTGTTAAGGCGTTTACAGAAGAATAAACAAATTTAAACTTTTGTCTACTAGATAAAAGAAAGACAACAAAGGGTTAATTATCTTAACTTAAAACTTTATAAGAAATTTTAATCTGTTTGCTGGGCAGGTAGCTAAGAACGACTTGTCTCATTTGCCGAGGTAAAATTCAATACATTCAGTAAAGGAAGAGAAGCTTAAGAATTATGAAGATGGCTTGAAAAAAATTACATTTTGAGTTCGAACGAAAATTTCAAGATTTCAGTGCCATTGAAACAGAAGTGGATATTTTAACATACCTTTACACGTAAATTGTGAAGCAGTGAGATCAGATTTGCAGCTTGAATTAATTGAGTTGCAATCTAACCATCGTCTCAAGCAGTTGTTTTTAAATATGCCACAGTTAAAGTTTTACAAATCATTATCGAAAGTAAGTTTTCCCAAATTTAATATCTCACGCCCAGAAAATCAGTGCTATGTATGCTTCATCTTATATATGTGAACAAGTATTTTCAATTATGAATCTTAGAAAGATGTATTTCAGAAACAGACTGACAGATGAGCATTTAGCCTCGTTCCTTAGAATCAGTACATCTCACTTCGAACCTCAAAATAAGGAACTTTTAAAAATGAAATCGCAATTTCATTCATCTCATTAACATATTTAAATTGCAATACTTGTATATTGTTTTAAAATTTTAGAAAAATTTATCTTGGCTCGCCATTTTTTTTTTTTTTTTTTTTTTTTTTTTTTTTTTTTTCCGATTTTTGGCATGCGACCAATAAAGTTTTCCCATCCCTGCTATAACCAATTATATTTCCAGTAACATTAATTTCGATATAATTTCAGAATATATTAAAATCCCTTCATCTTAATTGGAATTTGAAACAAATGTTTCTGGAAATTGCTAATATTAGTCCTCGCACAATCAAACGACCCCACATTTTGTACACCCACATCGTTCGATTGCTCCATCGATTTCAAAACATGTCATATATCAAGGGTCTTGCTATAGACTGACCCTTCATTAATGAATTTAATGTAAATGCCCTTTGGAATACTTTCATTCGTGTCGCCCAAGGCTGAGAACGATAAAGAAATGACCTTACAACCACTACTCAACAAGAATATAATTTGCGTAATTTTTCCTTCCAGAGAAGAACCGTTCAAGAAAACTGCCTTCTGGAAGAACATTTTGAAACATCTGACGATACCCCCATTCTATATTCTAAAAGCACACGAAGGGCAGGGCCTTCGTGGTTAAGTTGAAGCACGGTCAAAAGCATCAAAGGTGGTGCCCTCAATCCCCAAAATCAGAACATGAATATGCCTGCTGTTTTACCTATCCTGGATTGACTGGTTTAAGAGGGCGGTTAACGCCCAAATAACCGTTTGCGAAAATTATTCCATGGCTTTTTTTTTTTAGTTCCTTTTTTTGTGCATGTTATTTTTGTCATTATTCAATGTAATTCTTCCCCCCTTTTGTTTCGATTTCAACCGCCCTCATATCGAGTATAAATACTCCATACCCTCAGTAGGAAAGCACCATTCGCCTCTTGGAACCTATTCCTTCTCCAAGCAACTCCAGTCATCAAAGATGAAAGTGGTAAGTTGTTCACCCTAAATGATTTCCAGTGCTCTAGGCATCATAGTCGATAAAACAATGACTGGAATATCTTCTCGACTTAAAAATTCGCTTTAAAACTAATGCAGTGTTAAAATCATGTTAGAACTTATAATCTTAGCAAAGAAATAGGAAATTTTAACTTAACTTTAAGAGAAAAAAGTAGAAACTATTTTTTCATGACAATTTTCTACTTAATGAGACTATTTTCTACTTTATTGTACTATTTTGTTAGAGTATTTTCTACTTTAAGAGACTATTTTTATGAGTCAAAAATAATTTTGATTTAACTTTTTTCTCTTAAAGACTATTTTCTCTTAGAAAATCACAATGAAATAATAAAATTTAAAATATTTTTACAAATAAAATATCGTAAAAGCTTATAAAATTTAATATTCTTAATTTAATCAAATATTAAATCTGTTTGCAATAGAATAATTTTTAACGGCAACTGTACTTTAAATATGTTTTTTAACTTTTTCGGAGTTGATTCTTTTTATGAATACAATGTTATTTTTAAACAATTTAGAAATTTTATTAATAGTGAACAAGCATAGGAATCATAGTCGATATAATAATGGTTGGAATACCTTCTCCACTTAAAAATTCGCTTTTAAACTAATGCAGTGTTAGAATCATGTTAGAACTTATAATCTTTGCAAAGAAATAGGAAATTTTGACTTAATTTTTTTCTCTTAAAGACTTATTTCTTGTGAATATTTTCTCTTAAAAAATCACAATGATACATTTATAATATTTTTAAACATAAAATATCGTAAAGCTTATAAAAATTAATTTTCTTAATTTAATCAAATATTAAATTTATTTGCAATAGAATAATTTTTAACCGCAACTTTGCTTTAAATATGGATTTTAACTTTTCAGGAGTTCATTATTTTTATGAATACAATATTATTTTAAACAATTTAGAAATTTTATTAATAGCGAAAAAGCATAGCAAATTAGGAATCATAGTCGATAAAACAATGGTTAAAATATCTTAAAAATTCGCTTTAAAACTAATGCAGTGGTAGAATCATGTTAGAACTTATAATCTTAGCAAAGAAATAGGAAATTTTGACTTAACTTCTGTTTTCTCTTAAAAAATCACAATGATACATTTATGATATTTTTAAACCTAAAATATTGTAAAGCTTATAAAAATTAATATTCTTAATTTAATCAAATGTTAAATTTATTTGCAATAGAATAATTTTTAACGGCACCTTTGCTTTGAGCATGATTTATACTCCATACCCTCAGCAGGAGTGAAATTTTTAAAATTGTTTTCAAGTCCAGTGAAAAGCATCTGAACTCGTTTCAGAACTTTTTTAATATAAAGCTTTCTATTCTATATCTTATACGATTATTTAGTTACTTCAAAACAATTTTAACTTAACTTTAAGAATTTTAAAAGGATCTGTGGTTGCTTCGTTTCAAAATGCCGAGTAAAATCACATATTTATTTCGAAACTTAATTTCTATTACTGTTGTAATAAAACCTTAATATTTTGCATTTGAACTTCAAAAATAAACTTTTTTGTTTTGTATTTTTCCTGATAAAAATTTAGCTTGTCAGAGACTTAAATGTATGTACTATCCGTACTGAATATTACAAAGATTTTAACCAAAACATTACATTTTGATATTTCTTAACTGAAATGGCTCTGGTAGAACACTTTTCCCAAACATTTTTTAGAGGAGAAAATCTAAAAAGTAATCTTATAATAAAATCTACGCAAAAATTATTTCAGTTCATCATTTTTAGAATGATTAATTGAATCAGAAAATTTAATACTAGAAAAATAATATATAAAGCTTTTTCCAAAATTGTAAAAATATGTTCTTTGCTTACATTTTATTCGACTTAATTAAGATGTTTAAACGTGTTGATAGTTTATATTTTTCAGAAAAGATATTCAGCAGTGTAGAGAGGAAACTTGAATTCGCTTTGCATAATTTCAACTTCCATTTGCTTTGCTGCCCACCAGCCGCTAAGCGGTTAAATCAACTAAACACCGGTAATTCGACCTGGGTTCGATTCCAGCCGAACGACCAGGTTCCTTAGCCGTTTTCGTGATTTTTTCCACGTATAACGTAGATACGAACCGATTTTCCTTATAAAATTATCCACGAAGGCGTCCATCG
Organism: Stegodyphus dumicola; assembly: GCF_044657685.1. NCBI lineage: Eukaryota > Metazoa > Arthropoda > Arachnida > Araneae > Eresidae > Stegodyphus > Stegodyphus dumicola. The sequence continues at coordinate 184,106,076 of NC_140777.1, read as the reverse complement.
CCTTCTGCAGTTGGCCTTACTTACTTAGAAATGCCTCCACTTGGGCTTAAACTCAAGAGTGTAAGAAATAAAAACTAACTGATGACTAACTAAAGAGATTTAGCCCAAGCTAACACAGATCTAAGCCAGTTGGCCCCTAAATATCGAATTAGTTAGCGAACACCAAGGGTACGTAATACGGCCGAGCGTAGTAACAGATTACAGAGACGTAACCGAAAGGCAAACGCGCGCGCTATTCAGAAAGTCTTGATTCTTTCTCTGGAAGTCGGTGGAACTTCGACTTAAATACTACTCCTTCCCATTTGCATTAAACGCGATTCTAAAAACTCATTCTGGTAAGGAATTGTAAGCTGAAGCTAGGAGAGATGGGAAAGGTGCATAAACTTAAAACTAATTGTTATAAACTTAGCATAAACCTATAAGGCCTTTCTCCCGCCGGGGAAAGTGCAGAATCACCCACTGCTTGGAGCTTTTTTAAGAATTGCACAAACTCTATATCCATGCATCGACCTATTTTCACTTAAAAAAAAAATCAGAGAATTGCACAAATTCGGCACTGCGCACTCCCTTAATTATGCCCACGTACACATCGATGTATTTTCACTTAAAAAGTCAAAAAAAAATTGACAAAAATCCAATTCTTCTTACGCTTGTAAAAAGCGCCAAACATAACGCGCCAAATAAGTGGATTCTGCACTACACCTTATGCGCCTTTGTGGTGCAAAGATCAGCACGCTCGACGCGTATTCGAGAGGTACGTGGTTCGAGTCCCGGATAAGGCGTTGCTCATTTTTCATCTCTCCTGCTTCGAAATAACCTTATGTCTCTACAAACCTTACAATCTTTCTTAAGCTCTTTATGTTCTGTTTCTAATCAATGCCCTTTAAAAAGCATCATCAACTGGCATGCAAAATAAGCTGAAGTGAATTCCACATATAAAAAAACTTAAACATTTCAGTTGATCGTCGCCGTCGTTCTCTTTGCTGTGGCATTGGCCGAGGAACTCGAAACAGCTGAATCCTACCCAGTGGCCGCCGTCTACCATAGCGCCCCAGCCTACGCTGCATCTTCTGCTGGTCATGCTTACGGTGCCCATGGACAACACAGTGCCGGATATGGAGCTCATGGACAGTCTCACTATGGAGATCACGGACGTTATGGAGACAAGGCTTACGCTGCTCAAGCACACCACAATATCGGAGGATATGGAGCTCATGATGCTTATGGTGCCCAAGCTGCCCAATATGGAAAATACCGTAATGTAGGAGCATACGCCCAAGACAAGGTAAGCAAATTGCTTTATCTGCAACACTTTGTATCTCAGATTTTGTTATGAGGACGGTACACTGCGCAAAGAAAAAATGGCACAGTTGAACGGGAGATATGAAACTGTTGTTGTAGAAACATTTGAAATTTATTTGCATAATTTTTTGAACTGGCCCAATACAAAATATGCAACCGAATAAAAGATTTAAATCGATGCAGTGATCCATGCATAAATTTGCCGAAAGAATTACAAAAAGGAACTGATAATTTAAATTCTTCAACGACTAATAGTACACATAATTTAAATAATATTTTTTGATTGTTCAGAATTATAAAGTTTATCAATATCGATGAAAATGTGATTTCAGGCAGATTATCTCGCATTTAAATTTTGCTCACAACCGATGAGATATCAACGTTTAGGTTTTCTATCAAAAATAGATGCATATTGCGGCATTTAAAAAAACTCTCGTTTGCCGCGATTTGTAGCAGATTTGATTTCAGTTGAGCATTAAAGGAATGATTGCCCAATCATGCTGCTTGGAAAGTACTTTACTAAGAACCTTTTCACTCTATTAAGTGACCGTTTGTGACTCTAAAAAAGCCATTTTTCGACCTTCAGTGAGATTACAAAGAGACGACTAAATAAATATTTAATTGAAAGCATGAAATTAAAATTTTATGATTACTGTTAGTGTGAAGCTTACAATTTTTTACCTTAGTAGGCGTAAAACAAGTACAACAAGTACACTAAAATTAAAACTTAAAAAAAAATAAAATAAAATAATATCTGAAAGATTTCAAATTTTAAATTATGTCCAAAGGGGCGTTTTCTTTTTTGTGTTGTTGTGTGTTACTTTTATTTATTAAATATCACTTAACACTTTGAGAGGCAGGAAAAGACAATTAATGTTTTCAGCAAAACTCTTGTTTCATTTACTATATCAGGTGTTACGATGAAATTATTTGTAACAATTAGACATATTTTGTCCAAGACGCGTGAAAAAAATGAACCATTCTGGTATTTCGTGTCAGTGACCACTGCCCACAGAACACATCCCTACAAAGCAGAGTGAAACTCTGCATGTGCTGCATTCCCACACTGTTCTTACAATCTTTTTATTAGTGCTGTAACGTGTACATCGTCGTGATGTTGTCTTCGATGCCTGATGCTTATTTTCTTGAAGACGAATTGCTGCATCAACTAATGGCTTATGTTTCTTGATTGCCATCTAGTGAGCTACAAGAGAACTTCAGAAATGGTTCTTGAAAACCACTCATACGAGTGAGTAAGACGTTCAGTAGAAAAGGTGGTTATTGTAGGTAACCACCGCCCTTCAAAGAGTTAAACCATAAAATTCATTTCAAGAGCAATATTGCAAAATAATTTTTAATTGAGCCTATCTTTAGAATTTGCGATACACAGCTTCAAGCACTGGAGATACAAATGTTTTTTTCTGTACAACGTTGCTAACGCTCGCTTTGAAATCCTGGAGTTTGTTACTCAAAAATTCGTGAAAGTTTTTAGGATAACGTCATTCAAAATTGAGTAGCTCTAGGTACCTTTGTTTTATCACCATGCAAGAAACATAGATACATTTATGCAGATTCTTTTATTTAATTTCTTCCAATATAATACAGGGCGATAATATTGGGTGGACACAGACTGCAAAGTGAAACGGACATTCAAAGTGATTCGACGCAAAATCGCAAAACGAAAACAATAGTCCCTCGAGAACAAAGCCCCTTTGGATTAACAAAATTTACTCTCAAACTGACATGAAAAACACTATATTTGTGCTTCTTTCATAAAAGTTTTCCGAACATGATGAAAACAAGTTCAGTTTGCATAAAAATTTCAAATTCTTTTACAGGGAGCTGGTTACGAAAAAGCTTATGCTTACGACAAGAAGGCCGGACACCATGGAATTGTTTCCGACTATGGCGCAAACCAGGGAAGCTATGGAGTTCACGACAAGAAAGCATACCACAATCTTGGAGCACACGCCAGTGCTGGACATGACAGATATGGTGCTCACGACAAGTATGGTGCTCAAGCTTATGGAGTTCGAGCTCACGATGCCTCAGCTTACGGAAAATACGGTAGCGGACATGCCCAGATGGTCCATGTAGCACCCGCTGTCTACAGTCACGCTGCTGCCCCCGTTGTCTACACCCAAGCTGCACCAGCTGCTTACGGACACGCTGCTCCAGTTGTCTACAGCAAATACTAAAAAGGGTAATTAATAAATTACACATAAATTATCACTTAAGAACAGTTTAAAGAGGCAAATTATATAGCCTTGAAGAAAACGTTCTAACTACCTTGTAAGATTTGTCTCTGTTATTCCCCATAAACTAAATTAGATTCTACAACAGTGGTGGCGAAACGTTTTGGCGCCGCGTGCCATTCCGTTTAAGATATTAAATTAGAATTATTCATAATGGGCCTCAAAATGCTTGGATCTGATAACTGGAATCTATTTAACAATGAAAGTATTAAAACTCACCAGCAGTCTGCAATAAATCTAAATTCGTTTAGCAAACATTAGCTGCTTCAACTTTGGCGTATTCTTTTGCCATGTAATGAGATTGGCCCAAACAGTTGAAACGTCATAAATTGGGTCAATAAATACGTATATCATTTCTATACTGATATATGAAAATCTTATATCTAGGCTTAGATTCTACGTCAGTGGCATTATGCGATTAAGTAAGTAAGTGAAACGTTCAAGAACAGACTAAAACACTTATTTAAATTACACAGTATCATTTTATTGTGATTTGAGGAAGTAATATTTTAGTCGCGTGACGGCTGATCATGCTCTGCATGCCGACTGTGGCACGCGTGCCACAGGTTTGCCATCACTGTCTTACAATGAACTCTCGCACAGGCGTGATAAGACATGGCACAGGCTAAGAGGTTTACTAGCGTAACATCGAGATAGTACTGAAAGGTGCGCTGGCTATCAAAAACACTCTCTGAACAAACTCCGAAGAAAGTATGAACGAATACTTTATTACCGCTCGTGGACAATGAACAAAAGGAAAAGAAAATAGCTAGCTATATATTAAGAAGTTCGCCAAGTGAATTATTCTTGGCGAAAACTGAAAAAAAATGCGCCAAGATAAATTTTTAAATTTCACACCAAAATTACAAAATTTAAAATCTAGGCATAATTTGAGTCGTAGAATCAAAATATGGAAAAAAATGGTATGCCATTTCAGAAAAAGTCCGATTTTGTGTCAAAATACTTATTTTACAACAAATCTATACATAAATCTAATATATATTCTGAGTGGCGCTTTCGAGACATGGAAAATGCAATTTGAATTTCGACAATCGGCCCTGTAGAACGAGAGATATAGAACTGCCCCCCTTTTATTTTTGCGTAGTGTGCAATAGAAATAGGACCTGATTTATATCACATAGCCGCCTTTTCTCTTCAGTAGATAAATGCTGTTGTATGTCTTTTAGTACTTTATTAACCACAATTATGCATAAATTCAGAAATACCTAATTCAAGAAGACTAGGTTTCGAACATATTTCTACCGAAATATTTTGGAAATGACATCTTAATACGGTGCGAAATGTCCCTTTATGTATGTCAAAAATTATTATATTCGTTTCCCAGTTTAATCCTAAGTTTTAAGCTTCCTGTTTAAATCACTAGCAAGCTAAAGAAATATTTAATCTGAGTACATACTTCAAATGGAAATTACAATACAGCAAAAATTTTTTTAATTGAAACTATTCGGTAAAACTTAAATTTAGGGAACTATTCAGTAAAAATATACAGGTCTAAGTAGAAGCTTATATTATAATCCATTTATAAAGACTGCACAGTGGCTTCCAAAGTGTTCGTACACTTACACAGTTTCAGTGAAATATTGCTTTTTTATTAATAAAAATTAATATTAAGAGAACGAGAATTTTTTAATAATATCTATAAATTTCTCTTAGCACATTGCATTAAATATTGCTACTCTTCTGTTGTTTGGACCGTATTCGGAACGCATGTATGTATGTAGGCACGTATCTATGTGCATATATGAGTGTACACGCACATACATTCAAGCATGCATAAACACATACCATACATACATTTTTTAAGTCGGTCCCGATAACAGAAGAGTACCTATGAACATAGTAAAACTTTCTTTTCGAAAATCAATAATCAAAAAGTAAGAAAAAAGTTACCTCACAAAACGTCTTTGTATACTTTAAAGAAATCTGCCTGTATTAGTAAATATTGTAATATTTCTCTTAGTTAGTATTTTGTAGGGTATCCTATAGCATTTACGACAGCTTTCTGGAGCATAGTGTTCACTAGTTCACGTGAAATTTTCACAGATTTCCTAAATACAAATCTCTGATCACATTGAGTTAACTTCGCCGGACGACCTCTTCTTAATTTTATTTCGATACGATTTTCTTCTTTAAAGCGTTTTATCATATATTGTATCGTAGAAAGGGATAGATTTTCTAATTCAGAGATATTACGGATCGATTTCCACACTTATAATGAAAAATGATCAATTTTCGAATGCTATTTGTTGTTTCCTTACGAGTATGAGCCATTTTTAAATATTAAAATAAATATAACGAAGTAAGCAAGCAAAGAATAACGCCAAACGATTTTTTAACCGTCACCAAAATGCAAAAATAAAAACAAGTGGCAGACGACAATTTTATTTAGGAAATTTTACGAAAATGCTTCGGCGTATGATCACTTTGTAGCGTGTTTTATCTATGCCTCCTCACATTTGCAATTTTAGAAAACGAAAGTAAGTCAGTATTAAAGAAAAAGTTTGGTTTTATTCAAAATCCTATGGAGAAGATACGAAAAAATACTGGGCTTTATATTCGAATTCAATTCAGGGCTACATCCTTTTTTCTACAAATTCTGAAAGTGCACGAACACTTCTGGGAGCTGCTATATGTATTACATTATTTATCTCAAGTTTTAAAAGCAACAAATTTCAATTCAACTGCAATATCACAAAATATTTAAAAGAGCATACCATTAGAATTTCCGATACACTCCTGCGCTGGAGATAATAATGTTTTTTTTTTCCTTGTAGTGTTGCCGTTGCTTGCTTTGAAATAGTCGAGTTTGTTAATCAAAAAATCGTTAAAGTTTCACAAACTATGAAATAGATAATAAATTTCAAATTTGGGCTTCCAGATGATGTCCATATTCGAGTGAAAGACTATGTTATTCAGAATCTGATGTTTCTGGGTAGCGTTGTTTTTTTACAGTGCGAGAAACACGTACTATACATTCATGTAGATTCTTCATTATTTAATTTCGTTAAATATAACGCAGGGCTCTAATATTTGGTGGCATCAATTTGAAAAGTTAAACGTCGTTTATAGTTAACCAACGCAAAATGGCAAAACGAAATTAATAGCCCTTCTGGGCAAACTGCCCCTTTGAATTAAAAAATCGAAACATATTCGGATAAAAATGTTGAAAGCGCCACCTGACGGCTAGCAGCATTAATGCACGTTATTACAAATTAATGATTCTAGCCAGGTGACTTTACAATGAAAGTATAAGAAAATATATTGTATATCAACTGCATATTATTTATAAAAGTGGTATGTTTTGCACATAAAAATATTTTGTTTTAATATTCTAAGAATTAAAATTTTCTGTTTCAGAAATTTGACCGGAAAGACATGGTTATGTTTTGGGAACCAGAGAAAATGGTCGTCATTGAACAGATTCCGTTTTCTGTTCCACAAAAATGTCAACCTGTCTTACTTTGGACCACGAATAACTGTTTCCGGCTCCCAAAGGATTCGCAATAAGTCTGAATCATTTGGGATTCTTAATTTATTTCTTTTTTGTTTCTTGTAATTTCGTAAAAAAAATCCGAATAAAAACGTTAAAAGTTGAATCATTTTCTTTCTTCATTTCCATGCTTCACATGTACATTTTTGAAACCATTGCCTTTTTTATTCTGTATTTTTAAACACATCATCGTTGTACAAAAATTTCAGTACAAATTTAATACAGTAAAACTTACTGATAATTATTTACAAAATAATATCACATTTTATGAATAGAAAAAAAAGCTAATGTGAAACTAATTCTCTTTTATAGCAAATTCTTTAACATTATAGAAAAATATGTATCATTTGCAAAACGTCTTTTGCATAAAAGGTTATTAATATGCATTTAATACAATGGCTTAGTTTTCCAAATATATGTAATTTCATACACTATTTTACGTTTCAAAGTGAAATCCTATTAGTTTTTCAAAGGGAGTTATACAGATGAAGATGAAAAATTTTAGATCACTTACAAAAAGAACAACTGAAAGGTTTATGACCCAAGATCATGAAGTAAGTGTGATAGCCAGGGCTGTGGAGTCGGTAGAGAAAATGACCGATATATGTAAACATATATGCGTGGGTTACAGCTTATTTTTTAATATAAAAGAAGTAATAGATGCTACAGAAAGGAAAAAAAATTATGGCATAGCAAATTATTTATATTAATTAGCATTTATTATGAAATGGAAAAACTGGCATTAGTTATTTCTAAGAAACAGTATAGCTTCGACATGATCTTCTTTGTTGGAGGCCCACAGATGCACAGATCCGATTTGATAAACTTCAGAGCTGAGAACTTTCCGCACTAACTTGACTAGGATTGGAAGAGCTGTTACTGTTAGGGCTACTTCTTTTAACATTTCAAGATAGACTTTTATACGTTCTAAAAGAGGTGCCTTGCAAGCGCAATCATATATCTCTCTTTCTTCAAAGGCCGTGTAGAAATCTTGTTTGTATTTTTTCATTTTTATATCTAAAGGCTCTTGGTTCTTTATTTTCATTCGCTTTGCGTTAGCCATTTCAATATTATCCAAAAATATTTCTTAAAATCTAATTCATCACTAAAAAAGAATGATAGAGACTCAATTGCAATGCCTGCAGTTTGACTGTCTCGATTCGAATTCTCCAATTGTTCTGAGAATAATTTCATTCTTAATTTCATAGATGACTTTCCTTGCCTTTTTAATTTGGTCGTCATCCAAGAAAATACGGTGTTTCGGATCTACATATATTGAACCCAGCAAGATCTCATTGTCTAGCAAACTAGTTTCTCTTTTCTTTATTGAAGAAATGATTCCTTCTGCAATAAACCCTCCATTTCAGAAAGAACAAACATCTCATTCTTCCATTCTCGCCTCCTGTCAATTCTTCAGATTGCAACTTTTTTGTGGTTATATACGGCGTAGAAAGAAGAGTTTCCAATTCTGCAAGATCATTCCACAGTCTTTCTGTTAGTGAAACATTAAGATTATCTACTTCTTCTAAAAAAGTTCTTAATTCCAAAAACTCTTTATCATCAAATATGTAATTCCTTATCGCGTTGATCAATAATTGCTCCTTTTCCTGCTCGCTTCCTAAGAATGGCATTAATTTTAGGAGTTCTTGCTGCTATTACTGCTTACCTAAATTTACCAGTAAGATTTGTAACTAAATGAATCAGTTTAATTGCTAATGGTAAATATCACATCCATCCTTATATTTATTTATTAATATGTCAATAAAATAGAAAATAACTATTTATTAATGTATACAGTTCGCAAACAAAAATAATAACTCAGCTTGTCATTAATTTTTTTTCAATTCATTTCAAATTCAAACTGTCCAATAAAAACTGGAGTCAGTGTCTACCTGTTTTTAGCTACTCCAGCTCCGACTCCTTTTACCCCATAACTCTTAATAAGAATTTCTTGTTAGTGCATTCCAAAAAGTGACGTGGCTACTGCATTAACATGTTATATCCACGTCTTATCCAATTTAATGGCAAAATTTGATTTACAAACTCTTGGATTATGGTCTGCAGACATGATTTCACAGATGGTCTGGATTACATATGCGTATCAGTAAGCTATTACCCATAAGCTTTACCTTAAAACCCATAAGATCTTCGAATATGTGACAGTTGCAAGAATCTCTATAACTTATTTATTTTAAAAGCAATTACTTCCAACTTTTTACTGCTGACTACATAATATAGCTGCTTTCTGAAATACTAATAAGAAAGTTTGTGTTGCCACAAATATTTTATGATTTAATCCGCTTTGTGACCAAATGTTTCGACCTTGCGAGCACAGTTTAAAACATTCTGTTGCATAATTTAATTCCATATTTAATATGTAGCTTTTTAAACACTTGGAAACTACTGTGAAAAAAAAATTCTAAGAATTTCATGTTAAATTTTTATTTTATTTGGAGTCGAGTTTATAAAATGTATTTTATTAAGAAAACGTGTAATGTTTCCGTCCATAAAATTTTTTAGTATTAAACCATTCATCAGATTTTTGGCTCAGTTAAAGAATAGGGCTCGTATAAAGAATTCCATTCAATTTCAAGTATGTACCATTTACCATTTTTAAAATATCGTGCGCGCAAGGTGGAAACGTGACGAAATATTTTGTCACAAAGCGGATTAAATTACAAAAATATTTGTGGCAACATTAACTTTCTGGTTACTAGTTCCCAAAGCAGCTATATTATGTAGCCGGCTGTAAAAAGTTGGAAGTAATTGCTTTTGAAATAAATAAAATATCTCAATTCTTTCGACAGTCACATATTCAAAAAGATCATAAGGGTTTTAAGGTGTATGAGCCCCCTCAAGCAAAATAAGCAGGTAGTTTCATGCTATTGTGCAATTTCATGAAACTGGCATTTGCTAAAGTAAAACACTGATATTTTTGGTGTTAGCCATACATAATATTTATTATTATTAAAGGATTTATTTAATTGGATAGGCATCTATTATTATTTGAATACATATTGTTTCCTGTTTGTGGCAACACCAACATCACTTGCTGTCTCACTTCCGTCTGTATCTCTGCTCTGTCTACGTAATGTAAAGTATGAAGCATGTATGAAACATAACCTCATATGCAGTGACTTAAGACTCCCCCAGCCAGCTTTCACTGGAATGCCCAGACATCAACTTCTTTGCCAGCACCTCGCACGGATCTCATAGCTATTGCCACATCATGATTCGTTACTCCTGAATAATGCTACACTACCATTCAAAAAGTGACTGCTGCATTCACTAAGGACAGGGCAGTGCCCAGGAGCCCTTTAGTCAGAAATGCTTAGTTTAAGGACGATCATAGTGAAATACTGTGTAGTGTTTTAAATGTTTAAATATTCAGATATTTTTTTTAATTGACGAGTTCTTTTTTCAAAAATATGCATACTTTATTCTTTACAATATTTATATATGTAACATCATATTTTGAGTTTTATTTAACCAGAATGAATTATAATGACTACAAGGAACATAAAAAATCTGCCCATAATATTTCAGCTTGGTTTTACTATTTATAAATAATAATACTATTTACAAAAATTATATTCATCCAAAACCATCAAGACAAGAGACCGAGTTGTAAGAAGATGAAAGACTTCGAGGCAAATATTTAGAGGGAGTATGGCACTCATTATTAACAATAACCAGCGTGGGTGTAAAAAGAATTTTTTCAACTGCAGGTAATTTGTTCCTAAACATACTCTGGGATTAATGACTGTTCAACAGATGCATCATGTATTTTACGATCACATTTCGAAAATATGCATTTAATAAATTAGTTGTTTCTCCCCTATTAGCTATTTCTACTAGGTTTTTTTTTTTGCGATTATTGATTTGCACTTCTGTAGCAGAAGAAAAGGCTTTATATTTAAACCTTCAAAATTAGTACTGCAAATTTATGAATATTACGCTGCTTCTTGTTGCTTTAACTCCTCCAATAAATACATAATTAGATATTATATAACAGACTACACAACAAGATTTTTATGTGACATTTACTCTTCTTAATAATAATACCATATATATTTTTCCTTTATTGTATTATGATGTTGGAATGGTTTACTTTTTCATATTATATTTTTTGTTTCTTATGCTATAAATTATTTTACTGCTCTTATTAATAATATTTGTCCCTTTATTTATGTATAAATTTGTAAATAATTTTTCTTTTACAGATTATGCATTTTTTGTATAAAACTAATAAATTTAGCAAAAAAACATTTGTAAGATCTTTTGGTTAGTACCTTTTTTGAAAAATTCCTAATGCCGGTATTCTGGTACAATGTTTGAAAAATACAGAATACCAGTAAGTATTTTTAGTGAGGCACTGCAATCACTAGACATGACTACATATGAAAACAATATTACACATTTTAGTTATAGTATTATTTTGTGTTATTTTAGTGGAAACTTTTAATTTTTTACACGTTTCCACAATTTTCATTTTACATGTACATTGAACGTCAGTTAACTGTTCCTGACATCTAAAACAATTGTTCATATTTCTCTACTTCAATTTTTTTTCATCCTTTCAACAAATTACTTTTCTGGTCAACAACATTATTGTTTGTACTTATGAAAATATTTCCATTGCAGTTGTTACATTGAAAACCCAGCCTGTTTTCCCTTTTATATGCATGTTTTAATCAAAAAAGACCCACCATCCTAAACTAGGGCTTTGGGTACTCTGAGTTTTGATTTATTTTTTTCCTAAGATTTAGTTAAAACAACAGTTGATATAGCCAACATAGTATAGTCGACAAGCTAAATAGAAGAAAAAAAAAAAAAAAAAAAGAGAAAAAAAAAAAATTTGATAATATAACTGTATAATACTGTCCATCTATCTCTCTGTATACACATATTCACATCTCTCTCTCTTTACATATATACATATATTTATAGGTTCTACATGTATACATATAAAATGGCTAATGCGAATCACGCAATTGTTTTGGAATAACGAACAAAGCATCAAGTGTCCTAAACTGACCGTTCTTTACATTTATGCGACGGGATGGAAAATGAAAAACGAAGGTTAATACAGGAATGATGGCCAAAAGCTATTTCTCGTTCAGTGCACTGTAACATAAAAATTTCCCATTGTCGGTTTCGTTGTTTCTGTGAAGGAATGGAGAAAAAACAAAACTATGGAGGAATAGAAACAGGAAACAAGTGACCACATATGGGGAGGATGTTCTTCTTCTTCTTTTTTTTTTTTTAAATATCATCGCTTATTTGTACCACTATTGGTAACATGTCGAATAAATTCCATTCATTTGCGACAATTTCTTCATGTTGCTGCATTTTTCACTAACATTAACGTATGCAGAATAAAAGGGCTTTAAATCAGTGTATCTTCAAATTGTGTACCGTGGAATCATGCTACTTCTCTAAGGGTTCCGCTAATCAAATTAAAAAATTCAAAAGTTTCTTTAATACCTCATATATTACAGGTTTGGTTTTAATTAAATACGGAACACAAGGGCCATCTGCTGAATGGAACAAATCACCAGGATTCAAACTTCAGTTAAACTACCACAGTTCAGGGATTTTACTGCTCAGCCACTGGTAAACTTGACTATTACAAAAATAATTAGCTTAAGTTATTAATTAAATAAAGCTTTATATTTTAATTGTCACTGTTACTTAAAATAACATGAATTTAACCAAGACACAATAACACGCTGAATAAATACTAATTCAGAAGTCAAACAACAAAAATCAGCGTTATATTTACAAAATTTTCACAGAACTAGTTTCGATGGTTTTACCGAACCAACATCCTCAGCTGCAAAACCACAAATGAACAAGATAGGAAATAATTATTAGATAAGATAAGAAAGCCTGGACAAGAATAAGCAAGTGGCGCCATATGTTGGTGAAACCAGAACTAAAACATAATTTCTTTAATGGCTGAAGGCAGATTTGGATTGGAATTAGGATCGTTAACTAGAACAGAAAGATTTTTATGAATGTGAAATGCCTCTAGAAAATCCAGTTCTCCAATGGAAGATGTTTTTTGAATAATTTTGGCAGCAGAAAAATTGAAAGTGTGGTTTTCGGACCAACAATGTTGAGCAACAGAAGACTTCTGTGTTTTCTTTTTTCTAACATATGCCTCATTTTCCTTGACGCGAAATTTTAAGGCTCTCTTAGTTTGGCCAATGTAAATTAAACCACACTAGCAAGGAATCCTATAAATACCCCAGGAATTCATATCCGGAATGGTGTCCTTGAGTATGGAACTCGGAATTTTATTGATGGGAGAATAAAAAACCCGAAAAAATTTCTGCAAAATATGTGCAACTTTATAGCTAATTGATGGAAAGAAGGGAATGACAACAGAATTTTTATAATCTCCTAAAACAAGAGTGTGCCTTTTAGTGTGTTGAGATGAGAATTTTTTAACTGCTTGATTAATAATGTTGGGTGGAAAGACCCTGTCAATAGCTATTGCTTTTAAATACATTAGTTCTTCATCAAGGGCTAGTTTGGAGGAGCAAACTTGAAGAGCACGGAAAACATAGAAATAAAATGAAGCTAACTTTTGTTTAGTCGGATGACATGATTTAAAGTGTGGTGGAAGGCAAGCCGATGAAGGTTTACGGTAAACCGTAGTACTGAAGTTGGATGTGTTACGTGTGACCAGAATGTCGAGAAACGGAAGAGAATTGCAAGTCTCAAGTTCAAAAGTGAACTGAAAACAGGATCAATAGAATTCATTGTTGAAAGAACTTTATTTAAATCATCTTTATTACCTTCAAACAGAGTAAAAGTATCGTCTACGTAGCGGAACCATGCCGGGAAGTTTAAAGTTTCAAACAATTTTGATTCATAATAATGCATGTAGATATCAGCCAGGATGGGACTGAGGGGGCTTCCCATGGCTAATCCCTCAGTTTGCTTGTAATATTTATTTTGGAAAACAAAATGTGTTTGTTTCAAACAGAGTTGAGTGAAAGAAATTAGCTCATCAATTTCGATGCAAGAGAAATGAAATTCGCGAAGTCTGGTTTCTAGACATCTTAATGCACCCTCCACAGGGACATTGGTGAATAATGACTTTACATCAAAAGAAACCATGAGTAAATTACTAGGAGAAATGTTTTTAACTTTTTTTACAAACTCTATTGAATTTTTTATGGTGTAAATGTTATTGTCTAATAGATTTGAAAATCTAGAAACTAAATATTTAGCTAATGGATATGAGGCAGTACCTAAATTTGATACAATAGGGCGGAAAGGAATACCACTTTAATGAATTTTGGGAAGAGCATATAATCTGGCACAATTCGCAACAGATGGGATAAGTGAATGTTTTAAGTTGCCTGAAATGATTTGCGAAGATTTGATCGCAGTTTTTATTCTTGACAAATCCGAAGGTGAAGGATCTTCAGGGATCGGATTATATGGTCCTTCGTTTAAGAGTTTAGTGACACCATCGATGTAAGTGTTCTTGTCAGCCTTTGAAATGATAATATCCGGGTTAGAATTAATTTCACGCAATGTAGATCTTTCTCTCGCAGTTAGATTTGGTTTCAAAGTTTTATTATTTAATTTCACATTATGAGCGATAAGATGCCTAATCATTTCTTTCTGTGAATCTGAAACTTACTGAACTTGAAAGCTTTTTCGGTAGAAGCCAAAATGTATGGAATCGAGGGTTTACAGGTTTGTGAGAAGTTAAAGTTATATTTTAGAATTCTCTCTTGTTCTTCTGAAAGACTAACATTAGAAATATTAACTATTGGCTTGATGTTTACAATGGGAAGATTTTTTGAACTACTTGAACTGGAAGATTGTAAAAGAAGTTTTCGAATTTAACTGCAAGGGTGTTTTTATGACGGTTAACTGCATTCTCCGTTCTAGACCAAGACTTTTGTTCAAGGGCAGTGAATTTTGGATATGATTTAGCGAGTTCCAGATGAAGCTTATAGAGTTCACATTCCATTTTGAACAATTGTTGATGTTTTTCCCTTATGATGGACCGAAGTAAGGCAAGCTTGCAATTTAACAGAATTCTTGAAACGCGACTCGAAGGTTTTTGATTAGATTTGATTTGAATAAAATTGGGGATCAATTTTATCAACTAAGAGAGCCTTAAAATTTCGCGTCAAGGAACATGAGGCATATGTTAGAAAAAAGAAAACACAGAAGTCTTCTGTTGCCCAACGTTGTTGGTCCGAAAATCACACTTTCAATTTTTCTGCTGCCAAAATTATTCAAAAAACATCTTCCATTGGAGAACTGGATTTTCTAGAGGCATTTCACATTCATAAAAATCTTTCTGTTCTAGTTAACGATCCTAATTCCAATCCAAATTTGCCTTCGGCCTTTAAAGAAATTATGTTTTAGTTCTGGTTTCACCAACAGATGGCGCTACTTGCTTATTCTTGTCCAGGCTTTCTTATCTTATCTAATCATTATTTCCTATCTTGTTCATTTGCAGTTTTGCAGCTGAGGATGGTGGTTCGGTAAAACCATCGAAATTAGTCCTGTGAAAATTTTGTAAATATAACGCTGATTTTTGTTGTTTGACTTCTGAATTAGTATGAATTTAACTGTCATTGTTACCTATAATAACATGAATTTAACTGTCATTGTTACCTACAATAGCATAAAGTAAATCTCCTTTTATGAGTAAAATTATAAAGAAATCATAATTTGCTTTTCATTTACACCATGAAATTTACCTAACATTGATGTAGCTTCAGTTTTGTTCACTGATTTTTAATTTTGACAATGATAGAGTTTAGACTTGATAAGGCCCTAAAATATTTAAGATATGAGGTCCTTAGAAAGTCTGTTACACTATATTTTAGTACTATATTTATACTACATTAAAATTTTTTGGGGAGGGGCCCTAAGCTATATCTTGTTATAAGATATTTCTCCCGCCTTCATAGTGTAGAAATCAGCACACTGGACGTATATTCTGGAAGTTCGTGGTTCGATTCCTAGCGAATGTGTAGCTCATTTTTCATCTCTCTTGCTTCACAATATCTAATGTGTTAGCTACATAATATAATAACATTGTGTTAGCTGCGTAAATCCTACATTGTATACACACACATATATATGTATCAGGTGATCCAAAAGATGTGCACATCAAACTTTCAAAAACTGGGGAAAGTACGAAATGGATAGTAATGGAAAATTGCTTCAATGAATGGCACCTTTACAGATATTCTGCATATGTAAAGGTATCATTTGAAATTTCAGTTGCAATTTATCTGTTAGCTTTCAAAAGCATCTGTTTTGTGCAAGATGGAGATGAGCTTTTCTTCAAGCAGAACAAACTTCTGTGAATATGATGTCATTTTCCTTATATTCTTTGTTGGAGATTCCAATATTTTATTGCTGACTTCATCCCGACTTAGAAGAAATGGGCAGCCACTTCATTTTTTATGGTGAACGTTCTGGAAAGCAAATTCCAAGTGGAAAATCAATGTCTTGTTAGGTTAACGAATATCTGGGAGGGTCCATTTAAAGGCTTCAACAACAAGAATGCATTGAAAAGTAATGCTCAGCTATAAAAATTTGTTCTGTTTGGGAAAAACTAATCTTTGTCTACAGGTAACAGCATTAACTGCATCAGAAATTTCACTTTCAGTTGAGCCAGCTCCAATTGCCAATATTGAGCCGGTTTCCATTTTTAAGCCTTTCAAGGAGAATTTCAGTCCTTCCCAACGACATCCCACCAATTGCACAGATAACTAAACTTTTAATCCAATAAATCTCAATTAGTGTTTCTTTTCCAAAGATCCATATGACTAATCCCTATATTATGATTCACATGAAAAATGCTGCCCAGGGTGGTCCACCTCCTCTAGCTATAATACTGTGAGTAGGTTAAAAACAATGCGTTACTTTAATGCTCTCTTGACAGGTGCTGCCATCTATGATAGGAATGATATACTAATCTCTCTGTTGAGATTGATTCATAGCAAATATTGCTCAAGTATGATGTCAAATAATCCGGGTTTTCATCCGCAGAGAACCCGTTGGCGCTTCGGGAAAGAACCCGTTGGCGCCGTTGCATTTTTACTCGCCAAGCTCGCGGTTCATCGACGATAATCCGAGCCGTAATTGTGATTTTTAGTGCATGTAAATTCAAGTTAGCAGATAAAACAATATATTAAGCATATTGTAGTAAAAATTCACAGATAATAAGCATGTAGATGTAAAACTAACCGGTTAAACGTGATATACGAAAATTGTATTAAATTCAAGTTAGCACAGAAAAGAATATATTAAGCATAAGAGTATTTATAACGGAAATAAAAATTCATTTAAAAATATAAATTAGTAATAATATACTGAAATTAACCGGTTAAACGAAAAAAAATTTGTCTTAAATTCCACTTAACACAGAAAACAATATATTCCTTACTCCAGCAGTGGTTTGCTAATTTTGATGACCATGGTGATGCATCAAACTATTCTGTCATCCTAGATAATCAATAATATTTTCTTATTTCAATTTAATCATCTATTTATGTCACACCTGCCATCCTCTGAAAGGTTATTGTTAGAAAAACATTAACAATATATTATCTTGTTTAAATTTTATGCCATAAAAATTTATTTATTCTCAGAATTTTAGATGACAATAACCAATAATAAAAATAAAAGCATTACTTAATTATTTAAAATGCACATTTTTGCGGTCTACGATAACAAATTACTTTAGACGTTGGAAACCTCATGGTTCTTAGAGCTGTTCATAATTAAGAACACAACGTGAACAGCCGTGTTACAAATTAGCATTCACCCCTCCTTTTATCCCGAACCGAGAACCGGCATCTATCTACGAAAATATTTCTATTTATTCGTTGTTAAAAAATTCAGAAAAAATAATAATAAATAAGAGAAGAATAATATAAATCTGCAAATGCGAACAAAGACAGTGATAATTCAACAAAATAAACGCAAAAGGAGTGGTTGCATACTTTGAACAAGGGAATAGGATATATCCGATGGGTTACCAGGTTTGAACTATTATCGCCAAAGTTGGCGATGTTTACATTTACCGGGTTCTCTGCGGAAGTGCTTCCAATAATCCATTACAAACATCATTAGAAAAGTCACATGAAGAAACCAAGAACAGAATCGTCGAACAGTCAGGAATATTGCTAATGCCAATGTTTAGTTTCAGGTTTCTAGATTATATGCACTGTAAGCTTGCATTAAGAATTTTTTTATATGGAAATAAAATGGAAAACATGTCTTCGCAAGTGGATGCAAATCTAAGGAAATTTAGCTAAAAGATCCCTTTGTTGGATTGCTGATACCGATATGATTATATTACTGTAAGTATGTATTAGCAATAATTAAGTATGAAATTCTTAATAAATTACAATTTTTCTAGAGATAGCCTCATTGATAACTGCCAATAAGAGTCATGAAATATAGTCCTTAATTGTTTATATTTATTTAATGTTAAAATATTGTTAGTTTGCTTACATTCTTTATTTCTTTTCACTTGGAACTTAAAATTTTGGTAAAGGTAAGGATTTTACTATTCATAATTGTAACAAACTCACCTTCATGTAACAAAGTCTACAATACCAAGATGAGCAGCGCAGTTGGCTTACTGTTGCTGAAAATGATCTGCAAACTGTTGATGTAAATGCTTACAACTAGTTTTTGCATAGCATATAAGTGAATTTTATTGGAAATGGCATATAACACAAAAGATAATACTAATTGTTATGTGCCTCAATGTACTTCAAAAGGTTCCAAAAATCCAGAAATAAATTTTCGATTTTAAAGAGCAGATTAAGAAAGTCTTCCTTTGGTTCTAACATTTTTCTTAGCTCAAGAGAGGAATGGATTAAAGTGCTATAGACTGGAAAATTGGTTTTATCAAGAATGTGCGAATGTTCTTAGCACCTTATTCCCAATGAATATGAACAACTAAACATAATATAAACAAAAATAATATAAATGACTTTCAGCTCAAGTCGTTGCAGATTAATCTGAAGTGCTATCAATTGGTCATTACAATCACTAATATGCAATCATTATTTAAGAAAACAAAGCCTTTAGCAGTTTTTTTAAGCACCAATTCTTTCTTTGAATAATTTTAATATTTAAGCTTGTACCATATTTGAAACTCTCAAGCTAAAGGCTTTGTTTTGTTTTAAGCTAAAGGCTTTGTTTTTAAATGTGGATACTTAAAATACATTAAATACAACAAAGACTGACAAAATTTTCTACAAAAATAGTACTTTTCAATGTTATAGATGAAACAGCTATTAGGTATAGCTATCTATAATGCTGAAATTAATATTATGGAATACTATTATTAAATCTTTTTAACACAACTCACTCAGGTCCGCAAAAATTAGAATCTGAGAGAACTAAAGCACTTTTAATAATCAATAAGATTCATTTTTGCAATTCCACATAAAATATTCAACTGATTTTAAAAGACAGCAAGTGTAGTCTCTTTTATTCAGATGTAAATAATTTTAATACAAGAAATGCAGAAGTGTATACTTATTTCTTTGCATATATTCACACCAAAATACAATTACAATTTTTATATATTATGTAGTATATGTTAAAAATGACAAGGGTGAAAAGAGTTTACACTTAAAAAATATATATTTAAATTGTACGCAGACACACACAAAAAAATCTTTTAAAGTTTGTAAAAGTGGTGGTTAAAACTTTATTTAATTTTGCACATAATTAAAATGTGTTGGTAGAAATACTTTTAACTAAGAGAATTTACATAAAAAAATCAGCATCATATGAAACTGTCATAAAACATTTATTGTTTTACATTGAGGTTATGCAAAAATAAGGAAAAATCTATAAAACAGGAAAACATATTACACCAAAACATAAAAGATGAAAATTAAACTAAATTGTGCAATTAATTTTTTTTTATACCAAAGAATATTTTTATCAAAACCCCAAAAGAAATTGGTAACTACTACATCAATGACATAAGAAAATATGCAACCACACCATACACCATACATAAAAGTACACCATACAAAAACAACAACAGTATAGAAAGTGTGAGAAAAGAGCAATGAAAACATTTTTATTTTGAAAATGAATATTCTTTAAATGAAACCAAAAGAAATTGGTAACTACTACATCACTAAGAAAATATGCAACCACGCCATAAAAAAACAACAACAGTATAGAAAGTGTGAGATAAAGAGCAATGAAAACATTTTTATTTTGAAAATGAATATTCTTTAAATGCATGGAAAAACAGTGCTGCATATTAATCTAAACATCACCATAAATATCACAAATTAAAATTTGATTACCGACTGTCAAAAGTGATCCTCTGCAATTATAAAAATAATATATTAATTAAATAACTAAAATTAAATTTTCTCCCTACATCGTAGAATTATAAGTTGTTCCTGTAATAACGGGATAAGTCAAAATTTTTTTTGAGGCTACAATATTTCAATCAATTAAAAAATATTTCATAATCACTGGAATATCATCATGGAATCCATACTATGATTTGCAGTTAATAGTAATATTTTGCTTGCAATATTTAAAATCTGTATAATTGCACCAGCACTTGCAAATATGCTAAAGCATATAGTAAAAATAAGAATAAATAGAAAGATGTTTTTTAATTATACTTATTTAACCATAAATACTGTCTAGATTTTTAATGAAAATTATAAATGTTTCTTGAATGAATTTTGCTACAGTTCTAAACTTATTGCATACATATGCATTAGTATATTCACAATTTCACTCCAAACTTATTATTTCAAAAATTAAATATTCATTTCTGTTATTAAAACAACTTTATAAAAGTATGGACCAGGAATTCATGTGCACTAAAAATCAATGTTTAAACTATATTTCAAGTATTAAAGCTTGTTTAAAAAACATAGCTGCTTTAATAACATAAAACGATCACATAGTTCAGTAGAAAAAATAAGAGTCTGAGAAATTCTTGTCTTGCTACAAACACTTTCATATATTTCATCACCTTTCATTAAAAAGAGTTATATAAAAATAATATCTATGCTAATTTCCTCTCATAAAACTTGCTCCTTTTTAATATGGACGGAATTTAAATGCCAGATATGACATACTGGATATACATATGATGTAAATGGAATGTAAATGTTTAACATGAAATTTATACATGAAGAATGAGAGTACAAGTACTTAAGGTCAAGTACTGAAGACAGATGTGTACTCCAGCTTTCAAATAATTTGTTTCTCTAATGCACATATATATTTAAAGTACGCTTTTACAAATAAAATAAACTTTTTAAACATGCATAAAAAATCTTTGCATAACAAGAGAATTTTGATTGCATATCTGAATTCAGCAACATAAATATTGTTAGATTCCTACACTTTTATTTGCATGATAAAAAAAAAAAAAAAAGCTGTCTGATTCAGTATAAATTAATTTTTTTTAAATGAATAAATTTAATTACCAATAATCTTTCAAAATATACTTGAAAATAATTGAAAAGAGACTCGTACTTGAAAAGAACATGAGATTCATAAATAAAAAAGAAATGGGAAAAAGAAATTGGCAATATTAAATTAGTTAAATTTTCCTCCCACAAATTAAGAATATAAACATAATATGCTGAAATTTGGTCTAAAGTAAGCTGTAATATTTGAGCTTTTATTAATAACAACAGGATTCAATGGAATATGAATCTATTATTCTATTACACATCTGCCTCAAACAAAAATGCAATAAATGACTATAAGATTTAAGCTTTCATTAGTAATTAAATTTTCTAAATAAATTAAGTGCTTTGGGCCTTACAGGTGTTTTGAAATGCTTTTACACCTTATTGCAGTTTTAGTTGAGATGTGGAACATGCTTGGACAGAATATGATATTTAATAAATACAAGTTGTAACATCACATTGTAAATATCACAAAGAATTTTCAGATCTTCTGCAAAAATGTTTCAAGAACTTGATTAAAAATATAAAAGGAGTTAAAAGTAAATAAATATCTCAGAAAATGCTTTTTTTGGGGAAAATATTTATAAACAAATGATTACTATACTCCCAAAACATTTAACATATAGAGTTGGAAACATCTATTAATTATAATAACACTGTAAAGTTTAAAAAAATTACATAGAACATAACACTAAAAACAATACATATATTATCACTCATGTTTAAATAAATTCGTTATCAACATATTGCAGAGATATATAATGTGCTGCTATATGTCAACATATGATTATCTATTAATTAAACACAACTATGCATAAATAACTGCAAAACACAAATAAGGTACAAAGTCTTTAATTCAGACGTCCATAATCTGGAATGATCTATAATCTGGACCTCAAAGCTACAAACTTTCTGCGCATGCATAGCATTTACCCATGCGCATAACACATTTACGCATGCACATATGTGTTTACGCATGCGCGTTTAATGTATAATGGATGGTATAAGCTAGGCTAAAATGATCTAACTATCTATTTCAGTTAATGTTGCAGATTGCGCTGTTCCTTAATCTTCTAATTGGATCCGGCTTATTTTTTACAGACTGTTAGAGCAATTTTATAAAAAGTAAGCTTGAACTTTCGATTATGTCAAGTTTCCGATTCTGGAGCTGCCAAAGGATCTAGAAAGCGAAAGCATGCTTCGATGCCC
Organism: Stegodyphus dumicola; assembly: GCF_044657685.1. Classification (NCBI taxonomy): domain Eukaryota; kingdom Metazoa; phylum Arthropoda; class Arachnida; order Araneae; family Eresidae; genus Stegodyphus; species Stegodyphus dumicola. The sequence goes on along the minus strand of NC_140777.1, from coordinate 184,083,319 downwards.
ATCACACAAAAAGTGGAATTGCTGCAAAAAAATGGATAAAGGCATGAAGAAAGTGACAGAGAGGTTAGTGAAAACAAAAAAATTTCGATTGACAAATTAGTCGGTATTCTCGGCACAGCAATTAAAGGACTTGAACTAGGGTATCAGTAGCCAATCAATAATGCCTGGGCCACTGAACATCCAGTCTCCGCTGTCCTCGGTATTCTGTGTAAAGCCTGAAAGGAGGGGCAGCCCGCATAGAGCTGGTAGGTAGCCAACAGCCAGTCTCGCTCCAAGTTCTCAAAACACATTTCATTGCTGTCTGTGTCCACTGGGACGGTGGTCTTGGCTGGTCAGTTTGACGGTGGGTCATAAGAGGGAGGCCTAGTTAAATTTGTTGATGTCTCCGGGGATATGGGACTCTGGGCTCAACAAAAGAGAGTATGACCATCTTCGTGTGGCTTTGACTGGCGCTTTTGCCAGTCCCTGTATTGCCATTAAGTTGGTGAGGCTGATATAAAAACCAGTTTATTCAGTCATGAAACTTTTTTGCCACTTTGTATATATTAACTAGCCATTTAAATTTTTTTTTTTTTTTTTTTTTTTTTTTTTTTTTTTTTTCCTTCTAGAGTACAAAGTCCAGAATTTGAACATCCATTAACATAAATGATTATTAAGATCCCCCATAAAACCTGTTTTTTTCAGGAGTTTTTTTTCCTCCCACATTGTAGGAATGGAGAATATGACACTCAAATGCAAGTCCATTTTTGTCACAGTTATGTGAGATATTTTTTTTGCCAAAAAGTATCTTTATCCACAACAGTACTCAAAGTTGCTTTCCCACATGTCTAGAAAGGGTTCAGCATTTTCAGCATTTCTGTTCAGAATTCTTATTAGTCCTATAACAGAGTAACAGAAATCCAAAGAATGATGTTTATCTGGGCTGGTATGATATGCATACACTCTTTCATTTGTTGGCAGGACAGAGAAGGGAAAAAGAATTCAATCTTAATTAACCTCTGCACTTTTTTTAACTATTTGATTCTATGTAGCTTATTATTTTGCTCAGTATATTATTATTGCTGTTATCTTACCAGTACTTTAGTAAAAGTTAACATCACAATTTTACTCATTGCTCAAAAACTATACACCTGCCAATGGGCCAAACGATTATCGGCAGAAAATATAGCCATTCCGAGTTCCAGTCACATTTTTATTTCATGCGGTTGTTATTCAAACAGTATTCTTTGTGCAGCATAACTCTTTCTCAAATAGAATAACCACTTGTTTATCTCTCCGCAAATGTCAAATTACAAAAATCCATTTTAATTTTTAAAAAAAGAATAATGAAAATCATGGTTGCTTCAAAAAAGAAGTGAAACCATGCTAGTGACACCTAGTGCCGAGGAAATACCATTAAAAAAAAAGGTGCCAAGCAGTTCTGACAGAAAAGAGTGAATTACTCTTGAATTATCTACATGGCAAAGAATTAAACTTTGTGGCTCAACAAGAAATTAAGTATTAATTTAGTCAAACAACAAAAATCAGCATTATATTTGCAATTATATTTGCTATTTACAAATTTTCACAGGACTAGTTTTGATGGTTTTCACCGAACCATCACCCTCAGCATCAAGAAATTATGTCTCTCCATAAAATTAAAGAGAAAGTGTTAACACATAAAAAGAATTTATTTAAACTGCTTATGTTAAAAAAAATCCTTAATGAAACAAAATAAATATTAACACAAAGCTTTTTCTTTGTTTTGTTTTTTGTAAAATTTATTCCCTTAAGACAAAAAATTAATCATTATTTCAAACAACCTTTCAAATTTTTATTATTTTCATAATTTCTATTTGTAATCTTGCACTAAATTTAAATCGGTAAATTAAATGCAGTCTTACACTAATTTAAATTGGTAAAGCCCAGAAATTTTTGGAATCCAGATTTGCTAAATTCTTATGGTTCTGGATCTCAGACTTTGTACTGTACTGTTTAATGACCTTAACACAAACACATTCATCACGGCAATGGTGCACCTTTGTCCAACTCTTCAAAAATTTTGTGATAACAAAATAGTATGGAGCGGTAATACATCAAAAAGTTGATAAATAAGTTGCTAGACATGCTGCACTAAAATTTAAAAAAAAAAAAGAAAAAAAAAAGAAAAAAAAATTAAATTAAAAAACCTTGTACAAAGAATGAGTTAACTCATTGCTAATGCTCGGTGAATATTTGTGGAAGATGATATACCACAGTAATGAAAGTGTATCATTTGACTGTACGGAAGATTACGAAATCTAAAAGGAAAACAAGTAATCATACAAATCTACCTAATAAATGCTGTTTAAATACAACTCTTCATCAACAGATCTGAAAACTCATTTCACTCCAAGGGTTAAGCAGACATGATTAAGCATTAGTTTTCAAATTTTAATCCAAGCATTAACAAAGCAATCAACTGCTTTTAAACATATTGAATTTATTTCAAGAAGTTTTAAGTTTTTCAAGCACCGTTTCAAAAATTGGGGAAAGGAGATTCATAAATAATCCACATCAGGTAAAAAATGAATTTAATTTAATTTCAAAGCCTACACTATAACTGATATTAAACAAGATCTAAACGGTTAATGCTGTAGTAGCATTATGTATTGCAATACAACATAAAAAGTGAAAAGATTATAGATGTTTCTAACATCAAAATTATCAACACTTTCTTAATAATGTACAACAGATTAAAATATTCCGACTTTTAAAAATATATAATCAAATATCTATGTTTATATGTTAGGTATTTAAGAATCTGATTTTAAAATAAGAAGTTAAAGAACAACTACAAATAAAATACATTTTACTTCAGGTAATTCAAATAAAATAACACACCAAACAAGTATAAATTTAGAAGTCAAACAAACCTGTGAAAATTTACAAATATAATGTTGATTTCTGCTGTTTGACTTTTAAATTAATACATTTTAATTGTTTCCATTTTTTGCATGGAATACACGATTATTAAATAAAATTTGTAATTTTTAGACAGATTACAACTAGCTATGCATACATGTAATTATAGAAATATTATAGAAATAAATTTAGCATTAGAAATAAATTTTGTTTCAAAACACAATTCATCATGTTTCCAAAATTTAAATGAAATTAAAAATGCTTTTAAAAGATTACATAATTCAACTGCACATTAACTTTACAATTATGACAATATTTCATAAAAGTTTACTAAAACTTTCTATATATCTAAAATAATCACTCTTCTAGAGCACTGAAAAATGAGTTAAAACCAATTAACATAAAAAATTATGAATGCTTTAGAAAACATTAATAATAATGCCTCTGTGCAAAATATACTGTCATGGAGAGTCATAATTATTCGTCAAAAACATTTCATTTAAAATATACCAGTCATAACAACTAGAGGTGATGTATCAATGCATAAATATATCATTCTGAATTTGATTAAAATCAGTTCATGTTTAAATGATGTACAAAATTCATCGACTGTATAGTCAAACTGTACATGGTAATAACAAAGTCCATGGATTATTTTAAAAGATACAAAATAAATGACATGAAGCAAGATATGAAAATCAATACTACCGATTTTGAAACAATAGTTCCACCATTACAACCATCACTGTAACAAGTGTAAACACATGATCTATATTCTCGTTCATCACCAGGACGTCTCACATATTCACAATAATTGCCGTGATGCCTCGAAGAACAAAATCGACGAGTACCAATAGTGCCTGGAACAAATGTAATAACATTTAAGAGTAAGGAATAAAAAGCCATTTATTGCAGTACATATTTACTACCTCTCACAGACTACATATAATACAATAGAACCTCTAACTGACAAGTAAACCTTATCTCCTTTGATACCGCTTTTCCGGAAACCCATGTATTTTCTGAAAGCTTCTGAAGTACTTGATGGTAAAATCCTACAAAAAGAGCTGGTACCTGAAGGATGTATGGGAAAGATCCAGCCTCTGGATGTTCATTTTTCAGACACTATAAATCTTTTCTCGTTACTTAACAGACACAATCATTATCAAGACACAGGAGCACATTTGGCATCACAATAGTTTTCTGGCTCTGTAGTCCTTTTCACTGTATCGATTCAGCACTCCTTGGTTTCCTGTATTAGATTCTGTTTGAAGTCAACAACCACTTTTTAAACATCCCAACGTATAATGTTTCTCTTCAACGAGTTGTTTCTTCCTTTATATTGAGATCCACACCTTCTTACTGTATTATTAGTTCATATAAACACATGAAACGAGCATTTTAGCGACTTTTGGTGTCATGTTTCCAACACTTTTCTGATACTTTGTGGGCCCTATAGCTCCTAAACACTTGTCCCTCTGCCCCCTAAGATTTCAGTTTTTCTACTTGTGACAAAAGCTTTCAGAAAATATGGTTTTCAGAAAGCCAGTATAAAAGGAGAGAAGGTTTACTTTTGAGATGTCTATTAACCAAGTTGGCAATTGGTTTAGAAAAATATTCGGAAAATATAGAACTATTTAGAAAACTATATTAACAAAAATAAGTAAAATTCATGAGTTCCCTTATCAGTGGTTCATTTTTTTTTTGGCCTCTATTATCAGTAACGAGTCATTTAACAGAATTTCTGTTGGGCATTAAACATGATAAAAAACATGATTTATGCATATTGCAAATGAATTCAGTATTAACTTATAATGAATTTGTAGAGGTGTTTCAAAGGACAGAAGGATGATGTTTTGGTATAATTAAATGTAGAAAACAGGAACGAAACTTTCAGGTTTGGGGTGACAAAAAAACATTTGCAGGATAGATCCAAAGAGCAATAAAAATTGCAATTCTGCTGAGAATGACAATGGAGCAGAAATACACAGAGTACATATTAACAATGCTGTACTCCTAGTTTTAAAGTATTTTGATTACGGAAAATCATAGGACTATCTGCCTAAACAGCAAGATTTCTTTGCGAAGAACTTTTTATAGAAAACTGGTTTCATATTTATTCTACATATGGGGAGGATACGAAAACTGCCATATACAGGGTTCGTACACATTTCTGCACACGGAAATTAAGGACTTTTAAGGACCAGTAATGAAAAAAATTAAGGACCTATGAGCAAATGGATACTGAGTAAATTTAATTAAAAATATTATATCTATGCCTGAATGTGAGTAGGATGCATTATTATTAAACATAACTTAATTAACATAATTATGAATAAGTTTGAGAATAAAATTAATTTTATGAAATTTATCAAGTAGCATTAAATATTTTACACTTATGATAACTGGACATATTTGAAAGAACATAAGTGAGAACATAAGTTATTTTTAGTTACGTTTTAGTTACGTTTTACTAACAGTTAGCTTATTTTTTTAATGTCTCATTTTGTCACATACTTGCTCAGTCTAGAGGTTTAGTAAATAACAAGTAGATTTTATGTGAAGCAGCATAGGTTAAAATGAGCATTAAAATCATAATCAGCATGATTCATAACAAAAGACTGGCTGTTGTCATCGCTCCTGCTTGCCTATAGAAAAACCTGCTGATCAGAACAAACCTGAAAGGCCTGATGTAGGCACAGTTAAGCAAGTTTTGAAAGTTAGCTGACCTCTGTCTGATGCTGTTAATGTCGTAGCATCGTGTAGAGTTCCAGGAGTTGTAACTCAGTTAATATACTTTAAGGTTAAGCCACTAAAGCATTAGCGGTGATAAGTTGTTTTGCATTAAGTCTCACTAGATGCAAAGAATAAGTTTTATATGAATTTTTATATTTTTGTGTTTTACCTTGTGACCACGGAAAAGGTTAACACGTTGAGTCTGGCGCCAAATTTGCTGTCCTTTCCATTCAGCCGGCAGCAAGCGATCAAGCAGTGCAATATTGACGACTTAAATTATTCATAAATTATACAAAAAGGAAGGAGATGCACAAAAAGTCTGAAAGTATTGTTTTAAATGTTATGATGACAATTCAAAACTATTTGGATGCAAGATAGCCAAAAATGTTATCAAAATAGTTGTTTTGTATTGTAATATGTGTCAAGCTAAGCCGTATTTTTGTTTAGAATGTTTCAATAAATTTCATTAAAACTACATTTGATCACATTTCATTGAGACTATACTTATTTTTTAACTTTAATACTGTCGTCCTGCGGACCGATGCCAGACAAATGAAAATTCCAGTGCCGAGCCCCAGGGACCAACGCCGGGCTCAGCGTGTTAACGAAAAGCAATATAGAGAGAGAATTTTTAAGGGAATGCATTTAGTTATACTTAAATTAGGTCTTAAATAACCTTAGTCATTATGGATTTACATGACCACTATTAAATTAAATTAAAGTTTTAATAATATTTGTTAAAAAAATCCTATTAATATCACAATCTCATAAAATTTCACAGTTTAAAATACATGCAATTTATGACATTGATTTTAAACAATATTAGGATAATTACACAAACTCAACAAAATAATTATGCGTCTTTTTAATTTGAAGGCCTGCCCAGATATTTTGGCTAATTTATATCAATTTCCTTCTCCTTAAGCATGTTTTCTAATAATTAGAAATTTGTCTCAATACGTTCTCTTTAAAGAACACATGCGTGGTAGTTCCTCCCTAATTTCAAAGTTCTCATCAACACCTCTTATAAATAATACTAATTGAGCAGTATCATTTATATCACTGCTTTCATCCATAGCTATGGAGCAAAATTTAAATTGACCAATCTTTGACTCTAATTGTGATGTGAAATTTTTATCAATGTCTTCGATTCTAGAAGCCACCGTTTTTTGAGATAAGTTTACAGTCTCAAAATTATTTTTCTTGTATGGACATAAAACATCACAAACTTTTAACATGCATTGTTTAATGAACTCTAAATCACTGAGAGCTTTATTATTTTTAGCAATATTGTTATGCTGCAATGTAACTTGCATATGTAGCTGCTTCTTGGATACTGTTTAACTTCTTGAAAAAAATTTGTCGCCCTGATAATTTTTACTTCCTTGTACGAAGTAAAAAGGAAGTATTGTAATCGCGAAAAGTTTCAGGCAGCATATTTCAACCAAAATATCCCATTTTGACCTCTTTCAAATGCAATTTAACGATGTATTTCCGTGATATCTGTATGTAAGGACAGAATAAAACACTTTTTTCCCCCAAAAAAATTATAAAACTGCTTTAAAATGAATTCTGAAGAGAATTTTTCGTGGCATCTGTACGAACGTATGTACATACGCATCTCACATAACTCAAAAACGAGTAGCCTCAGAATGTTGAAATTTTGTATATAGGACTGCTATAACATGTAGATGTGCACCTCGTGTTTTGATTGCAATCGGCACAACCAAACGTAAATAAATATATTTATATATATCTATCCACTCTGTTACCCGGCTCAGTGATCTTAGTTTCTTTACTCTTATATGTTTGTAAATTGTACATTTTTTGCTTTAAAAATTATTGAATTATGTTGTTCTTATCTTCCAGTTAAGGTTTTTATGCCTTTAGTAAATCTGTATGCAATATTTTTAGAATTATCAACAATTTTAAAATTGTTTAAGTGCCGCTAAGCCTAATAATGTTTTTGATGGCGGCCATTGCTCTTGTTTACATTTGAAACAGCAGCATAGCGGATTTGTTGCCAATCTAGAGAAACTTAGCTTCGCAACAACAAAGATAACGCCTTCATTTATTATTTAAATCATGCTTAATCCTTTCTGGAATTTTTTCAAGAAAATAAGCATTTAAGATTTACTTTGTAATTTTTAATACAGATATTTTGAGTTTTTATATATTTTTGCCTTGTCGCGAAGTGAAATCTGAATTAATTGAATGAGAAATACTCAATAGTCTGTGAAAAACTGTTTCATTTTTGTTTTGTTTTCTTAATTTCCTTTATACATAGTTCTAGTTTTACTATAGTATTTGAATAGAACATGTGGCAATGATTAGATAATTCTTTAAATGATATAAATTTTGTGCATTCTGAGTTATAATATGAACGAAATATAATACTGTTAAGTAAACCTAGCCTATGGTAAACAAAGTGAATTTTAAAGAATGCATTTATTCTATTGTGGTTTATGCGCTGTCAGCGAAGTAGGTTTAATTCAATTTAATAAGTTTAAATGAAATGCAAGAAAAAATGCCTATAATTTAATATTCTGTACAAGGAAGTCATGTGGTGTACACATCAGATTTTTTACAAACACTTTCTGCATTTTGTTTTCTTTCATATTCAGACATGTAGCTGCTTCTTGGATACTGTTTAACTTCTAGAAAAAATTTGTCGCCCTGATAATTTTTTACAAAGACTTTCTGCATTTTGTTTTCTTTCATATTCGGACATTGCTTCGTAATTGGAATTTTTATGATTAGATATGAAATGACGGAAAATGTTATATTCTTTGAAGACTGCTACAGCTTCATTGTAGATGAGGCACACCAGTTTATCTTTTATAACTATAAAAAAATATTTCCAGGTCCATTCATCATTAAAAGCACTAAATCAACCTCACACCATAAGAAAAAGCCGCTGCCTGAAGCTTTAAATGCACAGTCTGCCACATGTGAGATCCAATTCGCCAATATTAGATCCCTATATATCTATATATCTGCTCCCCGAGAAAGAGATAACGTTTGTTGGCATCAATTTACAGCTGTAACTGACAGAGAAGTTCCGCTTTTAATACTTTACTAACTGAAAGCTCTCTGTGCTTGCTATTTCCGTTGATTTATGTTTTGTAGAACAAAAATAGAGAAAGTAAAAAGAACATCAGTCCTTTGAAAAAAGGGATGAAAAATAATATTTAAACAAAGTAAAAAAGGAGGCGGATACACATATATATATTTCTTTTAATTTGCCTTGGATCTGCGGGCCGGATAGAACCTTCTGGCGGGCCGTAGTTTGCCCATTCCTGGTCTAAGTGGTAGTCTATACATTTTGTCTTTCACTTGTTAAATCTGTTTATTGAGGTTTCTATTATCTGTTATTCTTCTCCATTTCCAAGGATTATAATCATATATTTATTTCATTTTGCAGTATGTGATGTAATGTGAATATTTCTGTGTGAAATGTGTATATAGTTATATTATATTGCAATACCTCATATGTTTTTAGTATACTTCATATTTGGTATTATAATTTCATTTTTGCACTAAAACATATATAACTGCACATAAATTAGTGTTCCAATGTTTAATTATCCATATTATAATCAAACTGTATCAAAATCCTCAAGTTAATCAGAATTTTGTATTTGGTTATTGAAATTTGGTTCTCTTCACAACCATACTACTTGGCACTTTTTTGCTCTGACACATTTCCTTTTCATAAGTTTGGTTTGGCTTACGTCCTGGTGATAACTATATTTATAAAATCCCTTGTGCAATTACGTTTTCATCTATTCAGTTTTTTATTTTTATTTTTTATTTTTAACTGCAATAGATTTTACAAGTTGGGATAAATTACAGGAGATAAATATATAGCTATCCTGGGCTTTGGGTTTGGAATAGTTTCTTTTCACGTTTTTTATAAACAATTCGTGATATTTTTTGTTTAAACACAATTTTAAAATATAGGCATATGAAATTTGTTAGCAATGGATGAAACTGCAGAAAAATATCTGCAGAAATACAGCATTCTTCCGCAGTATCTCTAAAGGGAGGAGCTGTTTCGAATCTGTTGCTAAAGAGTTTGCCACCAAATTTCTATCAGAACGATAAAAAGTTTACTTATTCCTATTTGGGATAAATGTCTAATTAGAATATAAAATACATATGTATGCAATCAGTAACACTTACATATATAATAAGTAAATTTTTGCAACTTAACTGAATGATGATTTATGCTATCATTCTTTTCCATTTGTAAAAAATCTCCAAATTGTGCCACTGTGGTTGTGTGAATACATAACTACCAAAAATTTTGTTCAAATAGCTATAAAAAGAAGTTAAATTTTATTGTTATCACAGCACTAAAAATGGTTGTACAATTAATGATTCTCCCAAGAAAAAGAAGTCGGTTAAGATATATTTAAAGGTGCCCAACCCGAGTAGTTGAATGTTATGGAAATCCTATTATGGCGTGATTGTTTGCGTGACTGTGGTGAGTTTGACTTTTGTTGGATGTCAGTTAGGAAGTACGTTGTGTATTGTGTACTTGTGCGTAGTAAAATGGCTGCTGGTGGTAAAGCAGGTGTTTGGTGGTATAGAATCATCCCTGGTCTAAGAGAGTGGAAGTTTTTTTTTTTTTTATTATTATTTATTTATTTATTTTTTTAAGTGGTTGAGGACAGAAGAAATTGAACTTTGTAGGATGTAATTCAACGGAATTATAAGTGACCTGTTTGTATGAAGGAAATGCGTATGGTTGACGTAAAGATCATTCAGATGAGTTTTCTGTTTCAGTCGGAATCAGTTGGTCAGAAAGGTTCAAATGCTTACCATATTATATAAAGTGTTCCATTAGAAAGGGAACATGCTTTGAGGAAAGTTTCTGCATGCTGTTAAGGAATTTTGTGTGCCATGGACTGAACACATGGAAATTTCTAAATAAGGTAGGTGAGTATTTCCTTTGTGTAGTGCTTAAGATGGTACAAAATGAATTTCCTTTTTTTATGTTAGTTCATTGTTTGATTTAAAATGCAGTTTATTGAGATTATACATTTTTTGTTTGGCTCTGGTGTAGAACTGGGTGCTACATTGACTTTTTAAGTGAAAATAGATTGATGTGTGCATTTACAAAGTCAAGGGAGTGTGCAATGAAAATATTGTGCAATTCTCTGACTTTTTTTAAGTGAAAATAGGTCGATGTGTACATGGGTACAGAGTCTGCTATTCTTTGACTTGTTATTTTGGCTTTGTGTAGCTGCGATTTTTTGTGGCAAAAATCGCTGCTACACAAAGCCAAAATAACAAGTCAAAGAATTGCACAAACTCGGTGTCCATGTACTGCCAAAAATCGCCAATTTTCGATAAGGGGCACTCGTAAATATATTTCTACCAAAAAGTCTTTTAATCCAAAATTAATTTAATGGAATTATTTCTTGCATGAATCTCTATTCTATATCTTTCTCTCAGGCGTTTGCATGCAAATGTAATTTCAAACAATGATGAGGCTTGGTGTGTCATTAGTATTGCCATTACCTTTTCAATCTACATTTTGTGCCAACATATATGTATCACAATGATTGCTGTCCCGCTAAATGAACAGTCATCTTGAATCATAAAGCATACTTCCCAACTTACAATTATTTCATGTAAATGCATTGAACTAAAATTTAATTTCTTCATATACCTTCATACATTCCAGTTGCTTTAATGCAATATTTTGCTTCATGAATTCCATCACACAAATTTGGCTCCAGAGCCAGTCGGTCTCGATTAAACACTTCGGCACAATACGTCTCTTCATTAGAATTACACTGATAGCAGTATATTGCTGATGCTAAAATAAAGATAAAATCAGAAATAATATTTTTGTTGATAATACATCAGAAAATTTTAAAGAAAGATAAAATATGTTAAAATAATACACAATAAATATAATCATTAAATGATACTTTATAGGAACTGTAAGAACAAAACACAAGAGCAAAATACATTATCCTTTATCTCACATAATTGCATTTTTGACAAAAATAAATAAATAAATAAATAAATAAAATAACATACTTAGATATTAGCCAATACATGTCAACAATCTTCTGCCACTATTTGGTGATGAAATACAGTGGATAAAAAAGGTATTGGCAAATGCCTATAATTGATCATTATAGCTAGCAAAGAAAATGCTTGACAATTTTAGCAGGACATAACAAACACAAGAGTTAATAAACACACAAATCTAATGAAACTTTCATTTTAACATAACTTTTACACAAAATATTCAACAAAAACGTAAATTTGCATGTCAAAAACGTATTGGCAAAGTTCTAACTACTATGCAAATTTTGTTGAGTTCACATGTTTAGACTGATAAGAAACCCTGTTATTATAAAGTCTGCAGTGCTACTTCGAAACTTTATTTTGCTAATACTGTGATAAAAGGGCTTTGAAGTTAAAGGAGTTGGATGTTAATGTTAAAAACACGATTATTCAGCTCAGAAATGAGGGTTTAACTTATCATGCTATAGGAATAGAACTGGGCATGAGTTGATTTACTATTAGAAATGTTGTAAAAATGTTTAATGAGACAGGATCGATGGAAAATAACATTATGAGTGGACAGCATTCAATATTTTCTGTTTTGTGTTCTATAAACTTCATGTAAAGATGAACTTAAGCATATACTCCTGCATTAATGACACAAAATTCTCAATAATACAACCAAGGCTTTGGTTTTCTCTATGTGAAATAAATTACAAGCTGTTATAAATAAAAAAGGTATGAATACAAAGTATTAATTTTGTTCCTACATTTTGCTGTATGATCTTGCCAATACTTTTTTTGACATGCAAATTTACGCTTTTGTTGTATATTTTGTGTAAAAGGCATATTAAAACGAAAATTTCATTAGATTTGTGTCTTTATTGCCTCCTATTGTTCATTATGCCCAGCTAAAATTGTGAAGCATTTTCTTTGTTAACTAGATCGATTAATTATAGGCAATTGTCAATACATTTTCGCCCACTGTATCTTATATTTAATCTTATCGTGAATTTTGCTGTTTTCGTCAGCTGACGCATGGCAGAAATCTTCAGAATCAGAGAGTTACAATTTCGATAGCATTCCTTTATCCTGTATGCTGCAGATCAAGGATCATATTATACAATCCCTATTTAATTAAAATTTGTATTTTAACCAGCGAAAGTGCACACTCTTTTGAGTTACAAGAGCGTGTGCCCTAGGTCCAAAAGACCTGGCTCGTATTTTTTGAAGAAAAAAATCTATTACTTTTCAGGTAAAATAGTTACACTTATGCCACAATTTTATGATCAACTTAGAGAGTATGCAAATTATAAAAGTTAAAATTTAAATTTTTATTTCCCTAATTTTTTTTAATTAATTTTTAAAAGGAATAGAAAAATGTATTACATTAACACAGAAAAAAAAAAAAAAAAAAAAAAAAAAAACAGCATACCTTTAATCAATACTGAGTCTTTATTTTCTTTATTATTATCATAGACAGGGAGAAAAAATGAAACAAATGTTGTTAGCAGCTTGCTGAACAAAGTGTTGTCATGTGTTCCAGACACAAATATTTTTCACATTTTGGGCAGCCTATTTTGGTTTTTTTGTCCTTTTCATTTGGACAAATGCTGCATCTTTTTTTTTTTTTTTTTTTGTTTCCAATTTTTTTCTTTTTATTGTGGCGGTTGTCCATCATCACTATTTCTGGAATAGGCATATAGTTTTGCTCAAAGTTCTTTTGGAAGAGATGGTACTGAAGCAAGAAATTTTGTTCGATCCTCGATCACGCTCAGTGTAAGATTTTGAAATATAAACACCGACTTTTATATGACTTTTGGATGACAAAATGAGTGTCCTTGCAGCAGTGTTTAAAAGAGAAAAAAACAATGCTATAGGCCACCTTTTAGATATTCTGGATGTAGAATACGAAGCTGAGATTTCATCAACTACGTCTACAGACCCTTTTGTAAGGTTATAAAATGTTAGAATTTCAGTCTTCTTACATTCGCCTGTTTCACCACCGACTGCATTGTCATGATACATTGTTGATAACAAATTGACACACTTATTTTTTTTTTTTTTTTAGGAATATAAGAAACCAAAGTTGTATCTTTTTGGAAACTGACTTCTTGATTTTTACCGAAAACAAACTCCGTTGAAAATTCCCTTCTGTTCTTTAGAACTGTTCTGAGGATAGTTAGCTTTTTTTTTTTTTTAGTAGTTCTCTTGCAAAATTGTAACTTGTGTACCAGTTATCTATAGTGATATGTTGACTCGATCCATAGAGTTTTGGGCACAGTCTTTTTACTATTTCATCGGGAGAGTTTTTCACACAATTCAGATCTTGTGGTTGCAGAACCTGGATAGATTTCTGAATTCGACGTACAAAACATTTTTGTATAAACTAACACAAACACTTTTATCCCATTATTTCGCAGGTTTATTAGGAATCTAATCCTTGAAATTTTTGTATCAACTAACACAAACACTTTTATCCCATTATTTCACAGGTTTATTAGGAATCTAATCCCTGAAAGCATTTGTAGGATATAGTTTTTTGGGAAATTTCTAAGTCAGTTCCACCTGTTGCCTACAGATCCTGCCCATTTACATGAGATGACTTATGAACAAAAAAAAAAAAAAAATATATATAAGACTTATAAAACTGGAACTTATAAAACTGGGAGTTGTGTGACGAGCACCTCTCTCCCTTTGAATGTTGCCAGAAATAGATGCAATATAAATATTTGTATTACTGACGACATTCAGCAACATTTGTTCACTTAGTAAAAGTTCCCGTTATTCATTTGGAGTCTGCACATACTATGCCTTACCAATGTTTCCAGGCACTTTAGTAATGTTATGAGCAGGGGTTCTAACCAGGGCTATGGAGTCAGCAGGGAAAATGACCGACTCCAACTCTGATTCCGACTGGAATTTTAAAGACTCTGACTCTCTCATATATATATATGTGTAAACATATACAGCTTATTTTTTTAATATAAAAGAAGTACTAGATGCGACAGAAAAAAAAATTATGGCATAGTAAATTATTTATATTAATTAGCATTTATTACGAAATGGAAAAACTGGCATTAGTTATTTCTAAGAAACAATATAGCTTCAGCAAGATCCTTGTTGGACACCCATAGATCCGATTTGATAAACTTCAAAGCTGAGAACTTTCCGCACTAACTTGAGTACGATAGGAAGAGTTGTTACTGTTAGGACTACTTCTTTTAACTTTTCAGGACGTACAAAACGTTTTTGTATCAACTAACACAAACACTTTTATCCCATTATTTCGCAGGTTTATTAGGAATCTAATCCCTCAAATTTTTGTATCAACTAACACAAACACTTTTATCCCATTATTTCACAGGTTTATTAGGAATCTAATCCCTGAAAGCATTTGTAGGATATAGTTTTTTGGGAAATTTCTAAGTCAGTTCCACCTGTTGCCTACAGATCTTGTTCGTAGTTTTTCCTTTTTATATCTAAAGGCTCTTGGTTCTTTATTTTCATTCGGTTTGCCTTAGCCTTTTCAAGATTATCCAAAAATATTTCTTAAAATCTAATTCATCACTAAAAAAGGATGATAGAGACTCAATTGCAATGCCTGAAGTTTGACTGTCCCGATTCAAATTCTCCAATTATTCTGAGAATAATTTCATTCTTAATGAAAGTTCATAGATGACTTTCTTTGTCTTTTTAATTTGTTTGTCATCCAAGAAAATTCGGTGTTTCAGATCTACATATATTGAACCCAGAAAGATCTCACTGTCTAGCAAACTAGTTTCTCTTTTCTTTATTGAAGAAATGATTCCTTTTGCAATAAAACCTCCATTTCAGAAAGTCTTCTTGCATTCGGTCCTCTGGTCAATTCTTCAGATTGCAGCTTTTTTGTGCCTACATACGGTGTAGAAAGAAGAGTTTCCAATTCTGCAAGATCATTCCACAGTCTTTCTATTAGTGAAACATTAGGGTTATCTACATCTTCTAAAATAGTTCTTAATTCTAAAAACTCTTTATCATCAAATATGTACTTTCCTTATCAAGTTGCGTGATAGATAACTCCTTTTCCTGCTCACTTCTTAAGAATGGCATCAATTTTGGGAGTTCTTGCTGCTGTTGCCAGTGAGATTTGTCACTAAATGAAGTAACTAAATGAATCAGTTTAATTACTAATAAATATAAGGGAGGAGGATGGAAAATATCACATCCCTCCTCCTACCTTATATTTATTTATTAATAGGTCAATAAAATAAAAAAATAACTATTTATTAATGTATACAGTTCATAAATAAAAATAATAACTCAGCTTGTTATTAATTTTTTTTCAATTTAAATTTCATTTCAAATTCAAACTATTCAACAAAAACTGGAGTTGGAGTCGACCTGCTTTTAGCGACTCCAGCTTCGACTCCTTTTACCCAAAAATCTGAACGACTCCGACTCCACAGCCCTGGTTCTAACTTCAGCTTTAGGCTTTTCTTTTGACCACTGTTTCTCCCCCCCCCAGTAAAGTAATTAATGTCATTCTCATTTTCAAAATCCATTTTAGTTTCTGAATCAGTATCATGAGAGCTAAAAAATTCATCACTTTTATCTGCACTTTCTTCAATGGATTCTTCACCAGTTGATACATCTTATAATAATTTTTGTAAATGTAACATTTCTTCCTTGTAATATAAATTATGCGACATGGTTTCAGTTTTCTGTAGTGGCACAAATCAACTACATAACAACAATGTGAACAGGCGTGATAGGTCCGACAGGCCTGATCCAATCAAAACAAAACTTCAAATCAAATATTCGGAGAAAAACTTTGGAAACACAAAGAAGATGACCTTGGAGGAGACTATACAAAATAGGAATGTGGGGTGTTTTCAGAAAGCTTTCTTCAATCGTGCAAGTCCACTGGACCCAGCATGCAAGCTCACGAATTAAGATGCTTAAATGTGTTGTGTTTGATATATTGATAATGCCTGTTCACTTAATTTCAATACCCATATTTGGTGATCTATAAAAAGTTGCCAAAAAGTCCAACTTGCACCAGGTAAGTAAATTTAATCAACAAATATACATATATTTAAATGTCACCTTCAAAATCAAAGGAAAATAAAAAATTAACACCATTTGCCAAAATGGTACTACAGTCAAAAGTCGTTAATTCGGACACCCATAATCCGGACCTCAAAGCTAAAAACTTTCTGCGCATGCGCCGCGTCTACACATGAGCATAGGCAATTACACGTGCGCGTAAGACCTTTTACCACTGCGCATATGCGTGTGCCCAAGCGCAGAATACGTTTTCGCGTGCACGTTTAATGTATAACGGACGGTAAAATCTAAAATTATCTAATTATCTATTTTAGTTAATGTTGATGATTGCGTTGTTCCTTAATCTTCGAATTGGATCCGGCTTATTATTTTTTGCAGACTGTAAGATCAATTTTATAAAAGTAAACTTGAACTTTCAATTATGTCAAATAGAATTTCCGATTCTGGAGCTCCCAAAGGATCGTACAAAACGAAAGTATGTTTCGATGTCCCTCAAACAAAAAGTGGAATTGCTGCAAAAAATGGATAAAGACATGAAGAATGTGACAGAGAGGTTAATGAAAACGAAAAAATTTCGATTGACGAGTTAGTCGGTATTCTCGGCACAAAAATTAATGGGACTTGAACAGCGGAACTTTGTAACTGAACAAGAAATTGTGTCTGTTTATAGAATTAAAGAGAGAGTATTATCACATAAAATGAAGCAACTTAAAACAACTTACATTGAAAGAAATGTTTAATAAAGTAAACAAATAAATATTAAGCTTTTTTTTTTTTTTGTAAATTTTGATACCCTTTAGATTATAATTGTTCTTTATTTCATAAATTAAGGTTTCATATTTTTAATTTTAGAATTTCTGCATGCCATCTTACGAGATTTAAACTGATGATCTATAATCCGGAAAAATTGATTGATGCCAGTGCTGCCAAAAATAATTGCAGCAACCTTAATGCAAGAAAGGAAGTATAGTAGTAAATAACTATCTAAGATTTTATTGTTTTAATTTAGATGAAAGGTTAATTTCATATAATACTTTTTTATTATTATAATTTATATACAAAAGGCTAAACATAACTGAACGGAAGCATAAGAGTAAATAACTATTTCAGATCATTATTAAAATTTATATAAAAAGAGCCAAACATAACTGAATGGATTCCTGCATCGCTATTTCGATCCCGAGTTATCACTAAAGCATAATTTTACCTCGTTGGTCGTTCAAACATAATTTTCTATAATGAATGATGCCTTTTCTTTGAAAACATTCTTTTGCAGACTTTTCATCATGGGCAATTCCCAAAACCATAGGATATCAAAAAAAGATTTAAAAATTAAAGTAATATTTCAGTGGCATCTTAAGAAATATAGAACTATCTAGACTTATGCAATTTGAAATCAGCGCGTACGCTAGACTTGGCATGCTGTTCAATGGGTTGCTAGATTTGGTGCTTTTGTGCATACATTTTTACTGCAAATTTTTTACGGTCCTCAAAACGGAATAGTACCGCCAAAATTTTAACACTGTTATATTAAACATTATCAGCCCAGACAAGAAACGAAGGAACTGGTATAAATAGTATAGAAATGTAATAAATCATTTCAAGAAAAATGTTGCATAATCTAAGCAAGCCTACATGATAAATTAATGACCTGATTAGATAATGAGTAAAGATGGTCATCTATGGATGAGAGTTCTTCTTCAAGAGTCCATTACATTATCACATTTAATTGACTTTTAGGCACTTTTGCTTCACATAAAAATGATGAAATTATCTTGAATTGTAGCATGAGTTCATAGCAATTTGATTGTCACCCCTTTAAACATAAATAACTGAAACAATTTTCTAAAATTTAATGAATAAACTGGTACTTTCTGCCAGCGCATACGATAAAATCACCAATAATGGTACAACTGATGCCAAACGGAATATCTTTGCTGGTAACTTTTTACCCTTCATTTTCAAAACAAGTCGCAGCCATTTCTCATTAGATTGATTGTTTCTTTCAATGGCACACAATTACATAGAATTTTTACTAGTTAAATTTTATACCCTAAGACCATTCGTATTAATTAATTAGGATGCAATCACACCACTCACTTGTAGGCAAAAATATAGAAAAGGCAAAATCAAGGATTAAATTCATCAAATCTAATGAGAATGCACTAGCAAAGTAAAGCACTGCGGTTTTGCATAATTGAATAAGCTATTTGTACAAATTGAAATAATTCTTGCATTTAAAATTCCATAAGACTTAACTTGAAATTAATGTGGATAATTACTGAGAGAATTAGATTTTTGTAGCGTAGTTTACGTGAGAAAAGTTTACTTGGGGTCACGTGATACGAACCGGCGAATCAGGATGTTGAACCATGAAAGCATAGTAATTTCTTAAATTAATGTCCTTTTGCAAATTTATAGTCTTTATTTATTGGCTTTTTACAAAATTTTAAACATGATTATGCCTTCAAAATAAAAAATTCTTAAAACTAACATTTGTTAACATTTTTTATGTGTATACTGTATGCTGTCACCAACAAAGTCTGCGTGGCGAGATTTGCACTGGCAAAATGGAAAAGTACCAACAAACCTATTTACTGATATCTTCAAAAAAGGAAACAGAACCAAATTACTGACCGACAACTTTCGAAAACAGAAACAAAACAAAAGTATGGAAACTAGGAAAATGAACATTCAACATCTTCCAGAATGCTATAGTCATTTAAAAAAAATTGCCTCATCACCGTTCCCGAAATCTCACAAGATGATATGCGTGTGATAATGAAGATAAGATCAGCAGAATTAGGCTAAATGTGACTCTGGTATTAATTAAGATGCAGATATAGAATGTTTAGAAGAATCAATCCTGATACTGATTTTGAAGAAAATGATGAATAAGAAACTTATTAACAGAATCTATATAAACAATGAATTTTCTACATAAAATTTTTATTTGCTTCTTTATTTTACTGCTTGCTGATAAAGCATTTTCACAAATCAGTTAACCACTAAAAGGCACAACAAAAATTTGTATTTGAGTGAAGAAAATCTGTATCTGCATTCTTGTAAAGATTTTGTAAATTTCTCCTTTTTGCTAGCTAATAACAAATGATATATATATGTATATATATTACTATAAATGCAAAAATTCTATGATAAATGAACCCACCAGTGGCCGAGCGGTAAAGTCGCTGAACACTGGTAGTTCGGTCCGGGGTTCGAATGCCACGAGCGGGCTGGCTGCATGGGTGTTTTCATGGTTTTTGTCCATGTGTGATGTGTATACGAGCCAGTTTCCCTTAGAAAGTCCTCCAAGAAGACATCCCTCCCCTTAGGCAGATAGCCCTCGAGGCTTTTCCGTAATTAAATAACCTAACATTCTATGATAAATAATGTTTCTTAAACAGATTTAAATTATTCTAATTGGTATTTCAGTCATCTGATTAAAAAAAGCACAGACATTCTAGTTCTTAATGAACTGAATCTAATATACTAAAAATAACTCTGGATATATTTTAATGTTTTATTTTGTTCATTTGATTTTATTAGAAAAACATTGGTTTAATCCTAGTAGCCGGTGCACACAGGATTTAGCTACTTTTGGCGACTTTATGATGAGCAGTAAAAATGGGACATATACGATGAGTAGTTAACGGGTCATTCAAAGAAAATATACAGTTAAACATAGTATATACTATATACATAGTATATACTATGTATATAGTATATATACATATATATATATATATGTATATAGTATATATACATATATATATATATACTATGTATATAGTATATATACTATGTGTGTATATACATATCTATGTGTGTATAGTATATATATATAGATGTTCTTTAGATCATTTTTGGTGTTGGCGATAATTTTCAAAGTCGCGCCAAGGCTGCACCGTATTACTAGGATTTTACCCAAACATTTTCTCATTCTCCATCGATGACAATAAAATTAAAGATTGCATCTTACAAGTAATATGTTGACTTGCTTTATTCGTTCCCAACACTTAGGCATTATTGGAAACAATAATCGGCTAATCTTTGAAATGTGGTAACAAGTAGTTTGGCGACATTTTGGTTAGGTGATAAAGGCTACTAGCTAGGACTTTAGCAGTGTACATGGATAAAGTCAAGAGTGTGCACAATGCCATTTTTGTGCAATTCTAGGATGTTTTTTTAAGTGAAAATAGGTCGACGTGTACATGGATGATACCGTGTACATGCAATTCTTAAAAACGCGGCAAACAGTGGGCGATTCTGCACTTTCTCCCAATTTCGCACCTAATCTTCCTCATGATTAAGCACTTTTGTTCCACAAAAGTTATAGCATAAGCGTAATTCGGCTAGCAGATTGTTGGAAAAAAATGTTGAGTAAAAAAAACATGCCTTTACTTCGTGAAAACAAAATGGTGTCTAAAAAAAAACTAGCAGGTTGCTGTAGCAGGGTTGGTCGCCAAATTTTCGCCAAAAAATCGCCAAGTTACCATAATCCGAAGATTAACCCAATAATCCTCATTTTCTTAAAGCAAGATACCATATTGTTTTAATTATTATTTTTACAAATTTGCTAAATAAATTTGTTCTTTCAACCGAGATTGAGCAGAATTTAAAATTACTTAATTGGAATGCTAAAATACAAATCTAAAAGTTATAAAATACCTTTGCTTTGCATGAAAAATTCATGATTAGTAAAATGCTTGAGAAAATACAAAGATTTATGTTTCTAAAGTGACACATGCTTTACATTAGCAATGTAAGATGAACATCATTACATAAATATTTCTAACTTATTTGGACATTTTTGACTTACAATGTAGGCCAAATTGAAAATTAACTCTGCGCATATTCGAGATGTCCATGTTCCAGCCCCAGCGAGGGCCATTTTTTATGTCTCCCCCTTCTCAAAATAACCTGATGATTCTATACCTCTAACAAACATTTTTATGACTAATACAATGTAGCAAATTTTTTAAACATAGTTTTTATTCTATTTTAATATATTTCAAACAATTAAATTAGAGAGTAGTATCCGATTTAAAAGAATTAAATGCTATGACTCCATTTAGTTTTTGGTAAACATCACTTCATATTATGACAAAATTTTGCCTTATTATTATTACCTATGCATCATTACCAGCTGGTTTTGGGAAGATGTATGAAATAAAATCATATGATTACATTATTTATGAACTGATGAAAACATAAATGCACTTGGTGTAAAAAAAAAAAAAAAAAAAAAAAAAACTCGCTAAACACAAATGTTTATTTCAATTTAAGTTACAGGATTATATACTAGAATATTACAAAGCAAAGATTAACAATCCTGAAATTATTTAGATCAAGGATTCTCAACCAGTGGTACGCAAGAGAAAAATAGGTAGTACGCAAGGTATTTTTAATTACTAAATTCAAAAATCTCCTGAAGAAAAAGAACTATTGATATAAATTTCTGTGATTGAACTCTTACTGAAGATTTAAAAAATAACACATTAACTTTTGGCTGAACCAAAAAAAAAAAAAAAATTAATTAAAGGCATTTCAAATAAAACTATTATAACTATTTTTGAGTGTGAAATGGTGGTACAAAAGTTTTTCAAATTTTTGTTTAGATAGTACGGGTTAGTCAAAAGGTTGAGAACCACTGATCTAGACCAAAAAACGAACATATATAATATTAAACTTCAAAAACAAATATATAAGTTCAAACTATATATTTATATTGTATACTTCGATTCGAAACTAAACAAAGCTAAGGAATGTTTACAATTCAATACAGCTTGTAAATACGATTTTGGAAAAGAAAACGTACAGCAGTTAAAGAAAATGATATATATCTTTACATGCATATATATATAGACAGCTGAACTTATTCGGAAATGAGGCATAAACAAAAAGGACGCTTTCTACAGCTTAAGGCGTGTGCTCTTAAAGGCCATTCCAACACAGTTAAAAAAAATATAACTAATATATTTACTTACATTTATGGACAATAATAAGGCACGCAAAGATCTCTAGCAACAAATGAAGATTCTTCATTTTTTTTAATGGAACGTAAACATGCAGACACAAAACAAATAGATTAAAAAGATAAAATTAATAACATTATATAGTTAGAACGAAACCCTACACTCAGAAGGCGCGGCAGTTCGTTTGCAAAGTTGTAATGTAAATACACAAATTCCTACTGCCAATAGAGGAAGCAGAAATCTATAAATAATGAAGGCTGGTCAGATAGAGAAGTAATATCGTAAATAATATCTTTTTCATCGTGCTAATGTAAATGAAATGAAACCATGAGGCATTTTTATTATAGAAACAGAAATGATGAAACATTTTTAAAGGAGAAAAGAACAGGAATAAACAACTTTGCACAAAAATAAGATTGTTACAATGGGATGTTGCGCGTATATAATCTACGAAGGTAAAAGGTTGTTTAAAATCATCCACCTTGATTTATTATGATAGGTGTCGCAGTAGGACGCTTAGGGTTATTTATATATATAGCAAAACACAAGAGAACTAGCTCCCTAAGGAGAGAGAAGCCTTCGTGTAGAACTTTCCAAGGAAAAAAGCTCTTATTCGTATTACACACGAGGAAAACCACAGAATCCTACGATGCAGCCAGCCCATTCGTTCGCCTGGGTTTGTGCCTAAAGTCGAGCTATCAGGAATCAGGCTCATATCAGAAACTATTGAGAATACATCTGTTACTTATAAACGAGAAAATTGAGTATTTAGCCAAATTTTACATGTAAGAGAAAAAAAGAAAAAAAAAAAAAAAAGAAAAAAAAAAAAAAAAAAAGAAATTTGATCTCCTTCAGAAGAGACATTAGTCATTATATTTCTAGTTTCAAAATCAAAAGAAAACCAGCTGCCGAAGCCACAAGAGGAGTAGCAATTCTGTTGGCTTCTATTTTCATCTAAAGAATTGGCTAGCTGCATGTAATTTTTATGACTTTTCTCCATATGTAAATTAAATACCAGCTGGTTTTTCTTAAAAAGTTCGTCGGCAGTGGAATATCTCTATCTTAGCAGATAAATATCGTCTGCTTTAGTAAATTTAATCGATCTACAATGAATTCTACAATGCTGATAATTAATAGATCATTATTGTTATTACGAAAAGCCCAGCTGCGGAAAGATAGCTTCTCCCCAAACCGGATTTAAAGTTACTAGGAAATGGCAAGGGAAGGCGGGGTTGCCATATTTGGCGCGGAATCGCCCATTTAGCGATATGCAATAGACGGATCGAGAACATTCTGGAACAAATTCTTATTGGTTTGGCCCAGAACGTTCTCGAAGGCAGGCCAAAAGCTATATAAACCTGCCTGTACACGAAGTAGTAGTTTCGGATTCTACAAACTTCTTTGTATTCCGGTCAGCTTTCCCCACTTCCCTGTCCTTCTGCGGCTTCCCCAGACATGGCTTGCTGATCCCCGTCGCTCAGGGCTTCACTTCTCTTTTTCTTTTACAAGGCTATATCAACTGGAGAAGCTTCATTTGTGGACTTTTACATACTTCAGGACCCTAAGAAGACTCATTCAGGAATCTGGAAAGAGCTAGAGTGGTGCACATCCCGCTGCATGCCAGAGTACCATCAAAGTATCAAAGTGGTAGAGAATATCGTCAGTGAATTGCGTGTCTCGTCAGTGCATCGTCGAGTGTATCGCAAGTTGGTGCATCGAGATTGTGCATCGTTGAGGCTATCAAGTCTATTGCCGAGTGCATCGCGAGTTGTAGAGTGGAGAAGCTCGAAAGTACGTTGAATTTCGAGAACGACCGAACCAAGTCGGGAGGTGTACTGTAGTGCTTTGCAGTGAAGCTGTCTTCACCGTTATAGCCTAATAGCCTGAAGGCTGCTTTGCTAATTGTTTCAATGTGTTTGTCCTAGTTTTTCGACGACTGTAAACTTGTTTTTGAAGCTCTCTTGAGAAATATCGGCTAATAAATTGTGTTTTCTATCTTCATCAAGTGTTGTCATTAATCGCTCCAAATCCACGAACCCGTAGAACGCAACATTATTAATAGATATTTAGCTTAAAATTAATAGATCTTTTCCTTAAGAATCAAAAGTAGCGAAATCTAAACAGAAAGTTTCGCAGAAGATGTTTTTCGGTATTTTCAAATTATTTTGATTATTCTTACAGCGCATTTCTACATTCAGCACCCCTGGTCGGTCACTCTACTGAGCATCCTTTTACTTACTTTTATGCGTGCTTTCTTTTGTACGTACATACGTACGTTTGCACCTTTATTCTTACTTGCCAGAAAATAGGCTCAGTTACATCTTTGTATTAAAAATAACAGTTTTGCTTGGGAGTGAGTACATTTATATGTGAACAGGTTTTCTTGCACAGCAGAAAATTTATAAGAAAAGAACCAGACTGACCAATGAGTATCTACAATTCTTGATGAAGATTATTTCTATCTCTGCAAGGCTGCAAATTTGATCAAATTAGAAACGCCATGAAATGTAAAGCTGTAATAAGCAATGAAGAAGTTTACATCTATTTACATATGTTGGGTAGAGGCGAGCGAACGTTTTTTTCTTATTCGCATGCGTATTAATTATGATGGCGCAACTGTCTCTTCTCCCGACACATCCGTCATTCGAGCGTACAGAGATGGTGATGTATGCTATGTGAGAGTCAATATGATTTTCTGTGTGATCTCTTTATTCCTTATTCGTGTAAATAAAGTGTGTTGTCCTGCGATGGCTTCTTTACTCTAAATATTGGCCTCTGAACAACAACATACAAATATTTGTAGATTATTTAATGAATTTTAAATCAAACAAGAGGAAATTTATTGAATAATAGAGAGCGATTAGGTTCCTACTTGCTAAATTTTCACTGAAAACTTAGAATGTTTTCCTAATTTGTTTATTTTTAGTTTAATTTAAAGTAATTTATGTAATAATAAATTAAACATGTTAGAATTATTTGAAAGAAACATCATTCTAAAAACTAAATCCTTGTATTTGAATCATTGTATTTGAATTACGAAGTGTAACCAACAAAAATGTCTTACAGGTGCAGAGAAAGAGAATATATAAATTGTGAGGTTTTCTTTGTGCTATTATTATTATTGCTTATGTATGATAATTGTTAGCCCATGAGGGTTACTTATTTCATTTCGGAATTTTGCGTCAAAAACTTTAAATGTTCGTTTCACTTTTCAAATTGTGTCCACCCAATATTATCGCTTGAATAACGAAATAACACCGAATATGGGCATCTGGAAGCCTTAATTTGGAATTGTTTTTATTATCGATTTCATATTTTGTAACACTTTAACGAAATTTTGATTGGCAAACTCAATGATTTCAAAGCAAGCAATGGCAATACTGTTCGGAGAAAAAAATTATCTCTAGCGCGCGAGACTCTGTATAAAAAATTCTAAAGATCTGCTCGTTTTTAAAATTATTTCGCGATATTGCCGTTGAATTGCATTTTATGGTTTAAGTGCGAAGAACGTGATGTTTAATAAAGGTAACACGCAAAGCGTTAAAAAACGCCTCTTTGTGAGCAATGTAAAATCTGAAAGCTTTCAGATTTTTTTAAATTTTGTTAATAAAATTTTTCATTTTGTTAAAACAAAATTCTGTCTCATCAGCTGTTTTGAGATTGTGCATTCAGCCAGCTGAGTTTGAAGTCATCGTTTTACGTAAAACACTTGTAAATAGGAACGCTCTTAAGCACAAATTTTACCCTCCGTCATTGCCAGATGAATCCTGGATTTCAGTTTGCACACTGTGTAACCATAGCACTTTTTTAAATCGCAGTGCTCAGATCAGCGTTCTACACTGACTACCAATAAGTATTTGGACACCTGTGATAGAAGAGAAAAACTTTATTCAAAATCAATAGTTGGTAGAGCCTCCACTAGAGGTAATTACAGCGTGGACCCTTCAGGGCATACTTTCCACAAGTCTTTGTATGACAGCTAGTGGTATTTTCTTCCACTCAGCTTGGAGAAGACATAGAAGTTCCTTCACCGAATTTGCACGGGTAGTGCACCCCTGAATTCGGCGATGCAACTCGTCCCAGAGGTTCTCGATAGGGTTCAGGTCTAGACTCTGAGCAGGCCAGTCCATTCGATGAACTCCATTGGCACCATACCAAGCCTTGGCTAACGTCGAAACATGACAACTGGCATTGTCGTCCTGAAAGTAACAGGGGTCCAATCCGTAAAACTGCCACAACGTAGGAAGCACATTGTCATCCAAAATAGTGCAGTAGGCATCGGAGTTGAGCTTACCATGAATGGGGACCAAGGGTCCCAGCCCATACCATGAGAAACAGCCCCAGACCGTAATTCCACATCCGCCGAACTTGACTGTTGGCACAATGCATTCTGGCAGGAGACGTTCTCCAGGTAGACGCCAGACCCAGACCCAGACCCTGCCATCCGAACGGTAAAGGGTGAACCTTGATTCGTCACTGCAAAGAAACCGTTTCCACTGATCTACGGTCCAATTTCGATGTGCTTTGCACCACATTAACCGAGCAGCGCGGTTGGACTTTGTGATCAAAGGTTTATGGGCAGCAGCACGAACATGAAAACCAAGCAGATGTGCTTCCTTAAGGATGGTATTCATTGAAAAAATACTCTCGGATGCCTGTTGAAACTCCTCGCGGAAGAGGGCCATCGGTTGGGTGCGGTTTTTCCGAATTTCTCTGGACAGCACTCGTCGGTCTCTATCTCCCAGTTTCGTTGGTCTGCCGACTCGGGGCACATTCCGACAATGACCGCTCACCTTCCACTTCTTAATCACATAGGCCACTGTCGATTTTGGGTAATTCAGATCGCTAGATATGTCCCTTAAGGATAGGCCACATTTGTGATACCCGATAATTATACCTTTCTCGAAATCAGAGAGCTCCGAACTGCGAGGCACCTTGCATGCGACTAAAGCCGATGCTGTTTCCTACACGATATATACCGGCGGAGTCCGTGATGTACCTTAGGACCGCAGATATCGTCATTTGCATAGGTGTCCAAATACTTATTGGTAGTCAGTGTAAAAGGCTTTCTCTTCATGCCAACCCTCTTTGATATTACGAATGGCTTTCCCAAATACCTTTCGTTTCTCTAACAATGCATATGAAGGTAACACTACTATACTACCAAAACTTTCGTTCCATTTTTCAAAGTTCGCTAATTTAAGACTGCAATAAAAAGCAAGAAAGAGACTTTTAAAAACTGTCAGTTCACTTACACAAACATTACATAACTAGCTGTTTATATTTATTTTATTTCTTCCTGTCGCAGTCATTGCCACGCCTAGAGATATAGTTCTCATTCAGTTGATTCAGTTCTCACTTCGCGGCAAGGCAAGTATACATAAAACTTCAAAATATTTTTATCAAATATTAAAAAATACAGAAAATATAAAACACCAAATACTGTTAAAACAATTAAAAATAAAAGAATTTTTGCAGGTGACAGCAGGGCCGGACACCCGCACGGTTTACTCGAGTGCTGTCCAGACCCTGCAACTATCTATAATGCGACACACTAATACTACAATATAATACAAAATGCGACACACTAATATTACGGTATGCAACAAAATGCGACACACTAATACTACAAAATGCGACTCTCTAATACTTCAAAAGGCGACACACTAATACTACAGTATACTACAAAATGCGGCACACCAATACTACAATATACTACAAAATGCGACACACTAATACTACAATATACTATAAAATGCGACACACTAATACTACAATATACTACAAAATGCGACACACTAATACCACATATACTATAAAATTCGACACACTAATACTACAATATACTACAAAATGCGACACACTAATACCACAGTATACTATAAAATTCGACACACTAATACTACAAAATGCGAGACGCACTAATACTACAAAATGCGAAACACACTAATGCTACAAAATGCGGCACACTAATACTACAATATACTACAAAATGCGACACACTAATACTACAATATACTACAAAATGCTACACACTAATACCACAGTATACTATAAAGCGCGACACACTAATACTACAAAACGCGACACACTAATACTGCAAAATGCGAGACGCACTAATACTACAAAACGCGAGACACACTAATGCTACAAAATGCGACATACTAATACTAAAATATACTACAAAATGCGACACACTAATACTACAATATACTGGAAAATGCGACACACTAATACCACAGTATACTATAGAATGCGACACACTAATACTACAAAATGCGAGACGCACTAATACTACAAACTGCGAGACACACTAATGCTACAAAATGCGACACACTAATACTACAGTATACTACAAAATGCGACACACTAATACTACAATATACTACAAAATGCGACACACTAATACTAAACCATGCGACACACTAATACTACAAAATGCGACTCGTTAATACTACAATATACTACAAAATGCGACACACTAATACTACAGTATACTACAAAATGCAACACACTAATATATCAAAGACTAATATAAGTTGACACTAATAGGTGGGTACGATATGCACATAAAAACACATTAATAAAATTATTCTATTATTTTATAATAACATACACATGGAGACGATACATTGATATTTGTATAGACACTTACACTAAGTCGTCGATGAACTACTATAAACACGCTGACACGATCAGCGACACAGCCTTCAGGTTATCAGGCTATCACGGTGGTGACAGCTTCACTGCAAAGCACTCGAGTACAGCTCCCGACTCTGCTTGGTTGTTCTCGGAACTCCACGTATACTCTCGAGACTCTCAACGCTACAACTCGCGATGCACTCGACGACACACAGAGCACGGCTCCCGATTTTTCGGTTCAGTCGTTCCCGGAGCTCAACACGCTCTCTCGACGATGCACAGTCTAAGACCAGTTTCGAGACTAACTATCTCGCACTCGACGAGGCACACTCTCACTCGCCCTCTCGACAAGGCACTCTCCCTGACTGCGGACCAGCAGGGTTTATATAACTTTCGGCTTGTGTTCGAGAACATTTTGGTTTAAACCGGTAAGAATGCGTTCCAGAAGGTTCTCCATCCGTCCATGGTACACCGCCAATTTTGTAGCCAAATGTCGTCAAACGGGCGATTTATCGCCAAATATGGCAACCCTGCCTTCCCGTACCATTTTATGGCAACCCTAAACCTGCTTTGCGGGGAAGCCATCTTACCGCGCCTGTACATTTCGTAACAATACTATACACCAGTATGCTATACAATAATTCACTAATATACTATACACTAAAAGATAGACACAATACACCAATACGCATAAATGCGACACACTAATATACTCTTCATTAATATAGACTGACACTAAGACGTAAGTACCATATACACAAAAATACACATAGATAAGATATAAAATTAGTTTCTGCGCAAAAACAAGCAATTCGGCCAGCGAGCAAGAAGGCAGTTTTTTACCGGCTAGTTTAAATTAAGAGCCAACTACGCTAGATTATTTTGTTTAGCATCGTTAACAAAATCATAGTTATCATTAACTGATATATGTAGTTTATATGATTATATGTATAATTTACTGATATATATAGTTTATATAACTGATATATGTTATAATTGACTGATATATGGACCTCGTATATGTAGCTTAAATTCTTATTTCTTACTTTGAGTTAAAGCCCGAGTAGAGGCTTTCTGGAAGCCCGGGAAGTTGGCCGCCTATTATTCTTATGTGAGTGAATAAAAGGGTATTTTAACCACTGTACATCTTCTAGTCTACATCTTCAGTTGCTTGAACTCAGCGATACGTCGCTACATAGTTCACTAGATTCCTCAATGTTCATCTTAGACAAAAGCAGTGACAACCTTACAACAAGACAGTTCCTTTTCCACGCACTGAGTTTTTGTCTTGATAATACCTAGCCACCTTTCGACGGCACGTCGCATTTTCCTTTTTATCTCCCTCCCCTTCCCTGCTTGTGTGCGTGTCGGTCAGTATAACTATGTGCGTGTGTGTGAGATTGAGGATAAAGTATTATTCCTCTCTTCAGTGGAAGTAGTATCTTCTCTTCAATTAATATTATTTCCCTCCATTTTATATTATGTGTAGTAATAAAATATGATGAAATATTCTCTCATTGGCAGTACATTTGCAAGACGGGGGGAGGAGTTATTCGGAATTTATAAAATATTTGAAATAGCTGTGTTTCTAGTCAGTTTGGTTAATTTCAATTCTAGAGTAAATAAATAAAATTTGAAAGCTCTCATACTTTAACATTACACGCAAAGGGGCGTTTTTTTTAACGTTTTATGTGCTACCTTTATTTATTAAACATCATGTCGGTGTGCGTGTGATTATGGGAAAGCCTCGAGGGATATCTGCCTAAGAGGAGGGATGCCTTCGTGGAGGGCTTTCTAAGGGAAACTGGCTCGTATACACGTTACACAAGGGGAAAACCACGAAAACGCCCATGCAGCCAGCCCATTCGCGGGATTCGAACCTCGGAGCGAACTACCAGTGTTCACGATTTTACCGCTCGACCGCTGGTGGGCCTATTAAGCATCATGTTCTTCGCATTTAAACCATAAAATTCAATTCAACAGCAATATCCCAAAACAATTTTAAAATGAGCCTATCTTTAGAATTTTCGATACACAGTCTAAGGGCGCTGAAGATAAATATATATATATATATATATATATTTTCCTTCCGTACAGTGTTGCCATTGCTCACTCTGAAAACATCGAGTTTCTGAATCAAAAACTCATAAATGCTTTGCAAAATATGAAATAGATAATAAAACAAATTCCAAATTTGGGCATCCAGATGCCCATATTCGGGTGGAGACGAACATCAATCAAAATTGGAGGGCTCTAGGTACCGTAGTATTATCCCAATGCGAGAAACATATATATATTCATGCAGATTCTCCATTATTTAATTTCTTTAAATATAACTCAGGGCGATAATATTTAGTGGCAACAATTTGAAAAGTGAAACGACATGTATAATGAACCAACGAAAATGCCAAAACGAAATTAGTAGCCTTTCTGGGTTAACGCCCTTTGGGTTAATAATACTTTTCCCCTTCCGACTGCAGTTTTGAACACTGTAACCGTGCTGGAGAGTTTGGTATTTTTATACAAAAATAACCTAAAAATTGTAAGTAGTAACTTCTACCAAACAAATTTGTTCGAGTCGATTATTTTATTGAATTCTTATTATAATGCTTTTTGGGTAATATTTTTCATTTAATTATACCTAAATTTCAAAAGGAAAGTTTTGCAATTTACTTGCGTTTGTAAGGTATATTTTAATTTTATAACAGTTATTTTAATTTAATGCATCTTTCCCATCTTACCTAGTTTCAACTTATCCCTACCATAATGAGTTTTTAGAATCGCGTTAAATGCAAATGAGGAAGAAATAGTATTTAAGTCACGTTCAACTGACTGCAACAGAGAGAGTGAGGATTCCAGAATAGCGTGCGTTAGCCTTTGGACTACGTCTCTTTAAGCTGTTATTACGCTCGGCCGTATTACGTGCTTTATGATAGTTCACTGGCTAATTTAATATTACGGGCTAACTAATTTAGAACTGTGTTAGTTTCCGCTGAATCTCTTTAGTTAGTCATTAGTTAGTTCTTATTTCTTACATTTTGAGTTAAAGCTTAAGTAGAGGCTTTGCTGTACGCCCTAAAAAGGGGCCTACTGTTAATCATATTTTGCAGCGAATAAAGGGTAATTAACTCTTCTTAAGTTTTACGTTTTCTGTTCTTGGACTTAAGTAATTATTCGCTTAGCAATTCACTAAGTTCATCGACACTTGATTTAACAGAATAAAGTGAGGAGTTTTATACGTTATTCAACTTCCACCGCTCTATCTCCTTTTAAAATTTGTATCCACTTTTTATTCTTAACAAAAGTAACTTGAGTATTAAAAAGCAAAATCTCATGCGTTTCCGCTCATGAAGGTTAAGTATTAAAAGTTTCAAGATACTGCTGCATATAATCAAATCATTTTTTAAAATGCCATTTTCCTAAGAATGAACTTTAGGTTTTCTTCGCAAAAGATTTAGTTAAGATTTTTGGTTTTCGTATACTATATTTTTTACCTCCTTTCTGCATGATTTTGTGGTGTAACGGTTAACACACTCGGTGCGTATTCCAGAGGTCCACGTTCGAGTCTCGGCGAGGATTCGAACGTGATCGAACATTTCACGTTTCTTCAGATTCCTGACATTGAAAAAGTTTTAAATGACTCTACAGTGACGCCGGAATTAAAAGTTGGTTCGATGCTGATTCTTCACCACCAGGATTTGGCGATTGGGTCCCGTGAACCCCAGTAGCCCTTTAAAAGGGGGAGTATATAAGGTATTTTCTCCCTCCTTTCTGCATGTTGCTGAAGATAAATTTCTCAGGCCTTATGTTGCTTACCTGATTAAGGAAAAATCAAGACTTTCCCACTTAATTAGTGTCTATTAAATAATGTCACGATAGTATCTACTTTCAGTGACACCTAACTCAAGCAGCAAGCGTCTGAGCCTCAACTTGGATGGGTGACCACCGATGTGACCTACGGGCTCATCTTCCCACACCTCGTGTTTATCTCCTGACGGACTTGGACTAATATACATATGTAAATAATTTAAAAGACTGATTTATGTAATTATTTTTACTATTTCTACTTTCATACATGTTTTGTATTGTATTTAATTGCCATTTTCCTTGGATCTTGGATCTTCGTACGTATAAGTAGTACCAGTCGTTAGACTTTTACTAATATATATCACTTCGATTACATCATGGGTGAAATCATGAGCTTTAATAAAAGCTTTTTTGGCAATAATCTTTGGCAAAAATACTGTAATATTCTTCATTCACATGTTCAAAATTTCAGAAAATTTTTGTAAAAATTTTTAAATCACATAAAAATAAACTGTTACATATAAAAAATAAAGTACAAGAAGTAGAAAATTCTAGAGCAAAAAAGAAGTAGAAAAAATATTTTACAAGTCCCATTTGGAATTTAACTGTTCGGTTGGGACCGAACCTGCAATCTCATGGAGTAAAAAGCTCCAACGTAGATACCGCTCGGCTGCGTCTTCATCTGAACAGTTTAGCACTAAATAGATCTTAAACAAACAGTTCGAGTGCCTGCAGAGCAAAATCAAGTTTCTCATTTTCGTTGGTGACTTTAGTAAATTTATGATAAAGATTTTTTAGTTTGAAGATTAAGGATTTAAATTCATCAAGGTTTTTAACATCTGAAATTTTGGTTTTTTCCGTTCTCATTTTCTTTATTCGCTGTAACATTTGCGTAGGTTGTTTTACTGGTATCTTCTTTAAATTGAAATTTGGGAAATCTTCTTTTTGCGGAATTTTCTGTTTTTGTCGATATTTTTTGCTTGGGTGTTCAGGGCAATCAACTCTTGTAGCGGCGTGAAAACCACCACAAAGCACGCATCTTGCTGGAATTTCTTTCTTTTCTTTAATAGGGCATTGAAACGATTGATGATTATCTAAACATCTTACGTATCGCGGCTGATTGTGACATGCTCTCTGCGTGTGACCATATCGTTGACAACGATAACATTGTACTGCGCCGGGTCTTGTGTTGTAACTAACAATTCTTACTCTCATGTCACTAATGTGCGATATATTAAAAATTTCTTTCTCTTGCGGCGTTCTTGGGGTTTCAACGTAGAAAATCGGGAGCATTGTGGGAATTCCATCTCGCATTCTTTGAAGTTGGTGAAGTTTTAAAACAGTGATTCCGTGTAATTTAAGCTCTTCTTTTATTTCTTCTATTGGGGTTTGTGCAGTTAAACCTTTAATGACAGTTTTTAGATTCTTTTCTTTAGTGAGAAGGAATGTGTGGAAGGGATAGGAGCTTTTTCTAGGTAATCTTGAACCGTGCGGAAGTCGTCTTCGTTAAAAAATTGCACTCTGATATTATCTCCTTCAATTTTGGTTTCGAGCTTAGAAATTTTTAAATTTTCCTTAATATGTCTTCGTATTTCAGGCCAGTTATTGTTTTTAATATCTGTAATTACTATCGGTGGTATTTTAGTATCTTTTGGGTATGGTCTGGTAGGTTTTTTTGGCTTTTCAATTTGTGGAGTCATATCAATATCATCATTATTGGTATCTAGCATTTCTTCGTTATTAAGTGAATCGAAGCGAGAGGATGTGCTGATAGTTTGTGAACTGTAGAACGATCCGCTAGTCTAGTCTAGTCTGTGCGGCTATTGCCGAAATGTCGCGCGGCTACGCAACTTGTCCGGCTCTTGATAATAAGCCCGAAGGGCGCATGACGTTGAAATTTCTTGACAATTAAAAGAGGTCAAAGGTGGTTACAGGGGGCGACCATGCGTCGCAAGGCCTTTAAGTGGCGCGCGCATCAAGAAGTTCGCAAAGCGGAAGCCGTAAGAGGACACAGACAACATCTGACAATTTCAATATGACATCTGAAATAATATATAATACAATAAATATAATTAAGCACTAATACACAAATATTACAAAACATAAAAAAGTGATACAATTTAAATCATACAGCATACAACTTAATACATAACCGAATAAGAATAAATACATTATATACACTATATACAAGATCAATTTAAGCTATTCATGATAGTTTACGTCGGGAAATTTAAGTCCCGGGCGAGGTGGGTCGCTAATGGTCTCAACAATATATCTTCCTCAAGAACAATATAATTCAGAACGTTAAGATCCTCCATATGATTGCATTCATGCGCTTTTTCAAAGAATTTAACGTTGGCATTATGTAAATACATTTCAACGGTCCCCATTTTTAGGTCCCTATGAAGAGTTTGATTTGACGCATAATAGTGCGCATTTGCGATCATCCTTAATACTTTATTTTGTATGATTTGTAACTTGTTTATCTCCTCCTTCTGAACAGTTGCCCGGGCGGGAGAGGCATATGCAAAAATAGGTCGTATGATAGAATTATATATATGTCTTTTCCTCTTTAAATCTAATCTGGAAGTCGCAGACAGAAGCGGCGTGAGACTTCGTATGACTCCAATACTTTTGCCTCTAATACAGTTAATATGTTCTTTCCAGAGGAAGTTTGAACAATATTTTAGTCCGAGGTAGGTAGCGCTTTTGACAACAGTGTCAAAGAGCATCAGCTGTGTTGTCAAGGGATGATTCATTTTGTTTTTCTTAAAGATCAGTAGTTTGGACTTGTCTGCATTGATTGCTATTTTCCATCTGGCGCACCATTGTTCCAGCTTGGGCATAAATCTCTGCAGTTTCTTCACGGCAAAATTCGGTGACCCAGACTTGACAGCGAAAGCTGTGTCATCTGCGTAGCACCCCATGAAGAAGTTTTGATCAACGTGTTCAGCAGGTAAGTCTGCTACGTAAAATAGATAGAGTACGAGCCCTAAAATAGATCCCTGTGGGACCCCGGCCTTCACCTGTTTCGTAATTGACTTACTTTCTCCAATTTGAATGTGGAAAGTCCTGTTGGTCAGAAAAGAATAAATAATTTTAATCAGCTCATCACTGAACTTTAAGCTGATTAACTTGTAAATAAGCCCCTCATGCCAGACGCGGTCGAACGCCTTCGCCACGTCTAGCATGAGTAAGGCAACATATCTCTTGTTGTGCAGAGCACTGCCAATGAATTCGTTGAGTCGTACCAACTGTTTAGTCGTGGAAAGTGCCTTTCTAAAACAAAATTGTTCGAGAGGTAGTTTATCCATGTGAGGCTGAATACGGCTAAGGACAATTCGCTCAAGTATTTTACCCATACTGGGTAACAGGCTAATGGGCCTGTACCCTTCCGTATTCGTAAGATTTTTTCCCGGTTTAGAGAGCACGATCATCTTTGCGGATTTCCAAATTTGTGGAAAATAACTGTTATATAGACAAGCGTTTAGAATGCCTGTGAGCCGGTTGACCATATTAATAGGCAGCCATTTAAGCGCCACATTATTTACATTGTCCTGCCCCGGGGCCTTCCTGTTCCTGAGTTTTTTGATGATGCTAAGTATTTCTTGGGGCGAAGTGAGCTCAAGATGACTCTGCGTATCATAATTATCAATCCAGTCAGAAACAGTGGAGTTTACTAAAGTTGAAAAATCCTGATTAGATGGCGAGGTGTTCTGGGTAAACTGCTTTTCAAAATGTTCAGCAAGCGTGTTACATTTTTCACTATTTGTAAGTGCAATTCCATGCTCATGATAAATTGGTCTGTTTACGGTATTCTTATTTTTTAAACGCTATCGCGACGCGATCTTTTAGCCGGCTTTACGGTTGACCAATCATGTGTGCTATTGCTAGCAGAAGGCGGGAACTGTGCGATAATTTTATCGACATCTCTTTTAGGAATGAAAGAGTAAAGTTTCTTTTCCTGAGTTTTTAATTCAGCTTGCATAGATCGTCGAAGTTGAACGCTTTCTTGTGTAATCGGAAGCTGTTGCACTTTTTCAATGGCATCTTTTAGTTCCTGAATGTGCTGAACAATTTGCTGTACATCATTGTCTAAGTCAGAAGAAGGCTTCGGCTTATTAAGGCATTTGCCTTTGTTATCGATCGACATTCTGCTGGCTATCTGTTTTGTCGCATATGAAAAATCATACTTACAAGAGAATCAAGCAGAGAGAGCAAAAATCAGGACCTCACTCTATGAGTGAAGATACTCCAAAACAAATGTGAGAGAAAAAAGATGATGTGAGAAAAATAATGCCATTTTAGTGGGGTATTCCTTAGAAAACTCGCAACCAATGATAAGTCAGCTTGCAGCCCATGTGACAACTGGTCACGCCCCTCCGCCATTAGCTCCTGCCCTTCTGGACTCCCACTTCGAACTCATTTTCTCTTCAGCGCTCACAGAGCAAACATCTGATGACAGCCGGAACACATCAAGCAGAATGCTTGATAATCTCGGCATAAGTGGAATTTGGACTTGATGTACGTGTGAGTAACACGTGCATACGAAAATATCCCTAACATTAACTAGGAAAGCCGAAATCTTAGTTAAGATAGACATGTTACAATTAATAATCAAATTTAATAAGGAAAAGTAACAGTTGCCGGGTACATTATAACGGCTTAAGAAATTCAGAGCACAGTACAGCTGCGAGTACACAAGATCACATATTTCGGCGAAGCAGAGACGCACACATTTGTTGAAGTAGTTCCGCTTGACTGTCGGGGAAAAATCTTCTCTCTCCGTCAGCCTGTAGGTTTGCCAAACGGGTTTACTGTTTCGCCAATTGGCGCTTTTCTGTACAGTTTTTAAGTCCGTATCGCCTGTTTGGCGCTGCCGCTGCATACTCCCTCCGCAGTGTCAACGAAATGTGACATACCGATGCGGGGGTCGGATTAATCGTCCAGAACGGGTGATACAATTGTCCGAAGTTTTTTTCACACTCTTGGAAGCAACTTGAGAAGAGTCCATGGTTACAAAAGCGGGTTTCAGTCTGTCTATGGAGATCGTTTGCTTAGTCCCTTTTATTTCGAGATCAAACGTTTTATCTCGTCTTTCTAGCACCTTAAATGGTCCATCATAAGGAGTTTGAAGTGGTTTTCTAACTCCGTCGTGTCGAACAAACACATATGTGGACTTGTGAAGGCGTGGATGAATGAAACATGTTCGCTGGCCGTGGCTAGAAGTCGTGGTCGGGCGGACACTGGCAAAGTGAGATTTTAAATCCTCCACAAACTGTTTGGGGGACGCATCCGGAGGTGTCGGATTGAAAAATTCTCCTGGGAGACGGATAGTCTTTCCATACACCAGTTCAGAAGTGGTTGCTCCTATGTCCTCTTTGAGAGCGGCGCGGAAACCCATCAGCAGCGTTGGAAGGGCAGCAACCCAGTCACTGGTATCGTGCGTTTTTAAGGCAGCTTTCAAAGGACGGTGGAATTCCTCGATCAGTCCATTCGCCTGTGGGTGGTAAGGAGACGTCCTGATCCTCTTGATTCCCAATAATTGGGAAAGGGCTCGAAATAAGCCGTTTTCAAACTGTCGCCCTTGGTCGGTAGTAATAACAGTCGGACAACCAAATCGAGTAATCCAGTGGTCATAGAAAGCCTGTGCTACTGTGCGTGCTGTTATGCCTGGTAAGGGTACTGCTTCGGGCCATCTAGTAAATCTATCTATCACAGTTAGACAGTAATAATTATTTTGAGAAGGAGGTAGGGGACCAACAAGGTCAAGGTGGACGTGATCAAACCTCTGTGATTGGTCTGGAAACTTCATTAACGGGGTTCTAGTATGCCTGCTTACTTTTGCTTTCTGGCACGGAATGCACTGCCGTGCCCATTTCGCGCAATCTTTGCGGATGGAAGACCAAACAAACCGTGAACATACTAACTTTGTTGATGCGCGAATGCCGGGGTGAGACAAATTGTGCAAGGTGGCAAAAACTTTCTCACGGAATGCCGGAGGAATGTAAGGACGGGCGTTACTTGTTGACACATCGCTACAATTCGGTAAGGTAACTTTTTTGAGATGTAGAACTTTTGACTCTTTAAGCAATGTTTGTAATTCTGGGTCGATTTCTTGCATTTTAGCGATTTCCTCATAGTCGATAGGGTTAGGCATGCTTATTGCTTCTATACGCGAAAGTACGTCGGCAGCGATATTCTCCGAACCTTTTATATGGCGAATTTCAGTGGTGAATTGTGAGATAAAGTCTAACTGCCTAGCCTGACGAGGTGAACACTTATCCAAACGCTGTCGGAATGCATACGTGAGCGGTTTGTGATCGGTGATTAAAGAAAAGTTTCGTGCTTCCAACATATGCTTAAAATGCCTAATAGCAGCATAAGCTGCCAATAGCTCTCGATCATACGCACTATAGTTCCTTTCCGCCTGCGAAAGCTTTCGTGAGAAAAATGCGAGAGGCTGTAAATTTCTATCAACTATTTGTGATAGCGTTCCACCGATCGCGAAGTCTGACGCATCAACCTGTAAAACCAACTGGGCATCTTTCTTCGGGTGTGCCAAAAGAACAGCATTAGCGATTAGCTGTTTGCACTTTTGAAATTCACTCCGCGCTTCCTCAGACAAAGTCAGGATTGTCTTATCATTTTTCTTAGCCCCTTTTAAATACGAAGTTAAATGTATTTGATTCTGGGCTACGTTGGGTAAAAATCGACGGTAAAAATTTAAAAATCCTAAAAATCTCTGCAAATCTTTTACCGTTTTAGGAAGCGGGTAGTTAAGTATCGGTTCCACTTTGTTCGTCAGAGGCTTGGTACCATCTTTATTGATTATATGGCCTAAAAAAGATATTTCCGGAACGCCGAAAACACATTTCGAAGCGTTAATTGTCAATCCATATGAAGTTAATCTTTCAAAAACAGTACGTAGGTGAGATTTATGCTCATCTTCCGTATCACTAAATATCAAAATATCATCTAAGTAGACGTAGGCGAATTTTAGATCTCCAAGAATTTCGTTCATAAACCTTTGAAAGGTTTGAGCTGCTCCGCACAGTCCGAAATTTAAAAACGGAAATTCGAAAAGACCAAATGGGGTGCAAACTGCAGTTTTCGGTATATGATCTGGATGGACTGGTATATGATGATATGCCCGAACGATATCAATTTTTGAAAAAATTGTCTTTCCGCTAAGCGTATTATTAAAGTCTTGTAAATGCGGGATAGGGTATCTGTCGGGTTCGGTGCACGCGTTTAGTTTTCGGTAGTCTCCTACTGGCCGTATGTCGCCCGAACTTTTAGAAACTACATGAAGAGGTGATGACCATGCTGATTTTGATGGTCTACAAATACCTTGATTTATCATAAATTGAAATTCTTTTTTTACTGCTTCGTATAACTTAGGGCTTAACCTACGCGGTTTACTGTGCACAGGAGGACCGTTTGTTTCGATGTAATGAACCGTACTATGCTTTACTTTACCCGAATCGGATTTTAACTTCAGTACTTCCGGAAAGTCTTTCAAGATTCTGTGATATGGTGAATCACCAGATATTAACTTTACCGAAAAATAATTTTTAGAATCGGAAAGAGAACCAATACGAGTTAATTTCGTAGTATTATCGATAAGCCTACCTCGTTTTAAATCGATTAAAAGATCAAAATGCCTTAAAAAGTCGGCTCCTATTATAGGCACTGGTACATCGGCGATTAAAAACTTCCAAGAAAAGTTTCGTCTAAGTCCTAAATTCACAGTTAACAATTTTGTTCCATACGTAGAAATTCTGGAATTATTCGCGGCAAATAATTGAAGCGAATCAGGATGCATTTTCTTAAACTTAGAAGTCGGTGTCACACATGAAACATCCGAGCCCGAATCAATCAAAAAGTTTAAATTTAGTCTGTTATCGTAAACATGTAAACGACATGAATGCGCGACTGCCGATGAATTTCGATCGACAGCCGCTACTGCTAGTTTTCCTGGGCCGTAGTGTTCTGAGAAAAGGAACAAGGTGCTCGACATTTTCGTGCATTATTACCGAATCGCGAATGAAAATAACAATAATTGTTCACACGCTCTCGGGAATGCCCACGCGATAAACTACGTGCTTTGTTATGTTGATCCCGGGGGAAATTATTCCTCGTTTTTCCGCGGGAGAGTCGCTCGACTTGTTTACTTAGGGCAGAGATTTCACTCCTTAAGGCCTTAAGCTCCTCGAGGGGGGCACCAGAATCGTTAGGGTTTCTGGGGGAACTCGCCGAAGCTGCCTGGACCGTGAACACGCTGTTGTTCGTTGGCGTGCGCACTTCAGCTATCTTATCAGCCATTTTTGCTAAATTGTCTAAGGATTCCGAACTTATTGATAAAATGGCATGCACCTCGGAAGGTAACCTTTGCAGCCATAATGATTTTAAAAATTCGTCAGTTATACAGTTTCCACCTAATTCTCTCATTTTTCTCAATAAGTGAGATGGTTTGTCGCCCCCTAAATGCAATTCAGAAATAAGTCTGCGTATTTGCTCGCTTTCCGAATCTGAGAATTCTACTATTAACCTAGCTTTAAGGGCATCATATTTAGCCGTCGCTGGGGGATTAAATAAAATATCTGATACTGCGGAAAGAGTTTCAGGGTCTATCGAAGAAACCACGTGGTTGTATTTTGTACTATCGCTACTAATCTTCGCTAAAGCAAAGTTACTTTCAACTTGAATAAACCAAAGTTTAACATTTTTTTTCCATAAAGGGGGAATTTTAACTGCCATGTGTGAGATTTGTGGCTCCTGAACCGCCATATTCGATTCCTCGTTGGTTTGGCCTTCCGATCCTGGCATGGTTGCCAATTATAAATATATCGTAAATCGTAAACTTAATGTTTTGCACTATACCTTATCAAAACAGTATCAATTTAGAATAAAATAATGAAGACATTCAATATCTCAATAAAAGTGTGAGCACGAATATTACCCAAAGATC
Organism: Stegodyphus dumicola; assembly: GCF_044657685.1. Taxonomy (NCBI): domain Eukaryota; kingdom Metazoa; phylum Arthropoda; class Arachnida; order Araneae; family Eresidae; genus Stegodyphus; species Stegodyphus dumicola. Next base: position 184,041,220 of record NC_140777.1, on the reverse strand, counting down.
AATTTTAAACAATCAATAATTAAATTAAAACTATAATTTTAGAGCAAAACATATCACAAAAACATAATTAAGACCAATCACAGATAATTAAAAAAATTTAACCACATACCTGTAAATCCTCCTTAAGTGTGATAAACCACGTGTAATCCGTACGATAAAATGAGGAGGAAATAAATAGGGTTGAGCCTTTATCAGTCATAAGGAAGAGCATTGGCATCAAAATAAGGCATATAGTTTAAACAAAGATTGAGACAGATAGTCATTAGGGATCGAAACAGAAGGAGCGAGGGACAGGGTCACCAATGATGTACGTGTGAGTAACACGTGCATACGAAAATATCCCTAACATTAACTAGGAAAGCCGAAATCTTAGTTAAGATAGACATGTTACAATTAATAATCAAATTTAATAAGGAAAAGTAACAGTTGCCGGGTACATTATAACGGCTTAAGAAATTCAGAGCACAGTACAGCTGCGAGTACACAAGATCACATATTTCGGCGAAGCAGAGACGCACACATTTGTTGAAGTAGTTCCGCTTGACTGTCGGGGAAAAATCTTCTCTCTCCGGCAGCCTGTAGGTTTGCCAAACGGGTTTACTGTTTCGCCAATTGGCGCTTTTCTGTACAGTTTTTAAGTCCGTATCGCCTGTTTGGCGCTGCCGCTGCAGACTTTCTGCATGTCTTACTGGTGTAACGGTTAGCACACACGGTGCGTATTCGAAAGGTCTCAGGATTCAAGTACGGGCTAGGGCAATGCTCATGTTTCCCGACTGCCGGTTCCAAAATAGCCTAATGACTCCACAATGCCGACCGAACTGAAAGGTGGTGGATGATAATTCTTCACAACCAGGATTTGACGACTGGGTTCCCAAATCCACGGAGTATATAAGGTTAAAAATGAGAGGAAGAAGACCCGAAATACCTGAAGGAGTATATAAGGTATTATCTCCCTCCTTTCTGCATGCCTTCGTGGTGTAACGGTTAGCACACTCGGTGCGTATTCGAGAAGTCCATGGTTCGAATCACGGCTGATTTTTTATGACCCCCTTCCAAAATAATCTAAGAACTCTCCACTGTATTCATGAAAAAGAAACTGGCTAGTCGAATCAAGAAGAACAGGTAAGGGATTGAAGCCGCATTTCAAAATGTCGTGTTAAAAACAAATTTTTCGGAGAGGTTAAAATTACAATATCAGCAAATAACTTCGAACGTTTATAAGGTATTTCTGCCGCCTTCGTGGTGTAGTGGTTTGCACGCTGGGCGCTTATTCCAGAGGTCCGCGGTTCGATTCCCGGCGAAGGCGTCGCAAATTTTTCATCACTCATGCTTCCAAAAAGTCCTAACGTCTCTACACGTTTACCGAACAAAAAAAAAAAAAAACTTTTTTTTGGTCCAAACAGTTGTTACGTCAACAAGAAACACTAAAACTTTATGCCACAAATATTTAAAAACATATGCCAGGAACCCGGAAAATTAAACGGACATTACGTTAAGTAACCAAATTAACAATAATCATTAACTTCTAATCTCCCTTAATCGTAGAAAGAACGATCTGATTTGATATCGATTATCAGCTTTATCCATATTATAGGAAAGAATGCCGCAGTTGGTTGGCGTATATCGCACGTGAATGGACTTCCACAATAAGCACGTGTTTTGATTTGTTTGTTTGTGGTGCTGCGGATATTGGACTTCAGACGTCGCAGGACTTAACATTACCGCATGTTACTGGAGCTTTATCTTACAGGATAAATAACTGAAGTGACTCAAAAAGTAGTGGAGCAAACATTTAGTGATAAAAATTCATTATTATTCCAAAACTAAATACTTTGCATTGCTTTCTGTGATAAATACTATGTTAAATCTATTAGAAGGAATAATATTAAAGAATACTAATGAATTAATTAGATATTTTAATACGAAATTAAGTAAAAAAAAATCTGAAAGCTTTCAGATTTTATATTCCGTCCAAAAGCGCGTTTTTTTTTTTTTTTTTTTTTTGTTTGTTTGTTTGTTTTTTTTTCACCGTTTTTTGTGTTACCTTTATTTATTAAATATCACGTTCTTCGCACTTAAACCATAAAATGCAGTTCCACAGCAATATCGCAAAATAACTTAAATTGAGCCTATGTTTAGAATTTCCGATACACAGTCTCGCGTGCTGGAGATAAAAATATTCTTTTTCCGTAAAGTGTTGCCATTGCTCGCTTTGAAATCGTTAAGTTTGTTAATAAAAAAATTCGATAAGGTTTTACAAAATTTGAAATAGATAATAAGTCAAATTCCAAATTCGTGCTTCAGGATGCCCATATTCGGGTGGAGGACTACGTTACTCAAAATTGGATGGCTCTGTGTACCATTGTTTTATCACAATGCGGGAAAAATACATACATTTAAGTAGATTCTTCATTAATTAGTTTCTTTAAATATATTACTTGGCGATAATATTTGGCGGTAACCGATGGAAAAGTGAATCGACGTAAAATGCCCTTTTGAAAATCATAGCCCTTGTGGGCTATGAATTTCAAAATGGTAACTTAAAATTCAAATGCTATAAAGAGCCAATTCTAGCAAACCTTTCTTATAAAATAAAGGGGACAAAAGATTTTAAACATGAAAAAGATAGCTTATTAGATTATTAACGTGTATCAAAGAACTTTCTTATAATTTTTCAGTTACACTATTGTATAATTTTTCATTGTAATCGTGAGATACCTACGAAGAAAATATATGAACTAAATTTAAATCAAACCTGTTATTCGGTTTAATTTTTGAAATACTGTAAAACGAATTTGCTGGAAAATAAACCGCATACAAAGCATCCGAGGAGATTCACCGAATGCCAAGTAAAATGTATCTTTACAAACATCATTTATAATCCTAAAAACAGAAAAGCCAGATTCATTTTAAAAGGCCAAAACAAATATAAGAATGCAGCCACTATTAGAAATATTTCACGAGAATTTATAAATTTTCTGCCCGAATAGCATGAACAAAAGCATTTCTCGGTAAAGCGAGGAAGTGGTTAAAAGATCTAGTGCGACGAGAACTCAAGACCGAACTTCAAACGAACCCTAGCCTCTTAACCGGTGTAGTGCTTAGTGTCGCTGAATGTCGTGTCAAAGGCCCCGTGTTCGAATCCCGGAGAAGGTACGGATGTTTGTAAATGTATGGTGTCGGTGCGGCATGGCAAATAATATCTCTTTTCTTATTAAACTTACTTGATTCCTTCTTTTAAAATTTAGGTTCATTCCAAATGAAACTAGCTCATTTTTATTAAATAATATTTAATTCTAAATTTTTTGAATTGTAGCCCATAAAATTTTTGCCATCATCTTAAAGTAGTTGTATTTCAAAGCATATCTACAAAAAATTAAAGATTTTTATTCAATTTGGAATTTGTTTTATAATCGATTTCCTGTTTTGTAAAACTTTAACGAATTTTTGATTAACAAACTCGAGGATTTCAAAGCGAGCCATGGCAACGTTGTACAGAAAAAACATTTTTAATCTCCAGCGCGCGAGACTCTGTATCGGAAATTCTAAAGATAGGCTCAATTTAAAACTATTTTGCGATATTGCTGTTGAACTTAATTTTATGGTTAAGGGCGAAAAACGTGATATTTAATAAATAAAGGTAACAACAAAATGTTAAAAAAACGCCCCTTTGGACATAATATAAAATCTGAAACCTTTCAGATTCCCCCCCCTTTTTTTTGTTCCTGCTCAGTGTACATGTATATTTACTATTGCAATGACTCGCTTTGAAATAGTTCGGCTTCTTAATCAAAAACTCTAAATGCTTAACAAAATATCTAGACAATAAAACAAATTCCAAATTCGGGCTTCCATATACCCATATTCGGGTGGAGACTTACGTTATTCAAAATTCGATCGCTCTAGCTACCGTTGCTTATGTCATTGCGAGAAACCTAGATGCATTTATGTGGATTCTGCGTTATTTAATTTATTTAAATTTAACACAGAGCAATAATATTTGTTGGCAACAATTTGAAAAGTGAAAGGGACATTTAAAGTTTTCAGCGCAAAATGCCAAAACGAAATTAATAGTCCTTCTGGATTAACAAATCATTAAAATGCCATATTTGAGTCAAGACTAACTATATAATTTTTTAGTTATATTATAATTAAGAATTATGAGGTAAATTGTCTTAACATATTTCTAAAATTTTCAATTACTCGAGTAAGGCAAGTATTGGTTTCACATGAAGAAAAGAACGCTAAAATATTTTGAAATTTGATCTCTTTATAGTTTCTTAAAAACTACTACATTAGCATTCACACTGCAAAAAATAACAGCATCTAATTTTTGCTTGCTGCAAAAAATATTAAATTTTAAGGAAACATTTCATTTGGCGGAAAAGAAAAGGAAATTTTAGCGCGAAATCTCTTAAAAGAGAAAGATTTCTTATTATGTAGATAAGATAACAACTAGGAAAGATAACATCGTTCGAATGAGCACGAGAAACTAGGATATAAAAGAATTTCATCCCTACTTGGATTAGTTATAATCAACTAATTCGGCTATCGTCTGAAAAGATTGCCAGATGACATCCTTCTGTTTCAAGTTCCATAACCAAAGAAATCTCCTTTTCTGACATTAAGGTTCTTTCACTTTTATTATGTTTTTCATTTAAAGTTTTGCTCTGATTATTGTAATACTATTACATCCAGATTGGTTAAAAATCATAGATTTTTTTTATACCTATTTATATCCTACGACAGCTTTTCATATCTTTTGCAATAGATATTCTATGTGAAATTGTTCTATGTGAAAAAAAAATTCTATGTGAAATATCTGTGTTGGAAGAGTAATAATTCTAAGCATTGTTGTTTTATTGAAGGCTCTTATGTTCTGCTATTTATGTTATTTAATTTTTTAAGTTATGCAGTTTTTTAAGTTTTTTAGTTTTTTAAATTGTTTAACATTATGCAGATTTGTTTTATTTAAGATTTATACATCGAATTGAAGGTATGATATGATAATACATCGAAATGAAGGTAGGATAACTTAGCACAAAAACTAAGCTAACCGGTGGAGCATTTTTTACATTCTTCTGAAAGAATTTATCACATTTATAAATGCAAAGATTTCAGACTTCCCAATGACCCAATATTAAAAATTCCTGAACACCGGTAAAACTGTCTTCCTAGATCCGATGGGAGAAAGAGTTGGCTGTACTTTTGTTTTGGTACAACGGATATATGAAACAGTTTTTTTTTTTTTTTTTTTTTTTTTTAAGAAGAAGAATTTTAGGCACGTTTAATGGCCAAGCAGACTTCACACGACCTGCCAAAACTACGCTATCAACCAAATCTCCCTATTGTATCAACCTAATACTTTATTTTTAGAAGCATGTTAATTTGTTTCTAAACTATTTTGTATTTAATTTTAATTCTATTTTTTATTCTATGTTCTATTACACGTAATCTATATATATAAAGAAGAAAGTCTGTGAGTTTGTTTGTTCGCTAATAACTCAGTCACTATAGTAATCGTCACCAAACTTTCTATAGTTCTTTTCTAGGTCCTGGAAAAGGTCGAAGCTCTCTTTTTTCTACAAACAAGTAGCTAAAATCAGAGATATTAATTAAAAACTCGGAAAAAAGCTAATTTTCGCCCTCATATTTTTGAGGGGCAACAGTATCGCACGCTGGAGATGAAAGTCTGCTTTATTTCGAAAGTTGTTGCCACTGCTAGCTTTCAAATGCTAGAGTTTGTTAATAAAACATTTCTAAGTTTTACTGTGAAATAAAAGTTTCATTGCTAAACATTAAATGTATTATTTCCGATTCAAAAAATTCGTGGGAAGACATTTCGACTAGTCCCATCTTCGTACAACTTTAATCAGCCGAAATAATAATTAAAAAGTGAAAACGCTAATTTTCGCAATATTTTTCCGAGTGGCAACATTGTCGCTCATTGGAAATAAAAAAAGCTGCATTTCGAAAAGTGCTGCTATTGCTCGCCTTCAAATCGTAGAATTTGTTAATCAAAAATTTGAAACTTTTACAAAATCTGTACATATAAAAAAGAATGTTTCTTTGTGTGTGTGTTTGTTTGCGTTATTGATTTATGATCAACTATGATAAATTTTTATTCACACATCTAATCGACTAAAATTGAATATAGGTGAAATATTGGATGGAACTTGAGCTTTTACGATCATTTGATTTAAAAGACGAAAATCATTCAAAAATGCGTGGTATTGTTGCTGCTATAATGAGAGAAAATTAGCTTATTTTTCTATGGAAATTTTTTATGTGAGTTTCATATCGCATCAGACTGAAAAATGTATGGCTATGAATCGTATTTTTGCATTGTTATTACAGAAGAATTACAGCATTATCGTTCTTTCTGTTGTTAGATGCATTACTCTCAATCTAACTTAACTGGCATCGGGTACTTGCGCTGGTTGTTTAGATAAAATACTAATTTTTATTAATGTTCAAGAATGTAAAAATTATTGCATGTGAATTTTTTTATGTTGTTCGTTTATTTGAAGTGTACCCAAATGCTGCGAGCAGTTTTAGAATTTTTTTAAATTTAGGTTATTTGTTTTCAGATTTAAACAATAACTCATAAGTTTCAAATTTTACTTGAGTAAAAATGATTTTTTGTGAAACTTTCCAGTAAAAGTTAACGAATCATTTGTTGCAAATGTATATTATAGAATTTTATTCCATTTTGTAAAAATTAAATGGTCCAAAACTGTGACAGAAAGTAACGCACAGACTTGGCAAGATTTAAAATAAACTTTTTACCTAAACAAAAATCAGAATATAAACGCACGGATTCCTGTGCATTTATATTTTGATTTGTAGTTACTTTCTGTCACGGTTTTGGACTATTTAATTTTTACAAAATCGAGTAAAATTCTGTAATATATATTTTCATCAAATGATTTGGCGATGTTTGCTGGAAAGTTTAAAAAAAAAATAATTTTTACTCAAGGAAAATTTAAAATTTATGAGTTGTATAAAATCTCAAAACAATTAACCTAAATAAAAGCTCGTAGTGATGCAACTAAATTTACAGGCAAATTCCAGTTTAAAGCGTAAAATAGTAGTCAGGGACTACAGAATTAATTTTAAATCTAAGCTGGTTCAGAACTTCTGACCAGCGTATGAAAATCAAATATCGGCAGCGATAACAAAAAGCCGAATAATTGAAAAGTGATCAGAACTTGTAGGAACTAACGTAACGTGCCAGCGAGAGGCCGAAACACCCTTTATCTTACAATCCAAATACTGTCTTACTGATTTGCATTGCGGTGAGGAAAGTGAAAGGAGCAGGTATAGTAAAACGCTGAAATTACAAATAACTGGTTTGTTTCAAATGATAACGCACGAATATTTTTAAGGCGTTTCTGATTTCTCTTAAACATCTAGCTGTGAAAATTACAGAAATAAGAAATAATTGAACTGAAAATAATCAGTGTAATCCCACATAATAGATATATGAACGAGCGGTAAAAATGAACTTGATAATTAGAATGCATATGAGTTAGATATTTTCAAATTAGAGTGTTCAAAAATATTGCATGAAGGCGTTGTCGTTCAAAATACTCATATTTTAGTTCAAATCAAGTAATGATGGAATAGAAACTCCATAAATATGTAATATTCTAACTGCAGTATAACTCATAAGTGAATGTAAAAATCATTTGTAAAATTAATTGGTCTTAATTTCAAAAAGATTAAGATAAGTAAGATGTAGTATTCACCTCTTTTATATATTAATTAAGTGTAGAGTAACATAGTGAACTACTAAACGAATAATCGTTTAAGTCCAGAAACAGAAACGTAAAACTCAAGAAGGGTTAACCCTTTCCGGCACGCTACCTTTTAAAGTCGGAGTTTTGATAAAAAAAAAAAAAAAAAAAAAAAAAAAAAAAAAAAAAAAAGTAGGCAGTCTAATTAGACCTAGAGGAGTACACAAGTAAAATTTTGTGAAGATAGCACTTATCGTTTTAATTCTGTGGGTGTGCCAAAGTGGCACACTTGAATAGAGCTGAGCTTCGAAAAGAGTGCTGAAACGAGCCTTGTAAAGAGCCTTCGAAAAGAGTGCTGAAACGAACTGACCGATGAGATGCGGAGAAACAAAGAATACAGACTATCAGTTGTCCTAGATGATCGGTGAGCCCCGTCTAGGCACACCTAGGGCTCGCCGTTTGATTTTAGCCAAGATTTCAAGGTAAAAATTTAAAACTAATATATAATAAGGAGATTAGCATACAGCCAAAAAAATAACATAGAAATTTCTTTTCACACATCTACATGTTATAGCAGTCCTACATACAAAATTTCAACGTTCTGAGGCTACTCGTTTTTTAATTATACGAGATACATACATACATATGTTGTACGTATGCACGTACGCACAGACTCCACGAAACGTTATCTTTAAAATTCATTTTAAATCAGTTTTATAATTGTTTTAGGAAAAAAGAGTCCTTTATTCTGTCCTTACGTAGAGATGTCAAGCAAAAACGTTGTTCAATTGCATTCGATAGCGGTCAAAATGGATATTTTCGTTGAAATATGATACCCGAAATTTTTCCCGATTACAATACTTCCTTTTTTACTTCATGCAAGGAAGTAAAAATTTCTATCGTTAAACACTAAACAAGCAAATTAAAGATACTGGCAAAATATTAACCAAACAAACAGTTCTCAGCCAATATTGATCAGAAAATATCAGCAGACAACAACAAATAATTAAATAAAGATGATAAAAATGATAACTCCATTTATCAAGAAAGGTTATCTCAATTTATTACGTCTTTAATATAAAGTAAACATAAATATATGATACAGAAATAAAAGATACGGAAGTTTATTGTTTTTAATGTTTTTTAGTTATTACAAAGAATACTTGGTGAGTCCATCGATAAGATGCCAAAGAACTCTATCTATCTCATTGCCGTGTTTCTGATGATCGGTTCTTCCACATCGCTGCACTTCAGCAAATTCAATAAATCTGGTAAGTAAAAAATCTGATGTATACACCACATGACTTCCTTGTACGGAATATTAAATTATACGCATTTCTTTCTAGCATTTCATTTAAACTTATTGGATTGAATTAAATCTACTTCATTGACAGCGCATAAACCACAATAGAATAAATGCACTCTTTAAAATTCACTCTATTTGTTTCCTATAGCGACACTCTGGCGCTAGGTTCACTTAACAGCGTTATATTTCGTTCATATTATAACTCAGAATGCAGAAAATTAATATCATTTGAAGAATTATCGAATCGTTGCCACATGTTCTATTCATATACTATAATAAATCAAGAACGACGTATAAAAGAAATTAGGTGGTGGTGTGGTGTATTTAATTATGGCAAAGCTCACTAGGGCTATCTGCCTAAGGGGAGGGATGCCTTCGTGGAGGACTTTCTAAGGAATACTGGCTCGTATACACGTTACACATGGGGAAAACCACGAAAACACCCATGCAGCCAGCCCGTTCACGGGCTTCGAACCTCGGACCGAACTACTAGTGTTCAGCGACGTTACAGCTCGGCCGCTGGTAGACCAAAAGAGAAATTAGGCAAACAAAACAAAAAAGAAACAGTTTTTCACAGACGATTCATTATTTCTCATTCAATTAATTCAGCTCTCACTTCGCAACAAGGCAAAAATACATAAAAACTCGAAATATCTATATTAAAAATGATAAATTAATTCTTAAACACTTATTTCCATGAAAAAATTCCAGAAAGGATTAAGCGTGATTTAATTCGCAATAATAAATGAAGGCGTTATCTTTGTTGTTGCGAAGCTTAGTCTCGGTAAATTGGCAACAAATCTACTATTCTGCTGTTCCAAATGTAAACAAATATGTCTGCGATGTTATTTAAAACTTAAGGCTTAGCCGCACTTAAACAACTTTTAAATTGTTGATAATTCTACAAATACTGCATGCAAATCTACTAAAGACAACTAAAAACCTTAACCAGCAGATAAGAACAACGTAAGACAATCACTTTTAAAGTAAAAAATGCACAATTTACAAACATATAAGAGTAAAGAAACTGAGATCACTGAGCCGGATAACAGAGTGGATATATATATAAATATATTTATATGCATTTGGTGCGGCCGAGGGCAACCAAAATACGAGGTGCACATCTACATGTTATAGCAGTCCTATATACAAAATTTCAACGTTCTGAGGCTACTCGTTTTTGAGTTATGCGAGATACTTACGTACGTACATACGTTCGTACAGACACCCCAAAAAATTCTTTTCAGAATTCATTTTAAAGCAGTTTTATAATTTTTTTGGATGAAAAGAGTCTTTTATTCTGTCCTTACGTACAGATGTCACGCAAAAACATCGTTAAATTGCATTCGATAGCAGTCAAAATGGATATTTTCGTGTACGAAATGTTGGAATATATTTCATTAAGTTGTACAGACATTAGGTATTTTTGATGCTGGGATAATTGAAGATATGAGCAATGCCTTAGTCGGGACGCGAACCACGAACCTTTCGAATACACGCCGAGCGTGCTGACCACGAAGTCATGCTAAGAAGGTGGGAGCAATACCTTATATGTTCCACCTTTTAAAGGGCGACTGGGGACTAGGGGACCCAATCGTCAAATCCTGGTGGTAGAGAATCACCATCCACCACCTTTTTAGTTCGGACTCCACTGTAGAGAGATTAGGTATTTTTTGAAGAATAATGAGCAATGCCCTCGCCGGGACTCGAACCACGGACCTCTCGAATACGCGCCGAACGTGCTGACCTTTGCACCACGAAGGCAGGCTAAGAAGGCGGGAAAAATACAGGACCTTTTAAGAGAACTGGCTCGTATACACGTTATACATGGGGAAGATCACGAAAACACCTATGAAGGCCCCCCGTTCGCCTGGAATGAAACCCTGGTGGGAACTAGCAGTGTTCAGCGGCTTTACCACTCGGACAACTAGAACTAATAATTAAAAATACTCAAGAAACAATAAGCCTTAAACAAAAAGCAAGAACAAGAAAAAAGAGAGAGTTAGAAAGTTCTCATCACAAATACTGTTATGGCGCAGGGAAGTTAAAAGAAAACTTTATACGAATAAAAAGAGCTGACTGAGCCACTTATGCAGTTTGTGTGTTTTTATAAAAATGAGTTTTTTAAATATTGCTGCGTGAGTACGGGTTCGTAATGGACTGAATGCACAAGTCCGATAATAGGTCACAAGTCCGATAATAGGTCAATAAAAGTTTGCTTTTATCAAAAGAAATATTTCAGAAGTCTGAAAATTTCCACAGAATGAAGGCTCACACTATCACGCAGTGTACTCAGCAGTTAGATTTCAAAAACTACTAAAAACGTTAAACACAACGCAATGCAAAGCTCATTTGAAAGAGAAAGCTAACTCTGATATCTCAGCTCACGCGAAACTAAACAACTCGCAACAACAGTAACTAAGTAACTGAACTCAGGCGCTGTGTCTCCGGCCTTTTATAGTTGTCAACCGGTCGCGAGATATTTCTAGTACTTTCTGCATCTCCCAGTTACTGGAAAGTAATCAGAGGAGGGAATTAAGATTACAGCTAACATAGTGGTCAATTACATTTATTCAATTTCAATATAAATAACCGAGATATCCTTTTCTCAATGTTAATGTGCACGTTCCCTGTATTCTTACTTTTCTGGCATAGCTTTCTCTTAAAATTTGTCTCGCGTTGTATTTCACTGAGAAATAAAAAAAAAATAATTATAATTCTACTAAAATTTGTAAGATTCCAAACTACAAATTTGATAAATGATTTTTTTTTTTTTTTTTTTCCCTCGAGGAAAGTGTTACAACTATGCTTATTTTCTACAGAATGCGATATACTCAAAGGTGCAGCAAAAAGAGTCCAAGTTTTCTTCACCCTGTCTTCATTAACGGTCTCCACTACGCCAGAGGGAATTGTTAAGCGGCCGTTAGAAGTCAACTGGGTTGGAGGTCATTCATCTCCAGGTGACAGTGTCAGTATCTACAGGGAAGATCCTGAGCTGTTGGTGTCTACAGGCAGGATCCTTTGGTTCGAACCCATTCTATCCATTAATCCTCTGGATTTTCCTGATGGGTATTTTAAAACTCTTGATATAGAATTGCCAGTCATCTTTTTCAACATGAGTGCCTTACATCAAGAACCATGCTTAGGATACTGGGCTGTTTACAGTAACAAAAACGGTAAGTTTTGGAATATTAAATAAAATACACATGATGAACTTAAATTTTGATAATATCTAAGGTTGATCCTAAACGTTCCTAAATCAATGCTGTAATCAATATTTCTTAATCCTTGTTCAGCTTTCCTGTGCTAAGATCAACTAATCTGTTTGCAAATTAATATGAAGTATAGAATTCTAAGAAGCAAACATAAATTCTAAGATTCTAATTTTGATAAGATCTAAGCCTGATCCTAAACGTTCCTTAATCAATATTTCTTAATCCTTGTTGAGCTTTCCCGTGCTACGATCGACTAAACTGTTTGCAAATTAATATGAAGTATAGAATTTTAAGACAAAGATAAATTTTAAGATTCTAAGAAATAATTCTAAGAGGTTAAGTTATCAAACGCTTCTACTCGTAGGTGTAATTAAACAAAATGTAAGTCCTAGGAATATAATTTATATCTACATATAATAAAAGGAAGAATCTGTCTGTGTGTGTGTATGTGTGTCTTTCGTTCGTGCTGCGCGTAAGGTACTAATAGACTCAGGGCTACGAAATTTGGTACACAGGTGCATCTAGACAAGAGCCAGTGCACCTCGAAGCAATTATTTTTTAAAAATTCGAAAATTGCCATTGTTGCTGATATCAGCCCTGTTGCCACTCGGAGAAATTAGGGCAACGATTCTGTGCAGTTTTTAAATTCAATGTTTTTTTGGAGACTGGACGTTTGTCGAGAGAAGGCAACGGAAAGTTGAATAATTTGTTTATTAGGATGATTAATTAAAGGATATTGCTTATTTCATTGTAATTTTTTTATATGTAATACATTTTTATTGAAATTTGTCTTTTTGAATCCAAAGGGGCTTTGTCCCTAGGGACTATTGTTTTCGTTTCGGCATTTTGCGTTGAAATCTTTAAAAGGCTGTATCACTTTTCACACTGTTGCCACAGAATGTTAGAATCCTGCATTATATTTGAAGAAATTAAATAATGAAGAATCTGCATAAAAGTATACATTTTTCTCGCATTCTGATAAAACAACGGTACCTAGAACCATCAAATTTTGAATGATGTACTGCGAATATGGGCATGTGGAAGCCCAAATTTTAAATTTGGAATTTGTTTTATGATCGATTTCATATTTTGTAAAACTTTAACGAATGTTTGATTAACAAAGTCAACGATTTCAAAGCGAGCCATGGCAACGTTGTACAGAAAAAAAAAAAAAAAAAAAATTATCTCCAGCGAACGAGACTGTGTATCCGAAATTCTAAAGATAGGCTCATTTTAAAATTATTTTGCAACATTGCTGTTGAACTGAATTTTATGGTTTAAGTGCGAAAAACGTGGTATTTAATAAATATAGGTAACACACATAATGTTAAAAAAAAGCCCCTTTGAACGGAATTTAAAATCTGAAACCTTTCAGATTTTCTTTTTTTTGTGCAGTTTTTGAATTTAATTTTTGATGTTTCCTTCAGGCATCTTCCCGGTACATTTAAACTCTAGACGAAGGCTGACCGCCTCTACTCGGACTTTAACTCCGAATGAGGAATAAGAAATTAAACTTTAATTAACTAAACAAGATTTAGCCGAAGCGAAGCACAATTATCTAACGTAGTTGGTCCTTAAATTAAACTAGCCAGCGAGTATTAATAGGTAGGTAATATACGGCCGAGCGTAACAGCTTTAAGAGGGGCTTAGTTCAAAAGCAAACACGCGGCACTGAAGAAGTTATTCCATCCAGTGACGGTCCCTGCTTGACAGGACTTTTCTGAGAAACGAGATTCTGGTAGCACTGGTTTAAACTGGAAGATTCCTAGAAAAAACAGCTCCGCTGGAAGCGAAGTCCCACCAAGCTACGGAAGCGATGTCTCAGCTACGCGGGATATTTTGAAACTTCGCCGAAAATGTTTCGTCTGCAACTTTGTCCTGGGTAGAGATCAACAAATCAGACGAAAGTCCTGCTTCCGAAAGATCACGTGAGTGATAATTGATTACCGTTTGACGTTCAAGTTTGTTTAGTAAGTAAAAATGGTAACCCAGCTACGTAGGTTTCGCGAAAATGTGCGCGTTCTGAGAAATGTCCCTTTCGACGTCCACTCCCGCGTAGCGAAAACGTATGTGACTTGAGGATTCCTAGCACTCTTTATCGAAGTAAGTAGAACCTTCCTTAAGGGGTCATACTTCCCTTAAACCATCAAAATTTTTGATTTTTTAAAAAGATATATGTTATAGCTTAATTCTTTCTGCTCAGTTTAAAAAAAACCCAAGCAAAAATTCGTACAATTTCATGAGTTATGAAGGAAAATGTATCAGCTGAATTAATGTAAACAAGGTTTAAAGGTCCAAGCGAAGAGCGTCAGCGGTTTCTATTCCAAGTGTTATGTGGCAAGCCTAATGATTTATTTTTTAATGATCTATTTATGGAGTAGCAATGTTATTCCTCAACTCTTCGGTAGTTTGTTTACATTCTTAACCGTTCTTGCGTTTTATTTTTATTGCTCTTTTTTCATTTCATTTCATTATATTTTAGTAGTTATTCATATCACTCCACTTGTTATTTCCGTCACTTTTGATCATTCAGTTGTGATTTTAGAACAGTTTGTGGGTGAATTTAAATATAATTGTAAGTTTTTAAAGCATTTTATTATCTTACTGTGCACTGCTCCGTAAAATGACCGATAATGCTTATAAACGTGCTTCTGGAAAGCGTTCAAAAAAGCGCCGATTTCATGGAAACCAGTTCATCAGAACTGGTAAATCGACAGTTTCAAATGAAATAAATAATGGATTTTCTATTTCTTCCCCAAACCAAACTGTTATTTGTGAAACTACAGCTGCACATAGTTTCCCTGGAAATTTAGATGAACTAAATACAAGTGCTTCTTGTAAAAAGTTAAATGTAGCAGACATTGATTTTTCAAGTGAAAGCAATCGATTTGATGGCAACATGATTGTCGATAAAAATATTCTGTGTTCTTTTTTGGAAGAAAACACTGTATGTAAGGTATGCCATGGTAAATGGAAATTTACTGCGAAAAGATCTGCAGGTCTATGTTCCAGAATGATCTTGACATGTCAAGGATGCAAAAATGTTGTGATGACAAGCAACACTAAACTTGTTGGGGAGAAAAGGAACATTGCAGAAATTAATTGTCGTATTATTTATGCAATGTGTTGTATTGGTCAAGGTCTTGAACTTATCAGGTTCAATGTTCCTTCTAACCTTCTTCGGGAACATACAAGGACCTGACTCGGAACAGAGAGCTTACTAAAGCTATGTTCACGAATTGTGGTAAGTAGACAGGATACAGGCGAAGGGTATACAAAACCCTTTATTTTTCTCTATATACAATAACTTCCGTACTTCGGAATACACTGACCCACCACTCGGGGTCTAACGTAAAAAAAGTATAAAAGTAAAACTAAACTCTAATTTAACTTTAGAATAATACACGTGGAAGATTGGCCTTATAATAACAGGAAGCGTATGTAGCACAGAGACAGTGAACAACACTACAATACGTTTATTTTATCAAGAGGATTAAAACCTCTGGCCTGGAAGGCGAACAGCAAGTGCGTAACTTCTAAGGTAAGCGGCCTGCGTTGACTTACTGCTTCCTCTCTCTCGCTTGGCAAAAAGGCCACACTTAAATACTTGGCGTTCGCCAGACAAACTTTGCATAAAATCCTTCACGCTTATAATTCTGGCCGGAAGTAGAAAATAAGAAGTGATAGTAAAGATTTAAAATAAAATAAACGTTAGTAAAACTTAAGATCCTTACAAACTATTGAAAACATTTTGTGGAATAATGGATTTAGATCCTCCTGTGATGCAAAAAACTTATGACAGAATCTGTAACTTAATCAATAATGCAACAAAAATGACTGCAATTGAAAGCATGAAAACTGCAGCAGAAGAAGAAGTATCACTGAGTAATTCTACAGACATAAGTGTAAGTGGTGATGGCACCTGGAAAACAAGAGGCCATACATCTCAGATTGGTGTATGTACGGTTATTGGTGCTGAGAGTGGAAAAGTTATCGACGTAGAGGTTTTATCCGTAGCCCATGTAAAGGATGCGAATTGTGGAAGGGTCCTCGATCTGGTGAAGCCTTTGATGAGTGGCAGAAAACCCATTCTCGCACTTGCAGGAGAAATAATTTCGGTTCATCTGCCAAAATGGAAGCTGACGGAATGGTTAAAATTTTTCAGAGGTCTCAAAGTGCAAGGGGTGTGAGATACATCAATTATATTGGTGATGGTGATTCAAAAACATTTCTTACCATAACAGAAAGCAAACCATATGAAGGTGTGACTGTGTCAAAACTAGAGTGCGTAGGGAACATCCAGAAGAGGATGGGCACTGGCTTACGTAAACTGAAAGCTGATTATAAGGGACGAAAGTTTTCAGATAGCAAAAGTCTATCTGGAAAAGGTCGACTTACAGATAGTGCAATCAGTCGACTGTCATTGTATTATGGAAATGCAATTCGCCAACATGCAGGTTCACTGAAAGATATGCGAAATGCTATCTGGGCTTTGTATTTTCATACTCGATCTACAGACAGTGACCCATTACATAATTTTTGTCCAACTGGTGAGTCCTCATGGTACAAGTACCAAATTGCTTCGGCGAAAGGGATTGTGAATGATTTTCGCCATAAAGAAACCTTACCACTCACTGGCAGTCATGGATGTGATCAAACCAGTTTTCAACTCATTGTCGCATCCAGACCTCCTAAAAGGTCCTAAAAGCTCATACTCAAAATCCAAATGAATCACTGAACTCCTTGATTTGGCAAATATGTCCAAAGACATCTCGTAGTGGCAGAATGATCTCAGAAAAGCAGTTCATGAAGCAGTTACTCTTTTTAATGATGGTAGAAAGGGTAGATTGTCTACTCTGAGATACCTGAATATATACCCTGGAATTAATTGCATTACTGCACAATTCAGGAGTGACTATAAAAGTGTAACTTCTTCGACGAAACGAGTAATAGCTCGTACGATTGATGCTCGTCGCCCCAAGCTTCATGCAAAACTGCATGAAATTAAAAAGACTCATCAAGCTGAAGGAGTAACATACTTTTCAGGAGCATTTTAATGCTAATAGTGTGTGTATAATTATTATATGATAAATCTGTATTGATATATTTTGTGCATTTTTGCTATTCGGTGTAATTTCACATCACGACATGAATTGTGTTAGCGTGAATGTTGTGTAAACAGTTGAAATTTCTATCAAAAACAAAATAAGTAAAGAAAACAATATCAGGTGATAAGTTTTTCATTTTATATAAAATTAAGGTGCAATAATAATGGTTATTAGGTAATATGTGGTGAAAAAACTTCAAAGTCATTTTTCTCAAAACATGATTTTTCATTATTGCGCGCATCATAACAATTGAAATATTCAATATATTCTAATGAAAGTTGTATCACAGATACAATATGTAATTTGCTACAACCTGAACCTAAAATTTGAAATTTCCATTTATATTTTGTTATTTTTCTGGGTTTTCAAAGTAATAAAAAGTATGCTATTTTTCAGTAACATAAAACCACTGTTTTTAAAAAATATAAAATTTATATATATGTAATAATAAAATTCCATAGTCAAGAATACACTTAAAATTCTATCTGTTCTTTTCACAAAATATTTTTACAATAGTCAAAATATTTTTTTTAAAACCAAAAACTCTTCAGAGTATTACCAACACTTCATAGAATAATAGACATAAATAAAAATTCTGTATTCTCAAATTTTATGATAATAATGTAATTATTATGTAATAATAAAATTCCATAGTCAAGAATACACTTAATATTCTATATGTTCTTTTACATTACTTGGATATTTCAAATTTTTAATACTTTCAATATTTTGGTTATTTGGGGTAACTTTACCCTTTCTAATTTCATAACCTAGAAAATTGATTTTATCTTTGGCAAAGACACATTTACTCTGGTTCAATTTAATACCTTCTTGAATAAATATTTCAAATAATTCACTCAAATTCTTTAGATGTTGTTCTTTGGAAGAAGAGCAAACAATTATGTCATCAAAATAACTACAAGCAAATTGTATTTTATTTTTAGTGAGGATGCGTTTAATAACTCTGTTAAAGATAGCCGGTGCATTTTTGAAGCCAAAAGTGAGTCTTAGCCATTCATACAGTCCAAAATTTGTAATAAAAGCCAATTTTTCGGTGGAAGCAGGGTGAATAGGAATGTGCCAAAACCCTTATCTTAGATCTATTGTAGAAAAAACATTTGCATTACTTAATTTGTCTAATAAAAAGTCTATCCGGGGCAGGGGATGAGCCTCAGTCTTTGCTAAAACATTCAACTTACGATAATCAATACACATTCTGGTTTTTTTTTTTTTTTTTTTTTTTTTTTTCCCTCATCGCGTTTTAATACTAAAGTTACTGGGGATGCATAAGGACTACTACGTTCTTTAATAATTCCATTTTTTAATAATTGATCAATTTGTCGTCTAATTTCTTCTTCTTCCTTAGGGGAAGTTAAGGTCTTAAAGTGACAGTCAAATCAGAAGTCAAGTTAATTCGTTGTGGTTCAATGTTAATTTTACCTACATCATATTTATTTTTGGAAAACACATTCTTATATTTATTTAACAATTTAATTAATTCAGGGTTTTGGCACATTCCTATTCATCCTGATGCCACCGAAAAATTGGCTTTTATTACAAATTTTGGACTGTATGAATGGCTAAGACTCCCTTTTGGCTTCAAAAATGCACCGGCTATCTTTAACAGAGTTATTAAACGCATCCTCACTAAAAATAAAATACTATTTGCTTGTAGTTATTTTGATGACATAATTGTTTACTCTTCTTGCAAAAAACATCTAAAGTATTTGAGTGAATTATTTGAAATATTTATTCAAGAAGGTATTAAATTGAACCAGAGTAAATGTGTCTTTGCCAAAGATAAAATCAATTTTCTTGAAATTGAAATGAAATTAAAAAGGGTAAAGTTACCTCAAATAATCAAAATATTGAAAGTATTAAAAATTTGAAATATCCAAGTAATGTAAAAGAACATATAGAATTTTAAGTGTATTCTTGACTATGGAATTTTATTATTACATATATTTAAAATTTTAAAGGTTCAAAATTATAATAAGACTATAATAAATATATTACAGGTGAAAATATTTTGAAAAAGCATATAATTTAAGAGTAATCTTGCGCGCAAGCTCATATTACATTTTCAAATTACATAAAGTGCCGTATAGTTTTCAGCATTATTAAATAATTTTTTTTTTGTATTTTATAAACTTAGTCACATTTTCAGATAGAGTAGTATTTTAAGTGTCTTCTGTAAAAAATTTATTTGTTTCTTGTTTATATATTATGAGATACAGTAGTTTGAAATAGTCCAATTTACTCGACGTTTTAGCCTTTTAAGGGGTTTTAGCCTCGACGTTTTAGCCTTTTTTTATTTTAAAAGCAATTACTTCCAACTTTTTACAACTGACTACATAATATAGCTGCTTTCTGAAATAGTGATCAGAAAGTTTGTGTTGCCACAAATATTTTGATAATTTAATCCGCTTTTTGACAAAATTTTCGTCATGTTTCCACTTTGTGCGCACAGTTTAAAACATCCTGTTGCATAATTTAATTCCATATTTAATATATAGCTTTTATAACATTTGGAAATTACTGTGAACAAAAAATTCTAAGAATTTCATGTCAAATTTTTATTTTATTTGGAGTCGAGTTTATAAAATGTATTTTATTAAGAAAACGTGTAATGTTTCCGTCCATAAAATTTTTTAGTATTAAACCATTCATCAGATTTTTGGCTCAGTTAAAGAATAGGGCTCGTATAAAGAATTCCATTCAATTTCAAGTATGTACCATTTACCATTTTTAAAATATCGTGCGCGCAAGGTGGAAACGTGACGAAATATTTTGTCACAAAGCGGATTAAATTACAAAAATATTTGTGGCAACACAAACTTTCTGGTTACTAGTTTCCAAAGCAGCTATATTATGTAGTCAGCTGTAAAAAGTTAGAAGTAATTGATTTTAAAATAAATAAAATATCCCAATTCTTGCAACAGTCACATATTCGAAGGGTGTTAAGGGGTTTAAGGTGTATGAGCCCCCTTAAGGGAGGTATGACCCTTTAAATACGACTTCTAACTCATTCGCATTCAACGCGATTCTAAAAAACCCGCTCTGGTCGGGAGTTGTAAGTGGAAAGAAGGATTGATAGGATAGGGCATTGAAATTAAAATAACGGTTATTAAATCAAAAATATATCTTACAAGATGCAACATAAATAGATTTGAAAACTACACAACCCAGCGCCAAGTTATTTGTATTCTCCAAGACTAATGTTAACGATCTTTATTTGTCGGAAAATACTCATCGAAAACATTCTGGACAATAGGTGAGCGTTTTACGAGAAAAACAGATTTCTCTATACAGCTCTTTCTCTAAATTATACATTCAGTCGCTATTTAAATCAAATTTAATTTATAATCTGGTCAGGCTGACGAAAGCAGTAGAAGTTACAGGAAAGAATTAATACAAAAATAAGACAACAATAAGTCGTAAAAATATAAGTTCGGGGATATCAACAGTAAATACAAATTCAAATTTGGACAAATCAAATTTTTATGCTGTGAGGTTACTGCACTTCATTTGTAAAATAATAACAAATTATTAATATTATTTTACAAATAATAATAATCATTATTGTTATTAGACTTTCTCAAACGCAACCCTGGTTGGCAGTCTGCCAAAATACATAGACTCATCCAAAAGGGAGGTTTTTAAAGGGACGTATATAAAGAAGAATGCCTGTTTGTGTGTTTGTTCCCGTTATTGATTTCTGATCAATTATGATAAACTTTTGATACGAATAAAATTGAATGTAGAGGAAATATTGGATGAAATTTGAGCTTTTATGACCGTTTGATTAGAAAGACCAAAATCATTGAAAACTGCGTACCATTGTTCCTGATAATAAAAGAGAATTAGTTTATTTTTTATGGACATTTTGTATGTGAGTTTTATATTGCATCACACTGAGAAATGTCTTACTATGAATCGTAATTTTTTCATCGTTATTAGAGAAGGATTACAAAGCAGTATCGTTCATTCTGTTGTTAGATGCATTACTTTCAATCTAACTTAATTGGCGTCTTTTACTTCCGCTAGTAATTGACAAAATGCTGAAGAAAATAAAGAGCTAACTGACTGTGCATGTGTTAATTCTGCTGATCTTCGTTCCAGGCAAAATACTCTCTTCTTCTTGTCTTCGAATTCGTCCTTTCTGGATGGAAAAGCATTCCAGATATTTATCCGAACTGACGTTGGCAGAAGCCATGATTCCAGGCAGTCACGATTCTGGCAGTTTCTACTTTCATAAGCTGATAACGCCTAAAGAATTATACGAATATACTCAGGATGAATCCATTTTTAATCAACTGATATACGGACTCAGGTATTTTGATTTGAGAATTGGATATAGCTCTCATAGAGAGGAGTATTACATTAATCACGGCATCCTGATGACGAAGCATTCGGTGAAATCTATCCTTGATGAGGTAAGACTCATTCAACGGAGTGCTATCTATATATATTTATATTATTATATTATATATATTATTTATATATATTTACATAATTATCCATATTTATATTATTTATTTATTAGATTGTCATCTTTATATAAAGAAGAATGTCTGTATGTTTGTTCGCGATTAACTCAGTAAATACTATAGTTATTGTCACCAAACTTTCTACCATTCTTTTCTGGGTCCTGGGAAAGGACGACGTCCATTTGTTTCCAAAAAAAAGTAGATAAAAATTAGGGATATTAATTCAAAACTCTGGAAATGCTCATTTTCGCCGTCATTTTTCCGAGTGGCAACAATCTCGCATGCTGGAGATAAAAATCTGCTTTACTTCGAGAAGTGTTGCCACTGCTTGCTTCCAAATTCTAGAGTTTGTTAATAAAAAATTACTAAGTTTTACAACGAAATTAAAATAACATTGCTAATCATGAAATACATTATTCCTGGTTTCGAAAATTCGTGGGAAGTCATTTCGACGATTGTCATCTTCGTACGACTTTAATCAGCCGAGATATTAATTAAAAACTCTGAAAGCGCTCATTTTCGCCCTCATTTTTCCGAGTGGCAGCAGTGTCGCGTGTTGAAGATAAAAATGCTTTATTTCCAAAAGCTTTGCGACTGCTCGCTTTCAAATCGTAGTGTTTGTTAATCAAACATTTGTAAGTTTTACAATATCTATACATATAAAAAAGAATGTCTGCTGGTGTGTTTTTACTTTGTTCGCGTTATTGATTTCTGATCAATTATGATCACTTTTTGCCATATTTAATCGACTAAAATTGAATATAGCTTTTTCGATTAGAAACACGAAAATCATTAAAAATTGTGTGCCATTGTCGCCGATATAATGAGAAAGAATTAGCTTATTTTTCTATCGAAATTTTTTTTATGTGAGTTCCATGTCGGATCAGAATGAAAAATGTATGACTATGAATCGTATTTTTGACATCGTTATTAGAGAAGGATTAAAGCGGTGTCGTTCTCTCTATTGGTAGATACATAACCCTCAATCTAACTTAATTATCATCGGGTACTTTCGCTAGTATATAATAAAATGAAAAGGAAAATTCGGAACTTTAATTGATAGATAATACTTTCTACCCTATGTAGGCCCTAACCGATTCTTTCTCAACGAAATTCGTAACTGAAAAGGAGTACATGTAAAATTAAAAGAAATTTCAAATACGTACACAAAACTGAAAATAATGCAAAATAGAACAATAGACAAAAACTATGTATTAATCTCCTCAGTTTAACCCTTCAAACAGAGTTTGTCAAGGGAAAAGTGTTGAGTCTTAAACCAAGTTGATTAAATAAATGAGTTCCTAATATATGTTTCGTTTCTCTGTATCATTGGAAACCCAAAACCGCAATATTCGGATCACAGCTTCACTTTAAAACAATTTTTCAGTGCTTCTCAAATGTTCAGACCTTTTCCCTACATGTATTCGCAACCCCAGGACTACAAAATTAATATACAAAAGTAGAAACACAA
This sequence comes from Stegodyphus dumicola, assembly GCF_044657685.1. Lineage (NCBI taxonomy): Eukaryota > Metazoa > Arthropoda > Arachnida > Araneae > Eresidae > Stegodyphus > Stegodyphus dumicola. Next base: position 184,017,891 of record NC_140777.1, on the reverse strand, counting down.
ATTAAAAATATGAAGAATGTTTTATGGCAAAAACCTGAAAAACCAAAATACTTAACCTAAAAAGGCCAAACGAGCTAATTGCAATCATATACATCGAGGTATAACCCTGAATAATACAAAAAACATTTTTCAAAATGAAAAATTTTTAATGGATCAGTATTTAAAGCCCAAAATAAGGGCGCTCGAAAGCGTATTAAACTAGGTTTTTTACCGAATCAAAATAATTGCCCAAAATTACACAAAAAAGTACTCATAATAAAAAGCTGCTGAGAACTAAAGTAGCTTTAATTAAAAAGCTTTCAAAAATACCCATAAAAAGCTGCCGAGAACTAACGAAAATTTTGTTTAAAAATATATAACACAGTATAAGTATTCAAAACAAAAAGCTGCCGAGAATAAACGAAGTTTCATTTAGAAAGCTGATGTGAACTAACGAAGTATTTTATTAAAAATACCCTAAACAAATACCCTGAAAATCTCAAAACAAAAGCTGCAGAGAAAAAAATCAAGTATCATAAAAAAGCTTAAAAATGTTTTTGAAAAAACTCAAACTAAAAATATACATTGTTTTATATATATATGTATATATATATATATTGTTTTCAAATGATTAAATCCCTAATTATTCGGTTGCCCAACTTTCCTCTATGTTAGCATTTATCAATGCTATTTTTTAAAAAAATACTGATCTCAAAATTTTACAAAGCTAATTTTTTAATTCATGTATATATTTTTCTTTCAAATGATTAAATCCTAAATTATTCGATTGGCCAACTTTCTTCTATGTTAGGATTTATTAATGTTATTTTAAAAAAATACTGATCTCAAAATTTTACATGGATAATTTTTTAATTTATATATATTTTGTTTTCAAATGATTAAATGCCAAATTATACAACTGGCCAACTTTCTTCTATGATAGGATTTAACAATGTTATTTAAAAAATACTGATCTCAAAATTTTACAAGGCTAATTTTTTTAATTAATATATATATTGTTTTCAAATGATTAAATCGCAAATTATTCAATTGGTCCACTTTCTTGCATGTTAGGATTTAGCAATGCTATTTAAAAAAGCACTGATTTCAAAATTTTGAATGACTAATTTTTTAAATTACCCGAATAGGTTTCCTTCCTTTACAAGGTGAGCTTGGAAAAATGGAAGAGGGTCATATTTGTCTAAATATCTATCAAAGTTATTGAGTTAGTTATAGTTTCTGAAAATAAAATTGAATTTCATGAAAATAATTTTAACAGCTGGGCAGCGGTATGTCGGAAATAAGAAGTTAAATTCTTACATGGTCTCTTACTATCGCATACTTAATGTCGTAAAATATTCACAAGGCTTTAATGTGTTATTTGAATTTCTGTATAACTTTAAGTAAAAAATTTCCAGACAGACGCTTAATTACATCGCATGGGGTGAACTACAAATTGGAAGCGGGCAAGATGAAAAATGAGCAATATCTTTGTTGGGAATCGAACCACAGATCTCTGGAATACGCGCCGAGCATGCATGCCATTACACCACGAAGGCACGCTAAGAAGGCGGGAGAAATAGCTTTTAGACTAATCATCAGGGCGAGTAACTTTTATTTGCGGCTGTTTACTAAACTTATCCCCAAAATCTTGAACACTGACTGACGGTAGACATTGAAAAGTGATTTTAATTCCATAATTTTGCTCTAAAATATCTCCATTTAATACATGCTTTTGTTTTTCATGTTTTAAGAATAGATGCTATGACTTTTTCCTATGCAGCTTAATGTTTGTTTCCAAATCATGTGAGATATTTACTTGAAAATGAACCTTTAAATATTTTTAGAGTACATTATTTGTAGGTGTGAGAACCGGTGACTGATATCACTAAAACTGTATTCTTGTAAAAACGCGTTTGTGAGAAGTCACGGAGAAAAATTGTTTTCTGCCTCTTTAGAGAACTCTTTTAGTAATACTGTTGCGTTTCTATGTGTTCGTGGATTTAGAATGATTGATGGCAACACTTGATGAAGGATGAAAACACAATTTATTAGCCAGTATTACTCAGGAGACCTCCAAAAAGCACGTTTACAGTCGTAAAAAAACTACGACAAGCACGTTGAAACAATCAGCAACGCAGCCTTCAGGCTATAATGGTGAAGACAGCTTCACTGCAAAGCACTAGAGTACAGCTCCCGACTCAGTTCAGCCGTTCTTGGAGCTCAACGCAATCAAGATAAAACTCACGACGCACTCGATAGATTCAATGATGCGCACTCTCGTTACACTCACTAGACTACTACTCCGCGTACAAACAGGGTTTATATAGCTTTTAGCCTACCTTCGAGAACATTCTGGGCCAAATCGGTAAGAATTCGTGGTTAGAGTAGACTGAAGGGGACCCCTTGTATTATCCCGAAGTTGCTGTTTCATTTATCGCCATGTTGTTGTTTCATTTATGGTAACTTGAGTAGTTGAATGTTCCGTAAATGTACTTTTACCCAGAACTGAGTGCTCCTTTGACCTTTTTAAGTGAAAATATATCAATGTGTTCATGGACAAAGTCAAAGGCGTGCGCAATGTTAAGTTTGTGTAATTCTCTGATGTTTTTTTAAGTGAAAAATAGGTCGACGTGTACATGGATAAAATCAACGGAGTGCACAATGCCTAATTGGTGCAATTCTGTGATTTTGTCTTTGTGTAGCGGCAATTTTTGGCGCGCTGCTACACAAAGCCAAAATAAATGCTACACAAAGTCAAAGAATTGCACAAACTCGATATCCATTTACCGCCAAAAATCGCAAATTTTCTCCAAGAGGTACCCGTAAATATACTTTTTTTTTTACCGAATTCGTTCCAAAATGTTCTCCATCCGTCAATGACATGTCGCCAGACGTCGCCAAGTGAGCGATTTCGTGCCAAATATGGCAACCCTACCTTTCCTTGCCTATTTCTGGAAACCCTAAGCCTGCTTTGTAAGGAAGCAATCTCACCGCAGCTGAGCGTTTCGTAACAATGTTGACAATAGTCTAAAAATTGTGCGATGTTTAACATCTTTTCAACTGCAACTGAAATGAGGATAAGGCTTCTTGAAATAAATAATATACTGTTCAATGTAAACGCTAATTTAAAAGGTATTTCTCCCGCCTTCTTAGCGTGCCTTCGTGGTGTAGTGGTCTGCATGCTGGGGGCGTATTCCAGAGGTCCGCGGTTCGATTCCGGCGAAGGCATTGCTTATTTTTCATCTCTCGAGCTTCCGAATTATCCTAACGTCTCTACAAATTGTTAAAAAATGCTATCTTGCTATTAAAGGCTTAAACTAGCTATAATTTCGATAACAAATTCATTATGACTAATAAATGAGTTTGATAACGATTGTTTCTTATCTCAAGAAATTTCAAGGACTCTTTCAAGGGCATTCGAAAATTTCTGGATAAATGTGCGAACCAAATAAGATGAGCGTAGAATAAAGTAACCATCTTTATATTCTGCATATCTGAGTAGACTTTGACACTTTTATGCTTTATTTTTGCCTTTTCAGGTTCTTCAATTCATAAGCGCGACTAAAGAGATTGTGATATTGGACTTTCACAACTTTCCCAGCGGGTTCACACGAGATTCCATTCATTATGGGCTGATGGACATGATAGTTCGTACCTTAGGATCTTACCTCATTCCTTGTACACCACCCTATCATAATATGACTTTCAGGTGAGTTATACAAGGGAAAATACGGATGATTTTTACTAAGCGTGCTTTTCAATAGTTTTCATCTGTATATGATTTGTGATTTAAGAAAACGCTGGAAATTGTAAAGGTGGGTTAGAAGCTCAACACAGCACCAATAGCGATCTGTTTGGCGATTCTTCGAATGAAGATAGAGTAATATAAAATTCTAAAAAGATTATAGGTGTCAACCGAATTTCGCTGCCCATACCTTTACCCGATAGTAATAATTCATTAAGTTACTTGAGAAAAAATGAAAATATTATTTAGAATGGTAAAATATGTTTTTAGTATCTTCTTACTGAAACAAAAAGTGTTCCTAACACAATAAGCTCAGTCTCTAAAGGAAAGACTGCCGATATGTAAATGTACACTGCGGAAAGAAAATGAAAGGTTTCAGATTTTAAATTACGCCCAAAGGTGCATTTTTTAACGTGCCCAAAGGTGCATTTTTTGCGTGTTACCTTTATTTATTAAATAAATATTATGTTTTACGTACTCAAAGCATAAAATTCAGTTCAACGGCAATATCGCTAAATAATTTTAAAATGAGCCTATCTTTAGAATTTTCGATACAGAGCCTCGCATGCTGGAGATAAAAATATTTTTTTTCCTGGGGGGGGGGTGGAGAACCATCATTCACCACCCCTTTAGTTCGGGCGCCACTGTAGAGACATTAGGATTTTTGGAAGCATGAGAGATTGAAAAATGAGCAACGTCTTCGCCGGGAATCGAACCACGGACCTCTGGAATACGCGCCCAGTGTACAGACGACCACACCACGAAGGCATGCTAGGAAGGTGGGAAAAATACCTTATACAGCGTTGCCACTGCTCGCTGCGTAATCAAGTTATTCAGTTATCACGACGGGTCGTTCCTTTTTATGTTACTTATCGAAACGCTTCTGCTATAGCCACCACTCAATCATTTTATTTTGTAAACTCGTTAACCTCGCGTGTTTTTGTCATATCTTGACAGAAGCCCTCACAGCATGGTTCAGCAAATTTTTCAGTTGTTGAAACAGTAATTTCTTTCATATTGTGTGTGTAAATGTTTTTAATATACTTCTTTTTATGCATGTGTATTTCTATAGATTAAGCTCTTTTGAAATCTTATAAAATATATTTAACTCTGCAACACAATAAATAGATAACAGCAAAATATTTATAAGTATCAAATCGTAGAGAAACACTTCAATGTAAAATTTAGAAGTTGGCCCTTTGGGAGTAATTTTGCGAACATTTTAAATGGAAATCGGAATAATTAAATTTTAAAAAATAGAAGAGACATGTGTAAACCATATTATAAATAACAGAAGAATTTACATCTCGCAAATTTACCTTTTTTTCAATCAGTTTAATCTGGCGAATAAGCAAATTTATGTAAATTAAATCATTACTGAAAACGAAAACAAAACTTTGCACGTGACGAAAGAGTAAATATTATAAGTCACGAGGAACTTAAGTTATAGAGGTCAATGTAACAGCTTTAAATAATATTAAAATCTTGTAGATTAAATAATTTAAATAGATGAACATTAAGTTATTTGTGAATGGCAATATTTGAAACCAGACTCGAGTGCCACGTGCGATTCTCGCACGAAGAATGTAATTTATTTTTAAATGATAGAATATGTTTTTTCTTCTTGTTTGTATGTCGCCATTTTTTTTAGTGTTAAAAAAAAGTTATTGCTGTGTTCCATCATTGGAGTTGCTTCATATCGCCAAAGAAGTATTACAGTCTTAATTATTTTGGAGGCACTGACCGAGATCGAATAATCGTGCGTATTTTTATTTTATTAGTTCATCACTGAACATAATATTAGTGATACCAGATTATTACTTAATGTTTATATAGAATTGCTTTATTAGTTCTTCACTGAACGCAATATTAGCGATACCAGATTATTATTTCCTGTTAATATTAAATTGTCTTATTTTATTACCGTATTTGATATTATATTTAATATTCATTTTAGTTGTGGAGACGGTAGATATATATATTGCTCTATGTTATTATTCTTATTTTAATCACAATTAATGTGGTAGAGAGAATGAACTTCATAATTTAAATATTTCATTTTTGAGGTATACGTACTTAACAAAGTGCATTTAATTTCGTGATTCCTGACTGCATTAATTAATTAAAGTAATTGAATTGAGCTATTTTGAGGAAATATAAAGAAAACAGTGTTCGTTGATTTTAAACATAGAAACAATGTCTTACTTAGGAAGAGCTCGTAAGGATGATTTGCAAAATCTTGCGGCTGAACTGGGAGTTCATGTGACTGCAGATTTGAAAATAGTCGATTTAAAACAGAAAATTGTTGAAAGTAGAGATTATGATGAAGTATTCGTCAAAGGAGTCTTAGCACAATAATAGAAGAACGGAAAGTGATGGAGGAACGGGAAGAACGGAAAGAGAGGGAGGAAAGAGAAGAACGGAAAGAGAGGGAGGAAAGGGAAAGAGAAGAACGGAAAGAGAGGGAGGAAAGGGAAAGAGAAGAACGTAGGAGACAGGAAGAAGCGGAAGAGCGGAGAAGGAAAGAACAGTATGAATTAGAGAGATTAAGACTTGAAGCAGAGACAAAGTCTCAAAATACCGGACAGATCCGGCCGAAAACGGAGCTGCGTCACCTTATGCAGAAATTCGATGACAAGAAAGGAGATATCAGTCTATATTTGCTATTGTTTGAAAGGCAAGCAGAATGGGCTAAAATTGATAAAGAAGAATTTGTATCTCATTTACTAGGACTACTTCCTTACGAAGTAACCCAGTTAATAGCTAGAGAACCCTCCGATAAAGCTAAAGACTATGAACACGTGAAGAATTTATTATTAAGACGGTTTAAACTAAGCCCGGAAAAGTCTAGGCAGAAATTTATGAAACATCAAAAGAGTACCGAATCCACATGGGTGGATTTCAATTATGAAATAGAAAATTATTACAAAGAATGGGTGACTGGTCTAGGAGTTAAGACTTTTGATCAGTTGCTAGATTTGATGGTGATTGACCAACTTAAGCGTCGAGTTCCTCCTGAAATTCGAGATCATTTTCTTGATGAGTGGGTAGAGATGATTTCATCTAAAAAATTAGCTGAAAAACTTGATGCCTATGAAAACGTTTGCGGAAACTTTAAAAAAAAGCCTGTAGTGGATAGGCAGAAAGAAAGATACAATGCACTAACTCAAGGTAAATTGAGTTCAGATAATAAAAATAAAACTGAAAACAAAATGTCCTCAGGATTTAATACGCAAAGCTTGTTTCATAGACCTAGAAGTCCACGTGCAGATGATAAATATGAAAAACGAAAGACGCCACAATGCTATCAGTGTGGGTCCTATCAACATTTAAGGCCCCAATGTCCAAAACTTAAGAATAGTACTGAATCTCCTGCTAATCTTAACAGAATTAGTGCAAAACCAGAGGATAAATTTCTATTACCTTATACTAGTATGGGTTACGTAAATGGTCATAAAATTCCTATATTAAGGGATTCAGGTGCTAGTATTGATATAGTTTGTCGCAAATACATCACGCCGGAAATGCTGACAGGTGAAAATGTGTGGGTGCAACAGCCATTAGACTTGAATCCAACCTGTTTACCATTGGCTGAGATCGAACTAAATTGCGATCTTGGGCGAGTAATAACTAAGGCTGCCATTATTAGAAATGAACTCGACAAAGGAAGGTATTTATTAGGCAATCGAACTTTTGCACTGTTGAATAAACAAAGAAAGGAACCTGATAGTCATCCTTATCAGGTTAATGCCGTCTCTACTAGATCTCAAAGGAAAAGAAAAATAGCTGAAGAGAAGATCTTGGAACCGATGAAGGAAGAAAATAAAGCATCCAGAGATGTCTTTGAAGAAGTAAAATCACCGGAATTAAACGTGGAAGATGTTCACGAAAAACTGGAAAACGATAAAGAAATTAATATTGGGAATCATTTTGCAATGCAGCGTTATCATCATCTTTCGGCTTTTGATTTAATATCAAAGCCGCTACTAATAGACGAAGAAAACAATTGTCGAAAGCAAATGACAAATGAATATTATCCAAAAGGCAGAGATGAACTGAGGAAATGCTTTGCTGTGAATTATAGCCGAGGAACTGGTCCACCATGGAAAAAATCTAGGCGCCGTCAAGGAAAAAAGGAAGACTAATTTGATCATTTTGCATCTTTTTCTACTTAAATGTGGTATAAAAATATTTGTTTAAAACTTAAAAATTTTGGCCTGAAATTTGGAAACTTATGAGAGAAGTAACCTTTTCTCTTTACGCAATCGAGCAAGCCGTGTTTATAAAATTTCGAATTTTACAGAACTTTTCCCTTCGGCAAAAGTCTCTCCGTTGGGGGAGAGGTTGTAACAGCTTTAAATAATATTAAAATCTTGTAGATTAAATAATTTAAATAGATGAACATTAAGTTATTTGTGAATGGCAATATTTGAAACCAGACTCGAGTGCCACGTGCGATTCTCGCACGAAGAATGTAATTTATTTTTAAATGATAGAATATGTTTTCTCTTCTTGTTTGTATGTCGCCATTTTTTTTTAGTGTTAAAAAAAAGTTATTGCTGTGTTCCATCATTGGAGTTGCTTCATATCGCCAAAGAAGTATTACATTATCAAAGAACGATAATAATCGGTAAAAAATCTGAAAGGTTTGAGATTTTAAATTAAGTCCCAAGGGGCGTTTTTTTAAGTTTTGTGTGTTACCTTTACTTATTAAAAATCAATTTCTACCCATTCAAACTATAAAATTCAGTTCAACAGCAATATCGCAAATTAATTTTAAAATGAGCGTATCTTTAGAATTTTCGATACAGAATCCCACGCGCTGGAGATAAAAATGTTTTTTCTGTACAACATTGCCATGGTTCGCTTTGCAATCCTTGAGTTTGTTAATCAAAAATTCGGTAAAGTTTTATAAAGTATGAAATCGATAAAAAAAATTTCAAATTGAAAATAGGGCTTATACATGGCCATATGTTCTATGGAAGATTACGCTATTCGAATTTGGTACGGTCGTTTCATCACAAGGCGAGAAACATCCATACATTCATGCAGATTCTTCCATATTTAATTTCTTTAAATATAACACAGGGCGATAATATTGGATGGCAACAATTTGAAAAGTGATTCGCCTTTTATAGTTTTCAACGTAAAATACCAAAACGAATTAATTGTCTTTCAGGGCAAATTGCCTCCTTGCATTAAAAAAAAAAAAGCACAGTTCTATATCTCCCATTCTACTGGGCAGATTGAAGAAATTCAAGTTGCGTTTTTATGTCTTGAAAGCGCGATTTAATATATGTATTATATTTATATATAGCATTGCTCTAATATAGGTATTTTGACCAAAATTGAACATTTTATGACATGGCATGCTAATTTGTTTCTATATTTCGTTTCTACGACTCTAATTCTAAATGCCAAGTTTTGTAAAAATCGCACGAGACGTTTTTAAAAAATTAGCTTTCAAAATTTTAGCTCCTCAATGTTAATTGAATTTGATATATGTTCATTGATATCTCTTATTTTATTAAACCTCTTTCATTCTTCCGGTGTACCAGTGTAGGGCGAAGGCAGAATCGAGGCGTTCAGAATGGGGGTCTGAGTTTGAAACAACTGTTAGTTTGTTACTGTAAGTTATTATTTTAAGTTTTGTAGAGACATTAGGTTAATTGGAAGCAGAAAAGATGAAAAATATGCAACCGCCTTCACCGGGAATCGAACCACGGACATCTGACATACCGACCCAGCGTGCAGAACCACTACACCACGAAGGACACTAGGAAAGTTGGAGAAATACCTTACAGTTTCTATAATTTATTAATCACTGCAACGTTTTTCTCCCAATGACTGGCCTTCAGCCGACTTCGGCTTGGCCACTTCTAAGACTAGAAGTGGTGGCAACTTTATTATGGAGGCACTCTGATAAGTAGGGATCACTGCAATGTAAATTTGTATTTTTTAATTTTAATCACAGCTAATTATTACCAGTAAAGTTTGGTTATTGTTTTAAATTTTTACTTTCTTGAGAGTTTATTTTCAATTGAATTTACAATCAATGTTGGAAACATAACTTTGTTTAAGGCTGCGCATTTTTAGACAACTTATCAGGTTCGATGTTTCTTCTAACCTTCTTCGGAAACATACAATGACCTGACTAGAACAGAGAGCTTACTAAAGCTATGTTCACTAATTGTAGTAAGTATACAGGATACAGACGAAGGGTATACAAAACCCTTTATTTTTTTCTTTATATACAATGACTTCCGTACTTCGGAATACAATGACCCTCCACTCGGGGTCTAACTTAAAAGATATCAAAATAAAACTAAACTCTAATTTAACTTTAGAATAAGATTGGCCTTATAATAACAGAAAGCGTATGTAGCACAGAGACTGTGAACACTACAATACGTTTAATTTATCAAGAGGATTAAAACCTCTGGCCTGGAAGGCAAAGTAGCAACTGCGTAACTTCTAAGGTAAGCGGCCTGCTTCGAACTCACGGCTTCCTCTCTTCTGCTTGGCAAAAAGGCCACACTTAAATACTTGGCGTTCGCCAGACAACTTTGCATAAACTCCTTCACGCTTATAATTCTGGCCGGAAGTAGAAAATAAGAAGTGATAGTAAAGATTTAAAATAAAATAAACGTTAGTAAAACTTAAGATCCTTACATACTTCCCGCCAGAGTTAATTAGTTTGAAACTGAGGTCTAAAACGACCTTGTTGAAAACTTTTAGCTCTAGAAACTAACGCGAGGCCAAACTTTTACAATCATAACTTAGCTAGAAACTAGAAAATTTTAAAAGAAAGAAATTTGTTACAATAGCAGCTCCCGGAATATACAACAATCTTTTTTCTTTTTCATCTGTACTGCATCAAAACAGGAGCTTTATTCAATTCTGGTTCCTTCCAGAGATCTGGAAGGAAAACTAGTTTAATGAAATGTTACAGAATGACATTGCAAATAACATATAGAATATACTTTTCTTAACATTCTTATTTCATTCATGACTATTTTAATTATCTCTCCCCGTGCTCTCTGACATGTGTTGTAAAAACACCAAACACGAATGTGTTTCTGTCTATGTGTTCAACACTTCCTCCTACAATCAAAACACTAATGTGTTAAAATTCAACATACGAGACCTCTTAACACACCCTAATTTCAACTCTAGACCCTGAGGTACTATTCTGAAAGTGGCTAACTCTAAAGCGTAGCGTCAGAGAGCCTAACTACATCATTCAACCTTTAACACATATTCACCATGATTTAATCTTTACAGTCACACGAATAACAAATTTTTTAACATTACTTTCACTTTTACCATATCACGTTATTTCTAAACATTCAAAATAACAGTTCACATGTATACAAGAACATATCAAGATGCCGTTAATTTTACACATTTGAAAACATACATTAGTAGTACATTGTTAACTTCTATTCTTTTCAAAGCAAGTGCCAATTCTTTCTACATTGAAATAATACTACATTTCAAAAAGTCTTTCAGACTAAAACTTCTTTCTTGTTAGAATGTTTTAAATAAAATTTATACAATAACTTTTTACAATATTTAAGTCTTTATACAACGCTATTATACATCAACTTTAGTTTTACGCGCGAGTAATTGAAAAACATAATAAGAAAATCGGTCACAACTCATTTCTCGCCCTTTTGGCGATAAAGGTAGACCTCGCATGAGGTAAAACTTCTTGAAATCTGCCACTTGCAGTAAGAATGAAAGATTAACTTAAGTTTGTAAAGTAACATAAAATTTTACTTATCTTTGTAATATTCAGACATCCTTTTCTGGGCCCAGTCTTTAAAGGTGCTGCAGACCGTAGCTTGGTTGATCCTCCTTCTTGTACGGGCTCGCCCTTCAGTGCTTTCCTCTGGAAGCTTCCGTTTTTCACCACTACGGCCACCCTTGAACATCTTCCTTCTGTCCTCTGCTTGTGGTCTTGGCCGTTTGAAGGCAGCTGGTCTTGGTGGAACCGGGAAACTTCTGTCGTGATCCTGCTTGGACCTCGTTGTTGGCCGTTCAAATTTTTCTTGTACTTTTTCCTCCGCCGCTGATGGCCCTTCCGCAGTTCGGCGACTTTTGCTGCGGAGAGTTCTGTCGGATGAGTCAATCTTCCGTTTCACAGCCGGGTTATAGTTGCCGTCCTTTCTCCCGGTCTTTTCCACATACGTCGTCCTTCTCCCTTCTTCATTCTGGGGGTGTTCGTGAACTCTGTTTTTTGGACGGTGGAACGGCTTCTTTTTCTTTGTACCTTCAATTTTTCCGCGGGGCAATTTTCTTTTCACTTGCTTCTGTCTCTCATTGGCTTGCCCTTGTACTTGTCGTTTTCCCACCTCTGGAACTTGTACCTGCGGTGTCTGCCGTACCGGATCCTGCAAAAGATCTGAAAAGATTTGCATTTTATTACGGTCATAGAATGGTTTTATCTGGTCAATGTTTGCGGAACAGGTTTCACCATTTCTTGCCTTTAACACTACAACAGCGTGAGTTATTTTTTCTATAACATATGGTCCTTCAAAGCGTGGAAAAAATTTGGCAGTTTTATCTTCTGGTGCTGAAGAAAGTGAATGCTTAATTTTTAGTACTTCATCCCCTACTTTATAAGTTACTCCCCGTCGTTTCAAGTCATAATACAATTTTTGTTTTCTTTGTGCTACTTCCGTATTCTTTTTTGCTTCTTTTATTAGTTTTTCTATATCACCCATTTTAAATTCTGGGGCTCTTTGTTGCACATAAAATAGTTTATTTAACGGTGTTATAACCTTTCTGCCTAGAAATAACTCAGCAGGAGTTTTGCCCGTTGTATCATGTTTTGCGGTCCTAAGGGCGAAAGCAAATTCATTGACATAGTTATCCCAGCTTTTATGAAAATTTTTAACATAACTACGGATAATTTTCACTATATTTCTGTTGACCCGTTCCGCTATATTTGATTGCGGCCGATACGGGACCATTTTTAAATGACGTATGCCCAGTTTTTGGCACATGTCTTCAAATATATTACTTACAAATTGAGGACCATTATCCGATATAACTTTTAGGGGCGCCCCGTATTTTAAAATATATTTATTTAAAATAGAATCGGTAACTAATTTCGCGGAGGCTCGTTTTAAGGGAACAATTTCGGTCCATTTACTAAAATGATCAACTATAACAAGGAGATAGCGACTTTTGTTTAACTGACTTTTTGGGAAAGGGCCCAATAAATCGATACCGATTATTTCATTTGGAAATTCGGATTTAATACTATTTAGAAACCCGGCCGGGCGAAAATTAATATAATTAACGGCTTGACATGTTGGGCAGGACTGGACATACGCCCTTGTTAACTTTTGCAGTTCAGGAAAGTAGACTGCCTCGCGTACGCGTTGAGTAGTTTTTCGAATACCAGCATGAGAAGCTAAAGGGCTGTCATCGAGCTCTTGCAGGATATTTAATCTAAGACTAGCTGGGATAACAGGTCGAAATTCGTTGTTGGAATTCGTAGTTTTTGTATAAAATAATAGACCATCTATTAGTTCGTAATGGGCCGCCCTATTTCTTATCGCCACAATATCTTGGTGGCTAAAATTTTCAGGATCCTTCAAATACTCATAAATACTTCCAAACTCAGGATCCTTACCCAGTTCGGTTATTACAGTTTCTCGGGAATTTATTGTACACGCTGTCAGCATTGCAACTTTTACGGTATTACCCTGTTCGTCTAATTTAATTCGTGACAGGGCATCTGCTACGATATTTTCCTTTCCGGGGGTATGCTTGATTACCAGATTATATTCTTGCAGCTTGAGTGCCCATCTTATTAACCTTGGGGATAAATTTTTTCCAGAGTACAATCTAGTTACCGCCGCATGATCAGAATATACTGTTATCGGCGCCTTTCCAAAATAGACTCGGAACTTTTGCACTGCTAACAGAACTGCAAGTGCCTCTCTCTCGGTCGCGGAATAGTTTCTTTGTGTTTGATTTAAAGTTCGGCTAAAAAATGCCACTGGCTGCTGATTTTGCGAAAGTACCGCTCCTACCGCATAATCCGAAGCATCCGCTGAAATTTCTAAATTTTCATCCTTTTCAGGAAATTTCAACACAGGGGCTTGCGTTAATGCTTGTTTTAATTTTTCGAAAGCACTATTGGCTTCGGCCGTCCACGAGAATCTTGCCTTTTTCCTTTTTAATTTTAACAATGGCTCAGCGATAGCCGCAAAATCTTTTATAAAGGACCTATAATATGAACAAAGTCCTAGAAAAGAAGAGAGCTTCTTTGCCGTGTTTGGAGTCGGATACTTTTGTACAGCGATTATTTTTGATTCATCTGTCTCGATCCCTTTTTGCGATATTTTGTAACCTAAATATTTTAATTCAGGGGCTGCAAATTTGCATTTTTCGACATTAACTTTTAGACCGGCCTCATTTAATAAAGAAAACACCTGTCTTAAATCCTATACATGTTGGTCTAGATTATCACTAGTAATAATGATATCGTCTAAATAGATAAATGTGGACTTTCCGAGAACAGGTCTTAACACAATGTCCATGCATCGCTGAAATGTTGCTGGGGCGCCTGAAAGGCCAAACGGCATTCGCAAAAATGCATAAGTGCCAGACTTGGTTATAAAAGCAGTCTTAGGCACGTCCTCAGGCCTGATCCCTATTTGAAAATAACCATTCGTTAAGTCTAAAGTTGTCATAAATTTGGTTGATTTTATGTTCCTTAAAATTTCTTCTATAATCGGTAACGGATATACCGGATATTTCGTTATGGAATTTAATTTACGGTAATCAATAGCGAATCTCCACCTTTTTGGATGCTCCAAAGGATAATCATTATTTTTCTTACATAAAACCACCGGACTAGCATAACTACTTGAGATAGGCGTTACGATCTTTTTACGTAGCATATCGGTAATATGCCATTCTATAATTTTTTCCTTATTCTTATCATACCGGTATGGTTTTTGACGAACCGGCAATGCATCTCCGGTGTCAATACTATGGTTAGTAACCTGGGTAAATCCTGGAATATCACTAAATAAGGAAGCAAATTCACTTACCACTTGTCGGATTCTATCTTGCTCGTCATTAGGCAGGTGGTCGAGATTTAACCTTGGCGGTTCAACCTTTTCTACACGCACTGGTTTCATCGTCAGCTTAAGAGACGCTTCATTAAAATCCAGTGTAGCTTGTGCGTCTGAAAGAAAGTCTATTCCTAGTATTAAGTGTGCTTGCAAATTCTTTACTATAAAAAACATCACCTTTACTTGTTCGTCCTTGATACGGATGTACAAAGGTACTTTACCTACGCACTTACATTGTTCTCCTTGCGCCGCTAATACTGTTGTATTATCCGCATTATATATGCGGTATTTGCGAAAATACTTTCTAAAAAAGACTTCTGCCACACAGGAACACTGCGCGCCGGTATCCAGGAGTGCGGTGGCCGGGATATTATTTACCAAGACTTCAATCTTCGGAAGAGTTAAATTTTTCACCATTACTGTATTTAACTTGTAGGAAGAGGGGTTTTCGTGGCCTTCGGATTTCCGCACCCTCTCGTCAGCAGAAATCCGTTTTAGTTTAAATTATTTTTCCTTTCGGTGCTTTCCTTCTTTCTCCACTGGCCTTGAGACTTTTTTCCTGGGTTGCTATTGAACTGTCGACGTTCGCCGGCTGTTTTTGAATGCTCGGGTTTCCTTGCCCACTGATTCGCTTTTTCTCCGTAGCCATGTGCTTGAGTTTGCTGTAGTCTTGGCGTACCAAATTGGTTTCGCTGTTGATATTGGCGTCTTCTTTCGACGTCCGCCGTTCTTCTACTTTCAAACTGGATTGCTAGCTCAAATAATTTTTCCAGTGTAGTCGGATTTCTCAATTCAATAAAGTCTTGCACTTGGGGTAGTAACCTCGGCAAAATCACTTGAATTATTTCAGGATCCGGACGGTTTCCATACAAGAGCTTGAAAACGTGAATTTTTCTTAAAATAAAACTCGACATGTTTTCCATTCTTTGTTGATATATACTGAAAAGTTCTGTTTCTAATTTCGCACGATCCCTTACAACAGGGAAGGCTTTTAGTAGGGCAGTCTTGAAATTTTCGTAGGTATAGGTGGGACTTCCTGCTTGACCCAAGAGACTTCTGCCGATACATTTGAACCAGTTAAGCGCTTGGCCCCTCAAAGCGCTGGTAGCTAAGGTAACTTTTTGAAACTCGTGCACGGGGTAGAGCATGAAGTGGTCATCCAATTTTTCCAAAAAACTGGTTACCTGTGAGTTTCCATTAAACGTTGCTTCTGGTTTCATCGAAGCGCGCATGGTCTGGACAATATACCCAAATCCTTCCAGGGCGGCAGCTGGCATTTCTGGATTCTGAGCTGTTTCTGCAGGCAGCACAGGTTCTTCTTGAAACTCGGCCATGGTTATTCTTTGTCGGGCGCCACTATCAGGTTCGATGTTTCTTCTAACCTTCTTCGGAAACATACAATGACCT
Organism: Stegodyphus dumicola; assembly: GCF_044657685.1. NCBI lineage: Eukaryota > Metazoa > Arthropoda > Arachnida > Araneae > Eresidae > Stegodyphus > Stegodyphus dumicola. The sequence continues at coordinate 184,001,658 of NC_140777.1, read as the reverse complement.
GACTAGAACAGAGAGCTTACTAAAGCTATGTTCACTAATTGTAGTAAGTAGACAGGATACAGACGAAGGGTATACAAAACCCTTTATTTTTTTCTTTATATACAATGACTTCCGTACTTCGGAATACAATGACCCTCCACTCGGGGTCTAACTTAAAAGATATCAAAATAAAACTAAACTCTAATTTAACTTTAGAATAAGATTGGCCTTATAATAACAGAAAGCGTATGTAGCACAGAGACTGTGAACACTACAATACGTTTAATTTATCAAGAGGATTAAAACCTCTGGCCTGGAAGGCAAAGTAGCAACTGCGTAACTTCTAAGGTAAGCGGCCTGCTTCGAACTCACGGCTTCCTCTCTTCTGCTTGGCAAAAAGGCCACACTTAAATACTTGGCGTTCGCCAGACAACTTTGCATAAACTCCTTCACGCTTATAATTCTGGCCGGAAGTAGAAAATAAGAAGTGATAGTAAAGATTTAAAATAAAATAAACGTTAGTAAAACTTAAGATCCTTACAAACTTAGTAATCTTGACTTAATGCAAAAACTTAATTACTTGAAACATAGATAATAAAATACTTTTACAGACATTTCTGATAATCAAACAAAATAATTTTCAATTTCAGGAAATTGTGGAAGGAAAACAAAAGAGTTCTGGCAAGCTATGACAGCCAATTAAGAAATCGTCGGTATCCCAACAACTTTTGGCCAGCCATTCCGAGAGCTTGGGGCAATAAACAGCATCCACAAGACCTGAAGCGATACTTTGATGAGCTATACAAGAAACCGAGACCTGAAGGTCTTTGGGCCTCTATGGCAGAACTGACTCCACGCCTGGACACAATTATTTTCTTTCCGTTCATGGGTTTGCGAAAGTTCGCTGACATGATCAACAGAAATGTTACTCGCTGGTTTAGAGATCTGTACTGGGAAAAAGCCAATATCATTGCCACAGATTACTTCTTAGGAAATAATATAATAGATGTTGCCATACAGACAAATAAAATAAAAGGATCTTGTCGAAAACAGATTCTTGGATAAGATCCTAAATGAAAAACGCCAAAATAGAACACATTTTTTATCCTTTAAATGCTTCAGAACATCATTGCTTTGTTCTCTCTTTCAAAGAAGGTCCATTTTCCACAAGATTCTCAAACTATCAGTTCAGAAAACGGAATTTTTACTCATTTATTAACATCTATCATCAGGCGTGATATCTATTTTCTCCGGTTTTTTGCTTCTTTGTGCGAAATAAAGTGAGTACTGTAATCCAACAAAATTCGGGATACCATATTCCAACGAAAATATCTATTTTTACCGCTTTTGAATGCAATTGAACGATGTTTTTTGCGTGACATCTGGAAGTAAGGACAGAATAAAGGACTCTTTTTCACAAAACGAATTATAAAACTGATTTAAAATGGATTCAGAAGAGATTTTTTCGTGGCGTCTGTACGTACGTATGTATCTTGCATAATTCAAAAACGAGTAGCCTCAAATCGTTCAAATTCGGCATAACATGTAGTTGTACACCTCCTTTTTGGTTGCAATCGGCAGCACCAAAAGTATATAAATATATATATATATACACCTACTCTGTTACTCGACTGAATGAGCTCATTTCTTTTATTCTTATATGTTGGTAAATTGGGCATTTTTTGCTTTAAAAATGATTTAATTATATTGTTCCTATCTTCCGGTTAAGGTTTTTATGCCTTTAGTTAATTTTCATGCAATATTTGTAGAATTACCAACAATTTAATTGTTGTTTAAGTGCGGTTAAGCCTAATTTGTTTTATCATAGCAGCCATATTTGTGTACATTTGGAACTTAGTAGAATAGTTAATTAAGTCCTTCTGCACATTCATTGTCCTTTGGCCGAGTGGAACCAAAAGCTTTAGCTTTGTGCTGCCTTTTCACCTGCTGGCTGAATGTTTTGTTTTTGCGTAGAAATTGTAATTTTAATTGTAAAAATTGTTTTTTAAGTGTTTTAACTGTTTTTTGCAATGTTGTTCTATATCTTTAAATTTTGAATGAAAAGGTTTGAGTTTTTATGTATTTTTGCCTTGCCTCGAAGTGAGAACTGAATTAATTGAATGAGAAATGCATCTCTAATGAAATTTGAGGGGCTAGGTTTAAATTAAATGCAGGAAAAATGCGTATAATTTAACATTCTGTGCAAGGAAGTCATGTGGTGTACACATCAGCTTTTTTCTCCTAGCATTTTAGCTAGAGCTTTTGAAAATTAAAAAATATTATACGCGTCATTTCCCCCCTCCTCAGTGCTTTCAGACAGCAAGCTTCTTTAAATTTTAAAATGGGTTTGTCTTACCTAGTGACTGTTTTCGCCTTTTTAATATAGACAAACCCCGGTAAATTATTTTCGACGTTCACTCGCACCTTTCTTTTATAACTGTTGAATGTTATGCCAGCCTAATGGAGCAGCGACCCATCTCAGCGAAGCAAACACGAACTGAGATTTAGCATACGATTTTGCTGAGTCAAATGCCCGTTCAAGTCTCCTGATTACTTCTGGATGATTTGAGGCCTACTGAGTAGCAGAGGCAATAATAAGACTTGAGTTAGAGGGATGTAGAAATGAATATATCTTATTAGATATTGTAATGTTACTATCTCTTTGTATTCTTACTGAATAGCAGTTATTTTTTAAAGAAATAATATTGTGATATTTACCTGTAGTTAACCCATAACTACTTATCATTTGTTATGTTCTCACTGTAACCGCGCCCTTCAGAAATTAAATTACTCGTATAATTGCCCCCTCTCGATTTTCCCAGACGATAAAATTAGTAAAAGAAAGGGGGGGGGTATATGGTATTTATTCCACTCTATTAAAGGTTTTGCTCATGTAACATTGGAATTGGAAAATAATTCTTCCTTTATTTAAACATATTTCGTATTACACTTTTAGAAAGAATGGAATGTTTTACATATATATTGTACGATGGAATAATTTTATATATATATATTGTTTAAATGACTATTTGGTTTAAAGAATATTTGAATTGCGCTTTATATTTATATTTGATTTCGAATTTCGGATATAATGATATATGCATATAATGATTTTAGACCAATTTGATCTTTTTAAAATGGTCATTTTACATAATCTAAAGCATTTTTTTTTTGTTTTTATTTTTGTATAGTCAATTTGAAAAAATGTTATGCTTTATTCTTTTTTCCAAGTGTTTCGAAGGTGTGTAGGGAAAATCTTGGTATCTTTGAGATTCACCCATTCCGGTTTTATATGAATTTTAATGTAATGAAATTTGTTTCTTTTTTCTGGCTTTTGATCTCAAATGAAACAGAAGAACGAAACATGTATTCGAAACATATTAATCAACTTTTATGAAGCTTTAATTCATTTCCCCTGATGAATTCTGAATTGCAGTTTCAGTAAGAAGAGATTAATTTTTATTATCGTGTATATCCTTTCCTTTTTGCATTTTCATTTTCGGAGTTTGTACTATTATGATCCTTTTTTTTTTAAATTTTGAATTGTTTAGATATTGTGTTAAACCTCCTATACAAGGATGCAATTATTAATATTGTTGAGAAATTGCCTTGCTTTGACTTAATTTACCTTTAAGTTTAGATGTTTAAATTTATGTACATATATATCTTTCAGGTAAGTTTTATTCGTGAATTCCATTTGATACATTTAAGATAGGAACTTGAAAATATGATATATGATGTGTAATTTAGGTGTATTCTTGTTCATAAGGTTTTTAAATTAAACTGATAAATAATATTACAAATTTTTCTTTCATTATTAACAAAAGATTATTTACCATCTGTACCAAATATGTAATAAAACATTTTATGTAAGATTCCGTAGTTGAATGGTTATAGAATGAATTCACATGAGTATGATACATTAAAGTAATCAAAACGTAATCAAAATTTCAAATGTAATATAAAATTTTAATTTAAAGTAAGTGTATTACTTTAAATTAAAATTCTAAAACGAAAACAAGAAACGTAAATGTTATAAGATAAGCTTAATCAGTTAAAGGTTCTTGTGTTAAGCTTATCTTTTAAAAATTTCGAGAAGATATATAAAGTCCGTAACAGGATACAAAGTATCTATGGAGAAACAGCACAACAATTTCAAAAAATGGGGAATCAGTTTGGTACTTACGCATTAACACAACCATAATAGCACAATTTTGCGATTTTCTACCCAGGGAAAGGAGAAAGTTATTTACCGGACACAAGCTGCCGATTTTCGTGACATTTTAAAGAAAGATTCGCAAAGTATCGATATTCCTCTAGCACAATTCGGTGCGTATTCCAGAGGCTCAAGGTTCGAGTCTCGGTAATGGCATAGCTCATTTTTCACGTCTTCTGCTTCGAAATAACCTAATGAATCTACAGTGACGCCTGAACTAAAAATGGTGGTGGATGATGATTCTCCACCACCAGGAGTTAGCGAATGGGTCCCCTAATCCCCAGTCGCCCTTTAAAAGGGGGGAGTATATAAGGTATTTCTCCCGCCTTCTTAGCATGCTTTCATGGTGTAGTGGTCAGCACGCTCGGCGCGTATTCGAGAGGTCCGTGGTTCGAGTCCTGGCGAAGGTACTGTTCATTTTCCATTTCTCCTGCCTCGAAATAACCTAATGTCTCTACAATCTAACTCTAATGTTACGTATGTACGTAAGTGTTTTCAGCACAATAAAACCAGTTTCTGGTGTTCATTTCTAACTTCCAAATTTCCACACGTATTCACAATATTTTGAGACGTTCTCCACACGTATGCACAATATTTTTCCTGTTCTGGTATCGCATTAAATCTCGCTACATGAAATAATCTATTATTCTTAAAATTCTCTCTAAAACTTTTTTCTGCCAAAAAGCTAATTTGCGCTCGTGTCCGGTAAAGCGTTTGGAGGAATACTATTTAAAACAATTTCAATATCTTAGAGTGACAGATATTTAGTTAGCACGGTATTTAAATCAACGTGACAGGCTTTTTATTTCATCTGGGGTGATCTACCTCTTTGACTTGCAGCACCCCCTGTCTAAATTAAAGATTTTTGCTTATCATCACACGTTTTTCTTTTTAGTCCAAAGGGGCAATTTGCCGTGAAGGGATATTAATTTCGTTTTGGCATTTTGTGTGATTCAATACAAGAGTTCTTTCACTTTTCAAATTGTTGCCGTCTAATATTAGAGCCCTGTATTATATTTAAAGAAATTAAATAATAAACCATCCGCATAAATTTATGTATGTTTCTCGCACTGTGATAAAACAACGGTACCTAGAGCCATCCAATTTTGAATAATGTAATCTTCCGTAGGTTATGGGTATGTGAAGCCCTAATTTGAATCTGAAATTTGTTATATTATCGATTTCATATTTTCTAACACTTCAATGAATTTTTGATTAAAAAACTGAACGATTTCAAAGCCAGCCATGGCAACACTGTACGGGAAAAAAAAAAAAAAAAATTATTTCCAGCGCTCGTGACCGTGCATCGGAAATTATAAAGATATGCTTTTTGAATTATTTTGCGATATTGCTGTTGAACTGAATTTTATGGTTTGAGTACGTAGAACATGATATTTAATAACTACTGACATTAGCGAACGAAAACATTTTGCCGATTACCAAACTGCCTCCTGCCGTGAAATTTAGACCCCTATATGGTTTTTGTTTAGAAGATTATGACAAAGCACTCGGAAGGCTATCTGCCTAAGGAAAGGAAGGCCTTCGGGGAGGACTTTCTAATGAAAACTGGCTCCTATATACGCTACACGTGGGCAAAACCACAAAACTGCCCATTCGGCTAGCCCTCTCGTGGGATTGGAACATCGGAGCGAAGTACCAGCGTTCAGCGTATTTACCACTCGACCGCTGCGGGGTTTTTTTACCTACATGTTTCCAAATGCTTTAGCTAAGTCTTTATAACCTGTTGGAATAACCTGTTTTTATTGTTGCTGCTTATGCCAACTTATCTGACGTTCTCAGCCCAAGCCTACAAAATTCCTCGTGGCAAGGGGCGCGAGATTACGCCTGCCTTTGGCAACAGCCTTGAGCACCATTTAGGTGATAGTGCGATTTAACTCAGTTCCGCTCCAGAGTACGCCGGGTTTGACGGGTCCGAGGATCTTCCAATCCTCTCGACTTCCACCAAACATACGAGAGGACTTTCGGCTCGTGGCATATTTAGAGTTCCGCCATGCCGCACCGACACTATACATTTACAAACATCCATGCCTTCTACGGGATTCGAACCCGGGCCTTTTGCCACGGCAGTCAGCGACGCTAACCTCTATACCGGTTGAGCGGCATACATATTTCTGAAATGTTAAACTGTTCGAATGAGACAAGTATTGGTTTCACAAGAAGTACGGAAAGATGTAGTCTTTATTTGAAGACCAATACGATAGAATATTTAAAAATGCGTTCCCTTTGTCATTTCGTAAAATCTGAAGACCCTTCCTCAAACTGTAAGAAAATAATAGAATTATTTTTATTATTATAAAAATAGTGGATTTATTATTCTCTATTTTCTCCTGCTGCAAAAGACATTAAACTTTAAGGAAACGTTTTAGTTGGCCGAAAAGAAAAGAAACTTTTAGCTTGAAAGCTCTTTAGGAAAAACGATTTCCCTTTATGCAGATAAGATAACACCTACAATGATAATAATATAAGAAGTAAGGGTATAAATAGAACTGCATCCCTACTTATGTTAGCTACGATCAACTAATGCGGTTATCGTCTGAGAAGACTGCCGTATGAAATCTTTCTGTTTCGAGTCTGACAACCAAAAAATTCGCCAGGCCTGACATTATTTGTAAAGGTTCTTTTACTTTTTATTCCTTTTTTTATTTAAGTTTTTGCTTTTTTATTTTAGTATAATATTATTACATCCAGAATGTTTAAAAAATCGCAGATTTCTTTCATTATGTTTATTTAAGTTCTACGGCAGACTTGGGGATATAAGTTTTCTCAACATGCCTTCTAAATAAAACTATCCTTTTTTGGGGTTTTTGTGTAAAATGAGAAAGTAACTAATTCTAAGCATTGACAGTTTAAACGAATGCTCTTATGTTTTGCAATTTATGTGCTTTAATTTTTGAAGTATTTACGTTATGTGTGTTTGCTTTGTTCATTTGAGATTTGCACATAGAATTGAAAGTATGATGAGTTTGGACGAAAAATAAAAATACCTGTCAATAATTACTTCCTTGTACGAAGAAAAAAGGAAGAATTTCGGGTATCATATATCAACGAAAACATCCACTTTGACCGCTATCGAATGCAATTTAACAATGTTTTTGCGTGACATTTGTACGTAAGGACAGAATAAAGGACTCTTTTCCCCCAAACGAATTATAAAACCGATTTAAAATGGATTCAGAAGAGATTCTTTCTTAGCGTCTGTACGTATATACGGAAGTATGTATGTATGTATATATCTCGGATAGCTCCAAAACGAGTAGCCTCAGAAAGTTGAAATTTTATATATAGGACTGCTATAACATGTAGATGGGCAATTGACAGTACCAAAACTATATAAATATATGTATATATAATATATGTATACATAAATATATGTATATTAAATATATATGTGTATATATATATATGTAAATATATACATAATATATATAAATATATGTATAAATATATATCTACGTATAGAATTGAGACTAAAGTTTTTGACTAAGTTTTTTTCAGTTAATATTCAAAAAGAGTTTCGTGTACAGTTTAAATTGTCTGTTTCGACGAAACGCAATATGGAATTAGCTGGATTCGAAAATCGTTATAAAATGTTCCCTGAAGAGTCGGTAATGAGATTCGAATTGGGTTAATCTACCATGTACCGCTTTTTTGTTTTTGTATTTTTGCTTAAGTCTTATTTCACACTTTTATTATATTATTTTAAGTTTACCTTACCTTGATCAACATATTACATACAATTAGATTTGAATTTTATTTCTAAATATTCTAGTGATAATATTGTTTATTTAATGTTTACACTTTTCATTGCACTTTATTTTACTTATGATAAATTTTTTCACCGGAACCACAGTATCTAAACTACTTTTTAGCGAAAGCACTAAGAATATTCTTTTAACTTGTTTTCTAAATTTTGCAGCTCAATACGCAAACGTTCTTGACCACAAAGGTATTTTTTAGTTTGTTCTCCTTTCTTTAATATATCTACGTATATATGTATATATATATTATGCTGAGCTCAGTTTCCTTATTCTTGTATGTTGGTAAATTGTGCATTTTCTGCTTTTTAAAAATGAATTATGCTGTTCTTATCTTCCGGTTCAGGTTTTTATCTCTTTAGTTAACTTGCATGTTACAGTTGTAGAATTATCAACAATTTAAAAGTTCTTTAAGTGCGGCTAAGCCTAATTATTTTTACGATAGCGGTAATATTTGTTTACATTTTAAACTTAGCAGAATAGTGGATTTGTTGCCAATCTAGAGAAATTAAGTTTCGCAACAACAAAGTAACATCTTCTTTTATTATTGCGAATTAAATAATGCTTAATCCATTCTGGAATTATCATATAAGTTATCAAATTATTCCTTACATTAACTCAGCATAGCGTCCACAACAAATTAAGTGAGTTTATACACCTTCGGTATCTTTTTGCGGAGTGAGACCAAAAATAAACTTTCGGTTTTGTGCACCAAAAAGTCTGCCTTCTTGCGCGCTGGCCCAATTTCTTGTTTTGGCGTATAAATTGTAATTTTAATTGTTTTAACTGTGTTTGGTGTTTTACGTTTTTCTACATCTTTCAATTTTTAATATAGATATTTTGAGTTTTTATACATTTTTCCCTGTCGCGAAGTGAGAACTGAATTAATTGAATGAGAAATATATCTGTAATGAAATTCGAGGAAATAAGTTTAAATGAAAGTCAGGGAAAAGTGCGTCTAATTTGATATTCCGTACAAGGAAGTAATGTGGTGTACAGAACAGATTTTTTTTCATGTTCTTTTAAACAAATTATCGCATTTCTTAGCGCACAGTTTATAGGTTTACAATGCCGTAATGCTAAAATACTGGCAATACTGTGCCTGTTTGGGATGACAGAAAGTGTTGGCTGTTATTTTACTGCACAATATATGTTTAAACAGGTTTTCTCGAAGACTTCTAGGCACGTTTCATGGTCAAATAGATTTCACGTGATCTTTCAGAGTTAACCTATCAATCAGTTCAGAATATCATAATTAATTACCGAGTACTCCATTTTTTGATGTATTTTAATGTGTTCTTACACTGTTTTAGATTTAATTTTGCTGCGCTACTTTATTACACGTAATCATTAACAAGAAAATCTGCTGAGAGCTTTCAGATTTTATATCAGGCTTAAAGGGGCGTTTTTAACGTTTCGTGTGTTACCCTTGCTTATTAAATATCATGTTTTTCGCAATTATAAATTATAAAATTCAATTCAACAGCAATATCGCAAAATAATTTTAAAAGAGCATATCTTTAGAATTTCCAATACAATGTCTTGCACACTAGAGATAATTCCTTATCCCGTATAGTGCTGCCATTGCTCGCTTCGAAATCATCGAGTTTGTTAACCAAAAATTCGGTAAAGTTTTGCAAAACATGAAATAGGTAATAAAACAAATTCCAAATCTAGGCTTCCTGATGCCCATATTCGAATGGAGGAAGACGTTATTCAGAACTTGATGTTTCTAGGTTCCGTCGTTTTTCAGAATGCCAGGAATATACATACAAGCATGCAGATTCTTCATTATTTAATTTTTTTAAATATAATGTAGTGCTCTAATATTTGGTGGCAACAATTCGAAAAGTGAGTCGACATTTATTTATAGTGAAACGAAGCAAAGTGCCAAAACAAAATTAATAGCTTTTCTGTGCAAATTGCCGCTTTGTGTTAAAAAAAGATGGATTAGTATTAATTTTAAAAGTACAAAAATTACTTTAAGTGAATATTATATACACTTTTCTGCGAGTGTACCCAATTAAGTTCCATTACATAAATGTTTCATTTAGAATAATTAATTTCAGTTTCATTTTACTTATTATATGAGCAGAATTGGTTTTTTGAAAAAATCTTTCAGGTAATATTAACGAATCATTTGTTACTGTATACCTGAAATGTTCATTTTTAGGATTTAAAATTAATTTCTTTTAAATTTCTGGATTTGGAGATCATAGAAATAAAAAATAATTTAATTGGAATTAATTAACGACATTCCAGATAACGATAATGAGCGATAAAAATGAATTCGATTAGAACGTGTATGAGGTAGATACTTTCCAAATAGGACGTGCAAAATTATTGCATGAAAGCTTTTTCTCAAGTTTCTCATTTTCAAAATATTCATATTTTCACTCTAAGTAAGTAATTGTGGAAGAGAAAAACCAAAAATTAATTAAATTCTTAATTTTAACTGAATTCCGAAGTCAATGATATTTGTAAAATTCAGCTTTCTGAACCGACTAAATAATTCAAAGGGAGACTTTTTTTTGATTTTAAATCTTCGTCTTATTAGTGTTCCTGAGGACATCTAGGTTTTCCTCTTTACTTCCATGTATAAGTCATATAAATTGCCTTATCAAAAATAATATTGTCGAAGCAATATAGAATAAATGAAGATTAAAAGCATAGAAATTAAAAGTATATACAATATATCTGTGAAGAACTTATCTATATTTCATATTAAATGAAGGGTAAATTTACACTCTCTAGGTCTATTTCAATAATTTTTGTAAATATTAATATTATTATGTTTTTATGGGATAAATGATTCTTAGACAGAGTTAGTTTCTTTATGCTTATATTAGACTCTATGCGGCCAGCCTTCGTCTGGCTTTGAAATGTACCGGAAAAATGCCTGAAGGGAACACCAAACATTAAATTTAAAAACTGCACTGAATATTACTCTGCAGAGTATTATATATATAAAAAAATGACAATGAAATATGCCAATCTCTTAAAAACAGTGACATAAGAAATACGATGAAAAATTGTTGCCAAACCCATACTTCTAAAAGAATGAATCTATTCAAAATGATGCGATTTCATCATCTGATATTCGTTAGCCATTGATTTTCCTCAGACATTATGATAGATATGGATAATCGTGCGCATAAGATACCAGAAATAGGCTCAGTCCGACCAACCTAACGGCACAAGTTGGTCTTATGGTCATAACAGATCACACCATATTAATATAAGGTATTTTCTCCTTCCTTTCTGCATGCCTTCGTGGTGTAAAGCTTAGCACACTCGGCACATATTCGAGAGGTCCAGGGTTCGAGTCTCGACGAGGGCATTGCTCATTTTTCGTGTTTTCTGCTGCAAAATAACCTAATGACTCTGCAATAGTTTTTAAATTTTAGAGACTGCAATTCTAATTGGGATATATCATTAACGATAACCAGAAATGGCATTACTTTAAAAACTTTTTGTGTTCTCAGAACCTGAAAACTTCTATAAAAATTAGTTTAGAAAGTTGAAACTGTTGACCTTTCACGACTGACTTTATAAAACTTTCATATCACTTGTCAATAAGACTCAAGCAAATTCCTTTATTATTTCCTCAGCAAAATCCTCATTTTTATAACAATTTAAGCCAAGTACTCAGAAATACCTCAGGAATTCTTTTCTATTGCTTAATCAGTAGAAGGAAAATGAATAAAACTAATATATTTTTTACCATTAGTGAGTATATGTAAAATATTTGTAGCAAACACTTTCAATATAAATTAATATAAGAGATCGTTTAATGTGACCATATTTATCATTTGTACATGTAAATTGTACATAAATATTTGTTTGTGTTTGTATATAAACAAAAAAACACATATAACATTTTCGTACGAAATTTAGAATGTTAAACATATGCAATAATAAACACTATTTAATATTAAACAATATTTGTGAAACCCGATTTACAGAAGCTCCCATCTAAATTTTTCAACTCACTTTATCTCATATTTCTCCCGCCTTCTTAGCGAGCCTTCGTGGTGGGGTGGTCTGCAAGCTAGGCGAATAATTGAGAGGTCCGCGGTTCGATTCCCGGCAAAGGCGCTGCTAATTTTTTATTTTGCCTGCTTCCAAACATAACTTAGCCAATTTATTTCCACTAAAAGAAATTATATTTCTCTAATATATATTTCATGAAGTATAGAGTCATAACGTTTGTCGAAGAACAAAAATATGCCATGCCTTTGCCAGGATTCGAAATTCGGATCTCTCATCTGCAGGCCAGATGTGCTTCCAATTACATCACGAAGGCACGCTGCAAACAGAGAGAAATTACCTTACATTTCTCGCAATTTAAAAAGCGACTATGGACTTGGCGACAACTTCCAGTCGCCAAATCCTGGTAGTGACGTATTATTGTCCACTACACTATAAATCGGCCGGCACTGCAGAGTCGATCCAGGAAATGCGAAGAATGAGTATATAGAACCTTTAGGTTATTTCGAAGCAGGGACACATGAAAAAAAAAAGCAATGCCCTCGCCGGGACTCGAACCGCGAACCTCTCGAATACGCGCCGAGTCTGCTGACCACTACACCACGAAGGCATGCTAAGAAGGCGGAAGAAATACATTATAATGAACGCTGCAACAAATTCGAGAACGCCTAACAGTTTCCTTTCCAGTCTTCTCACATTTAAATTTCTTACGCATATAAAATACTTCAAATCATTTACGTCTATTTCACAATTTACTCATCTAATTTACTTTCCGGACAAGTGATAACTAGGGTAACACACTACCCGTCAAAAATGCAAAAGTAAAGTCCCATTTATTTGTTCTTACAGGTCTACTGAAACATCAATGTTTAAAGAAACATTTCATCGTGAAAATACCTTATGCTGGCAGAAAATTGCAACAGAAGCAGGGCCGCTCTAAACGGGGGTGCAACGAGTAAAAATACGCGAGCGGACAAAATCAGGAGCAGCCGGACTCTCGCCATACCACGCCTAAATATTTTAAATTCATTGTAGGTACATGTCATACATCATTTTGTCATATGTAAGTACTTTGTAGAAACATTAGGTTATTTCGAAGTAGGAGACATGGAAAATGAGCAGTGCCCTCGCCTGGACTCGAAACTCGGACCTCTCGAATACGCGCCGAGCGTACTGACCACTACACCACGAAGGCATGCTAAGAAGGCGGAGAAATACCTTATATACTCCCCTTTTTAAAGGGCGACTGGAGATTAGGAGCCCCAATCGCCAAATCCTGGTTGTAGAGAATGATCATCCACCACCTTCTAGTTTGGGCGGTGCCACTGTAGAGTCATTAGGTTGTTTCGAAGCAGGAGACATCGAAAATGTGCTATGCCCTCGCCGGGACTCGAACCTCGGATTGCTCGAATACGCACCGAGCGTGCTGACTACTACATTACGAAGGCACTCCAAAAAGGCGGGAGAAATGCCTTATAAAGAACGCCGCAATAAATTCCAGAACGCCTAATAGTTCTCTTTCCGGTATTTTCTCGTTTAGATATGCTGCGCATATAAAATACTTGAAATCATTAACATTTATTTGAGAATTTAATTTATCTTTTGGACAAGCTATAATTAGGGTAAGACACCACCGTTGAAAAATGCAAAAGCCATACTTATTTGTTCTTACAGGTCTACTGAAACAGTGTTACAGAAATATTTCTCAGTGAAAATGCTCGCAGAAAATTGCAACAGAAGCGATACCACGGCTAAATATTTTAAATTGCTTGTAAGCACTTAGTTGAGTATGAAATAAACATTTTATTTATCAATGAGCATTTTTTTTTTTTTTTTTTTTTTTTTTTTTTTAATTTGGGGCGGCAATCTTAGGAATGTACGCGGAAAGCTAATGGCCTAGGAACGGATGAGGATCATCTAATCTTATGGTAAATCACAGGTACTCTCAACTATCAGCAGTTTTCACGACATTCGTCCTCATGAGAATATCTTGGAATGTTATATCCATAGTAAACTCTGGTAAGCCGCCGTGATCGGTATGGTAGTTAGCGTTGCTGGTGCCTCATCGTTGGACATGATCTCCAAGTCCGGAGAAAGCTTGGATCCTTGTAAATGTATAATGTCTTTGAGGGCAGGGTAGCATTTAAAATGCACAGCTAGCGAAAGTCTTCGCGAGTAATTTGGCGGTTGAGAAACAGGGTTCTTGAACTTGTCCTTTCCGGGGATTTTCCTTCAAAACTGGAATGGGATTGAGAAACGTTGTACTGTCATCCACAAGATTCCTAAAGCCAATACCAACCACAGGCACAATCCTGCGTTCCTCATCACAATAAAATTCATGGATTTAATAGTGATGTTAGTGCCAGATAAGTGCGTAAGATACTTTCTCTGCCTTTACCGCGTACCTTCGTGGTGTGATTGGTTTGGTTTTTGGTTTTATGTGATTATGGTAAAGCCTCGAGGGCTATCTGCTTAAGAGGAGGGATGCCTTTGAGGGACACTTTTTAAGGGAAACTGGCTCGCATACAGGTGACAGGTGACGGAGGACGGGGACGCCTGATGTTTAACAGAGGTAAACAGGCATGTGTCCCACTCCCTCCCCTACCTAGAGGCAACAACTCCCGGGAGCCGCAAGAGGCCCTGGAGTTTATTAATATGAGTTTGTTCACGTGGCCAAACAGGGGCGTCTTAAGTGTACAATGGATATTTGGTAGACATACGATTTGGCATCTTAATGGTAAGACATACATGCAGTTTAAGCACAAACATTTGAAAAACATGACAAATAAATATACATAGAGTAAACACAGTTCAACACAAAATATACAAAACATAACAGTACACTATACAAAGTACACACAATACGACATATATAAGCACACATTAAACAGCATAAAACATACATTAAACAGCATAAAACATATATAAGCACACACATTAGATTAAACGCATAAAACTACTTATATAATAAAACGAAAAATACATGAGAGCACGGGAGAATCAAAACGCACTATGTTTAACATAAACGCACCTAGGCACATTACGTCTAACATGCGGAACAAAACGCAATGCGTTATACACGTTACACATGGGGAAAACCGCGAAAACTCTCATGCAACCGGCAATTAGCGGGATTCGAACCTCGGACCGAACTACGAGTGATCAGCGACTTTACTGCTCGGCTGCTGGTGGGCCTTCGTGGTGTGATTGGAAGCACGTGCGACGAGCAATCGGGAGACACGGTAATAGTTGAAAGTTCACAATTTCACATTACTCGCTTTAACAAATCTAATGAATGTGATAATGATATGATTAATGAGTGGGTCCCGAGATAAAATGTTGTGGAAGATAATATTTATATCGTTAAACAAATAAACAGCTCTCAGCTAATAACTGATACGAAAATATCAGCAGGCAACAATAAATAACTAAATAAATCTAAAAAGGAGATCTTCCATACAATGAAATGTAGAAACGATACTTCCATTTGTCACGTTACGTAAGCTCATACGACTGCATTTTTACGAAACAAAATAACAAACTTAAATACATGACAAAGGAAAAAATCTCATGTGCACATCACATGAACTCCATGTGCGGAATATTAAATTACAGGCATTTCTCCTGCATTTCATTTAAACCTACTCCGTCGAATTTCATTACAGATGCATTTCTCATTCAATTAATTCAGTTCTCACTTCCAGGCAAGGCCAAAAATGTATAAAAACTCAAAACCTTTTCATTAAAAATTGAAAGTTATAGAAAAACATTACAAAAAACAGTTAAAACAATTAAAAAAACAATTTTCACAATTAAAATTGCAGTTTCTACGCAAAAACAAGACATTCAGCCAGCAGGTAAAAAGGCAGTAAAAAGGCAACACAAAGCCAAAAGTTTCCTTTTGGTTCTACTCGGCCAAAAGATAATGAACATGCAGAAAGACTTAATTCACTATTCTGCTAAGCTTCAAATGTAAACAAATATGGCTGCTATGGTAAAAAAAATTAGGCGTAGCCGCACTTGAACAACTTTTAAATTGTTGATAATTCTACAAATATTGCATGCATATTAACAAAAGGCATAGAAACCTTAACCAGAAGATAAGAACAACATAATTTAATCATTTTTAAGCAAACAATGCACAACTTACAAATATATAAGAATAAAGTAACTGAGCTCATTGAACTGAGGAACAGAGTGGATGTACATAGTTATATACTTTTGGTGCGGCTCATTGCAACTGAAAATGGACGTGCACAGCTACATGTTATAGCAGTCCTATATACGTTTTTGAAGTATGCGAGATACATACGTACGTACAGACGCTACGAGAAAATCTCTTTTGAATCCATTTTAAATCAGTTTTATAATGAAATTTGTTGAAAAAGAGTCCTTTATTCTGTCCTTACGTACAGATGTCAAGTGAAAACATCGTTAAATTGCATTCAATGGCGGTCAAAATGGATGCTTTCTTTGAAATGTGATACCGGGAATTTTTAGTGATTACCATACTTCCTTTACTTGGTTCAAGAAAATAATAAAAGTGATACTTCCTGTCGTCATGTTACGTAATCTCACATGATTGTGTTTTTAAGAAAGAAAGAAATAAACGTCAATATACAAAAAAGGGGGGAAAACGGAAATTAATGTTTTTAATATTTTTTAGGTACTTAAAACAACACGTAATCAACTACACATTTCGAGATGCTAAAGATTTGTTTAAGTCTTATTATCTTGCTCTTGATGATTGGTTCTTCCACATCTCTGCACTTCAGCAAATTCAACAAATTTGGTAAGTAAAAAAGTAATCTATTTACAATAAAGCATTGTTAAAAGCGGTGATTACACTATCAATACATTGCGCTTACGGTAAAATCCGTTAAATTTTAACCAAATAAAATGTCCACAATGTTAACTTCCTACTGAAAAAAATGTATTGAGTATAATTCAGATTAAGAAAGTATATACACTGTTCGACATTGAGAGAGCAACACCAAGAAGGAGTGGTCAGAAAGTGATGAAATTTCGAAAAACGACAGAGACAGCAAGCAGCAATAAGTGATCTTTATTTCAAAATGATAGTCAGAATACAGAGCGAGAACAGCGTCGGCTCAGTAGGATTAGGATTAGGATTAGGAACGGGGGACGTGGGCACCATCCCTTTACCGTTATGGTTAATTGGTTTAGAGCCACGTCCTCCAATATCCAGAGCAAGGCCAGAATAAGGCCACAAGTGAGACTCGCACCAGACGCCCAGACCCAGCACCCTATTCATCCGGGTAGCAGTCCAGCCGACCAAAGTGCTCCCGAGGAATACTCTAAGCCAAAATGCCGGGTCCAGTGTTAATTTGTTTCCAGGAATAAAAAGTACAGTGCCAAACAAAGGCAGAATCTTTACATAGGTTAACATACAATTACATAGTTGATCACAATAAGATTATAGAATTATGACTTTAAAGATACCTGGTTATCCGCCAAACAGTAGGTCTATTACAATAACATACATATGCAAAATTTGGTTAATAGTAGTAACAATTTGTGCGGCTACTCGTATTTGACAAATTACCTTTTAAATATAAACCTTACAATTGCACTTATATATGCGGCTCAGTAGGATGTAGGACCACCGCGGACAGCGATTGCACGAAGAAACACGTCTAGTCATAGAGTCAATAAGAGTGCGGATGGTGTCCTGAGGGATGGCTGTCCATTCCCTTTCAACCACGTCATAGTGCCCTGAATACGAACTAGAGGTGACCTGGAATCGTATGCAATAGTGCCCCAAACCATTATGCCACGTTGTCGCGCGGTGGGGCGTTCCACAGTTACTGCCGGATCTGTCTCCACGACGACGCCACACACGTATGCGGCGACTGTCACTGGATAAACAGAAGCGTGACTCATCTGATAACACGACGTTTCGCCATTCTGTCATCCACATCGCTCCAGTCCGGCACCATTCTAAACGCTGGCGTCTGTGCTGTGGGGTCAATGGCAGTCTTCTTAACGGACGCCGTGAGTGCAGGCCACGTTCAACCAATTGACGGGAAATGGTTCTGGTCGACACGGGAACATCCAGGGTATCTTGCACATGCTGCAGAATCGCGGTACAAGTGACTTGCGGGACCGCCACAGCTTGTCGGCGGATGCGTCTATCCACGCGTACTGACGTCACTATGGCTGCACCTGCACCCCTCCTTATTATTTGAAATTAATTTTACAGAACTCCTTTTTTGGTGTTTTACAATGAAGCCTCCATTCTGGCTTGAACTCAGAAAACTAAGCACTAAACTAATCTTAGTTAAAAAGATATAGCCGAAGCTATCAAGATTCTAACAGAGTTGGCCCCTTAACGCTAAATAACGGCGAAGCTATCAAGAGCCCCTAAAGTACATCCGAGCGTAATAATAGCTTACAAGAGAATAGCCTAAAAAGGTGGCCGCGCACTAGTCAGAATCACTGGTTCTCTCTAACGAAGCCAGTAGAACTTCATAGTTAAATACTTCTCATCATTTTCATTCCAACGCGATTCTAAAAGTACGTTCTGGCCGGAAGTTGTGTGCTTGAAATTCAGAAAAGATAGGACAGTAACTTTTAACTCAAAATTTAACTATTAGATATATTAAGATAATCTTTACACCGTAAACCAGACAATGGTCTGATCCTCAACTTTTTTTCACTCGTCACTACAATTCATGAATCACATTCCTTCAAACCAATTTGGAACAATAGCTAATCATACAATCACATTAGAGAGACATATGAAACGATTCGATAATAGATTATTCCAGAATTTTCTTTGGGTATCTTTTGTATTAAATTACAAGTGTAAAATGTCACAAAACCTCCTAAACAGGGTTTTCTCAGTAAAGGAAGGTTCATCTATGTAATAGTTCTCTGGAAATGGTAGTAGTAGGTGTTACTTTTGTATAAAATAGATAAACATTCTCACTAGAAATTAGCATGGAAAATTTCTTTTTGATCTTAGACCTTAATGGTGCCCCTGTGGGCATTCAAAACTGTGAGGTTATAAGGTAGTTCTCCCGCCTGCTTAGCGTTCCTTCGTCGTGTGGTGGTCTGCACGCTGGGCGCGTATTCCAGAGGTCCGTGGTTCAATTCCGGCGAAGGCGTTGCTCATTTTTTACTTCTTCCTGTTTCATAATACCTAATGTCCCTACACTGGCGCTCGAACTAAAAGGGTGGTGGAAGATGACTGTCCACACTCAGGATTTGGTGACTGCGTCCCCTAAAAACCCCAGTTGCCTTTTAAACGGGGGATTATATAAGGTATTTCTCTCGCCTTCTTAGTGTGCCTTCGTGGTGTGGTGGTCAGCACGCTGGGTGCGTATTCCAGAGGTCCGTGGTTCGATTCCCGGTGAAGCCGTTGCTCATTTTTCACTTCTTCCTGTTTCAAAATAGCTAATGTCTCTACAATGTCAGGTGAAATATTTCTATGGAACTGCATAGGTATAAGGCTTGTTCTTTTGCGAGAAATAGTCCCCAGTATGTTTTTCTAAAGTAAATCAATATTTTTAAAATGGAAAGAAAATTTCTAATAGGTCTAGAGGCTCTTGAATATATGAATTCTCTCGATGATGAAAAAATTGGGGAGCTTGAAATACTTATTGCCCCTCTGTACCTGATTTAGTTAGGGATGAAAAATAGATGATTCTGTCACAAACTGTATCATATCAGTAACTCGTAGCGAATCTGGAATAGAAGATATCTCAGGAACTATAGCAGTTTCATCAAAAAACTATGCAGAACGTAATTTTGATATAAAAGACCCTAAGTGGAAAAAAAATGTGAACCCCAACTTATGCTTTGGCCCAGCTATGATCCTTTCCAAGAGCATCAAAATATTCAAAATGTGGTGTCAGGAAAAACTCCACATGAACATTTTCACACGATGGCTGAAGACATGATATTACATATAGTTGTAGAGATCAACCGATACGTAAAACAAGCAAATAATCATTCTTTTAGTGTCATTGAAAGTGAATTCAAGCAATTCCTATGTGTTCTGTTTTACAGTGGATGTCGTAGGAAACGCAGAACATTTTAACATTCCGAAAATTTAATACCATAAGATATTTAGGCGAGGCAGTACCTAGGTACAACATCAGGCAACGCCGTTAGCTGCCAAATAAAAGAGCTCCTCCGTCTTGACTGCGAACACGTTCTGGAAACATTAGGATTTTTCGGAAGCAGGCAAGATGAAAAACTAGCAACGCCTTTGCCGGGTATTGAACCACGGACTTCTGGAATACCAGCCCAGTGTACAGACCACCACACCACGAAGGCACGCTAGGAAGGCGGGAGAAATACCTAATATACTCCCGCTTTTAAAGGGCGACTGTGGTTTTTAAGGAACCCAATCGCCTAATCCTGGGTGGGGAGAATCCTCATCCACTACCATTTTAGTTCGGGCGCCACTGTAGAGACATTAGGATTTTTTGGAAGAAGGAAAGATGAAAAATATGCACCGGGAATGCCTTCACCGGGAATCGAACCGCGGAGCTCTGGAATACAGGCCCAGCGTGCAGACCACCACACCACGAAGGCACGCTAGGAAGGCGGGAGAAATACCTTATAACGTACTGATAAAATATCAGGATGAAAGCCGGAGACGATGGCAGTCAAAAACACGCCAGAGAAAACCAACAAATATTTACAAATTATGGAATATTTGACATTACATTAAATGTTTCATCATGTCTATGTCTTAGAAGCTTTCAACTTGAGTCAGAATCTGACGAAAGTTAGGAAGCATTTATTGAACTTAATCTTTAAAAAAAAAAAAAAAAAAAAAAAAAAAAAAAATACTTCCTCCTGTTTTATTTTTTCCTTTCAACTGTGAGAAAAAGCTAAAATTTTTAATTAGATTAATTTACTTATTTCAATTCTACGTTTATATTTAACCATCCCTGTTTTCCATAGAATGCTACATGCTCAGAAGTGCAGCTAAAAGAATCCAAGTTTTCATCACGATTTCTTCAGTTACGGTTTCGACCACGCAGGATGGGATTGTTAAGAGGCAACTCGAAGTGAACTGGGTTGGAGGCCAGCCATCTCCAGGTGACAGTGTTGGTGTTTACACAGAGGATCCCGAATTAAATCCATTAATAGAGCCCATCATATCCATTAATCCTTCTAGTCATCCTGATGGCTATTTTAAAACTCACGTAGAACTTCCAGTTATCTTTTTTAACATGAGTTGCTTACGTCAAGAACACTGCTTAGGATACTGGGCTGCTTACAGTAACAAAAACGGTAAGTTTTTGGTCATCAAATTAAATTATATTAAGTCCAAAATGCATAACGAAAAGAAATTTAGATAGTATGTAAGAATGAATGTTAATTGTTTTTTACTTCCTTGTACGAAGTAAAAAAGAAGTATTGTAATCGCGAAAAGTTTCAGGCAACATATTTCAACGAAAATATCCATTTTGATCGCTATCGAATGCAAGTTAACGATTTTTTTGTGTGACATCTGCAAGTAAGGCAAGAATAAAGGACTCTTTTTTTCCCCGACAAAATTATAAAACTGATTTAAAATGAATTCTAAAGAGAATATTTCGTGGCGTCTGTATCTCCCATAATTCAAAAAACGAATAGCCTCAGAACGTTAACATTATGTGTGTAGGACTGCTATAACATGTAGATGTGCACTTCGAATTTTGGTTACAATCGGCCACACCAAAAGTCTATAACAATATGTATATATATATTCACTCTGTTACTTGGCTCAGTGATCTCTGTTTCTTTATTCTTATATGTTTGTAAATTGTGCATTTTTTTCTTTAAAAATGATTAAATTATGTTGTTCTTATCTTTCGGTTAAGTTTTTTATGCCTTTAGTAAATCTGCATGCAATATGTTTAGAATTATCAACAATTTAAAAGTTGTTTAAGGACTAATTATTTTTGCCGCTAAGCCTAATTATTTTCGATAAGGAGGAAATGTTTGTTTATATTTGAAACAGCAGAACAGTAGATTTGTTGCCAATCTAAAGAAAGTAAGCTTCGAAGTAACAAAGATAATGCTTTCTTTAATTAATTGCGAATAAAATCATGCTTAATCCATTCTGGAATTTATTAGAGGAAATAAGTGTTATGATTCACTTCATCATTTTCAATACAGATATTTTGAGTTTTTATGTATTTTGCCTTGTCGCGAAGTGAAAACTTAATTAATTGAATGAGAAATACTAAATCGTTTGTGAATAATTGTTTCTTTCCTTCTTTCTTTTTTTCTTTCTTTCTGTCTTTCTTTTTTTTTTTTTTTTTTGTTGTTGTTGTTGTTGTTGTTGTTGTTTGGTTAATTTCTTTTATACATCGTTTTAGATTTATTATTAGTATTTAAATAGAACATGTGGCAACAATTAGGTAATTCTTAAGATGGTATAAATTTTGTTCGTCCTGAGTTAAAAAATGAATGAAATGCAATGCTGTTAAGTGAATCTAGGGCCAGAGTGTCGGTAAGGCAAACAAATATAGTAAATTTTAAAGAGTGCATATTGTCTATTGTGGTCGACGAAGTTGATTTAATTCAATCCAATAAGTTTAAATGAAATGCAAGAAAAAATGTGTATAATTTAATATTCCGTACAAGGAAATCATGTGGTGTACACATCAGATTTTTAATAATAACTGTGTGATGCTAAGCATAGCCCTACCACCTTGTAAGTTTGCATGGAAACATGGCCAAGGTCACGTCAAGTAAGAATACATACCAGGTAATATAAAAACAACATTTGCTCCTTTTTAATACCGCAAACTCAGAAATAAAAAAAGTCCTGGAACGTTTCTGACAGGGGATGTAATTCGAACACTTCCATCTCTTCCTGATCAAAACTATTAATCTGCCCTCTGCATTCAAAACAATCCGTGTGGCTGAAAATCTGCTTTATAACTGACAAAAATCGTGAAGAAAATAAATGCTAGTTAAAACTCACAATGCATGTGTTCATTCTACTGATCTTCGTTCCAGGAAAAATTCTTTCTTCATCTTGTCTTCGAATTCGTCCTTTCTGGATGGAAAAGCATTCCAGATATTTATCCAAACTGACGCTGGCAGAAGCCATGATTCCTGGCAGTCACGATTCAGGCAGTTTCTACTTTCATAAAGCGACGCAAGCCATCCAAAGATACAAATACACTCAGGATGAATCCATATTTAGTCAACTGATATACGGACTCAGATATTTTGATTTGAGAATTGGTTATTACACCCACAGCGAGGAGAAGTATTACATCAATCACAATTTCTTGAGGACAGAGCATTCGGTGAAATCCGTCCTTCATGAGGTAAGAAACATGAAATTTATTCTTCGTGCATAAATCATTTACTAATCAAGATTAAGTAAACGAAATCATCAAATGATTAGAATCCTAAAATAAGCAACAAGCCATTTTTTTCTATGCGTGTATTTCAAAATGTTACAAAAATATTGCTAAAATAATACAAGGTCATTTTATAATTTACCCAAATAAGTTTACTAAAGACTTCCTTTACATAATGTGCCTCCGCCCCCTGGGGGGGGTCGATGTAGAGTACCTCTGTGAAGCAATTGGCTAGGATCTGTATATAGGCAGTCTTGGCCATGGGGGTATACCTAGTGGCTGTGGAGGCTCGGGAAAGATCAACATGGGTCCGGCATGTCTAAATCGCTTTGTTTGGCGACAGTTTTATTATCAACGTGATAATATGTTAAATACTCATGAAAGCTCTCAACATTCAATCTTCTTACAGACCTGTTCGGTTAATTTTCCATAAGCGGGCTGAGCGCGAAACTTGGCGAGAGTTTTTATTTGGCGCGATTTCGATTTGGTTGTGGTTTCCGGCTGTATCTTCGGCTGTGTATTTTCTTGTGGCAAACAGAGAGCTTTATCTCGGAGATTTTAATGAGTGTGAATTTAGTGTAACCAGAAGTTTTTTTTTAATTTAATTTTTAAATATTTTGTTTATGTTTAAAAGTTTTGTTTACTACTTGCAGAAGGTTAGGTTGTTTCGTAGTTCGTAGTTCGAGTTCCGGCGAGGGCATTGCTCATTTTTTACGTCTCCTGCTTTCAAATAACCTAATGTCTCCACAACATGAACAAAAAAAGAAGAAAAAAAAAAACCTTAAAAATAAAAAATCTGAGAGGTTTCAGGTTTTGGCAATAGCCCAAAAGGCTCTTTTTAAAGTTTAACATGGTTTCTGAGTACAGATTATCGATAGACATGGCCCAGGTGCAATGGCGAAACATTTTATAGGATATCAGATGAATATACAAGCAGACTAATATGGGAAAATTGTATATGTTTTGTATACATAAAAAAGAGAAAAAAATATGCAATGTAGTTCATTAAATATATTTAATGTTTCGAATTTGATATATCATGAATTAAATGCATTTTTATTTAAATAAACCCTACTAAAAGGTAAACAAATAATATTCTTAAAATCTGCGTGTATTGCTTTTAAGTAGTTTAATTTGTTGATTAATAACAGAGAGATTCAATGTGAAAGAATATTATCTTACTTTTTTTAGAATGTCTAGAGTATTTTTTTACTTATTACGTTATATGGTATTTCTCCCATATTCTTAGCGTGCCTTCGTGGTGAAGTGGTCAGCATGCTCGACGCGTATTCGAGAGGTTCATTCGAGAGTCCCGGCGAGAGCCTTGCTCATTTTTCACGTCTTCTGATTCCAAAATAACCTAATATCTCTACAGTGGCCCCCGATTTAAAAAAGGTGCTGAATGATGATTCTCTATCGCCAGGATTTGGTGAATGGGTGCCCTACCCCAGTCACCTTTTAAAGGGGGAGAATATAAGGTATTTCTCCGGCCTTCTTAGCATGTCTTCATGGTGTAGTGGTCAGCCCGTATGACGCGTATTCAAGAGGTTCGTGGTTCGAGTCCCAGCAAGAGCATTGTTTATTTTTAACGTCTTCAGCTTCCAAAATATCGTAATGTCTCTACAACGTGTTCCACCCTTAGGCACTACACGGATAGCGAGGGATGTCCCGTAGAGACTTTTCTACGGCAAACTAGCTCGTATCCACGTTACACATAGAGAAAACATCGAAAATGCCTACGCAACCAGCCCGTTCGCCGGGACATGAATCCGGACCGAAGTACTAGTATTCAGCGGCTTTTACCGTTCTGCCGATGGTGGGAATGTCTACAGTATTGGTACTGGTCTTTGATTTCCGGCGGAAAACTTAAAGTTTACATATGACCTGAACAGCGATAAATGAAAAGTAAACCAAATCAAAACAGTGTTTCGAGACTATGAAAATATTTCCTGTCATTTTAGAGTTTAAACTCCTAGTACGATAATTTCGGTAAGGATATCTTCATGCTAACAAATTTCAAGAACTATTCTACTTCAGAACAAATTTCAAGGACTGTTATAAAATTAGGAAATTTCGGGATAAATGTGAAAATAAAATACAGTAGAACTCCAGTTATCTGAATCATTGCGACCGGACCCCATTCGGATAATTGGATTTTTTCCGAAGAAAGGATCTACGTACACTTTAATTAATTACTATATACTGTATGTTGAAAATCAGAGAAAACCTATTTTTAAAGAAAAAGTGGTTTTAATTAATTAAAACGAAAAGGCAACGCTTTTACGTACATCTTGTATAGCGTACTGTACAGTACGTACAAGTGCCGAAAGTCATTGCTTGCTCAACCTCTCGATCAAAGTAATCTGTCTGACTGTCTTCATCCGTTTTTGGGCAGCCAAGTCGCGCATCCGCTTGGCAATGAGAATTTGGATGTGGTCACACTCGGGCTGACGTTCCAACCACTTCAGCGCATTTTCAAGGCCGGCAAATGCTTCACTAACTGATGGTTCCCTGTGTGCTTCAGCTTCGACATTAAGATAGTCTTCTTCCTCGACACTTTCTTCTCTCACGCTTTCAATAAATTCTTCATCATTTAGAATTTGAAACTCAGGATCTGATGAATCATACACCATTCTCCTGTATCCTCAGCACTAACTTCTGAACATCCAGGAATTTTCAAAAGAATGTTTCTTTAATTCCTCCAGTGTCACGTCATCCTCATCTTGTCCTGTCTCTTCCCTTTCCTTGAGCTTCTTTTTCCTTTTTCTCCTCTTCTTCATCAGCTTCTTCTTCAGCTGATTCTAAAACGTTCTGAAATCCTGAAAGCGGTTCGGATTTCGGATAATTGGAGCTGTACTGTAGGTTGCAAGTACTATAAATTTACCATTTCTATGCTCTTCTTATTTAAATAATTTTTTTTATCAGATTAACACTTTATTTTCTGCATTTTCAGGTGCTCCAATTCATAAACGCTACTAAAGAAGTTGTGATACTCGATTTCCACAAATTTCCCATCGGTTTCAGCCAAGAATCTATTCATTATGGGCTGATGGACATCATAGTTCGTACCTTAGGAGCTTACCTTATTCCTAGTACACCATCTTATCATAGTATGACATTCAGGTGAGTTACACACGTGAAAGTATGGATATTGCT
This sequence comes from Stegodyphus dumicola, assembly GCF_044657685.1. Classification (NCBI taxonomy): domain Eukaryota; kingdom Metazoa; phylum Arthropoda; class Arachnida; order Araneae; family Eresidae; genus Stegodyphus; species Stegodyphus dumicola. The sequence continues at coordinate 183,975,196 of NC_140777.1, read as the reverse complement.
AATAATGTGTTTCCGTAGTTTTCTTGGGTTAGCATTTTGTGAACTAAGAAAACGCGGGAAATTTTAACGGTGTAGCTTCTGAAAGTTTTATCCTATTCAGCGATATTTTCAGCAACACAGCACCAACAGCAATCTACCTAGTGATGCTTCACCAGAAGTTAGAGTATTATAAAATTTTCGTACAGTGCTGCAATTGCTCGCTTCGAAATCGTTGAGTTTGTTAATGACAAATGAAAATATGATACAAAAATGAAGAACAAAATATGAAGTAGATAATAAAAAAAATTCCAGATTCTAAATATGGGCTTCCAGACGCCCATATTCGCAGGAGGATTATGTTATTTAAAATTGGATGGCTCTAAGTACTGTTGTTTTATCACAATTCGAGAAACATTTATGCAGATTCTTCCTTATTTAATTTCTTTAAATATAATACAGGGTGATAATATTCGGTGGCAACAATCTGAAAAGTGAACAGGTATTTATAGTGAATCAACACAAAGTGCCAAAACGAAATTAATAGCTCCTATTGCCCTGAGGAGGACTAAAAAAAAATTCTTATTTGACCTTTATTTCTTAGTATTTCAAAAGTTACGACGAAACGTGACATTTTTACGGTTCTATGAGAATATAGTTAGGGTACCGTGGAATTGTACAACATTACCATATTATTTCGGATTTAAGCCGAATCTTTCATTCAAATTTTTAAAACATAAAAATAAAACACAATTTTTGTTCAAAAGTTTTTCATTTCACTATTTTCTCCAATTTTTCAGTTTTAAAATATTACTGAGGCTCAAAATGATAAAATAAGTAATATTTACTCTTAAAGTTCGGGGAGAGATTTAAGTACTAGTTTAGGACTGTAAAAAGAACCATGGGTTTAAATACTAATGTATTTTATAAATTTTATAAATACTTATTTACTTTTTTATACATTCATAAATATGTAAATATAGTTCTATTTATGTTTTTTAAATTGTATACTTTCTCAGTTCAAGTTTCCATAATTTATTAATTACCGCAATGTAAATTTGTTAATTTTAATTTTAATCACAACTAATATTTTGTACTAAAATTTGGTTATTGCTTTAAATTTCTATTTTTATGAGTGTTTCTGAAATTCGACGGAGTTTGTAATCACTTTCGAAAGCATACCTTACTTAAAGATGTACATTTTTAGCCCAAAAGTCCATTAATTTCAAATCGCCATTTTGAGTTGATTCACCTTTCAAACTGTTGCCACCGAATATTATCGCCATGAGTTATATTTAAAGAAACTACATAATGAAGAATTTGCATGAATATTTCTCGCATTGTGAAGAAAAAAAGGTACCTACACCCATCCAATTTTGAATAACTCGTCCTCCAATCGAACATGGGTACTTGGTAGCCCGAAATTTGAATTTAGATTTTGTTTCATTATCTATTAGCGGAAGTATCCAATGCCAGTTTAGTTAGATTGAGAGTAATGAATCTAATAGCAGAGAGAACGATACCGCTATGAACCTTCTCTAATAACGATGCAAAAAATACGATTCTTAATCATACATTTTTCCCTCTGAGGCGATATGGAACCCACATAAAAAATTTCGGTACAAGAATAAACTAATTTTCTCTCATTATATCAGCCACAATGGCACGCAGTTTTGAATGATTTTCGTCTTTCTAATCAAATGGTTGTAAAAGCTCAAGTTCCATCTAATATTTCACCTATATTCAATTTCAATCGAATGAATGTGGCAAAACATTTATCATAATTGATCGAAAACAATAACGCGAACAAACAATCAAACACACAAACAAACGCGGGAGACTGCTGCCACTCAGGAAAATGAGTGTTTTCAGAGTTTTTAATGAATATCTTGGCTGATTAAAAACGTAAAGATGGAAACAGTAGAAATGGCTTCCCACAAGTTTTAGAAATCGGGAATAATGTATTTAATGTTTGGTAATGCTGTTTTTATATCATTGTAAAATTTAGGAAATTTTATTAACAAACTCTACAATTTGAAAGCAAGCAATGGCAACGCTTCTCGAAATAAAACAGATTTTTATATCCAGCGTGCAAGACTGTTGCCACTCGGAAAAATGAGGGCGAAAAATTGTTGTTTCTCCAAGTTTTTAATTAATATCTCTTAAGCTGTAGCAGTTATTAGCGAACTGAATGAGGTATTAGCGAACAAATACGCAGACTTTCTTCTTTATAGATTTTAATTTTTGTAAAACTTTAAAAAATTTCGATTAACAAACTAAACGATTTCAAAGCGAGCAGTGGCAACACTATACTGAAACATTTTTATCTCCAGTGCGCGAGACTGCTTACCGGAAATTCTAAAGACATACTGTTTTTAAATATTTTGTGATATTGCTGTTGAATTGAATTTTATGTGTTTTAAGTGCGAAGAACATGATACTTAAAGGTAACACAGAAAACTTTAAAAAAACGCCTTTTGGACGTAATATAAAATCTGAAAGACTTTTATAGACATTTATAAAAACTAAATAAAATCATTTTCGATTTCAGGCAATTGTGGAAGGAAAACAAAAGAGTTCTGGTAAGCTATGACAGCGAATTCAGAGATCGTCGCTATCCCAACAGCTTTTGGCCAGCCATTCCGAGAGCTTGGGGCAATAAACAACACCCACAAGACCTGAAGCGATATTTTGAAGAAACATACAAGAAACCGAGACCTGAAGGTCTCTGGGCCTCCATGGCAGAACTGACGCCAAACGCCAGAACAATTCCTCGCCACCCATTCACCGGTCTTCGAATATTCGCCGACTTGATCAACAGAAACGTCACTCGATGGTTTAGAGATCTGTTCTGGCGAAAAGCCAATATCATTGCCACAGATTATTTCTTAGGAAATAATATAATAGATGTTGCCATACAGATAAATAAAATAAAAGGATACTGTCCAAAAGAAACTTTTGGATAACAGCGTAAACATAATACGCCAGCCTAGAATAAGTTTTTGATCCACTAAATGTTCTTGAATATGATTGTTTTATTCTAGCTTCCAAAGAAGGTTCGTTTCCTACAAGATTCTCAAAGTATCATTTCAGAAAAGGGAATACTCTTTTAAATACTCTTTGTTAAAATTTATCACCAACCTATTAACATGCCATGATGCCCATTTGGTGATCTGTCTCGGTAGCGGAAATAAATTTGGTAACTTTAATTAAGTTGGCAACAGTGGTTAATTTTTTACATTGTTGTTTAAACCATTCTCAAGCTTTTACATGAGTTGTTGAGTAGTAGTTGTAAAATGAGTGCGCTGAAGACTATTATTTGTGAGAAGTAGTAAAATCTTTGTGAGTTTCAAGATTTCAACATTTTCAAAACGCGGTTTGTCATATTATTATGTACACTGCGCAAAAAAAGAAAAAAAAAGGACAATTCTGTATCTCCCGTTCTTCTGGGCCGATTGACCAAATCCAACTTGCATTTTTCATGCCTCGAAAGCGCGACTTAGGATGTATATTAGATTTGTATATCGCATTGCTCTAATATAGGTATTGAGACACGAAATCGGACTTTTTCTGAAATCACATGCTATGTTTTTCCATATTTCAATTCTACGACTTCAATTATGCCAAAGTGCCAAATTTTGTAAAAATCGCACGAGTAGTTTTTAAAAAATTAGTTCTCACAATTTTAGCTCCTCCATGTTAATTCAATTTGGTATACATTTATTAATCTCTCTTTTATTATTAAACTTATTTGATTTTTCCTTTCGCATTTCGAAATTTAGGTTCATTTCAAATAAAATTCGCACATTTTTATGATTTATTTTTTAAATTTGTATTTTTAAATAATTTAACGAAAAAAATTTGGAATTATAATTTATAAAAGTTTTACCATCATCTTAAAGTAGATGTATTTCTAAGCATTCCTGCAAAAAAAATTAGGGTTTTTTATTCAAAATTTCCTAAGATAAGATATACGTGAATTTACATTTTGGCACGTTTTGAAATTTGGCGTATTTATTATAAGCGATAATAACGAAAATGTGGTTAACGAACTTTTCTAAAATTATTTGAAAGTATGAACGATGACCTTTCTTTCCGCTCATGGACAAGGAAAATAAGAAATGGGAAATAGGTTGCTATAAATTAAGAAGTTCATTAAGGGAATAATTCTTGGCTCAAACTGAAAAAAAATGCGCCAAGATAAATTTTTGAATTTCTCCGCAAATTTCGCACCAAACTTTACAAATTTAATATTTAGTCCTAATTTGAGTCGTAGAATCGAAATATGTAAAAAAAAAATGGTATGTCGTTTCAGAAAAAGTTCGATTTTGTGTCAAAATACCTATTCTAGAACAGTGCTGCATATAAATCTAATATATATCCTAAGTCGCGCTTTCAAGACATGAAAAACACAATTTGAATTTCGTCAATCGGCTCAATAGAACGGGAGATACAAAACTGTCCCGCTCTTTTTAAAATTTTTTAATTATTATTTTTTTTTTTTTTTTTTTTTCTGCGCAGTGTATATCATTTCCAACTCCTGTGTTCTCTAACGATTTGAGAAGATATTTGGTAACTATTTATTGTCATCCGGTGAGGGCTACTTGAATATCCTTCCGCATTTGAGGCTCACGGCAGATTTTATTTATATTCCACTTATATCCAATTCCGAGTCTCTTTGTCAGTCTAGACATCCAAAGATAAAAGTAAAGTTAGAGAAAAATATTTGGCAATTAATGGGTTAAATTTCTTCAGTATTCTCCCCCCCCACCCAGCTTTACGTGCCAAGCTCTGAAAATTTTAAAACTACACACATAATTTTCCCCTTCGTTATTTCGTTCTGAGAATTCGTTCTTTCTTAAATTTTAAAAAGGGTTTGCTTATGTAGTGATAGTTTTCTTCTCATTAACGACGGCAAACCCTTACAAATTACCTGCGAAATTTACGTCAAATCTTTCTTCTTTACTAACTATTGGACTAACCTTATGCCCATATAATTCAAGAACCGATCTATCGCTGCGAAGAAAACACGAACTGAGATTCAGTCGACAATTTCGTTCAGTTGTTCATTTACGTTCTCTAAATATTTATGTACGATTTGAGGCTCAAAGAGTCGTAGGGACAACAAAAGGAATGGACGAGATTCAAGTTACACAGAAGTGAAAAATAACACTTCGTTTATTTAAATATGTTTCATATTAATGCTTACTTTAAGTTCTAACATCATAGAAAATATACTTCTAATATCATAGCTTTTTTTTTACATCTCTTTCACATATATTTTATTCATGTACTTCATTTGATACAATTAGATAGAAACTTGTAAATATGACATCTGATGTGTAATCAGATTGTTTATTGGATTTTTAAAAGTGTATTTCTCTCATTATTTAACAAAAATTGATTAAATCATGCATTTTCTGTATGTAATATATAATAAAATATTTCATATAAAATTCCTTAATTTAATGATTATAGAATGAAATGACATGAATATGATATTTTAAATATAAAGACTTCCTTAAATTAAAATTTTAAAACCGAAGCAAGTAACATGAATCTACTAAGTCAAGTTAAATATTGTTACTCATATGCTGAGAAAATAATTGTAACAGAACGCAGAATTATCTATGAAAAAATAGCAAAAAATGTTTGCTGAGTACCTTGGCGATTTTTTTCCTGACGGAAATGTAAAAGTTTCGTATTAGGCGCAAGTCGGCGAATCTTCGAATATTTTTAAAAATGATTCGCAAACCATGGATATTCATCGTCAGTCAACAGACATTATCAACATATTAAAAGCAGACATATTTCAGCAATTTAATACAAATTTAAAAAGCACTTGCGTACTAACGCAACCACCTTCTCCCTCTCTGGCGATTTTTTACGCGTGAAAAGGTAAAAGGTATTCATCGGGTTCAGGTTACTCATTTTTTAGACTTTTTTTTTTCAAACCCGAAGTATCGATAATTATTGTAAGTCAGCAAAACATTATCAATATACGAAAAGCCAACAGACTTAAGCAATTTAAAAACGCATGAACGCAATTTTACGCATGAAAAGGTAAAAGTTATTCATCGGGTTCAAGTTATTTGTTTTCACAACTTTTTTTCAAAAAAATTTCAAAAGTATCCATAATTATTCGGCAAATATTATCAATATACGAAAAATCAACAGAAATAAGCAGTTTTAAAAAATTTAACTATTAAATAAGAATTACGTGATATATTAAAGAAATAAAACATTTACATTCTTCTCCAGATTTTTCTGTAATGTGCTTTTGCTCTATTCTTCTGGAGTACACAGGGATCTGTTTTCGCTTAAAAAAAGTCTGAGAAAAGCAAAAACTTAACATCGTTCAAGCTGTACTTGCTGTCTACCATACGTTCCTTTCAGAAATTTTGAGAAAAAACAATTCTACATTCCTGCGGGAATTTTACAGTTTCATCCATTGTTGATAAATTCCACAAACCCAGATTTTGAAATTAAAGGCAAAAATACCACAGTTTGTCGCAATGGAACTTGGAATATAACAAAAAGAACAGAAACGAGAAAGCCGACTGTACTTGACTAAAGGATTGTTATGATAGGCGTTAATTGAAGAACGATCATGCGGATCGTTGCCAGAATTTGTACACATTTTCATGTACCTGGTGTTTATTAAATTTGAAACTATTATTTGTAAGCCTTGTTATTTTTCTTTAAAAAAATTATGTTAAGTATTGAAATTACAACGGGAGTCTTAGTAACGTTCAAGACTTTCTTTGACCTACCCGTTTAGTATTTCTGACGTCACGGAAAAATCGACTAGTTTCTCCTGTAGAATTCTTGCGCATGCGCTAAGCAGTCGAAGGGAAAGTGCGTTGGCTTCAACGACTTCTTAGAGAGGTACTAGGGATTTTGAAATGAGATAAAATAGTGACGTTCTCTCGAATAATATAACACATTATATGCTTACGCATCAACTAGCAATATAATAAAATTTGATAAGAATATTTGCAAATTCAAGCGAGTTATGCTAGTATGGAGTAACTTATTGATTAAATACCATATTTAAGTTCTGAAAAGTTGCTCATTAACTTAAAAAAAACTTAGTAAATTTGTTTATATGTTACCGGCAAAGTTTGAAATCCAGCATTCTATTGAATGCCTAAAACTAGCCGACAATGCATGAAACGATTCATATTTCATACATTTCCTAGGCATTTTACAGAATGCCAAATGATAAACAGCCAAAGTATGAGATACACTTCAGATTCGTTTCGAATAACCAAAACTACTTATCAGAAGTTAATAAATTATGTAAAAAAGCCAAAATGACTACGAAGAAGGAACTACGAGACTACTAGCCGTAAAATAATTAAAACTTCTTTCCTTTATGAACGCTCGAAGGGGTTCTTCATACTTACAGACAGGTAGTCTAAACATGCTTTCAAGACGTAATAAATTAGATTTTAGAAAAGTCTGACCTCTGTGCAAGGCTTGAGTGCGAGGGGAAACACAAGCCTGCATTCAGAAGTTTAGAAATTATTTTTAAGGCATGTTTACTATTAAAACAAAATTTGTCTGCTAATATTTTGGTTCATTTACGTAAAGGAAAGTGCCAGGGCCCTTTTATTTGGGGCTCCGGTGCGCTCCGGCTGAAATTATAATTTTTATGTCGAAACCTGAGAAGTACCGATCCGGGGTACAGTGGGTTCAGGCACAATTTAAGCTCCTGCGCTTCATAAAAATTTAGAACTTTTTCTGAAAGTACATTATATTCTGTTCTTAAACTACGAGTATTTCCAAAGATTTCCATACTAAAACTAATGGACAGTTTACACGCGAAGTAGGAATTTCACGTGTAGGAAATTCGAGTAGAAATTTTTTCCAGTTTGATTCTATACTAAATGAATTATGTTTCCTCTAAAATTCTTCCATATTCTTATTATTTTCAGCAGAATTGAAAAATTTACTTTTGTCACAGAGACGAAAAATACATACTAAAATGCTTTTAAATGTCCTGTTAGCAGAACAAACAACCCGTAAGTTTTGCGGATGCGCGTATTTGTTTTTTGATTCAATTACACATCCAATACATTTTTTCCGTTTTGTTTTTAAGTATTTTAATTCCACGAAAATGCTTTACCTGTGAAATAAGGGCACAAAACGAAAAATAGGTGCTAAAATGTTTTAACAATGTCTATTAACTGAAATTGTGATCAAAACTTTTACTAAAATAAAAAGCAGATTTAATTTAATTAATTTGATTATGGCAAGCAGACGAAGGTTATCTGTCCAAGAGAAGTGATGCCTTTGTGGAGAACTTTCTAAGGGAAATAGATGCGTATCGATGTTATTCATGTAAAACGAAAGATGCTAAAATGTTTTGCAAAATCTGTTGATTGAAAGTGTGATCAAAACTTTTACTAAAATAGCAAGCTTAGTTTGATTTATTTTATTATAGCAAGCACACGAAGGATATCTGCCCAAGAGAAGAGATGTCTTCGTGGAAAAATTTCTAAGGAAAACTGATTCGTATCGAGGTTATGCGCATAAAAACCATGGAGACGCCCATGTTTGCTTGGAATCGAACCCAGGTTGAGCTATGTTCAGTGTTCAGTGACTTAACTGCTCAGCCGTTTGTGGCCCCATTGGAACAGCAGAACAATTATGTACAGAAATTCGGTTTTTTTTTTTTTTTTTTTTTTTTTTTTTTTTTTTTTTTTTTTCCAGAATAAATTTATATATATAACATTTCAGTTAGTTTTAGTATAGATCAGAAGAATTCTGAACAAAAATGAAGTGAAATTAGTGTATCGTGTATAGTTAACAAGCATGTATGGAAATGGGAAATCTCCGCCCCCCCCCCAGAAATATAGATCGTATACACATTTGTGTACACTTATTGCGCATATATACCTTTTCGCGGGAGAAATACATATATACATATAAAATAATTAATAAACTTTAAAAGAAAATCAAATATGAAATGAAAAGTTTTCTTCTGATCTCTGAATTTGCGACTATGGAATCTTCATTAAAAAAACTATAAAATTCATAATATAAACATTAAAATGGTGCAATGTAAATTAAATTATGAAACAGATTTTATTCAAATAATAAAAAGTGTTTGCAAAAATATATATCTTAAGACGTAAAACTTTTGTATTTGGCGAAGTTTGTTCTATGTGTATGTCAAACTGTTATCTCGAAAGTTTTAGAATGTTGCTCTACCGTAAAGTATATTTCTTATATGCTCATCAATTCAACACATTTATGTTAACATCATCGGAAATAGACACACATAATCCATTCAATGCAATTTGTATACTGCTAAAATACAAAAATTGGAAAATAATAAAATGCTTATGCTAAGATCATGCGCTATTTTTCCTTTCTCCATGAAAATCAAGTTACAAATATTGCACAAGCATTTATGGAAATTCTTAAGAAGTAAGAATTCTGATAATTATGCAGAATAATTCAGAAAATATTGTCATGTGTAACAAATAAATAAAAGCAGTTTTTAACCTTTATCAAACAGAATGTATTAACACAGTTACAAAGACATTTAATGTCATAATATCTAGTAATTTAGCATATTTCTATAAACAATATCCATTCATTTAAGATTTCGTGTAAATTACCTGTCATAAGAAATTAAGAAAACCTCCATAAACAAGAGCACACACTATAATTCGTTCACAAGCACGCCGTAATTGTGTATTTGGCGTACCCCGACTTCTGTATGCCAGGTGAAACTAGTCGATATTTCCGTGACGTCAGAAATTCAAAAAGTGGTAGGCTTTGCAAATAGCGCACGGAACATACGGAGACGGCTTACTCTATTTATTCTAAGCTTCTTGTGAAAAATAATAACAAACATAATGTCATTTATTATAGGCATTGTAAATTTACCGCCTTTTTTCAAATACTTCGGTAAAATTGACAATTAAATCCGCTTTCCGTAATGTATCAGCATGCTTTCATTCCAAAAATATATTTGGAAACGGTACATTAAATAATATAAAAACGGATGATTCATTCAAATTTTACCCAACAACATTTATAATACATTAACTGTTACAATATGTTACTGAAAGCTGTATTTACAGAATAAACTAAAATCTGGCAACGATGCACATAAAAATTCTTTAGCTTTAACAATCGTCTGCTTTCTTTTTGCTACATTGTAAGTTCCAACAATTTTTATATCGTGTTATTTGTTAAGTGAACTCCGTTTTAAATTATGTACTTCTGTGATTTGCTGTTAATAGTAGAAATTGCAGTAAGTGTTTTCCAGGTAATTAAAATGCGACAGGGAATTAAACACTTTAGCGAGAAAACTGCTATTGCTTCGAACAATTGCTTTGAATCTCTTCTTTACGAAATTTCCACTGGAGGAAAATAGCCATTGTAAGTAAAGTTTCTTACCTGATTTCTGTGATAAGTGTATAATTAAAATATATGTGAAATATATATGTAAAATATATTTATGTATATGTAAGTAAGAAATTTAGAACTGATATTTCACAAAGACCAGAAAATGAAATTCATAATTAATAAATTAACCCTTCTCTTTGTGATGTTAGTTCCATTCCTAAAATTTGTAAAACTACTAAAATACTATAAGCGCTAAATAACTAGGAATATGTGTGTTTTGTTTTAAAAAAAAATTATTTTGTAATTATATATATATATATATATATATATATATATACATATCTGGTACTCGGCTCAGTGAGCTCAGTTCTTTTTTATTCTTATATATTGGTAAATTGCGCATTTTTTGCTTTAAAAATAATTGAGTTTTGTTGTTCTTATATTCCGGTTAAGGTTTTTTATGCTTTTAGTTAATCAGCATGTAATCATTGTAGAACTATCAACGATTTTTAAACTGTTTAAGTGCGTAAGCCCAATTTTTTTTTTTTTTTTTTTTTTTTTTTTACGGTAGCAGCCATATTTGTTTACATTTGAAACTTGCCAGAATAGTGAATTAATCTTTCTGCACTTTTAGTGTCTTTTTGCCGAGTGGGACCAAGAGGTAACTTTTAGTTTTGTGCACCGAAAAATCTGCCTTTTTTGCTTACTAGTCGAACGGCTTGTGTTTGCGCAGAAACTGTAATTTTAATTCTAAAATTTTTTTTTTTTTAATTGTTCTAACTGTGTTTGGTGTTTTATGTTTTCCTATACATTTCAATTTTTAATGAAGATATTTTAAGGTTTTATGTATTTTTGCCTTGTCGCTAAATAAGAACTAAATTAATTGAATGAGAATTCTATCTCTAGTGAAATTCCAGGAAATAAGTTTAAATAAAATGCAGAGAAAAATGCGTATAATTTGGTATTCCGTACAGGGAAGTCATGTGGTGTACACGTCAGATTTTTTAAATCTATAAAGCCTTTTCAAAAAGGAAGCGAACAAAAAATGCAATTTGAACAGACACATTTGTGAGAAATAAATTATTTATACATAAAAATAATTGTCTATATATGCAGGAAAAGCACTGTTAATATAGTAAGTGGTTTCATACAAAATTTAGAAATTTCTAATTAGAATCAGTTATAACAACAAAATATAGTACTGATCTCAAATTAAAAAAATAACAATGAAGTAAAAACTACATTTTAGTAATGATTAAATGATGTAATGAATGATGGAATTTAAATTGTATCACTCTGAAAACTTTCCATCTACTTCTTCAGATCTAAAATTCTAAATTTTGTACGAAACAAGCAAGCCTCTGGGAAAACTTTTATTGATCTGGGAGTTGTATATGTATTTTTTAGATATTCTTCTTTAAATTCTGCTTGTTGAAAATACTTCATTTACGAAAAGTAATTTAAATTATCATTTATTTATTTATCAGAGCAGATTTTGTACTTTGTTGTTTCATGAAAGTTAATTGATTCAGGTAAAGCAAATGAGAGTTCTCTGTATATGATAAGAGTTGCCTTCATGGCAGACGTTTTAGGGAAAACTGGCTTGCATCGACTTTACACATGGAGGGGGACCACGAAAACTCTCATGCAATAAGGATGCTTGCCGAGATTCGAACCTAGTTAGAATACCCAGGTTCGAATCTCAGTAAACGTCATGTTCAGCGACTTCAACCTCTCTGCCATTGGTTGGTTTTATAACTAATAAGAACTAAAGTTTTTTCAATAACATAACATTAGATTTCGTTGGAATTGGGCTATGGAAAGTTTCGGAATCAGTATCTCAAATTAAGCTTCGCATTTGAGAAACATCTATTTTGTCCTGATATCTTTATATCGACATAAAAAAGGTACGATATCGGCATAATTATTTTGTATTAACGGAATTACCCGATGCCAGTTAACGATGCAAAAAATGCGATTCATAATCATACATTTTGCAATCTTATGCGATATGGGACCCACATAAAAAATTTGATAGAAAAATAAACTAATTCTCTCTCATTATATCAGCAATAAAGGCACGTAGTTTTTAATGATTTTCGTCTTTCTAATCCAATGGTCGCAAAAGGTCAAGTTCCAGCCAATATTTCACCTATATTCAATTTTAGTCGATTAAATGTGGCAAAACATTTATCATAATTGATCAAAAACCAATAAAGGAAAAAAAAACACACACACAGACAGGCATTCTTCTCTCTCTCTCTCTCTCACTATATATAGATTTTGTTAATTTATAGATTAAAACTTAAATTTTTGATTAACAAACTCTACGATTTGAAAGCCAACAGTACAAACACTTTTCGAAATAAAGCATTTTTATCTCCAACGTATCAGACTGCCGCTGGGAAACATGAGTGCAAAAATGAGTGTTTTCAGAGTTTTTTATTAATATCTCGGCTTATTAAAGTCGTACGAAGGTGGGAACAGTCGAAATGGCTTCCCACGAAATTTGGGAATCGGAAATAATGTATTTAATGTTTGGAAATGCTATTTTTATTTCATGGTAAAACTCTGAAATTTTTTCTTAACAAACTCTATGATTTGAAAGCGAGTAGTGGCAACACTTCTCGAAATAAAGCAGGTTTTTATCTCCGATCCGATCTCCAGCGTGCAAGACTGTTGCCACACGGAAAAATGAGGTCGAAAATTAGCGTTTCAGAGCTTTTAATTCATATTTCTCATTTTAGCTTTTTTTTTTTTTTTTTTTTTTTTTTTTTTTTTTTTGAAAAAACGCAAACGTCGACCCACAAAAGAACTATAGAATGTTTGGTGACGACAGCTAGAATTATTACTGAGTTAATCGCAAACAAACAAACAAGCAAACACACATTCTTCTTTACATATATAGATATGAGGTGCACTTCTGATTGAAACTCTTACAATAAAATAATGGTTCCTCTCTCTGTACAATCCATTAAATAGCCACCAGTGCATAAGTATTTGATCTGCTTCGCTCTTCATTTTACCAAAAAATGTTTTCGTCTATTTCTATTATTGTGCTAAACTCTCCTATTTTACAGGAGCTGTGATTAGAGCGCTATGAATACACACTTCCTGCAGGTGATTATTCCAATTTAGTACTATTTTGGAGGCCATATCCAGCGATTCTTTTCCCCTATTCAACAGGTGTTAATTCCCTTGAACAGCCGTAAATAAACCCGAATGTAGGACACAAATGTGATTCTACACGATTTCAGTAAAAGAATGTTCGCATGAAACTAAAGCAAAGATGTTGCGTCTGCACGCTTTCATAATTAGCGCCAGTGCCCACCAGCGGCCGAGCGGTAAAATCGCTGAACACTGGTAGTTCGGTCCGAGGTTCGAATCCCGCGAACGGGCTGGCTGCATGAGCGTTTTCGTGGTTTTCCCCATGTGTAACGTGTATACGAGCCAGTTCCCTTAGAAAGTCCTCCACGAAGGCATCCCTCCTCTTAGGCAGATAGCCCTCGAGGCTTTGCCATAATCACACACACACATAATTAGCGCCAAATCGAGCTGCTTGGCGACAGTTTTATGCCCGACGAGATAACGCGGAAGTACCTTGGAAGTTTTGATGTAAGATTTTCATGGACGTAACCATTTTTGTGTTTGAAACAAGGGTATAAATGTAGCATTCATTTTTTGATTTACCAAATAATAAACGGGGCAACGTATAAAGAAAACTGAAAATTATGCATAAGCTCACAGCGAATCAAAATAAACACAAAAGACTAGTAACTCATTTTATAAATTATAGAAAAATACTATTAACAATACTATTACACTCATTTTCAAACATATGAATCTGGAGAATAAATTTATTTGGTTAAGTAAATTAAATCAATATTCAAAATCAAAGAAGACAAAAAATAACAGAAGAATAACATCATTAGTAATGAGAAAACTAAGCTTCTTGCCAGCACTGATTTTTAGTTGATATTTACAAGATAATTTGCATGGTATCATACAGTTAACGTCTGAATAGCAATGGATTCTCCTTCTTCTTCTTGAAGTTTGGCTTCCCTTATGCTCTAGCTCAAATATGATGTTATTTACAGTTAAACCACGAGGGCCCCTTCCCTACAATTCAGGGGGGAACGTCGGTCCGAAAAATCAAACCTTAATATTTAATACTTAATAATAATATTTAATACTTATGAGTCCTTTAGGAGGTATTTGATGACAAATTTGCCTAAAAAATAATATCTCCAAGGTTTCTGATTACAATGATTTAAAAGATCAGCTAAGAGGTCAATATTGCTAATTTTCATCTTCTTGAGCATAATGTTTCTGGCATTATCGTACTTTCTGCAGTGAAAAATGGCATGTTCTGTACTGTCGATCATATAACATGAGTCACAAAATGGCGAATTCGCTCTACGATACCTAGCAATGGATTTATTATCTATTAAAATACTTACAGATCCCGAACTAAATTACGATTAAACTGTGTACCGATGTACAGAGGGTGTTTAAATATTTTAGAATGATTTCGATTCGGTTAGATTAGGTTATTTAATTATGGCGAAGCTTCGAGGGCTATCTGCCTAAGGAGAGGGATGCCTTCGTGGAGGACTTTCTAAGGGAAACTGGCTTGTATACAATTTACACATGGGGAAAACCACGAAGAAACACATGCAGCCAGCCCGTTCGCGGGATTCGAACCTCGGATCGAACTACCAGTGTTCAGCGACTTTACCGCTCGGCCGCTGGTGGGCTAGAATGATTTCGGAGTCGTTTTAATTAATATTCAAAATATAAAAAGTATTTTATTAAATGCTCGATCTGACGGTCCTTCTCTGAACTATAAATCTTCATCGTAATATAATGCAACTCCAATTATTTGAATTCCGACCATCCGAATCGCTTTCAGAATTTTAGAAAAAAATTAAGACGGAAACGTAGTGTTGAACAATCATCGGTTTCAGACATTAAAATGAGCAAACCTGCACTTTTAAACTTCGTGTCACTACTTGAAAATGAAGCTGGAATTTCAAGAAATTTAATGTAGCGATAAATAAAAATTTAGAAGATGTCATTTTCAAGCGGTTTTTGCGGCAACGTTCTATGGGGAAACCCAATTTCGGGTCCGATTCTTTGTGAAAAAGTTAAGATCTTAGCTCAGAAGCTTGGTTGTACATCTTTTAAAGCAAGTAACGGCTGGCTAAGAAATTTTAGGCGCCTGGACGGTGTCCATCAGACAGATTACTTTGACCGAGATGTTCAGCAAGCAATGACTTTCAGCACTTGTTAGTACTGTACGGTACGCTATATGTACGTAGAAGTGTGGCCTTTTCATTTTAATTAATTAAAATAATTAAAATGAATTAATTAAAATAAATGACCTTTTTTCTCCCATTTTCTACATACAGTACACATAGTAATTAATTAAAGAGTACGTAGATTCTTTCTTCGGAAAACATTCAATTACCGCCCATCAGCGTCCGAGCGGTAAAGTCGCTGAACACTGGTAGTTCGGTCCGAGGTTCAAATCCCACGAACGGGTTGGCTGCATGGGCGTTTTCGTGGTTTTCCCCATGTGTAACATGTATACGAGCCATTTTCCCTTAGAAAGTCCTCCACGAAGGCATCCCTCCCTTTAGGCAGATAGCCCTCGAGGCTTTGCCATAATCACACACACACATTCAGTTACTCGAATTTTTGATTATCCGAATAAGGTTCGGATAAATAGAGTTTACTACTGCAGTAGAGTTTGTCGTAAAATTTTTAGGGAGATTGATTTCCATTCTTCTTCCATTACTTCGCAGAATCCATAAATTGCGGTGGGTTTGCGTTTAAAAAGTGCTCTTTTCAAGATAATAAAGGCACATTAGTGCATAAGTGAAGTTTCAGGAGACTTCGCAGGAACACATTGAAATTTTCTCCAGTGGCTCAAACAATTGAGAATCCTTACGTTTACTTGATAAATCCATTTTTCAATATAAATGACACATTACCAAGAAGAGCAAACACGTTTTTATTTTTACACATAACAAATGGTTAAATTTAAAGTAATAAAAACAATAATCAACCAAAAAGTTCTAAAATGAAAGAATTCAGAAGCATTTTAAATAAACGTCTTCAGAGTTTTGTCTCAAAAATTAAGAACACACCAATGAAATTTTTGTGACATCATACAAAAAAAATTAACAAAATCTGAAAGGTTTCAGATTTTAAATTCCGTCCAAAAGGGACGTTTTTTTAACATTTTGTGTGCTACACTTATTTATTAAATAGCACGCTCTTCGCACTTAAACAATAAGATTCAGTTCCAAAGCAATATCTCAAAATAATTTTTGAATTGAGCATATCTTTAGAATTTTCGATACAGTCTCTCGCACTGGAGATAATTTTTTTTTTTTTTTTTTTTTTTTGTACAACGTCGCCATAGCTCGCTTTGAAATCCTCGAGTTTGTTAATCAAAAATTCGTTAAAGTTTTACACAATAGGAAATTGATCATAAAACAAATCCCAAATTGGGGCTTCCACATGCCCATATTCGCAGTAGGATTACCTCATTCAAATTCGATGGCTCTAGGTACCGTTGTTTTATCACAATTCGAGAAATATACCTACATTTATGCAGATTTTTCATTATTTAATTTTTTGAAATATAATGCAGGACTCTAACTTTAGGTGGCAACAGTTTGAAAAGTGAAAGGTACATTAGACATTTATAGTGAAACAATGCGAAATCGCAAAACGAAAACAAGAGTCCTTCAGGGACAAAGTCCCTTTGGACTTAAAAAAGTACATATAAAACGATACAGAAAAATACCAATGTTTTGTTGTATGCCCTTTGGTTTTTATGATATCTTCCAAACGTCGTGGTGCACCAACGTTTATACCTGAAAATATTTTATCCCATTCTTCTTGCAGCACTTGTTTTAATGCGTTTTGTTTTTAATTTTTTGTTTTTGGACCGCTGATTTTTTATGACGTTGATGTTTGAAGACTGTGATAGTCTATGTAACTGCTGTTTACAATAAAAACGACAGTGCATAATCACGTTGCATGCCGTGTGTTTGGAATTATTGTCTTGCTGGAATATTAAATATTGATCTAAACCTAACGTTTTAGCACTTTCTTTTAGATTATTGTGGAGCATATCCAAGTAAACTATATGATTCATAATGTCATCTATAAAAACTAAATTTTCTGCCACAGTTCAATTAAAGTCTTATTAACACTTTGCGGCACAGTGTGTCTGGTCTGGACACACCTAAAAATTTCCTTCTGTACGCACAGAAATATTGAATGAAAAAGGATTTAGAGCTTACTATAGGTTACTTTGAACCTTCTGTATTTATAGTAGATGGCAGCTCAACACAAACCAGTCCATATATTTTAGCCATGTTTAGTTTTTTAAGACCCTCATTTTTCAAAGAAATCTTCCAGATTTTTTTTAGGGTTTAAAGGAATTGTTTGAAAAGCAATTTTTATGTTATTTTTTGGCTGTATGCTAATCTCCTTATTCTATATTAGTTTTAAATTTTTACCTTGAAATCTTGCCTAAAATCAAACGGCGAACCCTAGGTGTTCCCAGACAGGGCTCACCGATCATCTTGGACAACTGAGAGTGTATTCTTTGTTTCTCAACCTCTCATCGGTCAGTTCATTGACAAGGCTCGTTTCAGCACTCTTTTCGAAGCTCTATTCTATCAGTGTGCCACTTTGGGCACACCCACAGAATTAAAACGATAAGTGCTATCTTCACAAAATTTTACTTGTGTACTCCTTTGGGCCTAATTAGACTGCCTACCTCTTTTTTTTTTTTTTTTTTTTTTTTTTTTCAAAACTCCAACTTTAAAAGGTAGCGCGCCGGAAAGGGTTCACACCCCAAACCATGACGAAACCACCACCATGTTTAACTGTAAGACAGAAATTTTTTCCATCCAAAGCGGTATTGGGCTTTCCCCATACGGTGCAATGGACATCTCTGCCGGAAATGATGATAAGTTTTTAATGTTGATAAGTTTACTGATAAGTTTTTGCAAACTTCAAATGATTTTTCTGATTTTGCAAGCCGATCAATGTTTCTTTATAACAAATCTACTTTTACACCCAGCTTGTCTAATTACATGTCACAGAGTTTCAGCCTTACACTTCTGCCAATGATTTGAGAAGTTTCTGTAGCATATTTGACTACACTTACTTGGATCAGTCTTGATATCTTTCAAACTTTTCCTTTTGGCGACATCGCTTAGAATACCTTTCCTTCCTTTTCTACTTCTATTTTCAAACAATTCATTACTTTAAAACTTTTTCATTGATTTTCTGGTCACACGTGTGACGTCTACCTACAATTTTAGCTATTTTACAATAGGAATTTCCTTTTCTCCAAAATCTTAGTGTGAATTTCCTAACGTCATTACTGGTTTCTCCTCGAGGAGCCATTTTCTACTTAAAAGTGTGGTTTTAAGTTCATATATCAAGCTTCATATTAAACATATTTTTCATGGTGTACTCTCAAAGTTTGGAGGCAAAAATCTGCATTTATTTATTTAAAATGCTTCTGAAATTTTTCTTTTGGTATATTTTCGTCGATTGTTCTTTGTTAAATTCTTATTATTAGCTCATATCTCCCTATATCTCGTTCAAATTTTCAATCGTTGATAAACTACTATTTGTTCATCCACCACATTTTTTTAAACTTCTCGTGGATGACACGATGTTAATACAGTTTTTTTTACATATTGAAGTTTTTAATTAAAAAAAAAAAAAATATTTTGTATTTTTAATTTTTTTTTTGTTAACCTAAGTAGGATTTCACTTTAATTTTTTTATTTAATTGACTATTAATTAATTAATTTTTAATCGTTATTAAAATACTTTTTATTCCTCCACTCAAATTTAAATACATTTTTACTTCCTTGTACGAAGTAAAAAGGAAGTATTGTAATCGCAAAAAGCTTCAGGCAGCATATTCCAACGAAAATATCCACTTTGACCGCTTTCGAATGCAATTTAACGACGTTTTTGCGTGATATCTGTACGTAAGGACAGAATAAAAGACTCTTTTCCTCCAAAAAAAACTAAGGCCCACCAGCGGCCGAGCGGTAAAGTCGCTGAACACTGGTAGTTCGGTTCGAGGTTCGAATCCCGCGAACAGGCTGGCTGCATGGGCGTTTTCGTGGTTTTCCCCATGTGTAACGTGTATACGAGCCAGTTTGTTTCCCTTAGAAAGCCCTCCACGAAGGCATCCCCCCCTTAGGCAGATAGCCCTAGTGTGCTTTGCCATAATTAAATAAACCAAACCAAACCAAACCAAAAAAAACTAAAAGACTGCTTTAAAATGAATTCTGAAGAGAATTTTTTGTGGCGTCTGTACGAACGTATGTACGTACTTGCGTACGTACGTATTTCGCATAACTCAAAAACGAGTAGCCTCAGAACGTTGAAATTTTGTATATAAGAATACTATAACATGTAGATGTGCACCTCGTATTTTGGTTTCAATCGGCCGCGCCAAACGTATATAAATGTATTTATAAATATATCCACTCTGTTACCCGGCTCAGTGATCTCAGTTTCTTGAATCTTATATGTTTGTAAATTGTACATTTTTTGCTTTAAAAATGATTGAATTATGTTGTTTTTATCTTCCGGTTAAAGGTTTTATGCCTTTCGTAATTCTGGAAGCAATATTTGTACAATTATCAACAATTTAAAAGCTGTTTAAGTGCGGTTAAGTTTTAAATAACGTGGAGGACATATTTGTTTACGTTTGGGACAGCAGAATTGTAGATTTGTTGCCAATCTAGAGAGACTAAACTTCGCAACACAAAAATAACGCCTTCATTTATTATTGCGAATTAAATCATGCTTAATCCTTTCTGGAATTTTTTCGAGGAAATAAGTATTTAAGATTTACTTCGTAGTTTTTAATACAGATGTTTTGAGTTTTTATGTATTTTTGCCTTGTCGCGAAGTGAAAACTGAATTAATTGAATGAGAAATACTCATTCGTCTGTGAAAAACTGTTTCTTTTTCGTTTTGTTTGCTTAATTTCATCATTTGTTTGCTTAATACATCGTTCTAGCTTTGTTATAGTATTTGAATAGAACATGTGGCAACGATTCGATAATTCTTGAAATGATATAAATTTTGTGCATTCTGAGTTATAATATGAACGAAATATAATACTGTTAAGTAAACCTAGCGCCAGAGTGTCGCTATGGTAAACAAAGTGAATTTTAAAGAATGCATTTATTCTATTGTGGTTTATGCGCTGTCGGCGAAGTAGGTTTAATTCAATCTAATAAGTTAAATGAAATGCAAGAAAAATGCGTATAATTTAATATTCCGTACAAGGAAGTCATGTGGTGTACACATCAGATTTTTTTAAACTTTTAGTGGATGACACTTAATGTTAATACAGTTTCTTCACATATTATTAAACATTTTAAAATTTTTTTTCACTTAAGTAGGAATTCACTTTAAATTTATTTATTTATTTAATTAATTATTGATTTTCAATGGTTCATAAAATACATTTTATTCATCCACTCAAGTTCAAATATACTTTTTTAAAATTGTATTGGATGACACTTGATGTTAATGCGGTTTTTTCACATATTAAAAACATTTTAAATCTTCAGTTTAAAAAATTTTATTTTTCATTTAAAAAATTTTCCTTGTTGACCTATGTAAGAATTGACTTTAAATTAATTTTTATATTGCTTTTTTTTTTACTTTAAATTAAATCAATTGTTTATGTGTAGGAATAAAAACATATTTTCGCTTCTTGGTAATGTGTTATGTATATTGAAAGTTAGATTTATCAAGTAAAATTAAGGTCTTAGTAATTCTCATATGTTTGAGTCACTATATATGAAATACCTTTACAATCTGCCCAATTGTTTTCAAGAAATGCAGTGGTACTTTACGAAGTTCACTTGTTGCTTCACCCTGATTAAGTTTTACTCTTTGAAAGTCATTGGAGATAAAGAAATGGAGATTCTTTAAATATCGGTCGTAAAACTTTCTCGTAATAGTACGTTAAGTTGATTTTGATATTTTGTCCATTCTTCTTATTTTTAATTTCCCATTCATTATAAGAGAATCCAGCAACAATCAGAAACCCTTTACTGCAACTTGATTTGCATTTGTCGAAAGAAATTTGTATAGATTTTCTCTTGGTTTTCTGTAATAAATAGACCCTTTTTTTTTTTTTTTTTTTTTTTTCCGCAGTCATTTAGGTGACTTTATGCTTCATTAAAGACCACAATGTGCTTCCATTTATCTCCTTCTATTTATATCATAGAATAGTTTGATACAGAGGGCTCTACAAATTATCTTACATTAATCACATCCGCCTTAGTGTAGAATTGGGTGCCACTTCGATTGGAGACAAATTTTATTCAGTTTTGGCGATGAAACCTCATTTCTGGTTACCATGATAGTTTTAACTTCTTTAGCTTCCTGATTAAGTGAAAATAGATCGATGTGTACATGGAAAGGCACATCGGCAATGAAGTCTAGGCAGTGCGCAATACTGAGTTTGTGGAATTCTCTGATGTTTTTTATGTCAAAATAGATGAGTATATTGACACCAAATCTTTCTGCAATTCTTTAACTTCTTATTTTGGTTTTGTGTATCGGCCATCTTGAAAGTGTGCTTTCCTAGCGCCGATAATGGCGTTCTCCCCCCCCCCGAAAAAAAAAAGCAAGGGCAACCTAATTGTAAATTTTTACCACCACATCCATCTGAAAATACTGGCGAACATTATGCCTTTTAGATATTTTAACCCTCAAATCTTGGTTTATTATTCGTCCAAAGGGGCAACTGCCCAGAAGGATTGTTGATTTCGTTTTGGCATTTTGCGTCGATTCACGATAAGCTTTGTTTCACTTTTCAATTTGTCGCCACCCAATATTATCGTCCTGTATTATATTCAAAGAAATAAAATAATGAAGAATCTGCATCAATGTATGTATGTTTCTCGCAATGTGATAAAACAGCGGTACCTAGAGCCATCCAATTTCGAATAACGTTATCTTCCATAGAATATGGGCATGTGGAAGCCCTAATTTGAATTTGAAATTTGTTTCATTATCGATTTCATACTTTGTAATATTCAAAGAATCTTTTTTGACTAACAAACTAAAAGATTTCAAAGCAAGCAATGGCAACATTGCACGGGAAAGAAAAACAATTTTTATTTCCAGCGCGCGAGAATGTGTATCGGAAATTCTAAAGATGCGCTCATTTTAAAATTATTTTGCGATATTGTCGTTGAACTGAATTTTATGGTTTTTAAGTGTGAAGAACATGATATTTAATAAATAAAGATAACGCGCAAAATGTTAAAAAAAAAGCCCTTTTGGACTTAATTTAAAATCTGAAACCAGATTCAGATTTTTTATGTCTATTTGTTAGTTTTTTTTTGCTGTTGTTTTGTTTATTATTGCTACAGATGTATTTAACGGTTTTGCAACTGACTTCTGCATCAGGGGATTTTCTGTTGTTACCAACGGATTGAGCTTTAGGAACATTAGAAACACTGCGTACCTTTTCGGGTATTCGTGTGGCGTCTTTTTTGCATATAGAAGTATAGACCAACGGTTTCTCTAATTAATAATGTTATTTATTTTGTGCTTATGAAATTTCGCATCCATGCATTTCATAACATTTTTGAATTATTGAATAGGAATATTTCGCTTCGGAAAGACTAAAACATACGTTTCAGCTTATTTAAATGTGACATTTTGAAACCAGAATAAATTTAAAAGTAGCTGATAATATTTTTCGTCTTAAACAATAGCTATTAGCAGAAATTTTTATTTCAAAACATTTTTTTTTATCTTTATCGAAATCTTTTTTAAAAATGTGTAAACACCTGCTGTAGGTAACTTCCCTTTTCCTTTTTGTAAATTCTGCAAACAGTGATCTTTGGTTTATTTGATTATGACAAAGAACTCGAAGGTTATCTCCTTAAGGAAAGGGATGCCTTCATGGTGGACTTTCTAAGGGAAATTGGCTCGCATACACGTTACATATTGGAAAAAATACGAAAATGCCCTTGCAATCAGCCCTTTCGCCGGGATTCGAGCCCGGACCAAACCACCAGTATTCAACGACTTTACCGCTGGGCCGCTCGTTTGCGTCGTATGCAGCAAGGATTTGTGATAGTAGTTTTCCACTGTTCGTCAATAAACAACCGGTTCATTTTCCTTCCTATAAAAAGATAACAAAGTATAAGAAAGAAAACGAAAGTAGAAAAAATAATCTAAAATCTTTCTGATGTTAGGCCTTTTTTTAACGTTTTATGCGTTACTTTTATTTATTAAATATTATGTTTTTCGCACTTAAACCATAAAATTTAGTTCTACAGCAATATCGCAAAATAATTTTAAAATGAGCGTATCCTTTAGAATTTCCGATACACAGTCTCGCACGCAGGAGATAAAAATGTTTTTTTCCGTATAGTGTTGCCATTGCTCTCTTTGAAATTTTTGCTTTTCTTAATCAAAAATTCGTTAAAGTTTTATAAACTATGAAATCGATAATAAAACAAATTCCAAATTCGGGCTTCGGATGGAGGATTACGTTATTCAAAAATTGGACGGCTCTAGGTACTGTTGTTTTATCTCAATGCGAGAAACATACATACATTTATGCAGATTCTTCATTATTTAATTTGTTTAGATATAATACAGGGCGATAATATTCGGTAGCAACAATCTGAAAAATGAAACGGGCATATAAATTTTTGGACGCAAAATGCCAAAACGAAATTCCTTCCGGGCTAAAAACGGTATACTCAGTTCAAGAGGATCAGTCCACAATAAATTGCTTTTAAACTCGAAAATGGCGAAACATTTAAAAACTAATCATTTGTTTTTGTACGAGAGAGAAATATTTCGAAAAATTTATTTCAACTTGACAATTATGAACAATATTGGAGCTTTCGAAAGAACTACTATAATTAAATATATATTAGAAAACGAGGTATATTGAACTTTGTGAAGGAGGCAAAGTTTTTTCGCTTGTCAAGTAATAGTGTTTTATATCTTTATTCAAATGTGCAAACAAATACCTACTCAGAAGCTCCTAGAGACGTTGATTTTATTTTCCTTGCTTATCCTAAAAAAGATATCTTTCCTTTCTTTTTCTTTTTTTAATCTGTTTGCTTTCCCGTCTCCTTCACCAATGACGCCATGCCGCTTGCTTACAATGCATTCCAATGCAAATAATATTAGGAAATTTCAAGTAGTTCTTTTGTTAATACTCTTATTTATTCAAAAGAACATCTTCGCCAGCGAAGATTCGTTCGTGCTCGATTAATGTATCATCCAGAAATGTGAAGAAATATTTGCCTTTCTCTTGTAAAATATTGCAACTTTGCAGATTTATCACTTATCAACCGATTTAAAAGCTTTGAAAAGATGTCTGTGTCTACAACCTCAGAATCTCAGTTTCGTATGTTTTGTTTCTTGAATATTTTTGTCTTTAAAACTCTATTCACATTTACTATTTAAAAAAAAAAAAAAAAAAAAAAAAAAATGTTATATACCTTTTACACTGAGCTTGCTGTTCGAGCCTAAGTACAAATTTTAAATCTCAAACACGGCGAATGCTTACCATTTGTATTTGCTAACGAAGTTTCACTGTTTGTTTCTATGAAATGAAGGGCCCACCAGCGGCCGAGCGGTAAAACCGCTGAACACTGGTAGTTCGGTCCAAGATTCCAATCCCCCGAACGGGCCGGCTACATGGGTGGCTTCGTGGCTTTCCTCATGTGTAAGGAGTATGCGAGCCAGCTTTCCTTAGAAAGTCCTTCACGAAGGCGTCCTTCCTCTTAGACAGATAGCGCTAGTGTGCTTTTCCGTAATCCCAATAAACCAAACCATCAAAGAAATGGAATAGGCTCAAACGTGAAAGGCGACATTAAATTAAAAAAGTTACTTTTATTATTATCAACAGTTTTAATAACAGTTATTAGTTTAGGCCAGTGCTTCTAAAACTTCTCGAAGTAGGGACCATTTTTATAAATTAGAATATTTCGAGGTATTGTTACATTTTTTAATTATAATTAACTAACATTTATTCAATTTTATTAACCCAAAGGGGCCCAGAAAAGCTATTATTTTCGCTTTAGCATTTTGGGTTTATTCACTATAATCGGCAAATCACTTTTGAAATCGTTGTCACCAAATATTAGAGCCAAGGTATTAAATAATGAAGAATCTGCACAAATGTAGATATGTCTCTAGCATAGTGATAAAACAACGGTACCAATTTTGAGTACCAGCCATCCAATTTTGAGTAACGTAATCCTCCATCGAATATGGGCATCTGGAAATCCGAATTTGGAATTTGTTTTATTATTAATTTTATATTTTATCAGACAATAAAGAATTTTGATTAGCAAACTCAACGATTTGAAAGCGAGGAACGGCAACACTGTACGAAAAAAAAAAAAAAAAAAAAAAAAAAAAAGAAAAAGAAAAAATTATCTCCAGCGCGGCGAGACTGCGTATCGGAAATCCTAAAGATATGCACTTTTAAAACAATTTTGCGATATTGGTACTGAATTGAGTTTAATTTGTTTAAGTGCGAAGAACATGATATTTAATAAATAATTTTAACACACAACACGTTAAAAAAATGCCCTTTTGGGCATAATGTAAAATCTGAAGGCTTTCAGATATTTTTTTCAGTTGATTTTCCCGCCTTTATATTTTGCCGGCATACTTTGGATTGAAAGATTTTTTTTATCAGGCAACACATCTGTCATCTTTCATTGTTGTTCACTTCTACTGAAGTAAAATCAAAATCAAAGTACCTTACGATATTTTCGCTCCTTTTTTAAATTCCTGCTATTAGCTCAAACTGTCCCTATATCATGTTCAAATTTTCAATCGTTAATAAAATACTTTTTTTTTCATCTACTTAAGTTCAAATACATTTTTAAAACTTGTAGTGGATGACATTTGATGGCAATACAGTTTTTCCACATATTATTTTTTTAAAAAAATTGTATTTAAAAATTTTTTCTTTGTTGACTTAAGTATTATTATTTATGACTTTATTATTATTATTATTTTTTTAATGTTACTTGTTCCCTCTTGCCCTTTGCCGACGTCTTGCAACTGAAACTTGAACGATCGTTACTATCGGTTAATTTCTTTAATAAAATATTTTCATTTTGTGAAATACCAGTAAGGGTCGTCTATTTATTGTAATATTTGGTGGACATCACAACTTTTTTTTTTTTTTTTTTTTCATATACGTATAAGATTGTATGACCAAATTCACCCTTTCACTGTTTGGTCGCGAACGAAAAAAAGAAACGCCAACAGACGCCACTGCTGACAAGCCAAATATAGCAATCTCGTGACAGAAAGTAGGTTAGGTCATTTAATTACGGCAAAGCCTCGAGGGCTATATGCCTAAAGGAAGGGATGCCTTCGTGCAGGACTTGCTAAGGGAACTGGCTCGTATACACGTTACACATGGGTAAAACCAAGAAAACACGCATGCAGCCAGCCCGTTCGCGGGATTCGAACCTCCGTGACAGAAAGTAAAAGGTGCAAAAAATGTGCGAGAATAATTGAGTACAAATCTGACGGAACAGCCTAGAATTGTTGATAATTGAAAAAAAACCAAGTGATAGAATAAAATGGCACTTTAAAAGCTTAAATTAAGTTCAAGAATTAAATTAAAAGGAGAAATAAAAATATAATTAAAATGGAATTAGATGAGCAATTATCTAATCTAAATATTGAGATAAGCTTGAAGAACTACTATTTTAAAATGTAAAATTAAATTCATGAAAAAGATTATTAAAAGTGTAATTGATAAAAAAATATGGCCGAGCGTGTTTCGCCGTGCAGCAAGGGCAGAAGCGCCTTGCGGGACCCGGTGGACACTTTGGGAAGTCCTGAACTAGGTCTTGGCCTTCGAAGTTTCTTTGAAAATCGCCAATACGACTCACTGCCTAAAAAGTTTGTAAAATAGCTTGTATAAAATATAGAAATTTATTTCAGTATTAAGGCTATGTACAGTCGTTATTATAAACTAGGAAGTTAGAAAACCTTACCACACTTAAAAAATGCTTTATTACACTCGTTTATACGAACAAAAAGATATACAAGTTAATTACAAAAATACTTTTAATTAAAGTCCGAGTTCCGCAATTCAGTTAGTGCTGCCATCTATGGGTAAGAACATGAACTAAAGGATTAATGTTATTGAAATAATGTCAAAGTTACACCGGCTATTAAAACAACGAAAGATATTCCAAGTTTCTTATTCATTTCCACTAGATAGGTCTGAGAAATGATTTAGTGGTTAACACATTAAACAAGCAAATAGAAATCCGTGAGTATCGTTAACCTTTCCTTGTTCAAAGAAACCAATTATTCTCTACAAGTGAAATTTTCTTAGTGGTTTCTTCTAGTGTAAACTTTTAAATTTCGCATTGTTACGGTTATTGTATTTAGTTTGCTATTTTTAGTAGAATTATAATTAAAATTGTTTCATTTCCCCGTGCAATGCAGCACGAGACTTATTTTGAGAGAAAGCTACGCCGGAAAAGTAAAAATTCAGGAGCACGCGCATTTAATAAATAGATATCTCGTGTTTTGCTTATGCTATCCAGAAACCTCGAGAATGGAAAGTGCCAGAATGTTCTCGTACATGATTAAAAAGCTTACAAAAGCCGGAGCAAAACATCTCGGTTCAGTTCTTTACTTATTTTTTTGTTGTTGATCGTAGCGAATTCGCGGTGATATCGGATTAGCTTTCTTTCCGTTTTAATTGTGTTCTATGTAACGTTTTAGTAGTTTAAAATATAACTACTGTGTGATATTTTGGCATTGTACTAATATCTGTGAGGAAAAAATTCAGCATTTTGTTTTATTTCTTGGGATAAGAATAAATTTTATTAACTTTTCATCAGACTTGTGCATTCAATCTATTACGAACTCATACGTACACTTTTGGTGTCAGGAGTGAGGGTTGAATGCCAATTACAAGAGCGATGGTAGAGCAGTTAGGACAGCTGATAGCAGTCTTTGCGGCGTTTAAGAGGAGATGAAAGCGGGCTAGAAGAGATGAAGCGGTTCAAGAAAGATGGAAGTAGGACAAGAATAGATGAAAAGAGAAATTACCTGCATAATGGCGCATAAATTTAAGGCTATGGAAGGCAGAATAGACGCGGTTGAAAATAAAGTTGGGCAAACTGAAGAAAAAGTTTCTTCTGTCAAAGAACAAATAGAAGAAAGTTTAGGACGTAGAACAACAAATCGATTATAGAGTTTCTTCTGTAAAAGATCAAATAGAAGAAAGACTTTCTGCTGTGGAGATACGAATAGAAGGAAGAGTTTCTGCCGTCCAACAACAAATTGATGACAGGGTTTCTGCTGCCGTTGCCAAATAAGTTGGAACATTAAAGAGCAGCAGGAAATAGTTCTGAGGATTTTTAATTTCTGCACTTTTTCTGTAGCGACGGAAGCGAGTGGATGGGATTCCTAATCTAAGGCCTGTCACCTCGCCGCTTCTTTAAAAGCAGACGCTGCGGATATTCTTCAGATTCTTCCCGGAAACAAAAGGCTAGATTTCGAAGCTCTGTCCTGAGCGCTGGAGCTGCGCTTTCGCTGGGAGAAGTGTTTAAAAGACTACAGCAAGCTTCAATTAAAGTCACGTCAACAGAAGCCCATGGAAACGCTACAGGAACTTGCCACAGACGTTGAAAGGCTGTCCCACCTCGCCTTTACGGAGTGACCGAGAGAAACTAGGGAAATCCTGTCCCTTCAGTACTTTACCGATAGCATCCTGGATCCTGAAATACAGAAAGCTCTGCAAATGGCTATGTCAAAGACGTAAAATGCGCTTTAGTGTACGCCACGAAATTCGAAGCAGCCAGCAAACAACCCGTAGAGATCGCTACCCAGTCAGAGCTGTGCGAGTCCACGAGCTAGTGGATCAATTGATGGCTCGTTTAGATGATTTAACAAGACAAGTCAGTGCTGTGATACGGAGTAGGAGTGAGAACAAACTGGCTCTAAAGTATTGGATATGTGGTTCTGAAGGCCACGTACGATGGCATTGCAGAACACCCCAGGGCACGGAAAATAAAACAGATGATGTGACCAGACATGTCAGTGCCTTGAGACGGAATAGGAATGAAAAGAAACCAATCCTAAAATGTTGGAATTGTAGTGCTGAAGGCCATATACGAAGGAACTGCCGAACACCATAAAGCACGGAAAAGAAGACAGAAGATTTAAACAGACAATCAAATGCCATGAGACAGAAAAAAATGACAAGGAGTCAAAGCGCTGGAACTGCGGATCTGAAGGCCACATACGAAGGAACTGCAGAATACTCCAGGGTACGGAAAATAAGACCGTTTCCCAGAAACGAAGCAGGAAGCTAATTAGTGACCTTCTCGCAGGGCGGAGGTTGCCAGAAAATAAAAAGTCCTAGTTTAAATCGCTCAAGATTGCTGCAGTGAGTGGCAGCAATGATAGACTATCTATCAATGGGCATATCGATGGAGGTCCTTTCAATGTGATTATTGACACAGGAGCTAATATTACCATTATTCGGAAAGATTTAGCTCAACAGTTTAAAGATGAACTCATTTGGACGCCATCCTTGTTTACCCTCCAGACTGCGTCTGATGATGAAAGCGGCATATCTGGGAAGTTAAACGTGAACAGCACGTGTGGATGAAGTGCCGCCTACTATCACACGGCATATGTGGCAGATATTACAGATCCTTGCATACCTGGACTGGACTTTTAAGGGAAATATAATTTTTCTTTGAAATAAGATAGTGTTTTCAAAATCAAAGGACATAACTATCCATCATCAGAAGGGATCCTCATCTGGAAATACCGACGCCTTGTCTGAAAGACCCTGCTCAGAAAGTTTTCGAAATCCTACTAGGGTCGAAGAGATACGTAAGACTACCAGCTATTCTCCATCTCAGATGCTCTTCGGTCGTGACCTTTGTCTGCCTCGTGATCTTCTATTTGATCTCAAACCGGATGCACGTTCATCGCCTGAAGAATACATTCAAGATCTCCAGGAGCGATTTGAAGCGATGCAAGAGGGAGGGAGTCAACTCGGCGAAGGAAAAGGTGAAGACCCGATACGACACGAGAGTTACTGGACATCGATTCAACAAAGGAGACAATGTGTGGTTGTGGAATTTGACTCGATGGAAACGAATGGCGGATGGACCACACACGTACTGTTCGATGACGATATGGATCGCAAAAACGTAGTCGTTGGGATCCATAAGTCATCGAACTCTAAGCCTAAAGTCGTTTATTACGATAGATAGCTTCTTATTATGGCCATAGTACGTATTGCATATAATTGTAAAGAGTATAAGACCATGGTCATTTTTGTTCTAAATTTGTATTTGATTTGTTTTAAGTTACTTGCTGCAATTATTGTTTAGTTGTTTTTTATTGTAATGTAATGTTTGTTATTGCATTGATGCCTTACTTGTAAGTTTGGCTTCCTGTTCAGGGATTGTACTGTCCGGGACGTGCATTCCTTGGTAAGAAGGCAATGTTACGGTTTTTGTATTTAGTCTGCCATTTTATTGGAATTAGAATTAAAATTGTTTCATTTCCCCTTGCAATGCAGAACGAGACTTATTTTGAGAAAAAGCTGCGCCGGAAAAGTAAAAATTCACATTTAATAAATAAATATCTCGTATTTGCTTTTGCTTCCTAGAAACCTCGAGAATGGAAAGTACCAGAATGTTCTCGTACATGATTAAAAAGCTTATAAAAGACGAAGCAGAACATCTCAGTTCAGTTTACTTATTTTCTGTTGCTGGCTGTAGCGAATTCGCGGTGAGATCGGGTTAGGTTTCTCTGCGTTTAAATTGCGTTCTATTTAACGTTTTAGTAGTTTAAAATATGACTACTGTGTGATATTGATTGCGATACTGTACGAATATCTGTGAGGAAACATTTCATCATTTAATTTTATTTTTTGTGATAAGAATAAATTTTATTAACTTTTCCTCAGACTTGTCCATTCAATTTATTACGAACCCGTAAGCACGCAACAATATAAAGAGGTGAGAGGCTCGATAAAAAGTTCATGATTTATATAGTTGAGCAATCGTTTTGAATTCCCTTGTAAATGTTCAATTTCAGGAGTCTTAGAGGAGATACTTGTTGTTAGACAGACAACAAGAATTTATTGTTCTTGAGTCCCGTAATCTCATTGTGTGTGTGTTTTTTCTTTTCTCAAAGCTGCGTGGGCTTTGAATAAAGTATTCACGCAATTAACCTTTAAATTATTTCGGTTAGAGCTTAATATATTCACTTTGTATTGAGAATGTCTTCCGCCTTTGTTGTGGATACCAACAGAGTTCATGTCCTGCATTTAAAATTAAGATTCTGTTAAACTATTCTGGTGAGAAACACGCATTCCTAACGTGTCTCGAAGGCAAATGAAGCAACTCCAGGTAGTTAAATACGATTCATGGTTAGGTAGGTACCCTGAAGAAATGTTTAGAAAATGCCTATCGTTTTTGCGATTACCGCTTTGAAACTTTAAATTTCAGGGTTCTATACCAAATGGCCCATTTTCAAATTTTACTTGCATATGCTGTGCCAGAAAAAAAGAAAGAAAATTCGAGATAAATTAATATTTAAAGTTTAAAATGAGCAATTCATTGCATAAAATGACTATAAATACAGTTCTACAACCTATCTATATATATAAAGAAGAAAGTCTCTTTGTTTGTCCTCTAATAACTCAGTCACTACTATAGTTATCTTCGCCAAGCTTTCTATAATTCTTTTCTGGGTCCTGTAAACGGTCGACGTCCACTTTTTTTTCAAAAAAAAAAAAAAAAAAAAAAAAAAAGTAGCTAAAATCAAAGGTATTAATTAAAAACTAAAAAAAAAAAAAAAAAAAAAAAAAAAAAAAAAAAAAAAAACGATGATTTTCGCCCTCATTTTTCCGAGTGGCAACAGTCTCGCAAGCTGGAGATGAAAATCTTCTTTACTTCGAAAATTGTTGCCACTACTCGCTTTCAAATCCTAGCGTTTGTTAATAAAATATTTCTAAGTTTTATGATGAAGTAAATATAGCATTGTCATACATTATTCCCTATTCCAAAAATTCATGGAAAGCCGTTTCGACTATTTTCATCTTCGTAAGACTTTAATCACCCGAAGTACTAATTAAAAATTCTGAAAGTGCTAATTTTGGCACTCATTTTTCCGAGTGGCAACAGTCTCGGGCGTTGGAGATAAAAATGCTTTATTTCGAAAAGTGTTGCACTGTTCTCTTTCAAATCGTAGAGTTTGTTAATCAAAAAATTGTTGAGTGTTTATAAAATTTACACATATAAAGAAGACTGTGTGTTTGTGTGTTGGTTTTTTTCGCGTTACTGATTTCTGATCAATTATGATCCATTTTTTGTCACATTTATTCGACCAAAATTGAATCTAGGGGAAATATTGGGTGGAACTTGAGCTTTAACGACCATTTGATTAGAAAGACGAAAATTATT
Organism: Stegodyphus dumicola; assembly: GCF_044657685.1. Classification (NCBI taxonomy): domain Eukaryota; kingdom Metazoa; phylum Arthropoda; class Arachnida; order Araneae; family Eresidae; genus Stegodyphus; species Stegodyphus dumicola. The sequence goes on along the minus strand of NC_140777.1, from coordinate 183,942,308 downwards.
CAAAACTGCGTGCCATTGTTCTTGATATAATGAGAGAGAATTAGCTTATTTTTGTATCGAAATTTTTTATGTGGGTTCCACATCGCACCAGAGTAAAAAAATGTATGACTATGAATCGTACTTTTTGCAATGTTGTTACAGAAGGATTACAGCTTTCTCTGTAATGCATTATTCTCGTTCTTTCTCTTGTTAGATGCTTTACTCTCTATCTTAACTTAACTGACACCGGGTACTTATGCTAGTATAAAACGTAAAAAAAATGAATTGAAAATTTAGCAAATCAATAATTCGTCTTCCACTTCCTGTCAGGTCCGTTACCTTGAGATTATTCTACCCCCGATTAGTTTGTAAATCTGCTAATCAAACTGAGCTTGACTAGTTTAGATAAACTAGATAAACTTGACTAGTTAGATGTCACTGAATATATAATGCCTTTTTTTAGACAGATTTATAAAGTAATTTTGGGTAATATAATCTCAAGGTAAGGGAATACACTACACTTTGGGCGATACAGGTGGGAATGTTAGGGACACTCTATTAAAACTGAGAACACAAAAAGACATTTTATAAAAACAGGCATGACTGTGGTCAACGACTGATCATAGTTCCGTTTCCAAGGTCTGCAATAACGTTTCTAAACACGCAATAGACGACTTTTTCTTCCTTATTCTTTCCTCTCTGTTATGGTAGTGCACAAAGTGCGCTATGAAAGAAGATACACAAGTTTCACAGGCATAGCACGTAAACGCTTTAATCACTCGGACAAATTAAACTGTCCAGTTATCGTTTTGGCTAGCTGTCTAGTAGCTCTTCTTCTAGTTTTGCTTGAATCATTAGCATCATAAATGAAAGGTCGTCATAGTAACATAAATTCTCAAAAATGAATTTGAATTTTGCAGCAAAAGGGTTCATTACCTTTCGCATAGGAATATCGCAGACCCTCCTGATATATCCCCAGAATTTATACGTAAGAGTTGACGAACTCTCATGTTGTGATTTCTGGAAGTTCATATACTTTCCGTATCTCTGTGCAGGCTTATTAAATTATGCATATTATTACGGTTTTGGAGTCGATTTAGCTATTTTAAATAGAAATAATTAAAATTGTTTTATACAGAAGCACGCGCTTATAATAAATAGACGTCCGTAATTATACTCTTTTAATATCGAGAAAATACCAGAATATCCTCGTGCACATTTAAAAAGCTTATAAGAAGCCGACGCAAACATCTCAGTTCAGTTGTTGTTTTGATAACTGCTGTTGTTTACTGTAGCGAATTCGCGCTGAAATCGGATTAGCTTTCTCTGTTTTGAATTAAGTTCTGTTGAACGTTTTAGTAGTTTAAAAGATAACCACTGTGCGATATTGTACGAATATCTCACAGGAATTTTAAGCATTTTGTTTTTATTTGCTGTGATAAGAATAAATTTTATTTATTTTTCATCGGACTTCTGCATTCAATTTACTACGAACGCGTACGCACGCAACAATATGGACAACTCCACGGAGCTCTGGAGAACGCGCCCAGCATACAGACCATTACACCACGAAGGCACGCCAAGAAAGCGGGAGAAATAGCTTATACGGTTACAGCTAACACAGAATTGGATTTAGTCAATTGTATAAATTTTAGTCCAAAGGGACGATTTGCCCTGAAGGACTATTAATTTCATTTTGGCATTTTGTGTTGGAAACTTTAAAAGTCTGTATAACTTTTCAAATCGTTGCCACCATATCATGCTGTCTTATATTTAAAGAAATGGTGTGGTGTATTTAATTATGGCAAAGCACACTAGGGCTATCTGCCTAAGGGGAGGGATGCCTTCGTGGAGGACTTTCTAAGGGAAACTGGCTCGTATACACGTTACACATGGGGAAAACTACGAAAACACCCATGCAGCCAGCCCGTTTGCGGGATTCGAACCTCGGACCGAACTACCAGTGTTCAGCGACTTTACCGCTCGGCCGCTGGTGGGCTATTTAAAGAAATTAAATAATGAAAAATATGCATCAATGTATGTATGCTTCTCGAATTAGGATAAAACAACGGTACCTAGAGCCATCAAAATTTGACTGACGTAATCTTCCATAGCATATGGGCATGTGGAAGCCCTAATTTGAATTTGAAATTTGTTTTATTATCGATTTCCTATTTTGTATCACTTCAAAGAATTTTTGATTAACAACCTAAATGATTTCACAGCGAGTCATGGCAACACTATACGATAAAAAAAAAATATCTCCAGCGTGCGACACTCTGTATCGAAAATTTTAAAGATATGCTCATTTTAAAATTAATTTGCGATATTGCTGTTAAACTGAGTTTTATAATTTGAGTGCGTAGAAATTGATATTTAATAAATAAAGGTAACGCACAAAACTTAAAAAAAAAAAAGTCCCTTTGGAAGTAATTTAAAATCTCAAACCTTTTAGACTTTTTTCTGATTATTATCGTTCTTTGATGACCTCTATAACTTAGATTCCTAGTGACTTATAATATTTACTCTTTCGTCACGTGCAAAGTTTTCTTTTTGTTTTCACTAGTGGTTTAATGTACATAAATTTGCTTATTCGCCAGATTAAACTGATTGAAAAGAGAGGTAAATTTGCGAGTTGTAAATTCTTCTGTTAATTATAATATGGTTCACATATGTCTCTTCTATTTTTTTAAATTTAATTATTCCGATTTCCATTTAAAATGTTCGCGAAATGCCTTTGCCAACTTCTAAATTTTACATCAAAGTGTTTCTCTACGATTTGATACTTATAAAGATTTTGCTGTTATCTATTTATTGTGATGCAGCGTTAAATATATTTTATAAGATTTCAAAAGAGCTTAATCTATATAATTTATTTAACACATGCATAAAAAGAAGTATATTAAAAATATATACACACACAATATGAAAGAAATTACTGTTTCAACAACTGCAAAAGGGGCTGAAACATGCGGTGAGGGCTTCTGGCAAGATATGACAAAAATACGCGACGTTAACGAGTTTACAAAATAAAATGATTGAGTGGTGGCAACTGCAGAAAGGTTTTGATAAGTAACATAAAAAGGAACGACCCGTCGTGATAACTGAATAACTTGGTTACGCAGGTGTTTCCGAAATCAATTCAAACCGTTGACAGCAAAGAATAGAAAAAGAAATAGAATTTCTGCTAAGAAAGAAATGTCTCTTAAAATGGAGACAGACTAAATATTAAATTTAGAAGGAGAAGGGGAACGAATTATAGTTTTTTTTTTTTAATTTTAAATATGAATCCGAAACTTGAAATTTTTATGACTATTTCGATTCTAAAATTTCTAAAATTTAAAAAATAATACATCGAAATGATATCGATACGTATAAAAAATTCTGAAAGCTTTCAAATTTTATATTACGCCCAAAAGAGCGTTTTTACTTCCTTGTACGAAGTAAAAAGGAAGTATTGTAATCGCGAAAAGTTTCAGGCAGCATATTTCAACGAAAATATCCATTTTGACTGCTATCGAATGTAATTTAAAGATGTTTTTGCGTGATATCTGTACGTAAGGACAGAATAAAATACTCTTTTCCTTCAAAAAAATTATAAAACTGCTTTAAAATTAATTCTGAAGAGAATTTTTCGTGGCGTCTGTACGAACGTATGTACGTACGTGCGTACGTTCGTGCGTATGTATGTATCTCGCATAACTCAAAAACGAGTAGCCTCAGAACTTTGAAATTTTGTATATAGGACTGCTATAACACGTAGATGTGCACCTCGTATTTTGGTTACAATCGGCCGCACCAAACATATATAAATATATTTATATATATATCCACTCTATTACCCGGCTCAGTCACTCAGATCTCTGTTTCTTTACTCTTATATGTTTGTAAATTGTACAATTTTTGCTTTAAAAATAATTGAATTATGTTGTTTTTATCTTCCGGTCAAGGATTTTATGCCTTTAGTAAATCTGTGTGCAATAATTTTAGAATTATCAGCAATTTTAAAGTTGTTTAATTGCCGCTAAGCCCGTTTTTAATGGCAGCCATTGATGTTTACATTTGAAACAGGAGACTAGTGGATTTGTTGCCAATCTAGAGAAACTTAGCTTCGCAACAACAAAGATAACGCATTCATTTATTATTGCCAATTAAATCATGCTTAATTGTTTCTGGAATTTTTTCGATGAAATAAGCGTTTGAGATTTACTTCGTAAATTTTAATATAGATATTTTGAGTTTTTATGTATTTCTGCCTTCTCGCGAAGTGAGAACTGAATTAATTAAATGAGAAATACTCAATCGTCTGTCAAAAACTGTTTCTTTTTTGTTTTGTTTGCTTAATTTCTTTTATACATAGTACTAGCTTTATTATAGTATTTGAATAGAACATGTGGCAACGATTCGATAATTCTTTAAATGATATACATTTTGTGCATTCTGCGTTATAATATGAATGAAATATAATATTGTTAAGTAAACCTAGCGCCAGAGTGTCGCTATGGTAAACAAAGTGAATTTTAAAGAATGCATTTATTCTATTGTGGTTTATGCGCTGTCGGCGAAGTAGGTTTAATTCAATCTAATAAGTTTAAATAAAATGGAAGAAAAAATGCGTATAATTTAATATTCCGTACAAGGAAGTCATGTGATGTACACATCAGATTTTTTTTAAATGTTTTCTGGTTTACCCTTATATATTAAATATCATGGTCTTCGCACTTCAAACACATAAAATTTAATTCTTCAGCTCTATCACAAAATATCATATCTTTAGAATTTCTGATACACAATTTCGCGCGCTTTAGATAAAATTTTTTTTTTTTTTTCGTACAGTGTTGCCATTGCTTGCTTTGAAATCGTTGAGTTGGTTAATCAAAAATTCGTTAAAGTTTGAGAAAATTTAAAATAACTAATAAAACAAATTCGAAATTCAAAATTTGGGCTTCCAAGTGCTCATGTTTGGTTGGAGGATTCGAAAATTACGGTATTCAAAATTGGATGGTACTAGGTACCGTTGTTTCTTCACAATGCGAGAAACATTCATGCAGCTTCTTCATTAGTTTTAGTTTCTTTAAATATGATACATGGCGACAATATTTGATGGCAACAGTTGAAAAAGTGAATCGACGCAGAATGCCGTTTTGAAATTAATATTTCTTCTGAGACATTTTTAAAGTTTAAACTATAAATCTGAAGAAAACTATTATAAAGAATACAGATTTATTTTAAACAATATGAGCGTAAGAAAAACTTTTTTAACAATATTTATTAAGTATTTATACATAAAACCTAATATTTCAGGTACATAATTCTTAAATGTTTAATTTTTTTTCCTAAAATCAAATAAAAACGTATTGAGTAAGAGTCTCTAAGGTTTTATTCTGGTTAATGAGTTCTTTTTCAGTTTCGGCTTCCTTCGGAATACAAATTAGTTTGACTAATAATTAGCTTTAAAGTTTATCATAGAGCATTTGACAGTTTATGTTGCTGTTATTCTACTTTGAAATTTTTGTTTTCTGCAATAGCTTACAAGCAAAGATTAACTTGCTGTACTTCATAGCGAGTGATCATTCACCGAAAATAATACCTTAAGTTAGCTCTGCTGATATTGTGAATTACATTCGATTTAACTTGACTGGCTTCTTCGACTGCAAATTAATTCTTGAAGAACTTTCGTTCAGTCAATTCAGATTTTAAATACAATAGACAATTGACAAGATCTTTTACGCAAATTACGATTGCATTTAAGATGACAAAACGAATAACTACATGCAGACTTGCTTCCGAACAAAAAGAATCGTTTTGCCAGTTTCTGGAAATAATTTTTTTTCTTACTACTCCTTTGCCTTCGAGTGTAACTGGCAGTATGTCGTACTTGCAGTTGTATAATCTAAAGTTCGAATCCCTGCAATGGCGTCCATACAAACCTTTGACTACTAACGGGAGTCGCTCAGACGGTATAGCGGCTAAGGGAGGTAAACCTCTGAGTTGGCTTCCGACCCAGGTATGGATATATCCATGCAGAATTGGTAACCAACTCGGCGGGAGTCAACCACTAGCTGCCAGGCCGCAGTCCTGGGCATCCGCGGCTGAGCAGACGATATTTATAAAATGCAGAAAAGAAATATGCATGTGCATACAAGGCACTTGAAGAAGATTACAACAATGTACAAAGAAATATACATGTGCATACAAGGCACTTCAAGAAGACTACAATAAAAATATATTGTATATACAATATAGATACCAGCTCATACAGATATATACACACTTACATACATATATATTCCGAAACAAATAAAAGTATACATACTCTCACTTATATTCATATATAAATCTATATATATGCGTTATCATGATAGTTAAAGTTTACATGAAGCATGCCCTTGAGGTACGCGTGATCCCTAGTATAAATCAGGTACCATAAATAAGAAATATAAATATGCACAGATATAATTAAGACACAATAACACGCCGAATAAATACTAATTCAGAAGTCAAACAACAAAAATCAGCGTTAATTTACAAAATTTTCACAGGACTAGTTTCGATGGTTTTACCAAACCATCATCTTCAGCTGCAAAACCGCAAATGAACAAGATAGGAAATAATGTTTAGATAAGATAAGAAAGCCTGGACAAGAATAAGCAAGTGGCGCCATCTGTTGGCGAAACCAGAACTAAAACATAATTTCTCTAAAAGCCGAAGGCAAATTTGGATTGGAATTAGGATCGTTAACTAGAACAGAAAGATTTTTATGAATGTGAAATGCCTCTAGAAAATCCAGTTCTCCAATGGAAGATGTTTTTTGAATAATTTTGGCAGCAGAAAAATTCAAAGTGTGATTTTCGGACCAACAATGTTGAGCAACAGAAGACTTCTGTGTTTCCTTTTTTCTAACATATGCCTCATGTTCTTTGACGCGAAATTTTAAGGCTCTCTTAGTTTGGCCAATGTAAATTAAACCGCACTGGCAAGGAATCCTATAAATACCCCAGGAATTCATATGCGGAATGGGGTCCTTGAGTATAGAAGTTGGAATTTTATTGATGGGAGAGTAAACAACCCGAAAGTTAAATTTCTGCAAAATATGGGCAACTTTATAGCTAATTGATGGAAAGAAGGGAATGACAACAGAATTTTTATAATCTCCTAAAATAAGAGTGTGGCTTTTAGTGTGTTGAGATGAGAATTTTTTAACTGCTTGATTAATAATGTTGGATGAAAAGCCCCTGTCAATAGCTATTGCTTTTAAATAATTTAGTTCTTCATCAAGGGCTAGTTTGGAGGAGCAAACTTGAAGAGCACGGAAAACATAGGAATAAAATGAAGCTAACTTTTGTTTAGTCGGATGACATGATTTAAAGTGTGGTGGAGGGCAAACCGATGAAGGTTTACGGTAAACTAAACTGTAGTACTGAAGTTGGATGTGTTACGTGTGACCAGAATGTCGAGAAACGGAAGAGAATTGCAAGTCTCAAGTTCAAAAGTGAACTGAATAGCAGGATCAATAGAATTCATTGTTGAAAGAACTCTATTTAAATCATCTTTATTACCTTCAAACAGGGTAAAAGTATCGTCTACGTAGCGGAACCATGCCGGGAAGTTTAGAGTTTCAAACAATTTTGATTCATAATAATGCATGTAGATATCAGCCAGGATTGGACTGAGGGGGCTTCCCATGGCTAATCCCTCAGTTTGCTTGTAATATTTATTTTGGAAAACAAAATGTGTTTGTTTCAAACAGAGTTGAGTGAGAGAAATTAGCTCATCAATTTCGATGCAAGAGAAATGAAATTTGCGAAGTCTGGTTTCTAGACATCTTAATGCACCCTCCACTGGGACATTGGTGAATAATGATTTTACATCAAAAGAAACCATGAGTAAATTACGAGGAGAAATGTTTTTAACCTTTTTTACAAACTCTATTGAAATTTTTATGGTGTAAAAGTTATTGTCTAATAGAGTGGAAAATCTAGAAACTAAATATTTAGCTAATGGATACGAGGCAGTACCTAAATTTGATACAATAGGGCGGAAAGGAATACCACTATTATGAATTTTGGGAAGAGCATATAATCTGGCACAATTCGCAACAGATGGGATAAGCGAATGTTTTAAGTTGCTTGAAATGATTTGCGAAGATTTGATCGCAGTTTTTATTTTGGATAAGTCCGAAGGTGAAGGATCTTTAGTATCGGATTATATGGTCCTTCGTTTAAGAGTTTAGTGACACCATCGATGTAAGTGTTCTTATCCATGACGACTATCTGGCCACCTTTGTCGGCCTTTGAAACGACAATATCCGGGTTAGAATGAATATCGCGCATTGTAGCTCTTTCTCTCGCAGTTAGATTTGGTTTCAAAGGTTTATTATTGAATTTCACATTATGAGCGATAAGATGCCTAATCATTTCTTTCTGTGAATCTGAAACTTTACTGAACTTGAAAGCTTTTTCGATAGGAGCCAAAATCTTTGGAATCGAGGGTTTACAGGTTTGTGAGAAGTTAAAATTATATTTTAGAATTCTCTCTTGTTCTTCTGAAAGACTAATATTAGAAATATTAACTATTGGCTTGATGTTTACAATGGGAAGATTTTTTGAACTACTTGAACTGGAAGACTGTAAAAGAAGTTTTTCGAATTTAACTGAAAGGGTGTTTTTATGACGGTTAACTGCATTCTCCGTTCTAGACCAAGACTTTTGTTCAAGGGCAGTGAATTTTGGATATGTTTTAGCGAGTTCCAGATGAAGCTTATAGAGTTCATGTTCAATTTTGGACAATTGTTGACGTGTATCCCTTATCACGGACCGAAGTAAGGCAAGTTTGCAATTTAACAGAATTCTTGAAACGCGACTCGAAGGTTTTTGATTAGATTTGATTTGAATAAAATTGGGCATCAATTTTTTACATTTACATTTAAGTAAAAAGTCAAGATGATTCAGGAATTTTTGCCGTTTCAGGCGTAATTTAGTGAAACGATTAACGGATGAAGGCATGATAAACAATGCAGAAAATCAAACTAAATTAACTGAGCAATAATAAAGTACACACAAAATAGCAGAAAAATCCCTCACTGAAATGAATAGAAAACAAAATGTTTGTAAGCAAAATGCATGAAATCAGACAAGCAAAGCACAATATCCAAATGTACAAAACATAAACATAACTTGAAAATTGCAAAAATGTACTCACCGAAACTCCTACAATCACAAAATGGCGGCCACACCACGTGCAAAAAAGAAAGCAAAATGTAAGCCTGTTTGGGGCTTCTATAATTAAGACACAATAACACGCCGAATAAATACTAATTCAGAAGTCAAACAACAAAAATCAGCGTTAATTTACAAAATTTTCACAGGACTAGTTTCGATAGTTTTACCGAACCATCATCTTCAGCTGCAAAACCGCAAATGAACAAGATAGGAAATAATGTTTAGATAAGATAAGAAAGCCTGGACAAGAATAAGCAAGTGGCGCATATCAGGAATGGGGTCCTTGAGTATAGAAGTTGGAATTTTATTGATGGGAGAGTAAACAACCCGAAAGTTAAACTTCTGCAAAATATGTGCAACTTTATAGCTAATTGATGGAAAGAAGGGAATGACAACAGAATTTTTATAATCTCCTAAAATAAGAGTGTGGCTTTTAGTGTGTTGAGATGAGAATTTTTTAACTGCATGATTAATAATGTTGGGTGAAAAGCCCCTGTCAATAGCTATTGCTTTTAAATAATTTAGTTCTTCATCAAGGGCTAGTTTGGAGGAGCAAACTTGAAGAGCACGGAAAACATAGGAATAAAATGAAGCTAACTTTTGTTTAGTCGGATGACATGATTTAAAGTGTGGTGGAAGGCAAACCGATGAAGGTTTACGGTAAACTGTAGTACTGAAGTTGGATGTGTTACGTGTGACCAGAATGTCGAGAAACGGAAGAGAATTGCAAGTCTCAAGTTCAAAAGTGAACTGAATAGCAGGATCAATAGAATTCACCCAACATTATTTTTTTCACCCAACATTATTAATCAAGCAGTTAAAAAATTCTCATCTCAACACACTAAAAGCCACACTCTTATTTTAGGAGATTATAAAAATTCTGTTGTCATTCCCTTCTTTCCATCAATTAGCTATAAAGTTGCACATATTTTGCAGAAATTTAACTTTCGGGTTGTTTACTCTCCCATCAATAAAATTCCAACTTCTATACTCAAGGACCCCATTCCGGGTATGAATTCCTGGGGTATTTATAGGATTCCTTGCCAGTGCGGTTTAATTTACATTGGCCAAACTAAGAGAGCCTTAAAATTTCGCGTCAAAGAACATGAGGCATATGTTAGAAAAAAGGAAACACAGAAGTCTTCTGTTGCTCAACATTGTTGGTCCGAAAATCACACTTTGAATTTTTCTGCTGCCAAAATTATTCAAAAAACATCTTCCATTGGAGAACTGGATTTTCTAGAGGCATTTCACATTCGTAAAAATCTTTCTGTTCTAGTTAACGATCCTAATTCCAATCCAAATTTGCCTTCGGCTTTTAGAGAAATTATGTTTTAGTTCTGGTTTCGCCAACAGATGGCGCCACTTGCTTATTCTTGTCCAGGCTTTCTTATCTTATCTAAACATTATTTCCTATCTTGTTCATTTGCGGTTTTGCAGCTGAAGATGATGGTTTGGTAAAATCATCGAAACTAGTCCTGTGAAAATTTTGTAAATTAACGCTGATTTTTGTTGTTTGACTTCTGAATTAGTATTTATTCGGCGTGTTATTGTGTCTTAATTATAGAAGCCCCAAACAGGCTTACATTTTGATTTCTTTTTTGCACGTGGTGTGGCCGCCATTTTGTGATTGTAGGAGTTTCGGTGAGTACATTTTTGCAATTTTCAAGTTATGTTTATGTTTTGTACATTTGGATATTGTGCTTTGCTTGTCTGATTTCATGCATTTTGCTTACAAACATTTTGTTTTCTATTCATTTCAGTGAGGGATTTTTCTGCTATTTTGTGTGTACTTTATTATTGCTCAGTTAATTTAGTTTGATTTTCTGCATTGTTTATCATGCCTTCATCCGTTAATCGTTTCACTAAATTACGCCTGAAACGGCAAAAATTCCTGAATCATCTTGACTTTTTACTTAAATGTAAATGTAAAAAATTGATCCCCAATTTTATTCAAATCAAATCTAATCAAAAACCTTCGAGTCGCGTTTCAAGAATTCTGTTAAATTGCAAACTTGCCTTACTTCGTTCGGTCCGTGATAAGGGATACACGTAAACAATTGTCCAAAATTGAACATGAAGTCTATAAGCTTCATCTGGAACTCGCTAAAACATATCCAAAATTCACTGCCCTTGAACAAAAGTCTTGGTCTAGAACGGAGAATGCAGTTAACCGTCATAAAAACACCCTTGCAGTTAAATTCGAAAAACTTCTTTTACAGTCTTCCAGTTCAAGTAGTTCAAAAAATCTTCCCATTGTAAACATCAAGCCAATAGTTAATATTTCTAATATTAGTCTTTCAGAAGAACAAGAGAGAATTCTAAAATATAATTTTAACTTCTCACAAACCTGTAAACCCTCGATTCCAAAGATTTTGGCTCCTATCGAAAAAGCTTTCAAGTTCAGTAAAGTTTCAGATTCACAGAAAGAAATGATTAGGCATCTTATCGCTCATAATGTGAAATTCAATAATAAACCTTTGAAACCAAATCTAACTGCGAGAGAAAGAGCTACAATGCGCGATATTCATTCTAACCCGGATATTGTCATTTCAAAGGCCGACAAAGGTGGCCAGATAGTCGTCATGGATAAGAACACTTACATCGATGGTGTCACTAAACTCTTAAACGAAGGACCATATAATCCGATCCCTAAAGATCCTTCACCTTCGGACTTATGCAAAATAAAAACTGCGATCAAATCTTCGCAAATCATTTCAAGCAACTTAAAACATTCGCTTATCCCATCTATTGCGAATTGTGCCAGATTATATGCTCTTCCCAAAATTCATAAAAGTGGTATTCCTTTCCGCCCTATTGTATCAAATTTAGGTACTGCCTCGTATCCATTAGCTAAATATTTAGTTTCTAGATTTTCCACTCTATTAGACAATAACATTTACACCATAAAAAATTCAATAGAGTTTGTAAAAAAGATTAAAAACATTTCTCCTCGTAATTTACTCATGGTTTCTTTTGATGTAAAATCATTATTCACCAATGTCCCAGTGGAGGGTGCATTAAGATGTCTAGAAACCAGACTTCGCGAATTTCATTTCTCTTGCATCGAAATTGATGAGCTAATTTCTCTCACTCAACTCTGTTTGAAACAAACACATTTTGTTTTCCAAAATAAATATTACAAGCAAACTGAGGGATTAGCCATGGGAAGCCCCCTCAGTCCAATCCTGGCTGATATCTACATGCATTATTATGAATCAAAATTGTTTGAAACTCTAAACTTCCCGGCATGGTTCCGCTACGTAGACGATACTTTTACCCTGTTTGAAGGTAATAAAGATGATTTAAATAGAGTTCTTTCAACAATGAATTCTATTGATCCTGCTATTCAGTTCACTTTTGAACTTGAGACTTGCAATTCTCTTCCGTTTCTCGACATTCTGGTCACACGTAACACATCCAACTTCAGTACTACAGTTTAGTTTACCGTAAACCTTCATCGGTTTGCCCTCCACCACACTTTAAATCATGTCATCCGACTAAAGAAAAGTTAGCTTCATTTTATTCCTATGTTTTTCCGTGCTCTTCAAGTTTGCTCCTCCAAACTAGCCCTTGATGAAGAACTAAATTATTTAAAAGCAATAGCTATTGACAGGGGCTTTTCACCCAACATTATTAATCAAGCAGTTAAAAAATTCTCATCTCAACACACTAAAAGCCACACTCTTGTTTTAGGAGATTATAAAAATTCTGTTGTCATTCCCTTCTTTCCATCAATTAGCTATAAAGTTGCACATATTTTGCAGAAATTTAACTTTCGGGTTGTTTACTCTCCCATCAATAAAATTCCAACTTCTATACTCAAGGACCCCATTCCGGATATGAATTCCTGGGGTATTTATAGGATTCCTTGCCAGTGCGGTTTAATTTACATTGGCCAAACTAAGAGTGCCTTAAAATTTCGCGTCAAAGAACATGAGGCATATGTTAGAAAAAAGGAAACACAGAAGTCTTCTGTTGCTCAACATTGTTGGTCCGAAAATCACACTTTGAATTTTTCTGCTGCCAAAATTATTCAAAAAACATCTTCCATTGGAGAACTGGATTTTCTAGAGGCATTTCACATTCATAAAAATCTTTCTGTTCTAGTTAACGATCCTAATTCCAATCCAAATTTGCCTTCGGTTTTTAGAGAAATTATGTTTTAGTTCTGGTTTCGCCAACACATGGCGCCACTTGCTTATTCTTGTCCAGGCTTTCTTATCTTATCTAAACATTATTTCCTATCTTGTTCATTTGCGGTTTTGCAGCTGAAGATGATGGTTCGGTAAAACCATCGAAACTAGTCCTGTGAAAATTTTGTAAATTAACGCTGATTTTTGTTGTTTGACTTCTGAATTAGTATGCACAGATATATTACAGCATTCAGATACAGTACGAACTTTGTGTACGAAAATCTGGCACAGCATAAAAACAAAATGACATATTGAACATACATATCACATACTCTGTTGCTGACAGATTGAACTAGCTTATATAGACTTTTATGACTACCATCTTCCACCGTCAGAAGAGTAATTGCTAGTACAGTAGTCAGTTATTGTTTTCAGTTTCCGTTGGGCAACTCTGTTACTTTGTAGATTCTGGAACCAATTTGGCCAGGATCTGGCTCCTGGTTGCTTGAGGATGTTAAGTGCTGTGTTTGGGCAGGAGAACACAAAAGGGTCTGGATGACCTTTCTCCCGATATTCACAATTACCATTCTCTCTTAAGCCAAAGTGGCAGAGGTATGAAGGGAAAGGTCCATGGCCAGTGAGCCATGGACCTTTCCCTTCATATGTTCCCTTCATGACATATTCAAATATGTCATGTAATTGCTATTAGTTTGGATTGTTGTCTTGACCTTGGGGAGGAGATTGTAAACACGTCTTCCTGTGGCTTGATCCCAACGTTCTTGCCATATTCTTAGGAGCTGATGGAATGTTCGGCTCTTTAGGTCCGAGACTGGCCTAAGGGTCGGAAAATCTCGCAAAGTGGATGAATCCGCTGCTTCCTTTGCGACAACATCTGCTCTCTCATTTCCTTCTATTCCCGTATGAGTGAAATGAGTCTACTGCGGTACCAAAGGGCCCGGGTTCGAATCCCGGAGATGACCTAGATGTTTGTAAATGTATAATGTCGGTGCGGCATGGCGGCACACTAAATATGCGGGGAGCCCAAAGTCCTCTCGTGTGGATTGGTGTCTTCCTTTATCCGCTATTCCTGTTTCTGCGGTTGTGAAAAACGTTCCTATTTTGGAGAAATCATCAACCTTCATTACCACCTTCCTAAAGGGGTTACATAGTGGGGAAGCCGAGTGGACCTTGGCCTCTCCCGAAATGTAGAAAAGCAAAGAATTTTTAGATTTAAAAAGAATAATATTTAAAAGAAATAATCGAAAAATATTTACGATTTCAGATCCTTGCATGAATGAAGCGATTACTGTATTTAAAAGAAGAGAAAGAGAGAGAGAGATGTTCAAACTCTGCGATGATTTTGGCAATGAATTAAAAGATTGTATCCTAAAGTAAAAAACAATATTCTTCCAAAGTTCTGCATGAAGGTGAGCTATAACAAAATCTTTCAGAATAAATATTCGTTATGAAACTGCGTTCTTTCTTCTAAAACGACGACTTCTTTGGTCTTAATTGCACTTTTGCAGCTTTTAATTCATTCAGTTGTACAAATCCAATAAACTACATTTTCAAAATCGCAATAACAACCTTGTATTTAGCGTAAATATATTAAAATACTCAATCGATTTCGAGGGCTTTTAATATATGTACGCCAAATGCAAGGTTGTTATAACGATTTTGATTGTCCCATTGGCGTGTTTCTCTTCTATTCTAAACTAGATTTTCCTTATTTTTATTCTGAATTCGATACTGATAACCTTTATAAAGGGCTAAAGGATTTTTTTTTTCTTTTTAGTTCCAATAATGTCTAAAACATCCATATTGATTAATATACGATGTGAAAGTTACAGCTAATATTATAGCAGAATTCCAAATAGAATGAAATTAAAGATTTCGAGAGGAGCCTAAACGAAGACACATCTTCAATCTAACGAAGACTAACAAAGAAACTGCCCAGCTGTCCTTAATGGCTCATGTGACATCTCCTGAGGAGCTGTGTTCTTTCCGATTTCGCTGGAACAGAAAGAATTTTGAAAAACGCGGACAGAAGAATCGCGGAAACAGAACTAATTCGCGTGGATTGGTGAGAGAGGAGAGCGGTGGGAGACCCCGAATCCCCCCTCGGAGTTCTCTCCCTCAAAATTGGGAGGTGGAAAATAGTCCAACACCTCTAATGAGTAGGCTCATTGGCAACCATTGTTCCATGTAATATGGACACGACAACAAGTAAAACAACAAGCAATGTGTAAACAACAACAACTACTTGCGGGACATATATATGTCCCACCAAAATAATTTTGCGCCAAAAATAATTCACTTGGCGAACTTCTTAATTTATAATAACCCATTTTCCTTTCCTTTTCCTCCTTGTCCACGAGCGGACAAGGAAGTAATTTAACAAAGCGCGTAAACCACATTTTAGGTATTATCGCTTATACGCCAAATTTCAAATCGCTTCAAAATGTAAATTCACGTATGTCGTAGAAAATTTTAAATAAAAAACTATGTTTTTCACTTACACTTAGAACATATTCTTTAAGATGACAGCAAAAATAAATTCAAAATTTTTTTTCGAAAAATTTATAAAAATTATTTTAAAATACAAATTTTAAAAATTAACCATAAAAAATTGGCGAATGTTATTTGGAATGAACCTACATTTCGAAATGTGAAAGGAAAAATAATATAAGTTTATTAAAAAAGAAAGATTAATACATATATACCAAATTCAATTAACACTGAGGAGCTAAAAGTTTGAGAGCTAATGTTTTCAAAGCTACTCGGTACATAGTTTTTTTGCACCTTTAGTACATGTAAAACTCTTTCAGCGATATGATTCAAATGCCAAAAAAGATAGTGTTTATTTTGTGCTTTCCAGATTTTCTCTTCTCTCCCCAACCACCCCCGGCCGAAAAAATCTGAAAGCTTTTTCAGATTTTAAATTACGTCCAAAGGGCCTTTTTTAAAAATTTTGTCTGCTACCTTTGTCTATTAAATATCACGTTCTTCGCACCTAAACCATAAAATTCAGTTCAACAGCAATATCGCAAAATAGTTTTAAATTAATCGAGTATATGTTTAGAATTTCCGATACAGAGTCTCGCACGCTGGAAATAAAAATGTTTTTTTCTGTACAACGTTGCCATGGCTCGCTTTGAAATCCTTGAGTTTTTTAATTAAACATTTCTAAAAGATTTACAAAATATGAAATGGATAATAAAACAAATTCCAAATTTCAAATCTGGGCTTTCACATGCCCATATTCGGAGTAGGATTACGTCATTTAAAATCGGATGGCTCTATACACCGTTGTTTTATCACAGTGCAAGAAACATACATACATTTACGAAGATTTTTCTTTATTTAATTTCTTCAGATATAATGCAGTACTGTAGCATTGGGTGGCAACAGTTTAAAAAGTGAAACGGACATTTATAGTGAACCAACGCAAAATCGCAAAACGAAAACAACAGTCTTTGAGGGTCAAAGCCCTTCGGACCAAAAAACGAAAGAAAAAAGGGAAAGCTCTAGAATTGTCCGTTTCATTCCAAAAAAAGTCTCCATTTTTTACTTCTGACGATAGAAGCTTTCGCATTCTCATCGCATTGTCTCAGAAAGGTGAGTAGACGGTTACAGCTAGAGGTCTACACCGAAATTCAATTTGGCATTCAGCGAGAGAACCAAAATTTTACTTTCATGCCATTATCCAGTTTCGAAACAGGACTAGAAGAAGAGCAAAGTTAAAAAACTAGATTTTCCTCTTCGGTACTGGAAGTTTGAAATGACTTTTCTTTCTAGCTTCTATTATATCTTTAAGAAAAAGAGTTCCTATTCTTCGACAGAAAGAAATGAAAGCTAAAACCAGGAATCCATCTGGACAGATCTTTCACAGGGAAACGAGGAGAAAAACCTCAGCCCATTATTCGTCTCCAAGGAAATAATATCGCGTTTTCCATTTTCTCGCCAAAGCAGCACATTTCAATCATCATCTTACCCTCGATCATGCGAAAAAGAACCATATGCAATCAGTTCTTTATCCATGGGGTTTTTCACTATCAATGGTTAGAAGAATTTTCTTTTATAAATTGGCTAGGATTAAGAAGATTGAATAGTATAATAAGAAATTTTAACGCTGGAGGATTAAAGCAGTTAATAATACTGAAGTAATACCAATAAGGTATTTAAACTTATGTCTTAAAATATCTGAAAGGTTTTAAATTTTAAATTACGTCCAAAGGGGCGTTTTTTTTAACAATTTTGTGTTAGCTTTATTTATTAAATATTTTTTACTCACTCAAACCATAGAATGCAGTTCAACAGCAACATTGCAAAATAGTTTTATAAGGTATTTCTCCCGCCTTCTTTGCATGCCTTCGTAGTGCAGTAGTCTGCACGCTGGGCGCGTATTCTAGAGGTCCTTTGTTCGATTCCCGGCGAAGGCGTTGCATATTTTTCATCTTTCCTGCTTCCAAATAACCTAATGTCTCTACAGTGGCGTCCGAACTAAAAAGGTGTTGGATGATGATTCTCCACAACCAATATTTGGCCATTGGGTCCCCTAAAACCCCAGCCGCCCTTTAAAAGGGGGAATATATAAAGTATTTCTCCCGTCTTCTTAGCATGCCTTCGTAGTGTAGTGGTCTGAAATCTTAGCGCGTATTCCAGAGGTCCGTGGTTCAATTCCCGGCCAAGGCGTTGCTCATTTTTCATCTTTCCTGCTTCCAAAACAACCTTATATGTTTACAACCTTAATTCTAAAATTTAGTCCATGGTCCGCCGGCGAAAGCTTTGCTCATTTTTCATCTTTCCTGCTTTCCCCCCAAAACTCCTAATGTTTCTACAATTTTAAAATGAGCTATCTTTAGAATATCCGATATAGAGTCTCACGCGCTGGAGATAAAAATGTTTTTTTTTTTTTTTTTTTTTTTTTTTTTTTGTACAGTGTTGCCATCGCTCGCTTTGAAATCATTGAGATTTTTAACCAAAAATTTGTTGAGGTGTTAGAAAATCTGAAATGGATAATAAAACAAATTTTAAATTCAAATTCCACATGCTTCCACATGCCCATATTTTATGGAAGATAACGTTATTCAAATTTTCAAGGTTCTAGGTACCGTTATTTTATTCCCAGTGCGAGAAACATGCATACATTCATGCAGATACTTTATTATTTAATGTCTTTAAATATTATACAGGGCAATAATATTGTGTGGCAACACTTTAAAAATACCGTGAGGCACAAAGAGATTCTCCAAAGATTAATGTGTGGTGTGGACTAATGCACGACCGAGTCATTGGGCCTTTCTTTTTTACAGAAAAGACGGTCTTATCAATCGTATACTTAGACATGTTGTAAAACTTCGCATTTCCACAACTAGAAGAGCTTCAGCCACATGTCTTTTTGCAACAAGATGGTGCACCACCTCATTGGGGTACCATCGTTCGTAGTCTTTGAATGACCATTTCACAGGAAGATGGATTGGGCGAGGAGGTCCAATTCCTTGGTCACCTGATATAACGCCGCTGGACTTTTTCCTTTGGGGAATTGTAAAGGACGGCGTTTACAGGAGGAGAGTGTCGAACATGGATGACCTAAAAGCCAGAATTACAACCGCAATAGCCTCTGCGGATGCTGACATGCTTGCCGGTACCTGGCGTGAAATTGAATATTGACTTGATATTCTCCGTGTGACGAAGGGGGCCCACGTGGAAGCTCATTGTCAAGAATCATGAAACTTTTTGAGTCCATCTAACCATTTATGTTATTAATTTTAATCTACCTTTATTATTTTATGAGTTATTAAATTAAACATCAAAAATGGGTCCGAGATTTTATAAACAGCCTGTATATAAAACTAACCTATAATGTCCACATATAAGCAGAGTGTTAAAAATTATTAAATACAATAAAAAATTAAGTTTTCTCATTTCATTATAATGTGGGTATTTCAGTGTGACTTTATTTGAAGACAGATCAACTTGGGACTTTACTGCTTGCTTCCAACTCTCCATCATTGCTGTCAAACTGAAAATAAAATGAAATAAAAGCTGCAGGAAAGGACAGGAAAGAAAAAATAAACTAACTCCGGATGGCAGATGTCTTCTGATCCTAAAAGGAGCATTGTTATTTATCTTTATTGGATGGTTCTTGTAACTCATATTTAAAATCGCTTTGATACTTTTATCAGACTTTTCCCATTTTGTGTATGTTAAGTTAAAATAATTTGCTGTTTACTTTCTTTGGGTACCTAGGAGATACTTTAATTATTTGGAAAAAAAAAATCTGATGTGTACGCAACATAAGTTCCTTGTACGAAAAAATAAATTAGACGCATTTCTTCCTGCACTTCATTTAAACTTATTCACTTGAATTAAATCTACTTCGCCGATAGCGCATAAACCACAATGGTATAAATGCACCCTTTAAAATTCACTATATTTATTTACCATAGTTTCAAATGTAAATAAATGTGGCTGCTATAGTAAAACAAAATCTGATGTGTACACCACATGACTTCCTTGTACGGAATATTAAATTAAACGCATTTTTTCTTGCATTTCGTTTAAACTTATTGGATTCAATTAAATGTACTTCGCCGACAGCGCATAAACCACAATAGAATACACGCATTGTTTAAAATTCACTTTATTTGTTCACCATAGCGACCTCTGGAGCTAGGTTCACTTAACAGTATTATATTTCGTTCATATTATAACTCAGAATGCACAAAATTTATATCATTTAAAAATTATCTAATCGTTGCCACATGTTCTATTCAAATACTATAATAAAGCTAGAACGATGTTTAAAAGAAATTAAGCGAACTAAACAAAAAAGAAACAATTTTTCACAGACGCTTGAGTATTTCTCATTAAATTAATTCAGTTCTCACTTCGCGACAAGGAAAAAATACATAAAAAAATATATATATATGTATTAGAAATTAAGAAGTAAATCTTAAACACTTATTTCCTGGAAAAAATTCCAGGAAGGATTAAGCATGATTTAATTCTCAATAATACATGAAGGCGTTATCATTGTTGTTGCGAAGCTAAGTTTCTCTAGATTGGCAACAAATCCCCTATCCTGCTGTTTCAAATGTAAACAAGCAATGGCCATGAAAAAAAAAAAATATTAGGCTTAGCGGCACTTAAACAATTTAAAATTGTTGATAATTCTAAACATATTGCATATAGATTTACTAAAGGCATAAAAACCTTAACCGGAAGATAAGAAAAAAACAATTCAATCATTTTTAAAGCAAAAAATGTACAATTTACAAACATATAAGCGTAAAGAAACTGAGATCCCTGAGCCGGGTAACAGAGTGGATATGTATATAAATATATTTATATACGTTTGGTGCGGCGGATCTCAACCAAAATACGAGATGTACATCTCCATGTTATAGCAGTCCTATATACAAAATTTCAACTTTCTGAGGCTACTCGTTTTCGAGTTATGCGAGATACGTACGTACATACGTTCGTACAGACGCCACGAAAAATTCTCTTCAGAATTCCTTTTAAAGCAATTTTATAATTTTTTTGGAGGAAAAGAGTCTTTTATTCTGTCCTTCCGTACAGATATCACGCAAAAACGTCGTTACATTGCATTCGATAGCGGTCGAAACGGATATTTTCGTTGAAACATGCTGCCTGAAACTTTTCGCGATTGCAATACTTCCTTTTTACTTCGTACAAGGAAGTAAAAACTGAGCTCATTGAGCCGAGTAACAGAGAGGGTATATGTATATGTATATAAACTACATCCTATAGCTGTCCTATATACAATATTTCAACTTTCTGAAGCTACTTGTTTTTCAGTTATGCGAGATACATTCATACATATGCACGTACGTACAGATACAACGAAACATTCTGTTTTGAATCCATTTTAAATTAGTTTTATAATTGTTTTGGAGAAAATGAGTCTTTTATTCTTTCCATACGTCAGAGTAGATATTTTCTTTGAAATATGGTACTTAAAATTTTTCGTGATTACAATACTTCCTTTTTACTTCGTACAAGGAAGTAAAAAGTAATGCAAAGGGTCCCTTAAATCAAAGCAATAAATGCTGTGTAAGAGCCGAACGTTATTGTTATAACTAACAAGTTTTGTTACGGAGTTAAAGATAAATTTTGAATTTGAAATATCCGGTAAAACATAAAGGCCTGCGTTTTGAATTTGAACTCACTGATAACGTAATACATGTAAAGGAAATTCATTTCACCATCTGAAGAATCCAACTGAATTTTTAAAAGGCTTCTAGAAAACCATTCAGTAACTCAATAAGCTGTGTGGATAATTTGGTTGGATTTTGCTGTTGAGCAATGAAGAAAATTCCAGGAATTGTGTAGTTCTCTTATCAGTGTTATTCTCATGAAGTTAAATTAAGTTAAAGAACTATAGCGGAATGTACAACGGCTACTACTTAACCACTTCACCGTCGTACAAAACTCAAAGATATTTTTCTGTTTTTTTTTTTTTTTTTTTTTTCCAAAGATAATTTTTTTGCTTTTCATACTGTGGTTAATTTTTTTTTCTTTTTTAATCCCTTTTACCAATTGTCACTACCTGCTTAGAAAATTGCCCACTTGTCATACTCGCGGATGATGAATAGCATCACCCTATGCAGAAGAAAAATTCTTTTGAGTTCCTTAGTGCTCAAAATTAACAAAGACGATCGCCTAACCAAACGCTTCAAACTGAGCAGTAGTTCCCATTGCAATGCCAGCTGAAAAGCATTATGTAACAGGAGCTGGTCTCGTATTCAAGAATGCTCCTTGGAAAAACCACCAATGACGCACAGCAAGCCCGTTGTCCGAGATTTGAACCCAGAGCGCAGTACTGCTGTTCAATGATCTGATCCTCTTGGGCAGTGGTGGGATTGCATGAAGAAATTACTCTTATGATCAGAAAAATAGTCTATTTACAAAATGCTGTACTTTCAGTTCCTTAAATATTATTTATGCGACGATTTTTACTTCCTTGTACGAAGTAAAGGAAGTATTGTAATCTCGAAAAATTCCGGGTATCCCATTTCAACTAAATATCCATTTTGACCACCCAGTGCCATTTTTTGATTTTTTTGACCGTCCAGTGCAATTAAAGGATGTTTTTGTGTGACATCTGTACATAAGAAAAGAATATAGGACTCATTTCCCTCCAAAAATTATAAAACTGATTTAAAATGAATTCTGAAGAAAATTTTTTTGTGGTGTCTGTGGGTACATACGTACGTATGTATGCATGTATCTTACATAACTCAAAAACGAGTATCCTCAGTACGTTGAAATTTTGTATATAGAACTGCTGAACGCTGCTCAAGTGGACTGCCGCCCTTAACTATAGTAAGCCTTACGGTATTTGTTTCCACTTGGCAGATGCTGTCTAATCATGACTCGCTGATTCGACAGCATTTATTATTTCAAAATCTTAGTTTTCATAATCACTCATTATTTTACATAGGTTTTTAGTATCTATAACTGCCTGGTTGTTAACTCAAGTTCTATTTTAACTACTACGCTGCTAACTATACTACACTACTTTGACATGGGCAATGTTGCTATACTTCCTTTACACTACAATACTACTTCAATGTTTTTCACTAGACCACAATACATTTTACACTGAGTACTATACATTGTAACAATATCATATATAAATGCAAGACATAGAAGAATATATTAATGCAAGACATAGAATATCCTATATAAATGCAAGACATAGTAAACCTGGTTATAAATATAATACGATAAAATTAAATAATTTTTCTATCGCAAAATTTCGAGTACAATACAATGCCTACAAAACTTTGCACTCTAGTACTATAAGCTACAAAAGTACAAACTCGGCTAGAATTGCATTTTACAATGGGTACAATACATTGTGATTCTAATATATATATGTACAAAATTTACAAAATATATAAGCATTAAAGTCGCATAACCTCATACTACTACTTATACAGATATACTGAACAATTACTGTAAATACAGTAGCTCTATATCTTGATTACAATTCACACTGTACTAGTTAGCCATATAATTACAAAATTAAGAAATAATATACAATGTTAATCAAACCATACACTGTTATTCATTATTGATGCAGGTACCCAAAGATAATACTATAAATGAAAAATGCTAAGGTTAGGTTACAATACACTTTTCAAAACCATTCCTAGTTAGCAAATACAGTGGAACTACCAACAACATGATTTAAACATTGATATTTCAAGCATAAAGCATAATCCAACTTATATTCTGTACTCTTAAAAAAAAAAAAAAAAAAAAAAAAAGGATATTTTTTTTCCTTTCCTTTTTTTTTGGGGGGGGGGTAACAATGGGTTATGCCTCCATCTATGCTGAGTAAATAAATAAATATAATTCTGCCAATGATGGAATAGAAACAATTCAACAATGATACAGTTATATAACTAGTAATTTTTACAATACGTTTTAATGATTCTTTCAGTTATGAGACTTATTAATTGTAGTGTAATCTAAAAGTCACAAAGATGTGTACAATGAAAAATTAAGAATTTATGCACCAATGTGGTTAAATCACACAAACATTGAACAGTTCAAGGTTCTGCAATGGTAATAAAGCTAATGTTATGTCATTCACAAGGAAGTCTTTACCCTAAGATGATCCTTTAATTGTGAGCGTACAAGGTACAGATGTGTGCAGTAATTGTCAATTATTCTGAAGTGTTCGCTCTGTTTATGCCTGCATGACTCTGTGCACAGTACTTTAATACCTCATTCAATTTGCGTTTAGCAATATTATTCTTGCAGATTGTTTCTGCCCATTGTGGCCAAAATAAATCACTTGGTCTCCTCAGGTGATAAGGTTTGGTGGATGCACAATGGAAGAGATAGTGATCTGGATCACCTACCTCTCCACATTCACAGAATTCTGTTCCGCTTAAGTGGAACTTCTTTAAATAGGTAGGGAATGGTCCATGTCCAGAAAAAAAGTGGGTCTGTGCACCGTTCGTGACTTTTGCTACAGTTCCCACTTTTGGAAAAAAAGAGTAGGTCCTTCTACCCGTGGGTGCTGAGTCCCACCTTTCCTGCCACTGGCATAATAAATTTTCAAGAGTACTTCTCTTGAGATAAGAGGTTGGGAGTTTCACAGGATATTCTCTCAGGCTTTTATCATTAGCTACCGATTTGGCAAGCTCATCTGCCTTTTCATTGCCTGTGATGCCCACATGAGCTGGGACCCAGACCAAGTGTGGACGTAAGGAGAAAGGGCAATGCAAAAGAATTTTTTTTTTTTTTTTTTTTTAGCTCTTGTACATAAGAGCTCCTGCTTTTATTTCCTCTAATCGCTGCCAGGCTAGAGGCCGAGTCACTGAAGATTGTTGCTCTGAATCTAAGTGAATAAACTGCAAATTTAATTGCTGCTTTTAGCGCTGCAACCTCTGTCTGAAAGACTGTATTTCTAATATCTAGTCTTCTTTTCCATGTTTTAATAATAGTCTCCCCTTGTAAAGCGCAAAATGCACTACCGGCGCCTCGCTCTGTTTTGGATCCATCCGTGTAGAGGCTGAAGCTGTTCTTTTTTGAAGATGCGTACACAAGTTGGATGCTATCGGACAAGTCTATGTCTGCGGGGTGCCCTAAAAGAACTGGTTTGTGCTTTTCATAGTCTGTGTGATAATAGTTCTGATTCCATAATGTTGCATTCTCATCCAGTCTCAGCACTCTTGCCAATAGGGATTCCCGTTCTGCTTGTAAGTCTAATGGTGGTATACCAGCAAGCACTTGAAGTGCTGCTGTAGAAGTGGTTCTGTATCCTCTGCATATCAGTAATAATTGCATTCTTTGTATTGTGAGCAATAGTTTACTCATATGTGAGGAGCTATTTTCCCCCCAAATTGCT
Source organism: Stegodyphus dumicola (assembly GCF_044657685.1). Classification (NCBI taxonomy): domain Eukaryota; kingdom Metazoa; phylum Arthropoda; class Arachnida; order Araneae; family Eresidae; genus Stegodyphus; species Stegodyphus dumicola. The sequence continues at coordinate 183,917,076 of NC_140777.1, read as the reverse complement.
GCACCATACAAGATAATCCTCTCGGATATAGTACGATACCAACTTCTCAGAATATTGGCTGGCGTTCCCCACTGTATTCTTGCTGTTTTGAGCATGTTATTTGTAAGGCTGTTTATTTTCTGTTTCACCTCCTTCAGGTGTGGAACCCAAGATAATTTATTATTAAAAGTCAGTCCCAAGTACTTCAGATTGGGCACGCATTTGATCGGTATACCGTTCATTTTAATGGACGGGTTTCTTTTAGGAATACCTTTCCTACCTATGTAGAGCAATTGGGTCTTCGTTGCAGAGATGATCAGTTTGTGACTCTTGGCCCAGGCTGCAAAGTCGTCGACTGCCTTTTGCGCCTTTTGTACCACGTCTTTCCTGCTAGTAATGACTAGAAGAAAATCATCTGCGAAGGCTTGTATATTCACATTTGGATTATTATCAAACAGAGTAAAGGCTGTGTTAGCCACCAAATTCCATAACGTGGGTCCCAAGCAGGAACCTTGGGGGCATCCTCTTTGCAGTTGGTAATTGATAACCCCTTTATTCGTAGTAACCTGTACTCCTCTATCTTGCAGATAACTTCGCAAGAGCTTGATAATTTCAAAAGGGATTTGTGCATTATCCAGGCATTTAATTACGTCTGGCCACCATAACGAATCGAATGCCCCTTTGATATCCATTCCCACTACTATTGTGTATCTGTCATTGTTCCTGCTGGCTTCGATATTCTCCAGAAGGTTCTTAAGTGCCCCCTCCGTAGACTTCCCCTCACAGAAACCAAACTGATTTTTGTTGATGTAATTTTTAATCTTAAGAAAGTAGTTGAGCCGCGCTAAGATGACCTTCTCTAGTACCTTGCTAATGGAAGGGAGAAGACTAACTGGTCTATATGCTCCCGGATCCGATGGATCTTTACCTTGCTTGTGGAACAATGCTACTTCTGCCCACTTCATGGCCCTAGGAAAGTGTCCTATTTTCCAACAAGCCCTACATAACGAAAGAAAAAGTTGAGGGAACTCATGATGAATATATTTGATCATAATATTATCGATGCCATCCGGTCCCGGAGCTTTCTTGTTTACGAGGCCTTTGACTATTCTAGTAATTTCCTGAATGGAAGGGAGCTGATGGTCATGCTTTTTGCTGGTCCAAAGAAAGTTTCGAAATATATATCTTGTTTGCCCATGTTCATCAAAGTCATCCCTTACATCATCCTTGGGAAAGATAGTGGTGAGCACTGACAGGAGGACATCTGATATGCTAGAGGCACTTGGTGCCAGTTTTGCGACCAGCTGAGTTGGGCGAAAGACTCTATCTGTTGCGATTTTTTGCACTGGGCAATAAGTCTCTTTTAGATTGGAACAATGTTTTTTCCAAGATTCAGTTTTCGCTTTCTGTATGCGCTTTTTGTAGAGAGCACGTTCTTTCCTGTACTTTAACATTTTTACGGATCTTACTTCTTCTTCTTGTTCTGCCTGTGCCAGCCTTCTCAAGGCCCGTACTTTGCTTCTATGAGCTGTGAGACTGGGATTCCACCAGGACAATGGTTTGTCAACTTGAATGGCTTTCCTTTTGTAGGAAGCACTTGCTGCCTGAGTGATATTCTTTACTAGAGTATCATACGCCTCATCTAGTTGGACTGGTGTGGTACAATTATTTAAATTTTCTTGGTTAATTACGACATACGGCCTGAGCTTTTCTAGAAATTTCTTGTGTCCCCCAAAGCAAGTCTTAAATCTTTGTTTTGTTTCGAAAGACACTGAATTTACCAGTTCATACTGGATTATCTGATGGTCACTAAAAGAAGGGAGGTCAGAAACATCCCAGTTGTTCATATACTGTACAATTGGGGAGGATGCTAAAGTTACATCTGGCCAACCTACTGCTCTAGATGTTCTAAAGGTAGGAGAGGAATCCAGTGTGTTTACAACTGTAAGCCTGTGCGCTGTGGCAAATTCTATGACAGCTCGTGCTCTATTATCCTCTCTGTCAGCTCCCCATTGTGGACTGGTTGCATTGAAGTCCCCAGCCACGATAGAGTATTTTGTGAGCCTCAAGATTGCTGGGTCTATTTCCTGTAACAGCCCCTCTATTGGGAGACTGGGGGGGGGGAAATAAGCATTGGTTACTACGTACTTATTATTTTTGTCCTCCAGCATGATTGTTACCGTATTCTCTGTCTGATCTATCAACAACGGAGCCATAGGTCCATTGCAGACTGTTGCCGCCAAGTTAGATTTGGAGAGAAAAACAATGTGCGTTGATGGTAAACCCGGAATGATGCCATTCGAGGTGTACGGTTCTTGTAGTAGAGAAATGGAGATTGAAGACTTTGTTAATATCTGTGCCACACTGAGTGTCGCGGCGCGTGCTCTTTGGAGATTGCATTGTAAAAAGCTTATTTTACTTAATTCTTGAGTCAAACTATGCGAATTTACATTGGGAGGGTTCTGTTCAAGCTGAGACGTTCCAATTCTTCTCGGTAACAAGGACATTTCGAAAAGTTGGCTGGGTGATGGAAGTCGTGAGAAGTTCCGTTTGCCTGGTTAGAATTTTGACAGTTAACACAACTTTCTGTGTCCGTTGTACACTCTTTTGTGAGATGTCCTTTGCTGCACCTTGCACAATTTGGAGTTGACTTGCAGTTTCTTCCCAAGTGCCCGAATTCTCGGCAGTTATAACAGCGCTGAACCTGGAAGTATTTTTTGAAAGAGCAAGAATTAAGGCCTATGAATATCCTCTTGCAGTTCAGAATTCTGACAAAATGTTCCGAGGCGATTTCTACCAACCAGTTACTGTAACCGTCTGTCCTGGGCAGAGGTCTTCTAGGGAAAGCAATATCTCGGGACTCTTGAGGAATAAGCTGCTCAAATGCTGTAGTTACCTCCTCAGCCGTGGTGTCGTGCACCTCCTGTTTTGGTTGCAATCGACCGCACCAAAGCTATATAAATACATACATATATCCACACTGTTACTCGGCTCAGTGATCTCAGTTTTTTTATTCTTATGCATTTTTAAATTGTGCATTTTTTTTGCTTTAAAAGTGATTGATCTACGTTGTTGTTATCTTTCGGTTAAGGTTTTTATACCTTTAGTAAATCTGCATGCAATATCCGTAAAATTATCAGCAATTTAAAAGTTGTTTAAGTGCGGCTAAGCCTAATTATTTTTGCCGTAGCGGCCATATTTGCTGAGACTTGAAACTTAGTAGATTAGTGCATTTGTTGCCAATCTAAAGAAACTAAACTTCGCAACAACAAAGATAACGCCCTTTTTTATTATTGCGAATTAAATCATGCTTAATCCGTTCTGGAATTTATTCCAGGAAATAAGTGTCTAAGATTTAATTCGTAATTTTTAATACAGATAGTTTGAATTTTTATGTATTTTTGCGCGAAGTGAGAACTGAATTAATTGAATGAAAAATACTGAAATCGTCTTTGAAAAACTGTTTCTTTTGTGTTGTTGTTGTTTGTTTAATTTCTTTTATGCATCGTTTTAGATTTATTATAGTATTTGAATAGAACGTGTGGCATTGATTAGATAATCCTTCAGATGATATACATTTTGTGCATTCTGAGTTATAAAATGAATGAAATATAACGCTGTTAAGTGACTCTAGCGCCAGAGTGCCGCTATGCTAAAAAAAATCGTGAATTTTAAAGAGTGCATTTATTCTATTGTGGTTTATGTGTTATCGACGAACTAGATTTAATTCAAAGCAATAAGTTTAAATAAAATGCAAGAAAAATTGCGTATAATTTAATATTCCGTATAAGGAAATCGTGTGGTGTACACTTCAGACTTTTTAGGATGGAAAAGTGAAATAACAAAATTATAAAGAAGAGTTAAAAGACTATTGCAGGATTGCCATAAGGAGATGAGCACTAAGATTTACATATTGTTTTATCTTACATATATATCGGCGGGTAATTGTTTTGTTTTGATGTGGAAGAAGCAGGTAACTTCAGTGAAAGAACAATTTTCTTTTGAAAGTTTTTGAGTATGCCTCTTGATTTTTATTTCAAAGACATTATCGTATCTAGTATATCTAAAAATTCCAATAATAAATCTTCATGTAGGAATCTCCACAAGTGAACGTGTTTTACTTCGGCTACCCATATTTTGCAAATCAGCAGAAAAAGCATTGTAGCAATTTTCTTTCTACATGGTATTATATAATCTATTTTATAACCATATTTTGATACGCACATGTAAACTGCGAAAACGAAAGTGACAGTTCTATATCTCCAGTTCTACTGGGTCGATTGGCGAAATTCAAATTGCATTTTTCATGTCTTGAAAGATCGACACATGCGAATAGAGGTATCTCACGATGCTAAGTTAGTGAGATGGTGAATCTAAGGCAGTGTTTACTTAATGAGTTTGATAAAAACTATGGTGCAGTATTCCACCTTTGTGTATAAGCTCATTTTGGAATCATTTTGTGTATATCTCAGTTTTTTTGGAAAATATTTAAATAAAACCTCATCTCAGAGTTAAATATAATATAAGAATAATTACAAAACCGATGAACTATCAGGAAACTGTCACCCACTTAGAGATGTTTCTCAACAGAGATGATCGATGTGATCAAAAATCGAAGCATTTCCTTTCAGAGGTTGGCTTTAAATGACCTAAAACAAAATTCATAGCCATGCACCTCACATTTGGAGTATCTCGCTGATGAGAGTCAATTTTACCCGCTTTAGGGGAAGATAAACACAAACATTTATAATGCGGTTGCAGCGAATTTAATGACTGTTCGGTACTTACTAAGCATCGTTAATTTAGTTTGCTTGACAATTAGCATCACCAGTTGCGGTGACAGTTATTATTCTATACGCTATAAATAGTTAGTACGGAGGCTTGATCATTCTTCAGCAAATGGGAGAAAATGGAAACAAAATAAAAGATTCTTCCCGACGAGAAGATAATTACGGGGATGACAAATCGTTATCTTTCGTGTTAGGCAATTTTCTGGTTATCTGTTGCCATTAAGCTGAAGTTACAGCAGAATGCATTCTTTCAGACGATTTCAGCTATTTACGTAATCTGCTACAAAAGTAAACCCTGACGTGGATTCGTTGGATCTTGCAAGTGAAAATCGCGCATTCCAAATGTTAACAGATTTCCAAAGGGCCCCTAAATTATTATTTAATTTAAAATCAAGCTATCAAGGGCCTGAAATGCGGTGTTGGTAGTGTATTTAATTATGGCAAAGCACACTAGGGTTATCTGCCTAAGGAGAGGGATGCCTTCGTGGAGGGCTTTCTAAGGGAAAATTGGCTCGTATACACGTTAGACATGGGGAAAACCACGAAAACACCCATGCAGCCAGCCCGTTCGCGGGATTCGAACCTCGGACCGAACTACCGGCGTTCAGCGACTTTACCGCTCGGCCGCTGGTGGCCCCCTGAAATACGAAGAACGTAGTAATAGCTTAGAGAGAGTGTAGCCAAAAGGCAAACGCGCGCTAGACAGAATCTTTGGCTCTCTAATGAAATCAGTGGAACTTCAACTTAACTATCGCTCCTCCTTTATTTGCATTAACCGCGATTTTAAAAATACACTCTGGCAGAAAAATTGTAAGCTGAAAATAGAAGGGGCAGGAAAGTAGCTTTAACTCAACTGTTAAAAACTACATCTGTTAAACATTACAAAGGAGTTATTGCATTTTCGATTGCGTGTTCTCGCGAATTAAATGCATACTACATCCAGCTAGCAGCTGGAAAATCCGAGATTCGAATCCCGACGATAGTCGATTTTTCAAGATTACCGCTACAAACATTACAAATGTTTCTACAGTGGTGCTTAATAAACTAAAATGTGGTGGACGATAATTTGTCGTCATATTGATATGGTCGACTGTGATTCGTGCCTCTCCCTAGTCGCTCTTTAACGCTTTCGTGCCGATTGTTACGCGTACACTGCAAAAAAAAAAAAAAAAAAAAAAAAAAAAAAGGAACAATTCTGTATCTTCCGTTCTACTGAGCCGATTGACGAAATTCAAATTGCGCTTTTCATATCTCGAAAGCGCGGCTTAGGATATTAGATTTATAGGTAACATTATTCTAACGTAGATATTCTGACTCAAAATCGGACCTTTTCTGAAATAACGTATGATTGTTTTTCCATATTTCGATTCTACGACTCAAATTATGCCTATATAATAAATTTTGTAACTTTTGATGAGAAATTTAAAAATTTATTTTGGCATATTTTTTTCCAGTTTGCGCCAAGAATAATTTACTTGCCTACCTTCTTAATAAATGACAACCTCTTTTCCTTTATTCTCCATTATGTAGAAGATGGAAAACATTCACATCGTTCTTACATTGTGCACGACCGGAGGAAAAGTCACATTCTTCCTTCTTTCAAATAATTTTAACAAAGTGCATTTGCTGTTATTTTCGCTTTAAACAAATATGCCAAATTTCACAACGCGCCCATATATAAATTCACGTATATATTCGGAAATTTTGAATATGAAGCTGAAATTTTTTACAGGTATACTTAGAAATGCATCTACTTTAAAATGATGTTAAACATTTACATACAAAATGTTTTTCGAAAAATTTATAAAAATTATTTTAAAACACACATTTTAAAAGTAAATCGTGAAAATTATACGAATTTGATTTGGAATGGACCTAAATCTCGAAATGCGAAAGGAAGAATCAAATAAGTTTAATAAAAAAAGAGATATTATTAAATATACTATATCAAATTCAATTAACACTGAGAAGCTAAAATTTTGAGAGTTAATTGTTTAAAAGCTACTCGTGCGAGTTTTGCAAAACTTATCAGTTTGGCATAATTTCAGTCGTACATTCGAAATATGGAGGAAAAAATTGGTATGTTATTTCAGAAAAAGTCCGATTTTCTGTCAAAATACCTATACCTATTAGTAGAACAATGCTATATATATATATATATCTAATGCATATCCTAAGTCGCGCTTTCGAGACATGAAAAACGCAATTTGAGTTTCGACATTGGCCCAGTACAGAACGAGACATATAGAACTCTCCCCCCTTTTTTTCCCAGCAATAAATACATTCATTTCCCAGCCGGCACGCAGGCGTGCCAGGGCCTTTTCTCCCTCACCCTTGGCCGTCAAACATTTGTGCCAGTGTTCTAGAATGTTTTAAAGACCACTAGATAACGTCTTGTATCCATTACTTAACTGAATATAGTTTTTAGGACCCTGACTTACAATTTGAGGACACACTGTGTAACGTTGCTGTCAGCTGTTGCGGTGGGAGTAACATAATGCAAACAGACAGTTCTCCTGTCCTTAACTCGCCATGTGATATAAACATTCGAATTTTCATATCCTTTCCAATTATTTTTAGTCCAAAGGCACTTTGTCCCTGAGGGACTATTTACGATTTTGCGTCCAATCACTCTGAATGTGCGTTTCACTTTTCAGACTGTTGCTACCAAATGTTAGAGTCCTACATTATATTTAAAGAAATTAAATAATGAAGAATCTGTATAAATGTTTGAATGTTTCTCTCACTGTGATAAAACAGCGGTACGAAGAGCCATCCAATTTTGAATGACGTAATCCTCCTGCGAATATGTGCCCCTGGAAGTCCAAATTAATTTGAAAGTTGGAATTTGTTTGATTATCAATTTCTTATTTGGTAAAACGTTAACGAATTTTTGATTAACAAATTCAAGGATTTCAAAGCGAGCGATAGCAATGTTGTACAGAAAAATAATTTTATTTGCAGCGCGCGGAACTGCGTATCGGAAAATCTAAAGATAGGCTCAATTTAATCTCAATTGCGACGTTGCTGTTGAACTGAAGTGCGAAGAACGTGATCTCTTCTCTACATATAATAAAAGGAAGAGTCGGTGTGTGTCTTCAGTTCGCGCTTGCGCGTAAGCTAATAGACCCACGGCTATGAAATTTGGTACATAGGTGCATCTAGACAAGAGCCAGTGCACCTCGAAGCGATTTTTTACAATTTTAGTTCGAATTAGAATTTTATTTTATGTTTTGTGACGAAATCGCGTCATTTTGAGACATAATGGGCCATAGGAAAGCGAGATTTCACTCTAGACACTCCATTTTCACATCGTCATGAAACGTAGGCATTTAGCTATTTTACAAAATTAAAATAAATTTCGTGTTTCAATAAATCGATTCAATACGAATTTATTTAACAAAGTGAGCTTAACACCTTTTCAACGGGATTTTTTTTCTAAAAAAAGTTCATTTTTAAAAATGTACAGTTTATTTTTCTTTGATTTTTGGACACGTTAAACTTTCATCCTTGCGACTGCTTTTACAAAAAGGATTTTGGAAAAATTATAATATTTTGTATATTTTTTTTAAATTTAAATGAAGCTTCCGAGTACACTTCTCACATCTCACATTTTTTTAAAAATTTGATTTTGGTAACAATTTTCCTGTCTTATTGTTGTTGATAGATATTTGATGAAATCCCATCATTTTGAATAGTTTCATTCTTCTAGAAATATGGTTTTGGCAGCAATTTTTCATCGTATTTCTTATGTCACTATTTTTAAAAGATTGGCATATTTCATTGTCATTTTTTTATATATATAATACATTTTTATTGATTATTTTGATAAATTTGTTCTGCAGAGTAAAATTCTGTGCGAAATTTTTTGTTTTTTGAGTTTCTTTCAGGTTATTTTTTGCTTATTTCACTATTTGTAAGATATTGAAAAGTTTTGCATGATTTTGTTTCTTCAACGGAAAGTTGGTTAATTTTTTTTATTAGGATGATTAATATTTGCATTAAGGGATATAAGTTATTTCATTGTAATTTTTTTCGGTGCTACTTTGGTAGACGGTTGCACGGATTTTTGGCGATTTACTTTGGAGCAATTGTTGGCGCGGTTTTTACAATCGTCAGCCATCTTGAAAAACCCCGTTTTTACGTTATTTTCCGCATAGTAAAGTATTCGAAACTTTAAAAAAAAATAAATATCGTTAAAAATAATGTTGTATCATAAATTATAATACGACGTTTAGCTTAAGAGAGCTTCTCCTGACGCATGCGCCGTTCGCGTTTATCCGCGCGGTGATGAATGATGACGTAACTGTTCTTACTTCTTCGCCTTTTTTGCTCTGCTGTACGCAACTATGTTTAAGTTAATTTCTGTCATTAAAAATGTTCATTGATATTACAATCTATTTAGGCTTATTTATTTCTTCAATGGTTATGGGCCCAGGAACGTTTCAACTGTGCCTAATTAGCAAAATACTTATTTTAAAATGAACATTTTGAAGTTTTCGAGCATTGAACTCTTAAGCCTAATTCAGTGCAAGAACTGTTACGTCTAATCAACGGTAAGAACTGATCAGCGTTCAGTTAAGCCTATTTTTATAGCGCTCAATCTTGTTTTCTTGGCTGTGAGAGACTGTATTACATTATGTCGCATTTGACTACTATAGAAAAGCTCGGAAAAGATAATTTTGACAGTTGGAAATTACAAATAGAAGCAGTATTGATTAAGAACGACCATTGGGATTATGTAACCGGTAAAGTGCTAAAACCTGCTGAAGGAACCGAAGACGAAAAGAAATGGCTCCAAGCTGATCAAAAAGCTCGCGCAGATATAATTCTTGCTATTAATCCTAGTGAACTGTGTCATATAAAGCATTGTGTGACATCAAATGCTGTGTGGAATAAACTCAAAGCCGTATATGAATCGAAAGGACCTGCGAAGAAGGCTACATTATTAAAACAGCTTTTATTTAGAAAAATGGCGGAAAGCGAAACGATGTCTGAACATTTGAATAATTTCTTCGAAATATTTGATAAGCTTAAACAAATGGAAATTGACATAGCTGATGATTTATTATCGATTCTTCTGCTCTATAGTATTCCAGAAAATTTTGAAAATTTTAGATGTGCCATCGAATCAAGAGATCAGTTACCTAGTCCCGAATCTTTGAAAATCAAAATGTTAGAAGAATGGGAAGCAAGAAAAGGGAAAACATCTCAAGATTCACAGAATGCATACTATACTGATTATAAAAGAAGAAATCAAGAACAGAAGAAAAATGAAAAATGGAAGGTAAATTCAAACAAAAATTTTCCAGCTGAAATAAATTTTCGAAACTTGAAGTGTAATTACTGCTCGAAAATTGGGCACAAGGCATCTGAATGCAGAAAGAAAATAGCTGATAGAAAATATGCGCAATCAAATAAGGGAAATCAAGGTTCTATGATGGCTTCTAATTATGAAGAGCAGATTAGTTTAGCAGTAAACAATGCTTATCAGAAGACCTCCTCATGGTGCTTAGATAGTGGCTGTACATCTCACATGTGCAATGACAGAAGGTTATTTTCAGAATTTCACCCTCGAACGAATTCAACCATAAAGTTAGCAGTTGACAAAACAGCAAAAATTACAGGAATTGGAACTGTCCTTATAACAGTACCTAACGGAAATAAGACAATTAAACTTACGCTCAAAAATGTGTTATGTGTTCCGGAATTAAAATGTAATTTGCTGTCAACATCTAAAGCTACTGCAAATAATCGTTCAGTGATTTTTACAGAACGACATGCTAGAATAATAGAACCAAATGGATCTATACTAGTGCAGGCTATTCGTCATGGTGATCTTTATTATATACATCCAAGCACAGAAACAGCTGCAATAGCACAGGTAAGTGATTTTGTAAAGTGGCATCTTAAATTAGGTCATTTAAATGAGTCTGATTTGAAAAGACTTAAGTCTGATAATATGGTTAGAAATTTAAATTTTAATAACACTGAATCTCTAAAAGACTGCAAAGTCTGTATCCGAGGTAAACAAACTGTGCAACCTTTTCAAAAAGAATCAAAATTTCAAAGTAATGAATTACTGAACTTGATTCACTCAGATTTGTGTGGACCTATGAGAGTCTCATCCCATGCTGGTTCGCGTTATTTTGTTACTTTCATAGACGACAAATCGCGTTATGTCGAAGTCAGTTTTCTTAAAACTAAAGATGAAGTGAAAAATGCATTCATTAAATACAAAGCTGCGGTCGAAAATCGTCTAGGAAAGAAAATAAAAATCCTTCGGACTGATAACGGTCTCGAATATCGCGGAGAAGAATTTAATAAATATATTCAAGAATGCGGGATTAAACGAGAATTCTCTGCACCAATGACTCCTCAACAGAATTCGAGAGCTGAACGCATGAACCGCACTTTAACTGAAATGGCCAGATGTTTGTTACTACAAAGTAATCTTCCCCAATCCTTTTGGGCTGAAGCCTTGAACTGTGCTGTTTATATTCGTAATCGTTGCCCGAATCGAAGCTTGGGAGTAAACAAAACACCTTATGAATTATTTTTTGGCATCAAGCCAACTGTATCTCACTTCAAAGTAAGTATTCGGACAGAAATGTTTTGTACTTAATAAAAGGTCTAAAGGGAAATTCGATCCTCGATCAGAAGAACATATATTTGTAGGATACTCAAATGAATCGAAAGCATATAGGCTGTGGAATAAAAATTCCAGAAAAATCGTTATAAGCCGAGATGTTAGATTCATTGATGAATTTGAAAACTGTACTAATTATGATAAAGATTTAGAAGATTTATTTCTCGAAAATATTCCTGATAAAAAGAAGGAAGAACCTCTGAATGTAAATCAAATATCGGCTGATGAAATAACAGAAGACCCCTCAAATATGGCAGAAGCATCTGCTGAATCATCTGATAATGAAGATTCTGATTCCGAAGCACTACCTGAAATGCAGATTAAAAGGGGGCCAGGTCGTCCAAAGAAAGTCAAGACTGGGAAGCCAGGAAGACCAAAAAAAGGAGTACCACAATATAAACATAGAAAAGGAAGAAGCACAAATTGCTGAAGAAGATACAAATCCGACATTAGAAGAAGCATTAAATGGAAGTTATGCTGAAGAATGGCATAAGGCTATGCAAAGTGAGTATGAAGCACTTGTTAAAAATGGTGCATGGAAATTAGTAAAGCGACCACACAACAAAAAGGTAATAGGATGTCGCTGGGTTCTTAGAACGAAATATAATGCAGATGGAACAGTTCAAAAGAGAAAAGCTCGATTGGTTGCTAGAGGATTTGCACAGGAACCTGGAATTGATTTTAATGAAACCTTTGCTCCGGTAGCCAGAGCAAGTTCTATAAGAACTGTGATTGCATACAGTGCTGAACAAGACCTCATGTTATATCATTTAGATTTTGTTATGGCTTATGTTAACGGTGATTTAAAAGAAGAAATTTTCATGGAACAAGCTAAAGGTTTTGAAGACCAAAATAATCCTGATTATGTTTATGCTTTGCAAAAGTCTCTTTATGGTTTGAAACAAAGTGGAAGACAGTGGTATGAAAAATTAGACAAAAAACTCAAAAACTTTGGATTACAACCATTACAATCAGATAAGTGTGTATACAGGATGAAAACATCTCAAGGTGAGTTAATTCTAATTTTATATGTTGATGACTTAATAATAGCAACAAATAGCTGTGATTTATATGCTGAACTTAAAGGTTATCTTTCTAAAGAATTTCATGTTAAAGATTTAGGCAAACTTCATTATTGTCTTGGAATAGAATTTAATCAAGATGTAAATAATAATTCTATTAGTTTATCTCAGCAGAAATATGTTGATAATATTCTACGAAGGTTTAATATGCAAGATGCAAAACCAGTAGCAACTCCTTTAGATCCTAGTGTAAAATTAAGTAAAGAAATGTGTCCTTCTGAAACTGAAAAGGAAGAAATGAACAATGTACCTTATCGCCGTCTAATTGGTTCGCTTATGTATCTTTCTGTGTTTACTAGGCCGGATATTACATATGCCGTCAGTCACCTGAGCCAATTTAATAACAATCCTGGAAAATTACACTGGTTGGCTGCAAAGCGCGTTCTTCGATACTTAAAAGGAACTAAAAATTATTGTTTAAAATTTCGAAAGACTGGAAAAGCACTTATAGGATATACCGATGCCGACTGGGCGTCTGATGTTAATACTAGAAAATCGTATACAGGTTACCTATTCAAGCTGGCTGGAAATCCGATAACATGGGAATCACGAAAGCAACAAACTGTTGCATTATCAAGTACTGAAGCAGAGTACATCAGTCTTTCAGAAAGTGCCAAAGAAGCAGTTTATTTACGTCGTTTCCTTAAAGAATTAAATTTTACTGCTGATTATCCAACCATTATATATTGTGATAATCAAGGTGCACAGAAGCTTATGAAAAATGCTGTTTATCACTCACGCACTAAACACATAGATATTAGACATCATTTCATTCGTGAAATTTATGAAAGAAATGAAATAGACGTTAAATATGTGCCAACAGAGAAAATGCCTGCTGATGTACTGACAAAAACATTGACTGCTTCGAAACATTCTAAGTGCTGTAAATTAATTGGAATAACTGTAAATGATTAATGTTTATTTTTTTTTCAGCCGCCAAACGTCGAAAGGGGGATTGTTGTATCATAAATTATAATACGACGTTTAGCTTAAGAGAGCTTCTCCTGACGCATGCGCCGTTCGCGTTTATCCGCGCGGTGATGAATGATGACGTAACTGTTTATTACGTATGTATGTATATGTATATCATTCTTACTTCTTCGCCTTTTTTGCTCTGCTGTACGCAACTATGTTTAAGTTAATTTCTGTCATTAAAAATGTTCATTGATATTACAATCTATTTAGGCTTATTTATTTCTTCAAATAATGGATTAATTTTTTGTTGAAAACGTTGTTTGTTAAGATGGCAGGCAAATATAAATAAATACATTTACTACGAGTATAAAATACTAAAAGAGGTTAAATTATTACTTTCATATAGCACAGAAATAGAATAAAAATACCGCTATACAAACATTGTGCCAACGTTTAATTGGATTAAAATATTACGTAAATAAATTGAATATCGAATTAAAAACCATCATACCAACGTTTAAAAGAATTAAAATATTACTTAAATACTTTAAAATAAGTAAATAAGAACGCTTCGTACACTAGAGCTAAACTGACAGCAATTAGTTTATTGTCGGTAAAAAAGGAAGAATGTCTAATACTTTTCTTACATTTACAGCGGTTATTTCTTCCAACATGACCACAATACCATATACGGCCGTCCTCAGAATCGGCTGTTCTAAAGATCTTCATCCGTGATCTAAATTTTCGCACTTCATTGAAGAAGCAATTAGCGAGGTTTCCTTCAAAAATTTAAAATAAATTTCCTCTGACCCTTGTAAGAATTTATAAATAAATCTTTGATTAGGAAAGCCAGGCTGGCCAAAATAAGGTCTCAAAGGACAATTATTTGATTACGATACCAATAATTCTTGGTACATACCAATAACAACATTCGTCTTTGAAAGAGACATTTTTAAAGGAATTCGAAGATATGAATTAAATTTTAAAATGGCGCGGTAATGCACAAATATTCTATAACCAATCAGAGAGCTGATTACATCACGCCTAGAATTAAAATTATTTAAATAATCGTACATAATAAAATCATTTTTCAAAAAATGCAAAATTAAATTGTATTTTAATATTTAACAGCCATAAATAATGTTTAAAACATTAGAATAAATTTATAGATATTAAAACCAATTACTTTCAAAGTAAGGTGACGTCATTGATTACATCATCCACAACATAAAATTTCATAAAATATCAGAAAAAATAAAAATTTTATTTCAAATAAAAATGCAAAATTAAATTGATTTTTAATGTTTACAGTGTCTTACAAAAGTGATGGAACACTTGTGCTTTACAAAAGGAAATTGTAATAAAATAAATTAAAAAAACATGTAAACATTTGTTGTGGGTGTGTTTCATACTTAAATTTAGTAACAATTATTACATAACATACATTTTCTTAAAATATTAAACTATTAATTTAATAAAAATACAAATTTTTAGAACGGAGAAAAAAATGGCTCACCTAAGTGATGGGACACCATGAGATACTACTACGTACTAAACAACAAAAATCGTCTGAAGTAAGCAATAAAAATATTTTTTCGGGTTTTTATTTTTACTCAAAAGCAATTGGTAATAATTTATAAAATCGTCTGTAGTATTTCTCTCCAGTTTGTTTTGGAATTTTTGTGTTTTTAGCTCTGTGCAGCCATGAATGCTAAATGAAAAGAAACTTTGCCTGAAATTCGAAAATTAGTTATTAATTTGCATATTGAACGTGGAAAATCTATTAGAGAAACTGCTGAAACAGTTAACTTGAATCATTCAACAGTTTTCAGTATCATTAAACGATATAAAAGGAATCGTATGATTCAGGATAAAAGAAGACCTGGCCGACCATCAAAGCTATCTAATGGAATAAAGCGAATTATCGTTCGAAATATTAAAAAACAAATCCAAGAATGAGTGCTCCTAAAGTTGCTGCTGATTTACAAGCATTATATGGAGTAATTGTTAATCCTGAGACTATTAGAAGAGTAATTCGATCTACTAGATATCACGGTAGAGCAGCCAGCAAAAAATTCTTTGTAAGTGAAAAAAATAGAAAACTCAGACTGGCTTTCGCAAAATCTAACATAAATAAGAATTCTGATTACTGGAATGAAGTTATATTTGCTGATGAGAGTAAATTTAATATATTTGGTTCTGACGGTAGAATCTTGGTGTGGAGAAAACCCAGGGAAGAATTTCGCAAACAGAAATTGGTGCCAACAGTAAAACATGGTGGAGGAGGAGTTATGGTACGGGGGTGTATGTTGTCCGCTGGAGTTGGTAATCTTGTTTTTATTGACAGTATAATGGATCAGTACAAGTATATTGACATTTTAAATCAAAATATGAAATCTTCAGCACGAAAATTGAACCTTCATAACGATTTTAAATTCTACCAGGACAATGACCCAAGCACGCTGCTTTGAACGTTAGATTCTGGCTGCTGTATAACTGTCCTGAAATAATAAAAACACCACCACAATCTCCAGACTTAAATCTCATAGAGAATATTTGGCAAGAATTGGAATCAAGATTTCGCAAACACACCATTTCTTCAAAACAACAATTAAAATCGGTGCTTCAAGAAGAATGGTGTAAAATCACTCCAGAAATCACAAAAAAAAGTTAGTCGAATCCATCCCAAGAAGATTAAATCATGTTTTAAAAGTAAAAGGAAATCCAACAAAATATTAAAACCTTTTAAAAAGTAAAATTTTTGGATAAATATTTGATGGAAAAGTAAGTGTCCCATCACTTATGTAAGCTATTTTTTGCTCCGTTCTAAACGATTGTATTTTTATTAAATTAATATTTTGACAAACTGTATGGTATGTAATAATTGTTACTAAATTAAAGTATGAAACACACCCACAAAATAATTTTACATGTTTTTTAATTTATTTTACTACAGTTTCCTTTTGTAAAGCACAAGTGTCCCATCATTTTTGTGAGACACTGTAGAAGCCATAAATAATATTTAAAACACAGAATTTATGCATAATAAAACGCATTATTTTTTAAATAAAATGACAACAAAGTACCGGTTACCATAAATAACTTATTCAGCAATGGGTTTACCATAAGTCGTATTACTCGCCAAAAGAAAAATCGCCAAAAAGTCGTCAAAATCCGTGCAACCGTCTACCAAAGTAGCACCTTTTTTTCTTCAGAAAATATAAGATAAAATATCATTCATTATACTTTGCTTTTTCAGAATTTTTTGTTTTTTGTATTTCATGTTATTTATTGCTCATTTCTTTGTCTTTAAGATATTGAAAAGTTTTAAGTGATTGTTTTTAGGAAACAAAGTTCTTAACCTCCTTTACACCATTTGAGTTCTTAAGATTTTGCAAAGGGAAGTTGGTTAATTTATTTATTAGGATAACTAATATTTGTATTAAGGGATATTGCTTATTTCATTGTAATTTTGTTATACGTAATAACTTTTTTATGAAGTTGTTCTGCAGAGCAAAAGTCTAAGCAGTTTTAAATTTAAAGTTTGGTGTTCCCTTCAGCCATTTTCCCGGTACATTTAAAAACCAGATGAAGGCTGGCAGTGAAGCTGCTAGTATTTAATAAATAAATGTAACACCCAAAACGTTACAAAAACGCCCCTTTGGAAGTAATTTAAAATCTGATACCCTTCAGATTTTTTGTGTTGTTGTTGAATGGCAGCCCATGCTGCCTCCGCACATAGCCAGAGTTTATCTGGCATACCACTGTGGGTGAGGCATGCCGGGTTAGGCGTTATCCAATCATTGACCTCATATGTTCGATGAGCGATAGATCTGAAGAATGAGTAGGCCAGGGTAAAAATGCATTATGGTGAAAAAAAAAAGCTTGAACATTGCATGAAGCATGTGATCGCGCATCGTTCTGTTGAAATGTGGCCGCAAGCAAGAATAAACTACAAAACCTCAGAGATGCAGCATTAAACTGATAATTGTATCGATGCATTCTTAGGACAGTACAAGAGTAATATCCAGTATCACCTTCACCATAACACTGGTGTTATATTATTGTTCATTCAGTAATGCAGAACACATTAAAGCTTACTTTATTCAACATTATACAACCAGGAAAGCATTTATTACCTTTACAGAGCGTGAAGCGAAGTGGTACTGTAAGCAGACAGGACTTAGAAGAGAAGGGCTAGCTCATAGAGCTTTTCCCCCTGAAGCAGAAAGTGAGAAGTGATGACGTAGCCATGATGACATTGAGCGCGCCAATATAATTCACAGCTTGGAAATTAGCGTTTTTGAACCAGCGTTTAAAATGAGCTGTGTGTGAAAGATAGCTATAATTTGGAAGAAGCAATGTTACTGCTTTATGCATTTTAGACTGAACCATTAAAAAATTTAATAATGCTTACTCAATTTTAAAATAATAGATAAAATGTGCTACTCTTTTAACATAAAGTTCCGTGGTTTTTTTTTATTTATTTTTTTTTTATTTAATGCACGTTTATTTCTAATCATTTCTTTATTTGCATGCTAACTGAGAGAATTTTTATACTGCTTCTAAGATAACTATAATAGCAGCTATTTAAATTTACTCAAAAAACAACTTTACATTGACATAGATTTAAACATATATCATATATATGGCAACATTTCTGCTAACCTACGTTTGATTTTTTGCCTAATTGTAAACTTTACATTGTTATAATTCTCTTCCGATTCAATATAATAGATATTTTTTAAATAATTTTGTAATTTATACTTATATCTATATTACAATTAAATAAATGTATATAAAATTGTTACCTTAATTTTGACAAAATAGCTTTATTCAGAGTACCTGAAACAGTTATTTAATTTTTCAAAAGTGTGAGTAAAGGAAGCAGGTCTTTTTATGCTAATTACTTTGATGTTTTATACTATTATGTTTTGTCTAGAATGCTAATCTAGCACAAAATCTAATCAATAATTAGTTACAAAGGATACAATAAGAATAACTTTAACAAGTACTTAACAAAATTAGTTTGTTAAATACTTGTTATTCTTGTTGGTACTATTCATAATACCGAAGATATTATCGATTAACTCATAGAAGTCAGATGCTTTCTGATTTCCTGTGCGGTAGAGTATACCTTTTGCGGTACTTTTTGAAAATAATGTTTTCTCTGGAGCGACTTTTTGTCTCTCGTTTCCCTTGACCATTAAATAATTTGGTTTTAGTTTGTGACACAATTTAATTTCTTCTCAATCTCTATTTAAAACCTCTTTAATAATATCAAAATTTAAAACAGTTACATCTTCTAAAACAAATCCTCTATCTAAAACGCGGTTTCTCAGTAATTTGAGGCAGAGCGTGAAATGAGACCTCTGATTAAAACAAACTGCACATTTTGAAAAGAACCAACTTAGTCCAGTTTAGAGTCATAGCAGAGTTTTCAATCTGTATGCATTTCGTCGAAACTGAGAACGCATATTTTTTCTACAGAATACAAATATTCGCCTCTTTCCTTCTTTACAGTAAGAACATTACTTTGAATTCTTGGACTACACTAAAATTTAGAAAACACTATAAAACAAAATAAACACCATTTCTTTAATTTGATAATACTAGGTAAAGATATTCCAATTTTTTTCTTAATTTTTTTTCTTTCCAAAAATCATAGCTTTAAGATGACATAGCTCTTATGACGATGCAACGTGAAATATTTTCACTAGTCCACCTGATTTTTTTCTTATATTTCAGTAATGCATTAATCTGCGTCTTTATAAAAATAGGCTTTAGACATTTTTCCAAATTCTCCGATTTGTGCTTCCCCCCCCCCCGAAATTTCGCTATTTGAGATTTTAATTTCTGATACCAATTTCTGTCTAGATGTCGTCCACCCTCTTTGTCGCTGAACAAACATTCTAAAATTTTTCTTTTCTCTATTTTTCAATATTTTAATACAATTTTCTAAGGATATTATTTTGTTCTTCAAATTATCAATGCATTCTTGTTTATCCTTAAACATTCAGGATGATCTACATTTTCATTTGTGAGTTTTATTTCAAAATCATTAAAATTTGATTTATTATTGTCATCATCAATTTCGATTTATTATTGTGATCACGATTTACCTTCGGCACAGCATTCCATTTCAGCAGTTTCTTTTTGTGGCTATCCAAACAAGCGATTTTTCATATCATCTTCATAAATACTGCATAGAAAATGTTCGCTGCAGATTTTTCCGCTCTTCACATTAATAGAATCTTCTCTTTGACATTTGTGTATCCATTCTTTCGTTAAAAGCAAACTCTCATTTGGATCCTTTGGTCCCATGAAATAAAATATCTCATCCTTTCATACTTCTGTAAGTGCTAGGTCACGTTACTGCAGCGCAAAAAGCCATATTACGTAAACGATACTTTACAATATAGAATTTAAAATAAAAACTGACTAAAATTACATATATATAAATTATTTTAAATATATACATTATTAGAAAACAGATATATATATTATTAAAATTACTTTGGGATATGTAACCTCTAGAAAATCGTCTCGCAGCTCAATGAAACTACTGTTTTAAACGCGGGAAATCAGGACAGGTGGCATCACAGTGACGTCAGATTATTGCCTGTTACGTCCCCCCATTAGGCTCGCGTCGGCGAGGAGTCGAACAAAGAAATGAGCTAGCCCTTCTATTTATCCCTGGTAAGCAGAACATGATTCGTGTGAAAACACCATGTCATGCCATTCAGACGTCCATCTTCGCCGTTCAGTGTAGCATTACTAACGCAAACTGTTTTTATGACAATTTTGGGTTCACTTTTTCTTTTGACCAGGAGGCCACTTCGTGGCCAGGAGGGTCTGAGTGTATCCTGAATGTATTACCCTTCAGATTTCTTTTTTTATTTATTCCTTTCTTGCTACTATGTAGAGTCTTTTAAGGTTGCGATTTAGAATCACTATTAGCAGTCAAACTTGTGAAATTACACAAGCCTTATCTTCGAGAAGAAATTATTTAAATATTATAGATGTGATTGATAACTTAAGTGGTAACGTTAATTCGTGCAGTGAAAGTCTTGTTCTTAAACGTGCATTAATTTTATAAGAACACTGTAAAAACTTATGGAAAAGAATCGCTTGAATTTTCCCCTTGTTGTTGTAAATATTATTTATTACTTTATTGTACGAATGTAATACGCGCGATCGTTTACAACATGCGCGCATAATTTAGAATTGTTTCCCGCAGTGGAGGTGGTTTACAACTGTATATGCAAGTACAGCAATGGGGGATAATAGGGACTGATATTTAAATTCTTAAATTTTTAATGAAATATTTTACGAAAATAATTTAAATTAAACAAAAATCTGAAAGGTTTCAGATTTTACATTACGTCCACAGGAACGTTTTTTTAACGTTTTGCGGGTTACCTTTATTCATTAAATATCACGTTCTTTGCATTTTAAACCATAAAATTTAGTTTAAAAGCAATATTGCAAAATAATTTTAAAATGAGCATATCTTTATCTTCCAATACACAGTTCCCCGCGATGGAGATAAAAAGGTCTTTTTTTTCCCGTAGAATGTTGCCATTGCTCGCTTTTAAATCGCTGAGTTTTAAATCGTTAAAGTTTTACAAAATAGGAAATCTATAATAAAACAAATTCCAAATTTCAAATTTGAGATTTCAGATGAGATGCGCAGTAGGATTACGTTATTCAAAACTGGGTGGAAGGCTATAATATCAACGCGACCTACTTAACATTCTGCATGAGGAGAAGAGTCCCCAACACCTTTACTCTGGCTTAGGCAAAATCACATGATTACATTTGCTTAACCTACCCCCCTTGCCAAAAAAAAAAAAAAAAAAAAAAAAAAAAGGAAAAAATAAGTATTTAAGTACTGTTTTCCGGGAGATCCTTTGAGATGCATCTGACTTCTTCAATAGTATTAGTATTGCTTTTGAGCTGTAAAGTACATCCAAACAGATTGCGATGTTACTTATGTCCATGCTAATAGGCAACGTCATTACCATTAGCATGGACATCCGTAACCCACTTAACATTCTGTAGGAGAACAAAAGTCTACAAAATATCTACTCGTACCTGGCAGATCTACCAAGCAAAGTCCATGATTGACTTACAAAAATTCTGAACCATACGGTTATTCTATATAATCTCCATAAACTCTTCCTTTATGAATTCTATGATTATGTGTGCAGTTTTTCATTTCCTTTTACGAAGCAAAGGAATTATTATAATTACGAAAAATTCTGGGTACCATATTTGAACAAAAATATCCATTTTGACCACTATCGAATGCAATTTAACGATGTTTTTGCGTGACATCTGAACGAAAGAACAGAATAAAGGACACTTTTCTACAAAGCGCATTATAAAACCGATTTTAAATAGATTCAGAAGAGATTCTTTCGTGGCATCTGTACGTACGTACGTGCGTACGTATGTATCTCGCATAACTCAAAAACGAGTAGCTTCAGAAAGTTGAAATTTGGCATATAGGATTGCTATCACAGGTGTTGGTGTATTTAATTATGGCAAAGCACACGAGGGCTATTTGCCTAAGGGGAGGGATGCATTCGTGGAGGACTTTCTAAGGGAAACTGGCTCGTATACACGTTACACATGGGGAAATCCACGAAAACGCCCACGCAGCCAGCCTGTTCGCGAGATTCGAACCTCGAACCGAACTACTAGTGTTCAGCGACTTTACCGCTCGGCCGCTGGTGGGCCCCTGCTATCACAGGACTGGTATATAGAACTGCTATGAAAAAAAACTTCCTTTTGAGCGTAATGTAAAATCTAAAAGCTTTTAGGTTATTTATTTATTTATTTATTTATATTTTTTATTTATCATGTTTTAGTCCAAAGGCGCTTTGTCCCTGAAAGACTATTGTTTTTGTTTTGCGATTTCTCGTCGGAACTCTATAAGCCGCATATCACTTGTCAAATCGTTGTCACCAAATAATATCACTCTGTATTTGAAAAAATTAAAAATAATGAAGAATCTGCATAAATGTATGTATGTGTTTCGCACTGTGATAAAACAAAGGTACCTAGATCCACCAATTTTGAATGACGTTATCCTACTGCGAATATGGGCATCTGAAAGCCCAAAATTGAAATTTGGAATTTGTTTTATGATCGATTTCAGATTTGGCAACACTTCAACGAGATTTTGATTAAAAACCTAAATGATTTCAAAGAGAGCAATGGCAACACTGTACTGGGAAAAAAAAAAAAAAAAAAAAACTTTACCAATAGGTTAGTTCGAGCCGGAGAGATGAAAAATGAGCGATACCTTCGCTGGGAATCGAACCTCGCACCTCTAGAATACACGCCCAGCGTGCAGACCACCACACCACGAAAGCATGCTAGGAAGGCGGGAGAAATAGCTTTTAAAGGCAATGCACAAAACGTTAAAAAAACGCCCCTTCGGACGTAATTTATTTTTAAATTTTTAATTATTATAAAACGTTTAATAACTGAAGATTTTAAATACTTAATTACAAACTGTATTTATAACTTCATTATATATTTTACGTTTAATGGTCCATTGGCATTAATGTTATTTCTTACTAAAGACAATGCCTCAGAATTAAAGGATACGTATTTGTTAAAGTACAGAAAATACTATTAGGTGGATCATAGCTAAAATATTTCAGTAAAAGTCCACGTCGGAGGAAACTTATTCAGCCAATCTCTTGTTTCATAGCGAAAGCTTTCAGCTCCCTGCTGAGCAACCACGTCACTTCGTAATTGGCTTCCTTAAACTAAGTGTACTAAAAGTTCGAGAGTCACTCTTTGCTCCGAGATCCTCCCTCCGGAGTCGACTTAGCGATAGTTTCTCCCCCTTTACCTTTCCAATAAATAAGCGCCGCCCATGCGCATTCTGAGCTTTCTGGAAGGATTTGACACAGAACCTAAACCACAGCTACCATAATTTGGCACGTTATCGGTTGAATTAAATTCGCCTAATTTGGGAGATAAATTTCAGAATGTGGCTCGGCTGTCAAAACTAGCAGCGGGAAGTTTATATCATATGCGAAGGTAACCACGAAAGATGAGATGCTTTGGTTTTTTGCTATTTGTAGGCTTAAGTCGTAAAAATCTTTGCTTTTTTAATGTGTTTGTTGTGGTTTCATCTTGGGATCATAACCGATGTGAATCTGAGCGGCATTTAAAAAACCTGATGTGTTCACCTCATGACTTCCTTGTACATAATATTAAATTACACGCATTGTTTCTTGTATGTCATTGAAACTTATTGGATTGAATTAAATCTACTTCGCCGATACCACATAAACCACAATAGAATAAGTGCACTTTTTAAATTCATTATATTTGTTTACGCGAACACTGTGGCGCTAGTTTCACTTAACAGCGTTACATTTCATTCATTTTGTAACTCAGAATGCACAAAATTTTTATCATCTAAAGAATTATCTAACCATTGCCACATGTTCTATTCAAGTACTATAAAAGAAAAAGATTCAAGTATAAAAGAAATTAGACAAACAAAACAAAACAAAAAAGAAACAGTTTTTCACAGATGATACAGCATTTCTCATTCAATTAATTCAGTTCTCACTTTGCGACAAGGCAAAAATACATAAAAACGCAAAATATCTATATTCAAAATTACGAAGTAAAAATTAAACACTTATTTCTTCGAACGAATTCCAGAATGGATTAAGCATGATTTAATTCGCAATAATAAAAGAAGCCGTTATCTCTGTCGTTGCGAAGCTTACTTTGTCTAGATTGGCAACAAATCCACTATTTTGCTAAGTTTCAAAAGTAATCCAATATTACGGCTATGGTAAAAATAATTGATCTTAGCCGCACTTTAAACAACATTTAAATGATTGATAATTATCAACCATTTAAACCATGCTAAAAATATTGCATGCAGATTTACTAAAGGCGTAAAAACCTTAACCGGAAATAGGAACAATTTAATTCAATCATTTTTAAAGCATGAAATGCACAACTTACCAACATAATAAGAATAAAGAAACTGAGCTCACTGAACAGAGTAACATAGTGGAATTAGTATACATTATTACGTTTTTCTCTTCTCTGACACCAATTGTTACGTTATATCCTCCCTTAACGTTCGTACGGGGTTCGTAGATTTGGAGTGAATAACGACGACACTTAATGAAGTATCGAAACACACTTTATTAGTCAGTATTGTCACGACAGCTCCAAACACGTTTTACAGTCGTCGATGAGCTACTATAAACACGCTGGAACAATCAGCGTCACAGCCTTCACGCTGTCAGGCAATAACGGTGGAGACAGCTTCCTGCAAAGCACCAGAGTACAGCTCCCGACTATATTTGGTCGTTCTCGGAACTCCACGTACTCTCGAGACTCTGCACGCTACAACTCGCTATGCACTCGACGACACACGAACAGAGCCCCCGGCTCAACACGCTCTCTCGACGATGTACTAACCGCGATACACTAAGACACTTCTTCGGTGCACTCGACGACCCACTCAGCACTCGTTTCCCGGCTGTCAACTCGATGGATTCCGCACGGCTCGCTAGACGAGGCACACTCTCTGAGACGCACTAATTGACTGCGGACCAGCAGGGTTTATATAGCTTTCGGCTTGTGTTCGAGAACATTCTGGGCTAAACCAGTATGAACTCGTTCGAGAAGGTTCTCTATCCGGCCATGGTATATCGCCAATTTTGTCGCCAAATGTGGCAACCCTAAAACTGCTTTGCGGGGAAGCTATCTTACCACCCCTGTACATTTCGTAACAATATATATATATATATATATATATTTAATATGCTTTTGGTGCGGCCGATTGCAGTCAAAATAGGTTCTGAGGCTACTCGTTTTTGACTTATGCGAGATATGGACGTACGCACAGACGCCATGAAAAGTTCTCTTCAGAATTCATTTTGAATCAGTTTTATAATTTTACGTACAGATGTCACGCAAAAATATCTTTAAATAGCATTCCATAGCAGTCAAAATGCATATTTTCGTTGATTTTTCGCGATTACAATACTTCCCGTTTACTTCGTTCAAAGATGAATACAAAAATGAGCATGATAAATCCCTACTGACTTTTAACTACGTTTTAAATTAAAGGAATAAGAAAATCCGTTCAGCGGGATTGAAATTTTCGTTTGAAATCACACAGTAAAAACTATAAAACTATGAAAAACGTTTTTCCTGTTATTTTCATACTAAGAACACTCAGCATGCTGATTCGAAATTTATTATATGAAGACGAACAGCTTGATGTTTGTCATTTTTATTGCAATAACACTTATCATTTTTAAAGATTTACGTCATTTCTGCGGAAATAGAAAAGTTTTTGCAGTTTCTGTTACAGTGTCATAATTCTGGCGGATAGTTATCTGAAAATGGCACACCAGCGGTAGAGACGCAGAGCACTGGTAGTTCTGTCCGAGGTTCGAATCCCACTAACGGGCTGGCTGCATGGGCGTTTTCATGGTTTTCCCCATGTGTTACTTGTACACGAGTCAGTTTTCCTTAGAAAGTCTCCACGGATGCATCTCTCTCCTTTGACAGATAGCTTTCGAGGGCTTCGCCGTCATCACATATCAAAAACATATAAGTTATCTGAAAATGGCAAAGCATTCGAGAGAGATCAGCCTAGAGTGGATATCTTCGTGAAGGAATTTCTAATTGAAACTAATTTGTATTTGCTTTACACGTGGACAAAGCCACTGAGTAGCCAACCCGTTCGCTTGGAATCGAACCCTTGTCAAACTCCCAACTTGCAGCAGTTTTAAAAACTCAGCCTCTAGTGGGTAGCAGTTTTACCCAATACTCTTAGGACTTTAAGAAGATTCAGGTAGAACTGCTATACTTCTTGATTTCCTTTTAATCAAAGATACAGTATAGAATATCCCCACAATCTTAGTTACCCACAACCTTAGGTTGCTTAGTTTGTAACTAGATTGATTGTTAGAGTACTCTCGAAAACTTTACCAGGTTTCTGATAGAAGATTTTTTTGATTCATCGAAACACAGCGCACGAGCATCCCAATCAGTATAGTGGCTAGAGTCGCTAACTGCCGTGCCGAAGGGTCCGGGTTCGAATCCCGGAGAAGGATGTTTGTAAATGTATGGTGACGGTGCGGCATGGCAGCACACCAAATATGCGGCGAGCCGAAAGTCCTCTCGTGTGGTTTGGTGAAAAAGGAAACGGGTTGGAGACCCTCGGACCCGTCCCCCTGCGGGGTGCTCTTCATCAAAATTTGACGGCAGAGCTGAGCTACTGTCACCTGAACGGTGCTCAATGCTGTTGCCAACGGCAGGCGTAATCAAGCGCTCCTTGCTACGAGGAATTTTGTGGACTTGGGCTGACTATACCTCAGACCAGTGAGCATAAGCAACGAAGAACTGCATTAAGTCTATCTACTAAGGGAAGGGATGCTTCTGTGGGGAATTTTTTAAGGTAAAATAATTGATAGACACGTTAAATTTTCAGAAAGTTGCAATAACGTAATCCAGTCCTTTTTCAAGATTTTGAGTAAGTATCCAATTTTTAGTATTGTTTATTGGCCTTGGCTGCTGGTAAAAAACACTCAAATAAGCTTCATTTTTCTGAGCGCAATAATGCAGATAGATTTCTAATCACATTACACATAAAAAAGCAGCCAGTTTTTTCATCTAATTTAGTAGATGATGGAATTCTTTATTTGGCATTTTCTTTTAAATTGTCAACTTATAAGGGAAAACTCCCCCCTTCCAGCCCATATTCCAGATAGAACAGAGAGAATAACGATTTTAGACTACTAATTTACTACGTTATAAGGTACTTCTCCAGCCTTCTTGGCATGCCATCGAGGTGTAGTGGTCTGCACGCTGGGCGCGTATTCCACAGGTTCGTGGTTCAAAGCCCGGGGAAGGCGTTTGCTCATTTTTCATCTCTCCGGCCTCGAAATAATTCTAATCACTCTAAAGTGACGCATACAGATTTACTAAAGGCATTAAAACCTTAACCGGAAGATAAAAACAACATAATACAATCATTTTTAAAGCAAAAAATGTACAATTTACAAACATATAAGAGTAAAGAAACTGAGATCACTGAGCCGGGTAACAGAGTGGATATATATATAAATATATTTATATACGTTTGGTGCGGCCGATTGCAACCAACACATCTACATGGTTGCACATCTACATGTTATAGCAGTTCTATATACAAAATTTCAACGTTCTGAGGCTACCCGTTTTTGAGTTATGCGAGATACGTACGTACATACGTTCGTGCAGGCGCCACGAAAAATTCTCTTCAGAATTAATTTTAAAGCAGTTTTATAATTTTTTCCAACAACCTTAGGTTGTTAGTCGAAACGAATTTTTATGAAATGTTATATTGTGTTATTTTTTAATTATTTCTTTTTTCAGGTTTTATATAAATTTATGAATTAAGTAAAAATTATTTTTACTTCTGTATTTTAATTAGCATATTATTTGCTTCATAGTGTTTCACAATAAAATTATAAATTCAATAAACTTTCTTAATTAACATGCTGTAATATATATATAAAATGTTATATGAACTTAAATTCATTTAGTGCGAAAACAAGTTAATACTACTTGCGCAATTGCTGCAAAGTTAGTTAATAATAATTTATTTCCTAAACAATATTGATTAATTGATTATATTATCTCCTAAGTTTAATTAAAGTAGAATTATTTTAAAAGAGTGAATCCATACTGGTAAGTTATATTTTGAAAGATGTTTTGAAGTAATTTGAAAGCAAAATGTTAATAATGTTTTAACGTGGACTGGAGTTAAATCATCATGAAGAATAAAATTTCAATTGTAAAAGGAAAAATTAAAAACATGTAATCATTGTCATTGATCGGAAATTAGTTGACTTTTCAAGGGGAGCAAACCAAATCCCGTTCAATGAACAATAATTGATAAAAATACGTAAATACGAAAGTGTTTCGTCTTTACTCGAGTTATAAGTTAAAGCCAAACCGGCACTTCTAGTCAGGCCAAATATTTCCGCGAATAGAAGGCATTACGAACCAATGCTGATACACAAAGAACTTATTCTTATGAAGCATTTTAGTCAATTCAATTTGCAGTAAAAAGCAATTTCTGTAGAGAAATCCGAAATAACTCGAGTAACCGTCCCCGACACCTTCATGTTTATGCATTTGAGTTCTATATTATTTGTAAAAATTAAACATTGGTAATTGTCATTATGAAATCGAATTCAAAGTAAAGTTGAAATAAACATAGAAGATTACAAAATAAGATAAATAATGCAAACTTTGTAAAAACAAATCAAAGACAATATAAAAATAATATAAAAAATAATATATAATAAGAACAGTGAATGTACATGAAGATATAAAGGAAGCTAAACTGAAGTATTAATTTTAAAAAAAATTATTAAAGGAATGATTGTATTAAGAATTTTAATGGAAGCGAGGCTTTAAAAATAAGGTCAGTTGGTGAAGTTTTATGCTTATTCAAAAAGCGTGATGTTAGGTTTTAATGGAAGACTTCTATCTATTAATTAAAAGGAAATTATTTGAAGGTAAGGTAAAAAAGTTAAGCATTTACCATCTATTATTTCAAACAATAGCAGACTGTTGACAAACAGATAAGAATAAAAAGATTAGTTGGACATTGTAATTCAAGCGTATGAACAAAATTTCGAATTCCTCGTAGTAATAAAATGAAGTTCTTTGCTATGTTGAATTCTTTGATTTACTGAAAATATCATTTTTTTTTCTAAAAAATGATATTTAGGAGAGAATATAATATTTTTGAAACATAAAGAACAGCTGTTCTGAGTTCTTCATAGAAATATTTCACAAAATGTCTTTTACTGTAATACATAATATGATTATATCATCATGCAACACTTTATTCATATAAGTTAAATCTAAAGCAACATGTGTCTATTTTAGCTAAAATTACTAGAAAGGAAGTTCTAGAACATATCTTATTAATTGACACTAAAACATGCAAATAAAACATACTGTTTTTTCCAGCTATTTTACAGGAAAAATATCAATTCCAGATGCCTTTCCATTATTTTATGTTATAGAGACATTAGGATTTTTTGGAAAAGCCGGAGAGATGAAAAATATGCAACACCTTCCCCGGGAATCGAAACGCGGACCTCTAGAATACCGGCCCATTTTGCAGAACTACTACACCATGAAGGCACGCCAAGAAGGTTGGAGAAATAACTTATAATGTAAAGGATATACATGTGATTTAATGTAAGGAGTAGCATGCCAATTTGAATTTTCAAATTGAAGTGATAATATGAAAAGCCTTTCAATAATATCGGACATAAGTTTCTCGTCATAAAACAAAAATACTCTGCAACAGAATAATGTTACGTTTTGAAAAAGAACATTAAATGCTGTTGAAAACACATCTTTTAAATTAATGCTATTCTGAGGTCAAATTGG
Source organism: Stegodyphus dumicola (assembly GCF_044657685.1). Lineage (NCBI taxonomy): Eukaryota > Metazoa > Arthropoda > Arachnida > Araneae > Eresidae > Stegodyphus > Stegodyphus dumicola. The sequence goes on along the minus strand of NC_140777.1, from coordinate 183,887,194 downwards.
CTAATTTAAAAAACCAAACTATTATGCTTTACTTGCATATATCTGTATAATAATATCTGTATGAATATATATATACATATACACATACATACAGATATAATTCTTTTACTCAAAACATATTACATAATTACTTAATGGGATATTAGACGGAAATAATCTGAAATCTTTACAGATACAACCATTGGAATTTTACGTAAGAAAAGTATCTTCTACTCACATAATAACTTGCTGTAATAACACAAGCAAATAATCTGTAACGGTTACAGATATATCGTTTGGGATTTTACATGAGAAAAACATGTTCTTTTTACATAATTATTTGCTGTAATATTACACGCAAATAATCTGTAACCATTACAGATATATCGTTTGGGAATTTACATGAGAAAAATATGTTCTACTTACATAACTATATGCTGTGATATTACAAGAAAAAGATCTGTAACCATTACAGGCAAAATTCTTGTAAAGTTACAAAGAATACACCTGTTTCTGTTACTCAAATAACTCATGGCATACCAGTTTCCATGAGTTTTCTTAGTAACCTTACAGATTTTTTTACAGTGTGCTAATATCCTTATTCTATATTAGTTTTAAATTCTTATCTTGAAATCTTGCCTGAAATCAAACGGCGAACCCTAGGTGTGCCCAGACCCGGCTCACCGATAATCAAGACAACTGGAGAGTCTGTATTCTTTGTTTCTCCGCATCTCACTGGTCAGTTCATTGACAACAATGCTCGTTTCAGTACTCTTTTCGAAGCTGTATTCAACGAGTGTGTGGGCACACCCACAGAATTAAAAGATAAGTGCTATCTTCACAAAATTTTAGTTGTGTACTCCTCTAGGCCTAATTAGACTGCCTAGCTTTTTCTTTTTATCAAAACTTCAACTTTAAAAAGTAGCATGCCGGAAAGGGTTAAGCAAGAGTTTCGGAAGTTAGTTTTAGAGCGCGTCTGCCTATTCCAGGCTACGTTGTGCTGTGATTATTTGTGACTTGCTTTAGTGGCATTGAGTGTTCTAGCCATTTCGCTTTATCTCGCCAGTTTACTACAAACCAGAGCCTTTCCTGGACGTTAACGCATTCTGTGAGCCGTTAGGCTAATCTACCATACCTTGAAATGATTATTAGTTAACGTATTTTTGTGAAGCCACAAGTGCTTCTCTGGTTGTAACCAAAGCTGGGTCATTTGGTTAACTTTATGCTCGAATAAAAAGGTCTTATACACCCTTTTTATGATTTCTGTTTGTTTCACGAAGCTAGAAGATAATTCTTCAATAGTTCCTTTAAAACTTTACGTTCCTAAAGAGACATAGAGTTTACAAATGCTCTAAATCAGGGTTTCTTAAACGTTTAGGTGTGGGATCAACCTAATATTTATGAGAATTTTGTGGAACCCCATTAGCATCGCGCAAATCTGACACACGGTGAGTGAAAACTGCCAGTTTCTTTAATTGTACTGTAATATACCATTGCAGTTTTAGGTCATTAATTAAAAAAAATTAACGTTTCTATTATAAAAAAAATGCTTCTAAACCCTTTCGTTTTTTCTTTTTCTGTATTCAATGAATCTTATCTTTCTATATTCAGATACATTATGTAAATCTGTTTCGTAATTGTAAAACTATTATAATAGGTTAAATAAATTTCAAAATTGCTAAAATTTTTGGCGACCCACAGTTTAAGACACTCTGCTCTAAATAACTGAAAACTTAGTTAACTAAACCTAACTTGTATGAATTTTGCAAGAGCCGTCACAGACAACTTTGGTTTAACCAACAACAATCATTTCAGAATAAAAATTACGATTGTAAAACATTTGTCAATAGCTCTCTTCTTATCCTAATAAGTTTAATGAAGTTTTTATGAAGTTAATACATGTAATCATTTTAAAAACAGAAATAATTTTACGTTTTAATAGCCAATAATGGTTTATTACACAAAGTAAAAATAAAGTGATAATTACTCGACAGAAGAAACTAATCATTTCGTGAAACAAGAAAACAAACGATTTGTACTTTTTGAAATTTCCTTAAAACACCCAAACACTACCGGAAATACGCGATGGCAGTTAAGTTAAATTGAGAGTAGTGTACCTAACAACAGAAAGTGATCCTTCTCTAATAACGATGCAAAAAATACGATTTACAATCATACATTTTTCACTCTGATACGATATGAAACCCACATAAAAAATTTCTATAGGAAAATAAGATAATTCTCTCTCATTATATCGGCAACAATGGCACGCAGTTTTGAATGATTTTCGTCTTTCTAATCAAATGGTCGTAAAAGCTCAAGTTCCATCCAATATTTCACTTAGATTCAATTTTATTCGATTAAATGTGGCAAAAATTTGATCAGAAATCAATAAAACACACAAACAGACATTCGTCTTCATATATACATAGATTTTGTAAAAATTACAAATTTTTGATTAACAAACTCTACGATTTGAAAGCGAGCAGTAGTAACACTTTTCGAAATAAAGCATTTTTATGTCCAACGTGTCAGACTGTTACCACTGGAAAACACGAGTGCGAAAATGAGTGTTTTCAGAATTCTTAATTAACATCTCGGCTTATTAAAGTCGTACGAAGATGGGAACAGTAGAAACGGCTTCCCACGAAATTTGGGAATCGGGAATAATGTATTTAGTGTTTGGGAGTGCTATTTTTATTTCATCGTAAAACTTAGAAAATTTTTATTATCAAACTCTACGATTTGAAAGACATCAGTGGCAACACTCCTCGAAAGCTTGCAAGACTGTTGCCACTCGAAAAAAATTAGGGCGAAAATAAGTGTTTTCAGAGATTTCAATTAATATTTCTGATTTTTAGCAATTTTGTTTTGGAAACCAAGGAGACGTGGACCTTTCCCAGGACCCCGAAAAGAATTGCAGAAAGTTTGGTGACGGTAACTATAGCAGTGGCTGAATTAATCGCGAACAAACCTACACATAGATATTCTTCTTTATGATACATATAGATTTAGGAGCTGCTCGTTGTAAAGTGGAGGTTAGAAATTTCCAGCTCACCTTGCAGGATTGGCATACTTACGCATTAATGTTCTAGTTAAATCCAGAGCTTAATATCTCTGATTCTAAATACTCTGCTGAAACGGAACGCAAACATTTGTTATATATAAATATATATACAGAGTTACAAATTTGAACATTGATTCGCGATTCTATGCTAGCTCTACAGAAAGAATGTTATAATCCCATTCTAAGGGAGAAGCCGGACATTAGCCCGCTGTCATCTAATGCTCTAACGCGAAGAAGAATATAACTGCTCTGTTGCCAGTCGGCAAAGTCTGAGCTCGCGAGAACAGTGTTCCGAATCATCATCAGCTTCAAAATATTCCCGCTGTTCGGTATGCTGTTTTAAGGCATTTATAGAAGACGTTAATAAGTTAAGTTCTTGCTTAATTGCTTAGAGTGCTATGAAGGAACCTATCGGCGGTTTCATTTCTTAAGAGCTATCGCTAGCTCAATAAATAAAGGTGACTAAATAATATATTAATTCCCATGTCAAAGTACACAACATTTTTTGTGTAGATCTTTACATCATTTTTAAGCTCGCCTTACAGAGGACCATCCATTATTTTTAATTTTGCGTTCGTTTTTTCACGAACTCTTGAACAGGCAACATAAAGTTGACCGTGTCCAAATGCAGACTCAGGTCAAAAAATGCCAACACGCTTAAGCGTTTGGCGCTGAGACTTATGGATGGTCATAGCAAAGGCAAGTTTTACAAGAAATTTTCTATGTCTCAATTGAAACGGCAACCGTGTGCCATGGCACCTTCAGCCTATTGGCTAGTACAGTTACGCAAGCAACCAATAAACTTTCGGCGACAAACAGACACTTAAACAGCATATAATAAAGATACTTATTTATTTCATTTTATTTGTTTTTTGATCGTTGCCGGTTGCATATTTCTGAATTCTATCATTTATAGATGTTAAATTTATTTATTAACGTGCTCTTGTATTTCTTATTTTTCCGTCTTAGCTTTCTCCTAATATTCGTCACGCGCTGCACTGCACGGGGAATAAAACAATTTACAGTTACGCAAGCAAGCAAAGGACTATCGGCGACAAACACTTAAGCCGCATATATATAAGATTTAGTTTGTTATTTCTCATTTTGAGTTAAAGCCCTAGTAGTGGCTTTGTTGTAAGCCCGAGAAAGAGGCCTATTGTTATTCTTATTTGATTGAAATAAAGGGTAAATTTAACCTTTCTCGAGTCTACTATTTAGTTGTTTGAACTCAGCAATAAGTCACTACACAATTCACTAACTTCCTCGACGTTCATCTTTGACTAAAGAACGTGAGGAACCCCCCAAACCTTTTAAAAACCTTTGTATTACTCTATTATCATCAGATCGTTTCAGAATTATTTCTCAGATTAGCAAAAATGTTAAAGTATACATATATTTTAAAACTGGAAAATCGGTAATTTCATGAGATTTTAGGTACGAGATCTCCTTAAGAAATGCCACAGAAATGCTTTTTAGAATTTGTTATATGGTTCTTCTGTATTAGGTATTTTATTTATTTACAAGACTTTTTTTAATGCAGTTAAATTTTAGTTGAAAATCTTACTTAAATGTTTTAGTTTTACTAAAAATCTTCTGATCCTCCTTTATAAATGATCAAGAAATCAGGATAATCATTGAAATAATTGAAATAAGCCGGATTTAAAAAATTCTAAATTTTGGCTAAATAGAGAAAGGTTAGGGAAAATTTAATTGCGTTAATTCTTTCATAAAAATTTCACTGCGTAAATTTTGCATAAAATAAGCATGTGTTCTCCCAGAATAAACGTTTTATTACTTCCATTTTTTGTTTAAATATAGATGAGAAGGATGATTTTGCTTTATTCTGCTCAGGGTCTTATTAGTTAATTTTTAAATTAAAAACGCACTCCACGGAAATGTGCTTATTCATTGAAACGTTTGGCGACGGAAATTATCTCCCAGCATCGCAACTACCTCGCCAAATCGACCGCGTTGCATACCGATAAAACGCAGCAACCCTATGCAAAGCGAAACTCGTAAGCTAGAACACCCCATAGTTGGTGACTGTGCGCAAAGTGAGCCGGTCGCTCACTCCTCGCTCTCTCCCCCGGTGACAACTATTTCCAAGTTCCCTCATCACGCGCATTCCTCCTAGAGAGTTTCATCCTCCTAAACACCCCAGAGGGTTTGATCTAAACTTTCCCTTCAACCTACCGACTGTTCGACCAGTGTGATTCTACAGCACCTGGCGATGCTACTGATGTTCGATCTGCGTTCTGAGGGCACATAACCATGTGCCGAGACGTGCTATGGTAGTGGCAACGACCTTAACTGTCAACCGGGCTGTCAGGAATGTGAGTTTTGAAAGGGGACAAGTAATCGGAGGGGTCGCAGCAGGTAAGCAAGATTTATTTCACGAAAATAATTTATGTAGAGAAACCTGGCCTGATAGATTTCTGAAAATCGGTGTATTTTTGTTAAAATTATGTGATTTCGAGCCTTGTGTCGTAAGTAGGAAACTTATTTACATAATACGAAAGAACAATTGTGAATCTTCCCATGTGTACAGCTTTTATGGATAGATAGTACGACTATTCAATAATACTACGAACGGAAAACAAATGGTTGAATATATCCATTTCTGTCATTAAAACTGTAAAAGCAGATCTAAAAATTCCGCAGTGGACTATTTTCAGCATTTGCTTCAGTTTTAAATCATATTTAATCACTGCATTTGTTAGCATTTATGTTTCATGCATTATTAGACCAAACGGGCAATTTGCCCATTATTAATTTCGTTTTGGCCTTTGCATTGATTCACTATAAATGTCGGTTCACTTTTTCAAATTGTTGCCACCGAATATTATCGCTCTGTGTTATATTTAAAGAAATTAAATAATGAAGAATTTCCGTAAATGTGTGTATGTTTCTCGCATTGTGATAAAACAAGGGTACCTACAGCCATGCATTTTTGAATAACCTAATCTTCTACCGAATTTGGTCATTTGGAATCCCAAATTTGGAATTTGAATTTTTGTTTTGTTATCGATTTCATATTTTGTAACACTTTAACGAATTTTTGATTAACAAAGTCAACGATTTCAAAGTGAGCAATGGCAACACTGTACGAAAAAAATCATTTTGATCTCCAGCGCGCGAGACTGTGTATCGGCAATTCTAAAGCTTTGCTCATTTTGAAATTATTTTGCGATATTTCCGTTGAATTGAATTTTATGGTTTAAGTGAGAGCAAAGAACAGATATTGAATAAATAAAGGTAATACACAAAACGTTAAAGAAACGCTCCTTTGGGCGTAATGTAAAATCTTAAAGCTTTCAGATATTTTAAATTTTAATTTAGTAGCTAGAAATGAAAATTTACTTACCAAATAAAAGTTGGTCTGAAGGGTTAACACTGTTAATTTTTTACCCGTGAGTTTACCTTTAAAGATAAAGGATAATTCTTGTATCTCCTTTCATTCTTTAGCCCACCAGCGGCCGAGCGGTAAAGCCGCTGAACACTGGTAGTTCGGTCCGAGGTTCGAATCCAGCGAACGGGCTGGCTGCATGGGCGTTTTCGTGGTTTTCCCCATGTGTAACGTGTATACGAGCCAGTTTCCCTTAGAAAGTCCTCCACGAAGGCATCCCTCCCTTTAGGCAGATAGCCCTCGTGTGCTTTGCCATAATTGAATAATCCAATCCAATCCAATCCTTTCATTCTTTATGAGAGGAATTTATCGGGAGACTGAGTGAATTATACGTAAAATTTTGTGATGAATTGGTGTTATAAAAAATTAGATATTATATAATCAGAATGTTACAAATTCTATTAAACTAATAATTACAGTAAACATGATGTTATAAATTCTAGCAAATTGAATTATAAAGAAAGATGTGTAATTAGAAATGTTTCGTAATCAAGAAAGGTTTCTTAATGCTGCACCCAGATTTTTGTGATATCGTATCCCAGAATTTGGGAGGCTATTTCATTGAAATAGAATTAAAGCTTATGATTAAAAAATGAAATGTTAGAAACCAAATTTTTTTTTTAAATGAAAGCGAGCATAAATATAAAAAGCGCTGTAGCGGTTTCTAATGTTTTCATGAGCTACGTTTTATATAAATTTGAGAGAAATTTTGGTAGCAACACATAGAATATTATTGCTAATATTATTTTACACAGCATAAAATTTAGTGTTCATATTTTGTTAAACTTGATTAATTTCTATTTCAGTGTTTATCACATATGTTAATATATAAATCACATTTAACTCTTACCGAGTCAAAATCGCGCATAAAATATTTTAACTGTTAAAATATTTTTGACGGTAATTCACATGCATTATTTAATAATATGTGAAAATAAATTTTGAACTTTGCACTAGCGTTTAAGCGTTTGTTTTATTTCTTGAATTTATTAGTGTTTTTATAATATGCTTAATGATTGCCATATTTCGGCAAAACTGATTTGTTAAATCTTTTAGCTGTGTTATGTTTATGAGGATCGAATAAAATATGTCAGTGAAATTAATTTGTTTACTATTACATACTTATGAATACTGTTTACAAATATAATGTTCTTTCGTAAAAGCAAGTGCATGAGTCTCAATTTCACGTTTAATTGTTGATAATGAAGTATTGTTAATGTAAATTAATTAAGCTTACTAATTGTTCATTTATTTTTTATTTTCCAATCCTAATTTCATTAGCAATTCAGTTTACTACGTAAATATATATACGTAATTCAAAATAATATTTATGTAAAGTAATATTAGGTAGTTTATGTGGATAAATGAAAAAGAGTATTTTCTAAGACCTGTATTAGAATGCGTTAACGTTTGCTCAGTATATCATAATCTCAGTATCTGCATTTCATTTCATTTCATTTCTATATACAATTAACAGATTGCCTTGATATTCAGTCAGGTGTCTTTATTAAAAGCGTTTCGGGTTTTAGGTCAGAAACTGATTAATTGACATTGTTCTGAATGAAATACATAACTTACATTGCATTTATTTATCTTGCCCGTTTATTTACATTAAATGTTTCCTCAAATTATCTTTAAAAACTCTATTCTATTGTAAATTTTAAATGTAAGGGGAATTAAAATGTATTTGTGTAAGTATATTATCCGTTATCATTATCTGAACTTTTCATACTGGATATTAAAGAAAGTTTATAGTCAAACATTTAACTCTTCAAAGATACTGTGTCTTGCGCAATTGAATTATTGAACAAATGAAACTTCTTGAAACGTATTATTAAAACAAATGAAACGTCTTGCGCAATTATATTATTGCATTATAATTATTAGCCCGAAAGGCGTTAGCCCAAAAAGGCTATTAATTTCGTTTTGGCATTTTGCGTCGATTCACTTTCTGCATTGATTCCCTTTTCAAACTGTTCTTACCAAATATTTTCTCTCTATGTTATATTTAAAGAAATTAAATAATGAAGAATCTGCAAAATTGTATGTATATTTTTCGCATTGTGATAAAACAATGGTATCTAGAGCCATTTAATTTTGAATAACATAATCCTCCAGCGAATGTGGGCATCTGGAAGCCCTAATTCGTAACTTGTTTTATTATTATATTTTGTCAGACATTGAAGAATTTTCGATTAACAAACTCAGCGATTTTAAAGCGAGGAATGGCAGAACTTCATTAAAAATAATAATAATACAAAAATAAATAAAAATAAAAATAAATAAAAATTTGAATAAATAATAACAAAAAAAATCTGAAATGTGTCAGATTTTAAATTACATCCAAAGGAGTATTTTTTTAATTTTGTGTGTTACCTTTATTTATTAAATATCACGTTCTTTGCACTTAAACGATAAAATTCGGTTCAACAGCAATATCTCAAAATAGTTTTAAAATAAGCATAGCTTTAGAATTTCCGATACAGAGACTCGCGCGCTGATGATAAAAATGCTTTTTTCTGTACACCGTTGCCATGGCTCGCTTTGAAATCCTTGAGTTTGTTAATAAAAAATTCTTTAAAGATTTAGAAAATATGAAATCGATCATAAAACAAATTCCAAATTTCAAATTTGGGCTTCCACATGCCAATATTCTCAGTAGGATGACGTCATTCAAATTTCGATGGCTCTATGTACCGTTGTTTTGTCACAATGCGAGAAATATACATACATTTGTGCAGATGTTTCGTTATTTAATTTCTTCAAACATAATGGAGGACTCTAACATTGGGTGGCAACAGTCTGGAAAGTGAAACGGACATTTATAGTGAATCAACGCAAAATCGCAAAACGAAAACAATAGTCCTTTAGGGACAAAGCCCCTTTGGACTAAAAATCATTTTTCGCTAGACTGTGTATCGGGAATTCTTAAAAACATGCTCATTTTAAAATTATTTTGCGATATTGCTGTTGGAATTTAATTTTATGGTTTAAGTGCGAAGAACATGATATTTAAAGATAACACGTAAAACGTTGAAAAAAACGCCCCTTTGGGCGTAATATAAAATATAAAAGCTTTCAGATTTTATTATTTTTATATTTTATAATTATTTAATTAAAGGGGAAGATTTTGAGGATGGAGTGCACTGGGGCATTCATAATTTTTATTTTGAAAGAATAATTGTTATAAAAAGTCTCCTGTTATCAGACTTGAATTAACATGTATATTATCGGTATTACTTAAAATTGTGATATCACATACAATAACAGATTTAATATTCCGGTATCACGTAGATTATATAAGAATTCTAAACAATGTGATAATTGTCATTGTATATAATGCCTAAATATTGTTCATAACCGCAGATTTCTCGCTTTTCTGGGTGCACAGAACGTGTATTTCCTTGCAAGGTTTTGGGAGATTTCGTTTACTGTAGGGTTACTTTCTCTGTATACATATAATATATGATGAGAAGAAAGATGTACAGGAATTTTTAATCAAGCGCGTTTTGCATTTAGTTAGTCAACTTTGACATACAAAATGTACTAAAAAAAACGAAAGCTTTCAGATTTTACATTACGCCCGAAGGGGCGTTTCTTTAACGTTTTGTGTGTTGCCTTTAGTTACTAAATATCATGTTCTTTGAACTTAAACCTTAAAATTCCATTCAACAGCAATATCGCAAAATAATTTTTAAATAAGCAAAGCTTTAGAGTTTCCGATACACCGTCTCGCGGAGCTGGTGATAATTTTTTTTTCCCTTGCGGTGTTGCCATTGCTCACTTTGAAATCGTTGCGTTTGTTAATCAAAAATTCGATATAGGTTTACAAAATATGATGTCTTTAATAAAACAAATTTCAAATTGAAATTAGAGCTTCCACATGCCCATATTACTCGTATTTGGATGATTACGTTATTCAAATTTGGATGGCACTGGGTACAGTTGTTTTATCATAATGCAAAAACCCTACATGGATTCATGCAGATTCTTCATTTTTTAATTTTTTTAAATGTAATACAGTGCTCTAATATTGGGTGGCAACAATTTGAAAAATGATTCACCGTTTATAGTTTTCAACGCAAAATGCCAAAAGGAAATTAATAGTCCTTCAGAGCAAATTAAGCCTTTGGACTAATAATGTCGTTGTCATCTGTGATTTAGTTGTTTAGTTTATGTAAGTTAGAATCCTAAAGGTTTAGCTTAACAACTTGGAATTTTAATTTCTGGAAATTCTTATTCGTCATTTATAATGCGATTACGTTAAGGACGAATTAAGAAATCAATAGACAAAATCTTCATACCTACAATTCTTCAAGATTCAGTCTTCCGTATAAAAATATATTCCCTCCTGTCTTTCATTTTGTTTGAACGTAAGCCCACTTTTAAGCAAATCGATACTTATTACTCTAAACACACTTGGAATGAAGATTTAAGTTGGTGAACAAAATAATATTACACATCCAGATCTAAATTACGTGGAAAGAAGGTTCATTATCGATTGACATTTGTGACAATGCACATTCAGAAATGGAAATGCTTGATTAGGATGGCGTGTTTCCGGTGCTTATGAAGAACGCATGAGTTATTGATTCAAATGCTTAGACAGTGACTTTGAGTATCATAGAATTTTTCTTTATTCCTTGATCGATAACAGAAGCCTTGTCATTAGCCTAATATGCAGTTTCTTCCAATAAGTTTAGATACTTGTTTTTATTTTTCTGTTTTCGGTGGAGTTAATTTACAGTTTCAACTGGGAATTATAACTTGATACCCTCACTTTGCTTCTGCTAAATTAAGTGTATATTTAAAATAAATTAATTAAATTAAAATAATTAAAATTTTCTCATTATATTTAAAATATGTGCAATATATGTTATGCAGTATGTATAACATATAACCAGTATGGCAGGGCAGTAAAGATGTGTACTCGGGAAAGTTGTGTACCAAGGCACAGCGAAGGTTTAACAAGTTGGTAGAGTTCCTCCACTTTGATTCTACTAAATTAACTGTCGAGGAACCTAGTAAACTGTTAGGATAATTATCGCTTAGTTCAAAGAATACAAATCGTAAACTCAAGAAGGGTTAATTACCCTTTATTCAAACAAATTAAGATGAATATTCGGTCCCTTACACCGGGCTTACAACAGAGCCTGTACTCGGGCTTGAACTCATAAGAACTAATAACACCTGACGAACCAAAAAGTTTTTAACAAAATGTAAAGTTTTATTATCAAAATATGAAAATTTTTTTTTAAAAATCTGAAAAGTTTCAGATTTTAAATTACCTTTGGGCGTATTTTTTAGCATTTTGTCTGTTACCTTTATTTATTAAATATCATGTTCTTCGCACTTTGACCATCAAATTCAGTTCAGTATCGCAAAATAATTTTAAATTGAGCCTGTCTTTAGAATTTCCGATACACAGTCTAACGCGCTGGAGATAAAAATGTTTTTTCTGAACAACGTTGACATGGCTCGCTTTGAAATCTTTGAGTCTGCTAATCAAAAATTCGTGAAAGTTTTACAAAATAGGAAATCAATAATAAAACAAATTCCAAATATGGGCTTCCAGATGTCCCTGTTCGCAGTAGGATTACGTCATTCACAATTGGATAGCTCTAGGTACCGTTGTTTTATCACTATGCGAGAAACATACATATATTTGTTCTTCATATATACTACAGGGAGATAATATTTGGTGGCAACATTAATAGTCCTTCAGGGTAAACTGCCCCTTTGCATAAGTATATCTAACTAAGAGATTTAGTTAAAGCTAACACAATTTTAAGGTAGTTGGCATACGTTACTACGTTCTAAAGTAGTAATAAACACTAGCCAGCGTCTATCAAAAGTCACGTAATAACGGCCGAGCGTAACAACAGTTTAGAGGGACTTAGCCCAAAGGCAAACGCGCGCTACTCAAGATTCCTATAACTCTCTCTCTCTCGAAGTAGGTTGAATTTTCCTTTAATACCATTTCTTACTCATTCGCATTCAACGCGATTCTAAAATTTCATTCCGGTAGGGAGCTCTAATTTTAAACGAGGCAAGGTAAGAAAGGTTAACTAAATGGAAATAACTGTTATAAAATTAAACTATACCTTAGAGCCCTTCTAAAACTGTTCTAGTGTTTAGTAAATTAATTACGAGAAAAGTCACGATGATTGTTCGCTCATGGAAGGGATGCATTTAAGGAGTAAAATCGCGGGAACGTATATGGAAACAATTTTTGTTTGTCCTCTCGGAATACAAGCCAAGTTCAAATTATTCTAAGCGTTCAGATCAAGTATTCCCAACGGTACAATACTAACTTCCTGGTGTCGATGAAGCTTTAAAGCGATGATTAAAGAATTGATTGGGCGTAGCGTGCCGAACGTGCACCTGCAATAGGTCTGGATGATCAAGATCCCATATATTTAAGTAAATTTTAATAAAACTGATAATTAATTCTTTAGTGATATAAAGCTATATCACATAGTAAGGAAGAAATCAGCTTTATATTGTAAGATTTTCACTGTGTAAATATCAGTTACTGTAGAAAGTGACCAATCTTAAGAACTAGTTAGCCAATGATTGCTTAAGTTCGTGTGACAAGCAACAGCAAGATAGAAGGGTAACTAACCCTTTATTATTCCAATAAGTTTTAACAAATCTCCGTCTGGGACTGTACCATCAACGCGGACACTTGGACTTGAAATTAAGAGACTAAGAATTAAACTAAAACTAAGATTAACTAAAGAAATATAGCCGAAGCTATCAAGTTTCTAATGACTATCAAGTTTCTAATGGCCTCTTAAACACCAGATGACTATCAAGGGCCTGAGTACGGCGGAGCGTAATAACAGCTTTGAGAGAGAGAGTGGCCAAAAGGCAGACGCGCGCAAACCGGAAACTCTGATTCTTTCTCGCTAAGACCAAAGAACACTCGCGGTTCAATACCGCTCTTCCTCATTATGTATTCAGACATGATTCTAAAGCTACGTTCTGGCCGGAAGTAGTAAGTGGAAGTTAAGAATTTGACAGGAAAGCAACATTAACTCAAAATTTAACTGTTAATAAAATTAACATAATGCATACAATATATAAAGATGAATGTTTGTGTGTTAGTTCGCGATTAACTCAGTCACTAATATAGCTATGATTAATAAACTTTCTACCAGTCTTTTCTGGATCTTAAGAAAGGTCGACGTTCGCTTTTGTCCGATAAAAATAGATAAAATCAAATATATTAAAAACTCTGCGAACACTAATTTTCTAAATTTCGCGGCAAGTTTCGCACGCCGAAGATAAAAGTCTGGTTTATTTCGAGAAGCGTTGCCCCTGCTCGCTTTCAAATCGTAGAGTTTGTTAATAAAAAATTTCTAAGCTTTACAATGGAATGAAAATAGCATCGCTAAACATTAGGTACATTATTCCCCATTCCAAAAGTTCATAGAAAGTCACTTCGGCTGCTCTCGTCTTCGTACTACTTTAATCAGTCGAGATGTTAATTAAAAAACCCATGAAAACACTCATTTTCGCGCTCATTTTCCCTAGTGCCAACAGTCTCCCGCTTTGGAGATAAGAATGTTTTATTTAGAAAAGTGTTGTACTGTTCGTTCTCAAATCTCAAAGTTTGTTAATCAAAAATTTGTAAATTTTACAAAATCTATATTATATAAAGAAGAATGTCTGTTTGTATGTTTGTTCGCGTTATTGATTTTTGATCAGTTATGATCGATTTTTTTGCTACATTTAATCTACTAAATTGTATATTCACATGGTTTCCCCGTATGGAATATTAAATTGTACTACATTTTTTCCTGCATTTGATTTAAACTCATTTCCTCGAATTTCATTAGAGATATATTTCTCATTCAGTTAATTTAGTTCTCACTTCGCGGCAAGGCAAAATAGATAAAAAAAAAAATATTTTCCTTGAAAGTTGAAAGATACAGAAAATCTTAAAACACCAAATATAATTAAACAATTTAAAAAACAATGTTTACAATTAAAATTAGAGTCTCTACTCAAAAACAAGCAATTCGGGTAGCCGGCAAGAAGACAGATTTTTCGGTGCACAAAACTAAAAGTTTACGTTTGGTCCCACTTGGCAAAGAGGCCGTGAAGGTGCAGAAAGACTTAACTCACTATTCTGCTACGTTCAAATGTAAACAAATATGGCTGCTATGTTAAAAAAAATTAAGCTTAATTGCACTTAAACAACTTTTAAATTAACTTTGATAATTCTACAACTATTGCATGCAAATTAACTTAAGGCAGGAAAACCTTAACCGGAAGATAAAACAACATAATTGAATCATTTTTAAAGCAAAAAATGCACAAGTTACCTACATATAAGAATAGAAAAACTGAGCTTACGGAGGCGAGTATCAAAATGGGATATATATATATATATATATATATATATATATATATATATATATATATATATATATATATATGTATGTATGTATGTAAGATACAACAAAATACAATGGCTGCTTTAAGAAGTAATTTGCGACGTCAAAATTAACTATATCACATTTGGTGTTCTGTCCTCACCCTAAATTAGAGAATAGAAAAACTGAGCTTACGGAGGCGAGTATCAAAATGGGATATATATATATATATATATATATATATATATATATATATATATATATGTATGTATGTATGTAAGATACAACAAAATACAATGGCTGCTTTAAGAAGTAATTTGCGACGTCAAAATTAACTATATCACATTTGGTGTTCTGTCCTCACCCTAAATTATCTTTTCTCCCAAATTCGAGATCTTTCCATGTTACAATAACAACCTAAAATTAATCAATCACAGCTTAGAGTACTTTCTGCATCTACTAGGTATAAATACCACTCCCAAGTAATTACGTCATCTGTTTTTCTAGCTTCCGCCACTGCTAACATATGCGTGCTGCTATACCCAACTGCCAAAAATGACGTCGTATTCTTTTTACCTGTGTAAATAGAAATTATCGTATTATCGTATCGTATATATTTACCTGTGTATATAGAAATTATCGTATATATTTATCTGTGTATATAGAAATTATTGTATCGTAATGATTAAAAAATACCCTGTCTACGAAAATGATCTAATGTGAATTATGGAATAAAGTAGTGTTTCGAAACGGCCACCTCTGGTTACTGGTTTATGCATCCATCTATCTAACTATGTAGATTTCAAGCTGCAGTGCATCAAAATATCTATCTTTGGCCGTGACTACTGCAAGCTGTTAAAAGTATCGGGTTCCTTCTACGCAATTAATATATATATATATATATATATATATATATACATTTAGTGCGGCCGATTGCAACTAAAAAAGGAGGTTCACAACTGTATGTTATAGTGGTCTTATATACAAAATTTCAACGTTCTGAGACAATTGAGTTTTGAGTTACGAGAGATACATACTTATATACGCACATACAGACACCATAAAAATAGCTTCTGAATCCATTTTAAATCAGTTTTAATTCATTTTGGGAAAATGATGGTGGTGATGTATTTAATTATGGCAAAGCACACTAGGGCTATCTGCCTAAGGGGAGGGATGCCTTCGTGGAGGACTTTCTAAGGGAAACTGGCTCGTATACACGTTACACATGGGGAAAACCACGAAAACGCCCATGCAGCCAGCCCGTTCGCGGGACTCGAACCTCGGACCGAACTACCAGTGTTCAGCGACTTTACACGCTCGGCCGCTGGTGGGCCATTTTGGGAAAAAGAGTCCTTTATTTTGTCCTTACGTACAGATGTCACGCAAAAGCATCCTTAAATTGCATTCAATAGCTGTCAAAATGGATATTTTCTTTGGAACCGGTGTGTATGGTACCGGGTGTTCTATGGTGGAGCATTTTACTTCGTAGAAGGAAATGAAAATGAGGTAAATTGTGGTCTCTTTAATTGAAGGAAATTAAATTAAAATTTTATTTCATAATATAGAGCTTCATAATTGAGATGTAGAGCTCCGATAATGAAATCGTTCGATTGCGCAGAGAAAAAGTTGAGTACGGAAACTATCGAAAGAAAGATTTTCTATAAATTTTAAATTTGTTGTTTATTTATTAGGATTTTTTTAAATAAATTCTTTTTTTTTCTTGTACCGTATTTTGTTTTCAGAAACAGTTCATTGTATAAGTGTAATATCTTACGAGACTTTTCCCGATTCTTTATCTTCAAGAGCACTTAAATTTAATTCTCTTTTTGCAATGATACTTGTTTAAAGGACTCTTAACGTTTCTAACTCTTATTTCGAAGTACACATTTAATGGCACTTGAATATCTTTATATGAGAAGCTGTGAAAGAAAAAAAAAATTCCGTAGCTTAATTCTCAAAGCAATATTTTACAAACACTGATGTACCAAGACATCGTAGATTTGAGCGCCAATTCGGAAGAAACTGTTACAAATGCACAAGAAGCAAAATATATTTCTTTGATTTCGAGATACGGTCTTATGGTGGCGATTTAAATTGTCCATATCTAGCCCGTAGTTTCAAAGATGAAGTGCATATAGATGTGAACTGATTGTAATGAATAAACTCGAATTAACCTTTGGAACTAATAGTTAACAACATTGCGGAGGTGCAATATGCTTATCGACGTTACTTCGATAATAACTTATCACATGTTCGAAATTACGTAAGATCAATAGCTTTCCTGCGGAAACCGGATCAACATCGCAACTCTAAAACCGGTTCGGATTTTGACCTAGAAACCGAACCTGTACACTGCGCGAATAAAAAATATCTGAAAGGTTTTTCAGATTTTAAATTACGTTCAAAGGGGCGTTTTTTTTTTACGTTTTGTGTGTTACCTTTATTTATTAAATATCACGTTCTTCTTACTAACAATTCAGTTCAACAGCAATGTCGCAAAATAATTTTTTAATGAGCGTGTCTTTAGAATTTCCGATACAAAGACTCGCGCGTTGAAGATAAAAATGTTTTTTTCAGTAGAACGTTGCCATGGCTCGCTTGAAAGTCCTGGAGTTTGTTAACCAAAAATTCGTTAAAGTTTTACAAAATATGAAATCGATCATAAAAGAAATTCCAAATTTGCGGTTCCAGATGCCAATGTTTGCTGTAGGATTAAGTAATTCAAAACTGGATGGCTCTAGGTATCATTGTTTTATCGCAATCCCAGAAACATACATGCATTTATGCAGATTCTTCATTATTTAATTTCTTCAAATATAATGCAGAGCGATAGTATTTCATGGTAACGATTCAAAAAGTGATACACCGTTTATGGGGATCGGACGCAAAATCGCAAAACGAAAACAATAGTCCTTCAGGTACAAAGCCTCTTTGGACTATAAGCACTCGGACCGAGGCAGTTGGACGGCATCGAACCACATCGGCGGCTCTGGATAATGGCGGACGTGGTGCTGCACTGATTAACCATTAAGGTAAAGGGGCAGTGCCCACGTCCTCCGTCACTTATCACTTATCTATATCTTTCGTTCAACTCATCGATTCAAGATACCTTACGCTAGCCCAGGCCCAGCGACATGGTTATTATAAGGCAGCGATTCTGAACCGGTGGTACGGAATTAAACAAAATATTTTAAACTATTAAATTCAAAAATCTCGTGGAGAAAAAGACAAATTGATAGAAATTTTCTGTCATCGAACTGTTAACAGAAGATTCAAAAAATAACACGCTTGTTATCTTCTGGGTGAACCCCCCAGAAAAGACATTAGTCATTTCGCATAAAGCTATTAAATTGCCTTTTTTCAGACCTTATTTGTGCGAACAATTATATTCTTCCACGTTTTATTTGAAAACGAAATACAGAACAAAATTAAAAGTGGATCCTAATTTACCGTTAAAGTTAAGTTAAATAAGAGCAGACATAAAGGAATGGATCTCTCTTAAACAAGCTCACATTTCATACTAAATTTTAGAGTTAAGGTTGTAGAGACATTAGGTTGTTTTGGAAGCAGGAGAGATGATAAATGAGCAACGCCTTCGCCGGGAAGCGAACCACGGACTTCTGGAATATGCGCCCAGCGTGCAAACCACTACACCACGAAGGCACGCTAAGAAGGCGGGAGAAATACCTTATACGTCTTTAAAAGATGTCTCTTTTTAAAATTTCTTGTTTAAAAACCCTCTTTATGCATTTTTGGCCTTTTTAAAAATAGGTGTTAAAACATATTTCTGATAGTAATCCGAATTAATTTTGACAGTTTTTCCTACTTTCCTTATTTTAAGTTTTCCGTTATAAGTGGATCCAGTAATATGCATAAAACCTTTAGAAAAAGTTTCCTTGTTTTCTTTGAACCAAAATATTATGTCTTTTTCTCCTCTTTTTCGGTAGCAAATCGATCTGTTTCTATTGCGATTAAGTATAACCAAGCCTCATCCGTTATAGCTATATATTTCCATTTTTCACCTGCCAAATAATTTTTGTACAGCAATCTGCACATAGTCTTACCCCTAGAAACATGTTTTGGTGTTAGACGATGAACATCATGTTTTTTAAGTCCAAAGGGGTTTTGTTCCTGAAGGACTATTGTTTTCGATTTTCGATTTTGCTTTGGTTCACTATAAATGTCCGTTTCACTTTTCAAACTGTTGCCACAGAATGTTAGAGTCCTGCATTATATTTGAAGAAAGTAAATAACGAAAAATCTGCATAAATGTATGTATATTTTTCGCATTGTGATATAACAACGGTACATAGACCCATCAAATTTTGAATGACGTCATCCTACTGCGAATATGGGCATGTGGAAGTCCAAATTTGAAATCTGGAATTTGGTTTATGATCGATTTCATATTTTGTAAAACGTTAACGAATTTCTAATTACTAGACTCGAGGATTTCAAAGCGAGCCATGGCAACGTTGTACAGAAAATAAATTTTTATCTCCATCACGAGAGAGTAAGTATCGGAAATTCTAAAGATATGCTCAATTCAAAACTATTTTGCGATATTGCTCTTGAACTGAATTTTATGTTTTAAGTGCAAAGAACGTGATATTTAATAAGTAAAGGTAACAGACAAAATGTTAAAATAAGTTCCCTTTGGACGTCATTTAAAATCTAATATATTTCAGATTTTCTTATTTCTTTATTTTATTTTTGATTAGATTTTAAATCAAGATGTCACTTATTTTACGCGTAGAAATATTAAAATCATGCATTTGGAATCTTTTTTTAGTAATCGAATAAGAGTCTTTCTCTTCGAACAGCGCAAAAATATAGCCTTAGATCCATTCTTTGTTTTCCAGCGATATTTTAAAGAAAAGGATATTTTTAATGCTGCAGATAATAATTAAACCTTATTAGAATTTGATGCTAGTGACTTTTTTATTTTAAAATTAATATTTAAATTCGCGGAGAAAATTAAAATCATTACAAAATATGTGAACACCCTCTGTAATCTAAATTGTGTTATAATTTAACCGTTCTCTAACTATGCAAATTAGGAGGCCATATAATTTAGAAGATTATAGCACAGAACAGAAGCATACAATGGTGTGCAAAAATTAAGGACGAAGTCGGAAAATTAGCATATCAGCTGAACGAAGAGGCAGAGCGGACAGAACGTTCAGTCAGAAGATTAAGTAAGGTGATGTACGGTAGCACATGCGCAGATATGCAGGTAGACGTAATGGGGGAGTGTCTGAGTAGTATAAAGCATGTTGTCGGTGTAAGATCAGTATTTCTGGCAAAGAGATTGAACGCCGTATAGCAGTTAAAATCACACCGAGTTGCTGCCTCAGCGATAAATGGCGAATAATCAATCTGTTAGACGACATCTGGATGCTTTTACCCGAGGTCGAATCATTGGGAAGTTGGAGGAAGGCCGCAGTGTGACAAGTGTGGCTGCAGAGTTCGGAATTGCTCACAGCATCGTTTCACGACTTTGGAGACAATTTCAAACTACAGGAACAGCTATCCGGGGGTTTAGTAGTGGTCGTCCAGGAGGAACCACACCCGCAGATGACCGGTATATTGCCTTACAGGCCAGAAGAAACAGGCGGCAGACAGCGGGAGAAATCGCTAGACACACGACACAGGCGACTGGACGACCGATATCGCGTTTTACAGTGGCCAGAAGACTGCACGGTGGTGGTCTGTTTGCACGACGCCCTGTACGGTGTGTACCTCTAACGCCTGCCCATCGGAGAAGGCGTTCTCTGTGGTGCCGGGAACACCGGAATTGGAGAGACAATGAATGGGGACGAGTACTCTTTACAGATGAGAGCAGATTCAGTCTGAGTAGCGATTCTCATCGCATACTCATCTGGAGAGAGCGGGTAAGCCGCAATCATCCCTCGAACATCATTGAAAGGGACAGGTATGGAGGTGGCGGTGTTCTCGTTTGGGGAGGCATCATGCTTGGTAGTCGTACAGACCTTCACATCTTCGACGCAGGTTCAGTCAACGGGACCCGTTATCGTAACGAGATTCTTCTTCCATATGTGCTTCTTTTTAGAGGCGCTATGGGTCCGCAGTTCCTTTTCATGGACGACAATGCACCATGTCATCGCACAGTAGATGCCGAACAGCTCTTAGAGAGTGAGGATATTGAACGTATGGATTGGCCGGCACGATCTCCGGATCTCAATCCCATCGAGCATGTGTGGGATTTTCTAGGCAGACGCTTGGCAGCTCGTACCTTACCACCAGTAACGATTCCGGAGCTTCGATTGGCGCTGGAAGACGAATGGGCAGCCATGCCTCAACAACTCATTGACACCCTCATTCTCAGCATGGGCAGACGCTGTGAAACCTGCCTAGTAGTCAGGGAGATCATATCCCCTATTAAAGACCGGATGTTTCTTGCTGGACACCCATCACAGGGATGTTTCGGTCTTCAGTCGCATTGCGCTCCATGCTACTTTTTCAATAAAGCTTCTTTTTATCCCTCTGATTTCTCTTTTAGTAAGTGTTGCTTACATTACTCATGTCCTTACGTATTGGGGATCTTACGGTATTAAATGTGTTGATTTGGAAAGCTTTTGTACAAAGTTATATTGAAAAAACCTCTCGTCCTTAATTTTTGCACACCAGTGTATATAAACTAGAAAATAAAAGTTCATCCTGTAAAATTTATAGATTGCAAATTTAAATTGAGTGGAACATTAAATTCGCAGGAAAAGACAAAAATATACCTTTTTAAAGAACGAACTTTATGAATTTGAGTGGAACATTAAATTCGCAGGAAAGAATTTTAATAAATGTATGTAAAAAATTAAACAATAAATTTTTTGAGAATTTTTTACTCATGCCAAGCGCGGTCGCGAAGTGAAAGTGAAAGTTAGTTTTAGCTACTATTCACTCGCTCGTTAAAGTATATTTATTTAATAGCTATATAGCTGTTAGGAAAAGTTGTTATGAAGTATGTAACTATCCATACTTCATCGTATTTTCGTGAGCAACCGTGAACGTATTAATTATAATACTTTAGTTCCTAAACATTTTTGTGTTTTTATTACCACATTGCAATATGGGATGAGATGCTCATTACTTTATTAATTTTGATCCTCTAATTGTATTTTCATGCGTATAGTTGCGTGCTAAAAATTTGCTGAGCAGTGTATACGAACGAAAATGAAAAATTTCTTTTCTGACATTTATGTCACGCAAAAGCATTACTTACGCAACAAATTGTATAATAAATTCGAGTTTACTTTGAGGGCCATTATTTTTGTATGCGCTAAATGGTAACAGTCGTGGCCAAGCGTTTGTACCAACTCATTCCATTCCGTGGTTTGGCAGAAGTTGTTTTCGTCAATTGCAGGAAATATAAAGCTTGCTTTTAGAATGTCAGTTTAAGAAGAGAGCATTGTTTCCTCCCATGCACTTTACGTAAAAACGCGCTCTACGTTCATTTCTGGTGTTTTCGTCTAGGTGAGTAATTTAACATTTTCCTTTAAAAATTTTAATAGATATTATATTTTGCACAAACTTACGATTCGATTTCATGAAACGTTTGTATTTTATCAGTCCAAAGGGTCAATTTTCCCAGAAGGACTATTAATTTCGTTTTCGTATTTTGCGTTAAAATGTCGGTTCCCTTTCCAAATTGTGATTAACTAATTCAACTGAAATTAAATAATGAATAATCTGCATGAATGTATGTATGTTTTACGCATTGGGATAAAACAACGGTACCTAGAGTCATCTAATTTTGAATAACGTACGTCTCCACCCGAATGTGGATTTTCCCGGAAGCCCAAATTTGGATTTTGGAATTTGTTTTATTATCTATTTCATATTTCGAAAAGCATTTATGAGTTTTTGATTAAGAAATTCAACGATTTCAAAGACAGCAATGGCAACATTGCACGGCAAAAAGGAACATTTTTATCTCCAGCGAGCGAGACTCCGTTTCCTCCAGCGAGCGAGACTATGTTTGTTCTCTTAAATATTTTGCGATATTGCTGTTGTATTCAATTTTATTGTTTAAGTTTGAAAACCATGATATTTAATAAATGAAGTTAGTACACAAAACGTTAATAAAACGCCACTTTGGATGCAACAAAAAGTCTGAA
This sequence comes from Stegodyphus dumicola, assembly GCF_044657685.1. Taxonomy (NCBI): domain Eukaryota; kingdom Metazoa; phylum Arthropoda; class Arachnida; order Araneae; family Eresidae; genus Stegodyphus; species Stegodyphus dumicola. Next base: position 183,864,220 of record NC_140777.1, on the reverse strand, counting down.
AGCATTTATTTTAAATATGCTAGAGACGTAAAAAATGGGTATTGCCTTCCTCGGGATTGGAACTCTATACTTTGCAAATGCGAGTCGAATATGCTTCGAATTACACCGCGAAGCCTCATTGAAAAAAAGGGAGAAAATACCTTATACTACATATAATATTCTGCTGAAAAATAGTCCAATCTTGAGATTAAATTTCACATGCAAGACCTATTTGTATTTTATATGAATGGAAGCCAATTTTGTTTTATTTTTATCTTCTCAATTGTCACTTTTCGTTCACATGATTATTTATTTAAAATTAACTTTTAAAAAATTAAAGAAAAATGAAATGAAAATTTAATTTCTTTTTCTGCAGCCATTTTTCGAAAACCGCTGGGATATCCATTACTTTTCTCCGTAAGAGTGTATCCTGGAGCAGGGGTTTTCAACCGGTGGTACGCAAGAGAAAAACAGGTGGTACGCAAAGAAGCAAAGTATTTTTAACTATTAAATTCAAAAATAAAAGCCCGAACATCTTGATTGAATTTTTTCTCTAACACTCCTAAATTTATGCGTTTTGAGTTTTATTCAAGCGTGGTGGTGGTAGTAGTACTTTCTAGTGATGGTACTAGAGGTTTTCAATTTTTGTTTAGATGGTACACGTCAGTCAAAAGGTTGAGAACCGCTAGTGTAGATACCGGATATTTTTATCCGGGAGACATGAAAAATGAAGTGCCGTCGCCAGAATTCAAACCTCGGACTTCTTGAACACGCGCCGAGTGTGCTGGCCATTAGATCACGAAGCCATGCTAAGAAGACGGAAGAAATACCTTATAAACTTACCCTTTTAAAGGGCGAATGGGGATTAGGAGAACCAAGCACCAAATCGTGGTGGTGGGGAATCTTTATCCATCACCTTTCTTACTTTGGGTGCCACCGTAGATTTATTAGGGTTTTTTGACGCAGGAAACAAGAAAAATAAGCAATGCCCTAGCCGGGACTCGAACCTCGGACCTCTCGTATACTGACCATTACTCGCCGAGTATACTGACCATTACACCACGAAAGCATGCTGAGAAGGCGAGAGAAATACTTTATAAGTGTATAGTTACGCCTTTAATAAAAATTGTCTTTGGGATAGAACACTACGAATAAATTTGTCTCGGCCGATATAGATCGTTTCACATTGTCTCTCAAAAATACATAAAAATTTCCATTTGTAATTTATTCCTAACTAATTCTAAACTTGTTTTTAGAACAGATAATACTTGAAATAAAAAAGGCTATTATAAGTTTGGAAGAAAAATGTTAGAGTGAGAAAGGAAATATAACCATGCGTAACGTTTGCAAAAAAAGGATCTCGATGCCTAAAATAATATCACATTTCGCAAAAGTTTTTTTGATTTAGCTTTTAAATTCAATAAGAAATTTAGCAGCAGTTAAAAAATAGAAAATGTTTTCTATCGTTTGAAATGTAAAATTTAGGTAATTAATTACAATTAGGTTAATTTGTAGGCCTTTTTATTTCCTTCTGCGAAGTAAAGAAAGTATATCATATTTCAAAATAAATATACATTTTGACCGCTATCGAATGCAATTTAATTATGTTTTTGCGTGACATCTGAACGTAAGGACAGATTAAGAGCCTCGTTTTCCCAAAACGGGTTGCAAAAAAGTATTCAGAAGAGATTTTTTCGTGACGTATGTACGTGCGTTCGTACGTATGTATATATCTTGCATTACTCAAAAACGTATAGCCTCAGAACGTAGGACTGCTATAGAATGTAGTTGTGCACCTCTCTTTTCGGTTGCTATCGGCTGCACCAAAATTACATAATTACATATACATATACATATACCCTGTTGCTATTGAATATTTTTTGCTTTAAAAATCATTGACTTATGTTGTTCTTATCCTCCCGTTAAGGTTTTTATGCCTTTAGTGAATCTGCATGCAATAGTTGCAGACTTATCAACAATCTAATGTTGTGTAAGTGCGGCTAAGCCTAATTTTTTATAATAGCAGCCATACTTGTTTACATTAGAAGCTTAGCAGAATAGTGGATTTGTTGCCAATCTAGAGAAACTAAGCTTCGCGACAACAAAGTAAAGTCTTCTTTTATTATTGGCAACTAAATTATGGTTAATCCATTCTGGAATTATCATTTAAGATATTAAATGATCCGCTATATTGACTCGGCATAGCGTCCACAATAAATTAAGTCAGTTTCTACGCCTTCAGTGTCTTTTTGCCGAGTGAGACCAAAAGTAAACGTTCAGTTTTGTGCAGCAAAAAAATCTGCCTTTTTGCCCGCTGGCCAAATTGCTTGCTTTTACGTAGAAAGTGTAATTTTAATTGTAAAAATTTTTTTTTAATTTCTTTAA